>NW_026606155.1:57892500-58517500 GCF_029834395.1 Sorex fumeus
TGGGTGGACTGGATGGACTCAGGGCAAGCTGTGAGCTATACTGGCATCAAAATGGGCCAGGCCAAAGTGCCTTAATGCTTAACTATAAGTTAAGAGCATGGTCAAGGACAAATTCTGTAATGATCCAAAAAGTAACAACTGAATTAGGACCCTGCTATGGTGAGAAAAGATTAATCTGGACTGAGCACTGTAGTCTGAAATCTATAGTGAGATGTCCCCAGGAGAGTCACCCTACAAGCTTAATGTATCTCTTTCGGTGTCCATACAAAATAACTAATATTAAGAAGTAGAATTAAAATGTTAATTAATTTATTTTACTAAGGAGAGGAGAAACCCCCCTAAGTGGTATTTTGCCCTTGAGCCTGATAGGAGAAGGGCTTTTGATATGTTGATTGTGCTACTGGACAGGGTGCATAGTCTACCCTCAATGCAGAGAGTGTGTGAGAGACTAGAGAGAGACCAGGGAAGCAAGATGGAGCATGGAGAGAGTAGCAAGGAGGACAGAGGGAGAAGAATGTAGGGGGGAAATGCAGAAGCAGGTGCATGGAGAGATGAGAGACACAGCTGTGAGAGGGAGTGCGGAGAGATGAACAGGAGAGACAGGAGAAGACCGGAATGAGAGGCAGTGTGAGATCAGAATGGGGAGCTTAGTGGGATTGGAACAGGCGCGTGGGGAGAATGGAATAAATGGCAACTGATCACCAACCAGCCTGGCCCTCATTTCCTCCTTCGTCCACCCATGGCATTGGCCATCCAGGGTGGGGAAGTGGCCTGAGACCACTGGACGCAGGTGGAGAGAGAGAGCCGCAGGGTTTCCTAGTCTCCTCAGAGATTAGACACTTGGATATAATGGGTGAGATTAAAAGTCTGTGTTTATGGCTGGAGAGATGGCAGGGGGTTAAAGTGCTTTCCTTTCTCTAGGCAGATCCCCGTTTGATCCTGGGTACTATGTTTGGTCCTATAGCGTAGCTAGGAGTAATTCCTGAGCACAGAGCAAGGAGTAAACCATGAGTACAGTAGGGTGTGGACTAAAACCAACCAACCAAACAAAGGCTGTAATTTAAAACTTTACTTGAAAAAAAAATCTTTTCCTGAAATGATTACTATATTTTCTAAAATAATCTAGGGAATGCATAAATTTACTATACTACAAGATTGTTTTATCTTCTACATTAGATAATATATAGGGATTTTAAATATTACTTTGTCAGTCCCAGTAAAAGCACTTATATTTATTAATCCCTTAAATGTGGAATTTGGTTCGGTTTATGTTTTGTTTAATAGTTGTAATTAATTTTTAACTTAAAATTTCTCTAAATAAAATATTAATTTGGGAGGATAAATTACATTACACCGCGCCAGGGGGCCAGTTGGTGGGTGTGACCCCCGCCTACTAGAATTTGGAGGATCTGGGTGGAGGATGCTCGGCCCCAATCCGAGTGGGCTTGGAGATCTCGGCCCTGGAACCCGCGTGGCTTTGTCCCTCTGCCAGTACCTTCATGTGTGCGGAGAGTGGTCTCAGCATGGTGGTGGCTGGTCCTGGAGGTCTTCGGCTGCCAGAGCCCTGGTCGGGGCAGGGAGGAAAGCTCAACCCGCTCCCCTCCAAGGGGCCCCGGCGAGGACAGCCAGGCACGGGGGCAGGAGATTGCACTGTTCTCTTCCGGGAGCTGGTTTTTTATAGTCTCTGAGTCTTGGCTATTGTAATCCCATCAACGGCCAAGACTCAGAAACTATAAAAACCAGCTCCTGGAACCGCGTGGCCACAAATGAGGCCGCACGACATCTTATTGTGACATCTTATTATCTCATTCCTACTTTGGACAAACTGGCAGGCTACTGAATGTAGCCTGCCCACACGGCAGAGTCTGGCAAACTCCCTGTGGCGTACCCAATATGCTAAATACTAGTAACAATGATGGGTCTCATTCTCCTAAAGAGCCTTGAATATAATCTCAGGGCTAGGATGAAAGAGACATTACTGGGGCCTGCTCGAGGCAATCGATGAATAATAGGATGATTTGTGATTTTTGTGAAATTACATTACGTTTCCATGTAGCAGAATGTAGGGTTAGTTTTATTTATTTTATCTTCCATTCCTTTTGTTGTTATGATGACTGCAGTCTATAGATGATGCTTGCTTGTAGTGCTGGCACACAGCCATAGTACTTGCTGGGGGAGGGCATGTACTTTAGTTATTCTTTAGTTATGGTACACGCACACACTCTCTCTCTCTCTCTCTCTCACACACACACACACACACGCACACACAAACACACACATACACACACATACCCCTTGATTGTGGTATATCTTTTCCCTAACAAAATCCAGCACCATCCCCATGATCAGGATTGTCCCTTGGGCAAAACAGCTTAGGTTTTAGAATACAAATAGTTCAGCAAACACATACCTGGGAAGGGAAAGAAAAAAATTACATGGCAAGCAAAAATGTGCCCAAGAAAGGATCTTCTAAAACAATTTAGAGTCTTGAAGATATAGTGTGCAACATAGGCAAAAGTAGAATAGAAAACTGTTAGGACTTTATACTTCAAGGGTGCCTGCAGATTGGCTATGTGAAATATATGACTCTCTGGTCTATTTTAATGTGCTTACTAACTGTTCATAATGTCTGTCAATGTAAACAATAACTCATGTGTTGGGAACCAGACTGAGGGAGTAATATTGTATGAATAAATGGTCAGCAAGTACACCCACTTATAGCTGACCAGGCAATGCCAAAGCTTGGACGTTTTATATGTGTCTATCTCCCGATTTGTTTCTGACTCATTCTCTGGACCCCCTCTGCTGGATGGAGATTAAAGGCACCAATCTGATTGACTGGCTTTAGGCAGTGGTGCTTGGCTGGGAGAGGTCACACCCTTAGCTATAGGGCTGGTGCTTCCTTTGGTTCTTGTGGTCTCTGGGGTCTCAGATAGTAGAGCATGGACTGAACTCAGGGCATATTGATTGAGCTTGACATCAAAGTGAGCAACTTCACAAGTCAGATGGTGTTTTGCAACTGAGGCCAATTCAGTCTCTTTGTGTAATATTGAAGTCTATAACTCCATTGTATGAGAAGAAGGGATTCTAGAATTAAATCCTAGCTATGCTGTAACTTTTAGTGTGATCTCAGGAGACTTAGTTTTCTTACTGGAAAATAAATGTTTCTAGGAGCTTTGGAATCTGATTCTAGTGCTCAATATTATTTCTCTATATATTAATGCATAATTCTATATTGTGTCAAGATCTCATATTTAATTACTACAATATAAAACACTGCTTAAAAGTTATTAGTCTACTAAACATTTCTGCCTGTTATTTCTGGGTAAATATTTTCAAGCTTAGTCCTGTAGCACTGTCCTCCCGTTGTTCATCAATTTGCTCGAGTGGGCACCAGTAACGTCTCACAACAAATTGTGAGACTTGTTACTGTTTTTGGCATATTGAATATGTCATGGGTAGCTTGCTAGCTTTGCTGTGTGGGCGAGACACTCTCGGTAGCTTGCCGGGCTCTCCGAGAGGGGTGGAGGAATCGAACTCGGGTGGGCCATGTTGGCTGCATGCAAGGCAAACGCCCTACCCACTGTGCTATCGCTCCAGCCAAAGGCTTAGTCCTGTTCATACTTATTTTACATGTCTAGTCATGTAAGCTCCTCTAACTTCTTATGTTAGATAATTTTTCATATATTGTTATTACCAACTTAGTAGTTCAGTTTAAGAAATTAAAACAAAAATTGAAGGCAGTCATTTTATTTTTATCTGATAAATATCAGAAATATTTATCTGTGACCATATTTTATTGTTAATCCAGCTAATTTTTGCCTTCAATTTTTTAATGGTTCATACTAAATATTTATTTGGTATGAAATACTATATTTAAGATAATATGACAATAGAGGTTCCAAAGTCGTATGATAAAGTTTTGAATTACAACGTCTTGTACTGCTCCAACCTAACATTTAGAATTTATTGTTTAAAGTCGTATGTTTAAATGTTTTTGTTTTGCTGGAGTGTGTGGTGTGTGTGCGTGTGTGTGTGTATAATTTACCATGAATAATAAAATGATTTGTAGAGAGACTACACTGATAATTCCTTATTGAGGTCAGTGTTTTACAGACTTAAACGCCAGAAAGACGAATGCATTTGCCTTTCTACAAACTTTCTACAAATCATTAGTTATGCAGATACTCCCAAGTCCCAAGTTCAAGCTCTTGAGAATCACTGACCCAGATGATTTGTAGTAAATAATCTTTCTCACCTTTCAGTAAATAAAATCTCTAAGGGGTAAGGGAATGAGATCGATTGGCTTCCCCGTAAGGGCCCTTGTCCACCGTTAGCTGTCACTGCTGCAGGCCAGGCGATGTCCAGGCCTTTATTTCTCCCCCTTCACTTGTCCTTATGGGTAGTGGTTTGAGAGAAATGCACTGTGCCCCACTGCGGCGCGGGGGACAAGGGTCGTTGCGCTCCGGGCCTGGCCGCATTTACTCAACCGGGTTATCGGGAGCAGCTTGCGGCGCCCTGCAGCGAGCGGGCAGCGGCCGATAGGACAGGAGGGTGTGTGTTGGGGGGGGGGGGGGGCGCACAATCTAGACGCCCACACCCGGCGGGCAGCGCTCGGGGTCGCCCCGGAGCCAAGTGGGGCGAGAGGGCGCCACGAGCCGTCGGAGCCGAGGCCCCAGCAGGACGCCAGTCACGGGGTTGCCGCCCGCAGGGAGCGACGCGCGCGTGTCCACGAGCTCCGGGACGATGTCCACCAGACCCCACGCCGGCTTCGCGAGCGACGCGGCCCGGCAGGTCCTGGCCGGCGGCTCCGCGGGTAAGGCCGCCCCGCCGCGCCCGCGCGTCGCCGTCTTTTTCACTTCGCGTCTCCTGAATACGTTTCTCCCACGGGCTGCCCCACGGCAGAGAGGGTGGCGGTGGTGGCGCTTTCGAACCCCGTGCGCCCCGGGGAGAGCCCGGAGGTGTCCCGAGCGGGCCGCTGGCCGCCGCGGGTGCCCCCTGGTAAAGGAGTCGGGGCGCCCGCGCCCGCCGTTCGCGGGTTCCAGGGCTTCTCGGTTCCCGAGCAGAAAGGAGAAGAAGGCCTTGCCACCGGCCGTTCCACTCCAGCACAATCCTTAGGTTGAATTTTGCTAGTTCCTGTAGACTTTTCGGAACTTGGATCTTACACTAGAGTAGGGACCCCAGGACTCAGACTTGTCTTAATTACTACTGGGGTTGGGGGCATGTGTGTGTGTGGGTGGGTGGGTGCTGGGGAGGAGGGGGGTATTCGCTTTAAACAGGCATGTTAAAATCAAAGGCCTGTGTGAACTCTTATAAACACCTTTGATATTGGCTCCACATTCATTTGCGGAAAGTTTAGTGTGTGTGTGTGTGGGGGGGGGATTTAAAAATCATTTATAATTGATCTTATAAATACTATGTGTAGCTAGAGAAAGTCGCAGACCTTATGAAACTATTTGCTTAGTACTGTGGAATTATTGATAATTGATCACAGTAACAAAGTTTTATCATAGTAAAGAAGAATCATGTGTTTTTTCTACTTTTTCATAAAAGTTTTCCTAAAGCTCATTTAAAAAATAAAGATTGAGTCACCTTGAGATACATAGTTACAAAGTTATTCATGTTTGGATTTTAGTCATACAAGGTTCCAATACCCGGCCCTTCAGCAGGGAACCTTTTCTATCACCAGTGTCCCCAGTTTCCCTTCTGCCATCCCCAGCATCAAGCCTGTCAAACCTGCCTCTATGACTGGTACTTTTGTTATTTCTCTCGTCTCTCTCTCTCTCTCTCTCTCTCTCTCTCTCTCTCTCTCTCTCTCTCTCTCCCCCCTCCCTTCCTCTCCCTCCTTCTGGGAATTATAAAAACTTCATATTATATCTGACTTTGATACTTGCAAGCTAATCATGTTACACGTATTAGTTCTTAGGTCTTGGGGCAAAAAGAAATCAAGATACAAGAACAGCCGTATTTTAATAAATACAAAAAAATGCACGAGTCTCTAGTAATGAAATTCTGCTTATCAAAACTATCATCAAATCAATACTACTGTGTATTATGTTTCGATGATAAAATTGAGAAATACATTTTTACTTTCTTGAGGGAAGAATGCTATTGAATAACTTATTGGAGAAACACCAATTTCTAATGGGAATCTAATGGATAGCATTTGAGGACTGGAATTGAACTAAAGTACTGAAAGCACCTCAGGGAGTGAACTCTTGCCCTCTCTTCTCTTTATCAAATGATTAAATAATTTCCAAGAAGCTCAGGTTCTGACTGACAGTAGTGTCACAAGTATTACTGCTTCAACTGCTAGGTGCAGTTGAAACATAGATTTACCTGATTATGGAAAAACACTTTCAAATAGACTCAGAATTTTTTTTAATAAATTTTGTAACAGAAAAGTAACTTAAAATTTTAAAAGTTTTATAACTTGTAAAAGTTTTGAAAAAATGTGAAAAATAAATTTATGCTCACATCTGCAATGATACCCTGAGTGGGAGTGAGGTGGAAGGCCTGTATAACTGAACTGAGGGGAATGCATGAGAAATGGCCTTCTGGCAGTCTTCCACAAGATAACGGGAAGAAACAACTGTCTCTCTGCAGCTTGGCCCAGGTGCTTATCTTGCTGAGGCTGGGAGAAATCATCAGGTTTGCTGCCTTGACTTGCACGTGTGACCTTTGTGAGATGGGTGACAGTGTCAGTGCGCCATTCTGTAGAGTTCTTTTTCTGCGCTTGCTCATGACTTTTTTTCTGTGCTCATGACTCTCCCCCCCCCCTTTTTCACAGTTGATTTTTGTTTTCTCTTTTCAGTACACTAGGCAGAATATGGTCTCCAATGAGTTGACAAGCTCATAATTTCTGCTTTGTACACAAAACAAGAGGCTGACTTGCCTCCCTGGGTCTTGGGGCAAAAAGACCCTCTTGCTCCACTGTAGCATAAATTCTCAGATAAAGAATAAAGATAACCTAATGTTGCTCAGGAGTCTACTTCTGTAGCTA
Organism: Sorex fumeus; assembly: GCF_029834395.1. Classification (NCBI taxonomy): domain Eukaryota; kingdom Metazoa; phylum Chordata; class Mammalia; order Eulipotyphla; family Soricidae; genus Sorex; species Sorex fumeus. Next base: position 57,899,504 of record NW_026606155.1, read on the forward strand.
GACCTCATGTGATAGGTAGAGTGAGATGTGGAAGGAAGCTCAGGGGAGATTGTTTCTCAACGAAGCTGCAAGTATGATGAGATGGTTAATAGGTATTTGCTATTGTTTCTCAATGAAGCTGGAAGTATAGTGAGATGGTTAATAGGTATCTGCTGTACCCGATATAGTCCTTTCATTAGGGGATCATTTGCGATATTTGCATTTAAAGGACCAAAGAAATGAATGTATTTACAGGTATTTGGATAATAAAGACTGACCTTAAGTTTGCAGTTAATATATTATATTGGGATTTTATGGAGCGATAGCACAGCAGTAGGGTGTTTGCCTTGCACACAGCCAACATGGCCGACCCAAGTTCGATTCCTCCGCCCCTCTCGGAGAGCCCGGCAAGCTACCGAGAGTATCTCACCCGCATGGCAGAGCCTGGCAAGCCACCCGTGATGTATTCGATATGCCAAACACAGTAACAACAAAGTCTCCAATGGAGACGTTACTGGGCCCGCTCGAGCAAATCAACGATCAACGGGAGGGCCTTTACTTTACTTTACTTTACTTACTTTTACTATTCATTATAATATAATATAAAATAGTATATATAATATTAAAATATAATTCATTATATTATAATGGAGGGGTATTGTTATAAATGGCAACCTTGTCTTATATAATGAAGGCTGTGTGTAAGACAAGTCTATGTGTACTGGGCTGTCTGTCTGTCACCAAGCAGGCTTTAAGAAATAGTTCGAGCAGAGTGAGAGTGTTAGATGTACTGGGCTTTGGGAAGATCAGCAAGGCCCAGTAGAGGGAAAAGGCCACCAGATTAGGCCCGTGGTATTCAGAGTAGCACCTGGAATCTCACTAAAAATATAAGCACTTAGGCCTCACTTCAGATATACCATATTAAAATCTGCATTTTGGGAAGATTCCTAAGTCAATGATTGATATTTCAAAGAAGTACTTCAGTAGAAGGCCTTTGAGCGAAAAGATTCCGTAGAACAGGAACTGGATTGCAGGTGATTATGAGTGAAGTCTTCTTTATTTTTCACTGATGACTACAGCAAAAGGAATGTTTTATATATATATGTATATACATTATATATATAAAATATATAGACACAGATATACAGTATATATATATATATATACAAAATATCCGGAACATGCATATTTGTATATATATTCTCTCAAAAATTAGCATACGGATCTTCTTCTTCTTCTTCTTCTTCTTCTTCTTCTTCTTCTTCTTCTTCTTCTTCTTCTCCTTCTCCTTCTCCTTCTTCTTCTTTTTCCTCCTCCTCCTCCTCCTTCTTTTCTCTCTCTTTGTTTTTTGGTTTTGGTGCATATCTGGCTATGCTCAGAATTTACTCCTGTCTCTGTGCTCAGGGGTAAAATTCCTGGTGGTATTCATATTTAGGGGACCATATGGGGTAGTGGGTATCACCCTGCCTGCTATACTATTCAACCCCCAGACTTGTTTTTCAGTCCTCACCTACACATTCCATTTGGTTTCTGATAAATAGGTCTGCTTACTACTCTGGAATGTGGTCTGTGCTTTTCTATGTGTTCCCAATGCTTGGAATGTTTTTGTCTTATTTTGCTACATTTGAGAACCCTGCATTTTCCAAGGCCCAGCTTGAAAACCATGTTTTGGTAAATGTTTTACAAGTCCCATTTAACTTTAACATTTTGTGTAACATTTGCTGTGAATAGGGAAAAAAATTTAAATGACTAGCATTTATTGAGTAAATTCTAAATGCCAGATGCAATTCTTGATTTATATATATATTTATATATTTAAGCCTCAGTGTGTGTCCTAGCACAGAACTGTGTCCACTCAGGAGATAAAGGAAACTGTTCCCTTTTCTCAAAGACACCAATTGGATTGACAGCAGATTTAATCAAGTGCTGATGGTATGTTCTCAATTTTTCTAGGGATCCCAAGGCACCTGGGCCTCTGCATATCATGTCCCATGTTAGCCACACAGTTCCTACTATTTTCCCTAGTGACCACTGGGATCTTGCATGTGCTTCTGAAGCTCATGGGGTGGTTCTGATTTTCAAAGTAATGCAAGAGGATTTTAGGCTTTCTGGAGGACTATTCTTCCTAAATATTCAAAGAACTTTTACACCCAACTTTAGAGTGTCTTGGGTTTCTTCTTCCATCTTAGAGATGTCCCAGCTCTGGTCAGGACCTGTCAGACTTCTGTTAAGGTGAGGAAATGCCTAGGGCTTGTCCACATTGACTTCACTTCTGCATTGACATCTCAAGATTTCTTTTCCTTGTGCCTCCCAGAGTCTCTCTTGTATTTCTTAGTCTATAAGGCCGACTTGCTTTGCTTCCTGGAACATTTCCCCTCCATGCATTTGTTCTAAGATCACCGAGCTGGCAGAACACTGCTTTATTCCCCAAATGGCAAAACTGCTGATTCTTCCTCTCTAATTCTCCCCTTGTCCTCTGATTCTAATAGATTTCACTACATCTTCTTCAGTCACTGCTTTCACTTTGTGTCCGTCCTTGGAGAGGTTGTAATTAAATTGTTTAAAATATTTTGGAAAAGTTTTCCTCCCAGTGTTCCAGTAGACAAAGTTCAAGGACTTTGTGACGTTGATCACATTAATTTCCTTTAAAGGAAGGAAGGAGAATGTGTGTGACATGAAAGACTGGGAGAAGGTGGGGAGGAGGGGGGCTGATTTCATGGATAGGCTTCTGGGACAGGAACTCTTGGGACACTATGTAAAATATCACATTATTATGATGGTTGAGAGTCTAAGACCGTCAACATATAACAATAATGGATAATTTAAGACCTTATTTCTTTTATTATTGATGGTGGTTGGGCCACAGCCGTAGTACTCAGAGCTTACTCCTGAGTGTGCCTAGGGAACTGTAGATGCTGCGAAGGATCAGTCTGGAGTGGGCAGCATGCAAAGCTAGTACCTTAACTCCTGTACCGCTTATCTGGCTCCTCAATTTTATTTTGTAAATGTCTGATCTCAAATACTGTATCTCTATTTTCACAAGATTTCTACTTCTTATCCTAACCTGTAATAGTTAAAATACTGTCAAAAGAAATGCTGTAATAGGCAGTATGTATACTAGTTGTCATCTGGATTTTAATTTGGAGTAGGTAATAAAAGGGCTAGTGCACCAGGGGGTAATCAAGGTTAAATTTTGATCAACGAAAATTCTAGCTCAGAATGGGTGCAAAGGGGACACACATGTGATTTGGATAAATGGCACCTTTGGAAATTCAGGATTTGGCAAATGGCAATTGTTTGATAATAAATAGCAGGTTATAGTGAAATAGGTGAGCCTTTATGAGACATCAAAGGGAGACTGGAACCCATTATCTGGGTAATTAGGGAGGAAAAAAATCTCCCTATTTCAACCACATAGGAGGAACCAACTCTATTATAGCTCAAATTAATTATAAAATACTTTAAGGAATGTGATTTAATGAAAACGTAGTCCTTTCTTAAAAGAAAATCTCATTCTCAAAAGTATGAATATAAGAACATATTAAGATGAATTGCATGACCATGTTTCAAGGATTTAAAAGTGCAAGTATGGTATGTGGGTACGTGATTCAATTGATATGAAAAGATAAACAACTCTTGCCCAACACTTCAGGCTCACATTGTTAAATCAGGTCTTGCTCACATCTCTTCCTCCCTCTCCCCTTTCCTTGCCCTGCCCCCAATCTTAACTACAACGTCTCGGCACATTGGAAAAAAACCTGGTCATTTAGTTGTAACTCAGTAAGTGGTCAGAAATATTTGTTAAGTGAATAAATATGAGAAGCCCAAACCACATTATATTATTTTTAGGGTCCGACTATTCATGAAACGAGAAAAGAATTTAGAGATTATTTTCATCAGACAGTCAATACTTAAAACAATACTTTCAATAGTACTGTCTTTCTTTGCAATAATTTAATGCATGAACTGAAAAAAAATTATCTTCAGGTCCAAAATCTCTGCCACCTTCTCAGTAATCATCTTTTGTCCCAGGGTCCAAAATCGTGTGTGTCAGTAATTTTAAAATTTATGTATCATCTTTTGTTCCAGTACACAAATTGTTTTCAAACATCTTCAGGATTTAAATTTTTTAATTTAAGTAGGTAGCATCTAGAAATGGCACTGGATGAAATCAAGTTAAGAGGTTTTTTTTTTTTTTTTTACAATATCCTTTACACATATTCTAGATTTTAACAGAATCTCTCATAAATTTAATTTGTTTTTAAATGATTATATTGTGTCAAATACTTTTGTGTTTTGATATAATTATGATAAAGATGCCCTGTAAGTGTTCTGTTAGATTTTTGATTGTTATCTACAGAGTTTGTGTTAGTTTGCAAGGTCTGCCTGTCTGAACAATGTACCATAAACTAGCTTGTTTAAATCAATGGAATTGTTTCTCTTACAGTTCTGGAGGCAGGAAATTTTAAAGCAAGGTAGGATGATGCCTTATGATGATATTAAAGAAGAAACTGTTCCCTGCTTCTTGCCTATCTTCTGGAAGTTGTCATCAATTTAAATGTTCTTTCATCTTAATTCTGTGACATTCTTTCCCCATATATCTCTCCGTCCAAATTTTCCTGTTTTCTAAGAATACCACCTGGTGAGTTAGAACCTACTGCAATCCACTGTCATCATTAGATTGTATTTGCAGAGACCTATTTTCATATAAATCCTCATTCTCAAGTTAGGATTTAAACGTACCATTGATGGGGTGGGGGCACTATTCAGCTAATCACAGACATTCGATTACATTTCATTCCTCTTTGGTGTGTTTGCCCATTTAAGCTCCTCAATTCAAAACTATATGTGTTTCTCTTCCTTACATTGTCAGCCTTCATGAAAAGCATGCCATGAAATTTTCAGCTTACTATAATATTATGGCATGTCTGTTTTCACCTTTTGTGCTGAAACCACTAATTACTGGTTTTCATTTCAGTTTTACCTATAGTTGTGTAATTTCACATCTGTGACCAGTTTTTCTCTTTAATGTTGTCTCTGAGAGGCAACATTGCCGCTATGGAGGCAAACTCGTGTGTGTGTGTGTGTGTGTGTGTGTGTGTGTGTGTGTGTGTGTGTGGTGGGTGGGGTGGGGAGGGATGGTGCATGGATGGAAACAAGAACACATTGCATTAGTGGTGGGAAATGTATCCTGGTGAAGGGATGGGTGTTGGAACATTGTATAGCTGAAACCCAATCATGAACAACTTTGTAACTGTGTATCTCACAGTGATTCAATTAAAAAAAAATTAGTCTCTGATTTTTAGCCCTTTAAAAAAAACTTTAGTTTTTCTTTACTCTCTTTGGAACCTTTGCTGCTCCCCCTTCTTGCCTTTTCTCCAACATGGGTATTCAGTAGATTTGTAAGTTCTCTGTTCTGCTCTCAGTGCATTGTCTCCCTGAACAGGCCCATCTGTTCTCTGATTTCAGCAGGATCTTTTACAAGTATCTCACAGAGTTCTAAGGTCTCGTTGCCCTGTAGACTTGGATTTCTAACACACACTAGAAATAATATAGGTTCAAGAGCCATGTGGATGCTGATGCTTACAAAAAGTATTCTAGAAGTAATTCTGAAATTGTTATTAGAAGTTTAAGCACCATTTTCCCTCCTTTGGTGTAATAGTTGTACTGACCAATATCTAGATCCCTCTTTTTCATACAAGCTTTCTGTTATCATGTTGCAAATGACCTTCTCTGCCTGTTGGTTTAAATTGGGTGTATCCTACAAATTATATAGTCAATTATAAGATAAGGAACTGGTGAGATAGTACAGGGGTTAAGGCACTTGCCTTGCACTTGGGTAGATCCCCAGCATCCTATATGGGTCATCAAGCATTTCCTGATGTCATTAATGATCACAGACCTTGGAGTAAGCCCTGAGCACAGACAGGTGTGGTTAAAGAAAATAAAAAACAATAGGTAAATTGTATACAGTGTTCATAGATTTGCTTGAGGGGGCCCAGTAACATCTCAGTCTCTATTATGAGACTTGTTGTTACTGTGTTTGCTTGTTACTGTGTTTGGCATATTGAATACCTCACGGGTAGCTTGCCAGGCTTTGCGTGCCTGGTGAGCATTCTAGGTAGCTTGCAGAGCAATCCGAGAGGGGTGGAGGAATTGAACCCAGGTCGGCCAGGCTGGCTGCGTGCAAGGCAAATGCCCTACCACTGTGCTATGGCTGGAGCGATATAGCACAGTGGTAGGGCGTTTGCCTTGCACACGGCCGACCCGACCCACCTGGGTTCAATATTCGATATGCCAAACACAGTAACAACAAATCTCAAAATGGAGACGTTACTGGGCCCGCTCGATTACATTGATGAACAACGGGAGGACAGTGACAGTGACAGGTAAATTGTAGGCATTGACTTTACTTGGGCAATTACTGTGTGCAAAGCATTGTAGTTTGCTTAAATATCTGGTATTGAATTGTGATTTCCTCAACATGAGGAAAATGGGGTATAGAGAAATTAAATAACTTGCTCCAGGATAGCAGCAGAACATAGACTCAGACTGTTCTTTTTGCCAGGTGTTTGCTCCCACATGCTACCTGACTTTGCCTTTTAGAATATAGAAAGAGAAATTGGGTAGGTACTCTACGAGAAGAACTGTCTTCTCCCTGCCACACTCCATTCAGGTTGGGTTAAATATTATAATTGATCTGGAAAACTAAGTCTTGACACACAGAACCCACTCAGTGCCCTCTTTTTTTTTTTTGTCAGATCTTTAAATGCCAGCCATAGCACAGGTATTAATTTTCCAGATCACCTTTTGTCTCTACAGGAACCTGAATGCTTGTACAGCTAGCCTCCTCCTCCTCCTCCGCCTCCTCCTCCTCCACCTCCTCTTCCTCCTCCTCCTCCTCCTCCATTTTTTCCTCCTCCTCTTCCTCCTCCTTGTTGTCCTCCTCCTCTTCCTCCTCTTCCTCTTTCTTTCTTTCTTTTTTTTCTTTTTTATTTCTTGGGTCACATCTAGTTATGCTCAGGGATAACTTCTGACTCTGTACTCAGGATTACTCCTGGTGGTGCTCAGGAGACCACCACCATGAGATGCCAGGGATGGATCAACCTTGTGTAAGGAAAATTCCCTCCCTGCTGTACATTGCTCTGGCCTTGGGCAACTCCAGTTCTGACTGGAAGAGGTTGTCTGTGGAATGGAGGAAAATTAAGTTGAATCAAATAGCCTTGACCTGCCCCCCTTAATGAATCAACATGAGATACACAGTTACAAAGTTGTTCATGATTGGGTTCAGTCATACAGTGTTCCAACACCCGTCCCTTCACCACTTTGCATTTCCCACCCTTTTTGTTTGAGTTTGATAGCTTTTTAGGTTAGGTAGTGGGTGAATTTGTTTAGCTATATGAACTGGAATAAACTATTAGAACTATTTTAGGGGAAGATAAAGCCTTTTGGAGAGAGAATAATGAACTATATTTTTCAAAATAATAAAATAAAATAGTGGCGAGAGAGAGAAAGAGAGAAAGAGAGAGAAAGAAAGAGAAAGAGGAGGAGTTTAAAAAGATGGTGAGGGCAGGAGAAGGGATAAAAAGGACAAAAGAGGAAGTGATGTCAATGTGTTAATGATTTTTGATTTTTTTAAAGTTGCCAATATGTACATTATTATTTAGTGTACTAAAATTAAGGTACAATTTTGGGAAATGTTGGTTTTTTTTTTGTTGCCATGGATGTTACAATCTTGGAGAATGATGGTAGAAGTATATGAAAATATATACTTGGAGTGAATTATATGATTTTCTTCATGAGTCAAAAAATGAGCAGAACTGTTTTGCTGATTCTTTCTTTGGCAGGCAGTTCATTTGGTTGACCACTGTATCCCAATTATCAGTTGCCTTGAGTGACTCAGTTTGTACTTATGAAATTGTGAAGACCTATAGATGGTGCTGTTTTCCTATAATTTTGGTGATTTCCTTTTTTTGGAAAAGATTTCTACCCTCATATGTAGAATGTGATTGATTTCTAATTAGGTCCCATTGTAAAGTATTTGCTATACTATTTAGTTTCTTGGGAGTGGTATTATATTTTATTTTAATGTAGATCTCTAAATCAAACAAAAATTGATAAGCTGAACATACATGTTATATTAATTGTGGGAATTGGTGATTACCTTGTAAAAATAAACTTCTTAGGTGATATTATTATCTTTCTCTAAATTCGTGTGGTGAGAGTGTGTTATACTAATGTTAAATTATAAACTGCTGGGAATAGCACCTATATTGCCATGTGCATAATTGTTTTTATTTCAGACAATGTTAATAATGCCTTTTCTTATTTTAATCAAATTATTTTTAACATATAACCAGTATAGTATATTTAGGAGTGATACGTTTTTCTTAAATATAAGTTTCTGGGAGGTAGGAAATATATATGTTGTATGGTAGTGAGAAATTTCTTCTTGATACTGTAAATGAACTTTTCACCACAAGATGGCAGTATAACCTTCTCATGCTTCAAAATCAATTTTTAAATGAAGAAAGCAGAATATTCATTTTTCTCTTAATAAGAAATGTATAAAGCCATGGTATTTTAGAAAAATCATGAAAAAATAAAAATTAAAATAATTAATGAAATAAGTATCTCATTTCAGTACAAAATAATGAAAAAATACATAAATGAGTTTCACTTTGGGTAGAACAATTTAGAACATATTTGTATTCTTTAAAGTTGAATGTAAGAATGTCATGTCATAAAAATTATAGGGAATATCAGCAGTCTTTTTTATGGAGTAATTTTATTATTTGTACTTGACTAAGGATAAAGAAAGAATGATACTTCTGATTACTTCATGAGGATATACCTTTTTATTATTTCTAGCACGCATGTATTGGAGATTAGAACATCAACAGAGAAGCAGAGACAGAAAGAATAGTAGAAAATTAGAGATATTGGCACACAATTAAACAATCTGTGTAACAAGGGACTGGAAGAATAGTATAGGGGTTTTGGCCTTGCCTTAAATGCAGCTGACTCAGTTTGATCCCTGGCACAATATATGGTCCTTGACCACCACCAGCAGTGACCCTTGACTGCAAAGCAAGGACTAAGTTCTGAGAGCAGCCAGATCCGTTCCACAAACAAACAAACAAACAAACAAACATTAAATCCCCCTAAATTGGTCTGATACGGCCAGGGATGTGACTCAATAGGAGAGGGGGGGATGCCTTGCATGTGGATAAAGAAAAATATATTTTCATCACTCAAAAGTTGGTATTGAAATAGTCATTATATATTATTATATGTATTTCTCTAGTTTACATTGATATGGTTACACAAGCATATTATTCTACACTTACACTTTCCAAAATTGTGTGTGTGTGGTGTTTAATGGAAACAATAGCTCTGGAACAATTTTTGTTTTTATTTTTTGTTTTTGAGTTTTGCCAAGATTGAACCTCATTAGATAACAATGAAGTTTTAATTTGTGTCTTCAGACCTAGTACAATGCTTTAACTACATTAACAACTCAAATATATTTTATTCAAATAGCTTATATCATAGTGTGTACCATTCAGGTGAGACCTATTTTGCTTATGTATCACAACCTCACCAGGCCTAAATGGGAAAGATGCAAATAAAATGTCTTTCCGTATAGGGGGAAAATCCTTTCAATTCTTTCATAGCATCTTATTTTGCCAAATAGGAGAAAATGTTCCTTACTGTGAGTTAGTTAAAACTGTTATTTGTTTGTTTTACTTGTTATATATAAATTAAAATGGTCCAATGATAAGCCATATGATTTGTTTTCTGTAATGGAATATTTGACACATATAATGGGTATAAGACTCACACTTGCTGTATATGTGCAACCACAGACAGGAATATTTATGTTGAAAACTCAAAAAGGAAGTCTGTTACTCTCCATTGTTTTGAATGTGTGACAAATAAAAACTTAAAAAAATAAGATTCCTAGTTGCTGTGAAAACAAAAAATATAGAAGAAACAAATAAGGATTTGGGAAGGTGGCTCAATAGCCTGGGATGTGTGCTTTCTGTGTTGGAGTCCCAGGTTCGATTTTTAGAACCAGACACTTTTGAAAGTGATCACCCTCGCCAAACAAAGGAGGGTGTGCTCCCTCCAGTGAACAAATAAGATACAGCATGCATGAGAAAAAGTATAGTTTCACATGTAGGTTTTTGTTCCATTTTTAGGTTGTTTGAAATCAACGTGTATTTCCTCCAAGAACAAGATTATGTAATTCATGGGCAAGTCACAAAAAAGTGTTTTCTTTTCTAACTAGTAATAAATGTGAAGTGCATGGAGCGATAGCACAGCGGGTAGGGCGTTCGCCTTACAAGTGGCCAACATGGCCGACCCGAGTTCGATTCCTCCGCCCCTCTCGGAGAGCCCGGCAAGCTACCGAGAGTATTCGATATGCCAGACACAGTAACAACAAAGTCTCCAATGGAGACGTTACTGGGCCCGCTCCAGCAAATCGACGATCAACGGGAGGGCCTTACTTACTTAATAAATGTGAAATACTACTTATAGGTTTTTTTTTTTTGCTTTTTTTTTGGGTCACACCCAGCGATGCACAGGAGTTACTCCTGGTTCATGCACTCAGGAATTACTCCTGGCCGTGCTTGGGGGACCATATGGGATGCTGGGAATCGAACCCGGCTCGGCCGCGTGCAAGGCAAAAGCCCTACCCGCTGTGCTATCACTCCAGCCCCTACTTATAGAAGTTTTAACTATAGGGACATTTGCAACTCTTCAATCCAAATACCAGTGTCCTTCAACTTTCCCTGGACGTAAAATCCCTTTATGCAAGAGTGGGAAATGAGATTCAGACCCTTATATGAGGAGGTAGATGCGAGTTTTTCCTTCGCACTGAGGTAGGAATGAATGTGCCAGCATCTAGAGCGAAGCAGTGCTACTGGAATCAGCAGGACATCTGAATTCACATCTCACGTTTATAGTGAATCTTATGAATTTTTAAACTGTTTAAAATAGAAATGTGATTCACACAAACAAGAACAAACGAACACTGTCCTCCCGTTGTTCATTTGATTTTGCTCAAGCGGGCCCAGTACTGTCTCCATTTTGAGACTTGTTACTGTGTTTGGCATGTCGAATATGTCACCGGGAGCTTGCCAGGCTTTGCTGTGTGGGCGAGATACTCTCGGTAGCTTGCTGGGCTCCCCGAGAGGGGAGGAGGAATCGAACCCGGCTTGGCTGGGCTGGCTGTGCGCAAGGCAAATGCCTTACCGCTGTATACTTGTTTTCACCATACAGCGTTACTGTCCTACACTAATCACCACAAGTGCCAGTATCCTTACATCCACTAGGATCCTTATCTTTTTGTCCTCTCCCTTACCACCAATACACACCTGCCTTACCTCTATGGCATATGCAATCCTGTAGGAAGAATGTTGGTGTTAGTTTTCATTGGCTATTGTCTATTTGTCTTTGCTTTGTTTCTTTATACCCCACAAATGAATGAGATTATCCAGTATATATTTTTGTTCTTCTTTCTACTCACTTTGCATAGTAGGACATTTCATGTTCCACCAAATTATAGTGAAAAGCACAATTCCATCTTTTCTTTTAGCTGAGTAATATTTTATTGAACATATATGCCACAATTTCTTTATTCACTTCCCTGTCATTGAGCATTTGGTTATTTTCATATCTTGTCTACTGTATGTTATGTGGCAATGAACATTCGTGTGGATATATATTTTTGAAATAGTTATTTGTGTTCTTGAGATAGATGCCAATGAATAGAAATTACTACTTGTGGCATTATATGATAGATATATTGTCAGTTTTTTGAGAAGTCTCCATAATTTTTTTTTTTTGTATGTGGGAAAACAGTGAATAAGGGTTCCTTTTCCACCATATCCCATCCAGCATTGGTTATTTCTTATCTTTTTGATATTTACCATATGCCCTGGTATGAGGTAATACATTGTTATTTTGATAAGCATTTATTTCCCTGATATCAAATATGATGATGACTACTCTTTCTTGACTATTGATATATATATAATTTTGTTGAACTGTCTATTTATCTCTTCTCATTTTTTGATGAAGTTGTTTTCTTTTTTGGTTTTTATTTTTGTGAATACTTTATATATCTTGGATATCAGCTCTTTGTCATATGAATTGTGAATAGTCTCTTCCATCATGTATTTACTCTTTTGACATTTCTCTCAGATAGAACTAGACACAAACTCATTGCCTTTGTCTTTGCAATCATATGTGTTCAAGGCATAAACATCATGGAAGATTTTTGTGCTTATTAAAATAAGTTATATTTTCATATCTATTAAATGGAATTTTAATATATGGAATTAAAAAACAGACAAGTATTCTAAATTCTGCATCCTTTGAGAAACTCTGATTCAAAGAAACAATGATAAATGGGCTATGAAGGTTCTCACTCCAGTGGTTCCTGGTATGCAGTGCAGTGAATAAATGAGCAAGTAGATGTTGATGGAAAAATGAATATATGGTGAACAGATATTAGAGGAGGTCCAAGTGGGAAATTTGAATCAAATAATTAATAAATGGGCCATCTGGATGGGATAGAATGGAGCTGTACTGCTCATTAATTTAAACAGGTTGTTAGTGAGCAAATTCTAGATTGTCAAATGTCTACATTTAAAATTATTTATGTAGCTTATATGAATATTATAAATAAATCTTGCATTTAAATACAAATAAGAAAAACCACAGTTTAATATAAATTTAATTAATGGTAAATTTATTAGAACTATTTTAGAAAATGTCTATCCTGAAAGAAGATATTTTTTAAAAATTGGCTTATTTTTAACATTGACATGTGTATTTAAATGAAAGAATGTATTCTATTCATAGTTAAATGATGTTGATATAGACATAACATGTTCTTATGTCTATCACCAGATGCTAAGCTCCCTAAGGGGAATAATCCTGGTCTGTTTGGTGCACTGCACTGTCTTTAGTGTCTAAACCAGAAGCTGGCACAGGATAGAGACTTGAACATTGGCCAAATAAACAGATCACAGAATGAATGAATTGATAGCCTTATTTTTGGGGGATTTCAATTTTGATGCTAATTAAAATTTTCCTAAACCTTTCATCAAGATGCTGGAGAACATATTTACTTCTTAAATATCTGAAGGAGTCCCTCCTGACCTAAGTATGTCATCAGTAGTAAGGAGAATCTTTGCTGTTTACTTCATCTGACACAAAATACAGACATTAACCCAGAAACCACTCATAGTCTAAGAATCATTCTCTCCCTCCCTATTCCTCTTCCCCCCTCCTCCACTCTTCCATCTCCTTCCCCTGTGTCCTTCCATCCCTCCTTTTTTAAGTTTTTCTCCACTTTTCTTCTTCCAGACTTTGATCACTGTGTACAGTTTCATTGAGAAAAGAATCATGACCCTTCTAGGCATTTATCTAAGTGAAAAGTTTCCAAAGATACTGATGAGTTGTGTCAAGTATTTTTGAAAAATCATGGCTGGGTGAGTACACAGGGCTATGCATGGGTAGTAATCAGGCTTCAGATGCTGGCCCTATGGGTCTCCAGAGCAAGATGGGGCTTCATCTCCACTGTGGAGCCCTCTAGGCACCAGAGCTGCGTGTATCTGGGTTCCCCTTTGCACAGTGCTGGGGACATTGGCAAGAGTGCCAGCACCTTGTAGGGACTATGTCCATGGCTAAGGCCCAGACCCATTCCAGTTTGATGTAGACCTACTCTCGGTCACACCTGTTCTGGCTTCATTCGGGCCCACAGTTGGCTCAAGCTGGCTCTGTGTTTCAATCCGCTTTCTACCCCTGCCATTCTCAACTCTGAATGCATCGGCCTCCAGGACAGTATGGGATTCTGGGAATCAAACTCAGGTCGGCCGCGTGCAAAGTAAATGCCCTACCCACTGTGCTATCACTCCAGCCCCATCGCATTACTCTATTTTATCCCTTAGAAGCTGCTAACAAAGAAAAGGAGATCTCAGGGGTACTATTTTTACTGCATTATTGGCTTCCAAGATTGTTGCTCAGTCTTGGATGGACAATATTGGTATCCTTAGACTCTGCAAGTCCAATCTATCCTTTAATTCTGGATATCTGTCTATCTGGGTCCAAATGGTCTCAGTATTAAAATTTTTTTCTCATTCACCCTTTCTACTTGTCCTCCACACCCTCCTGGTGACTAAATCACTCCCACATGTGTTGTACGCATGAAGAAAAACATGGAGCCATGTGACAGTAGAGTTCATCAGTAATGGTAATACCAATACCATTTTGAATTTTTCTTTTCTAATCTATTAAGTTCCACTGTTTCTATTGTAGTGTCCCAAAGAGATATGCGCTCACTTGTTTTGAGGCATATGTTTGTGTATCTCTGTATATGTATGTAAGTATATACATACATAGAATACATAATTGGGGCTGGAGCGATAGCACAGTGGGTAGGGCGTTCGCCTTACAAGCGGCCAACATGGCCGACCCGAGTTCGATTCCTCCGCCCCTCTCGGAGAGCCCGGCAAGCTACCGAGAGTATTGGATATGCCAGACACAGTAACAACAGTCTCCAATGGAGATGTTACTGGGCCCGCTCGAGCAAATCGACGATCAACGGGAGGGCCTTTACCTTTTACCTTTAGAATACATAATTATAACATGTTACATTATTACATAGTGTATTGTGATAAATTTCATGTTTTATACACGTATAATGTTTATTTTTAAAAATTACATACTAATCCAATAATAGTTACATGGATAGCAAACTTTTAAGTGAAAGCTAACAGTGAAATAGGTACAATGGAGATCAACAAGGAAGAATATAGTCTCTGAAGTCAAGAAGTTTTCATGTTGTTTTTGTTTGTTTGTTGAGTCACACTACACTTGATGATGCTCAGGACTTAATCATGGCTTGGGACCCAGGTATCTCTTATGGTGATACTGGGAGAATGATATGGAGTGCTGGGGATCAAATCCAGGTCAGCCACATGCAAGACAAGTGCCTAACTTGCTGTACTATCACTGTGACCCATAGACGTATTAATGTTTTAATAGTGAATTTAATTGCACAAAAAGGTAGTATAAGGAAATGGTATCCTATGGGGGTTCTGATATTTTACTGGTGATAGTAGAGATTGACTATGATATTCACTGGATGTGTTTCTTTGGACAGGCAGTTTAATTTTTCTGTGCTGCATCCTTAAAATAAGGCTACATTGCAACTTACTTCATAAGTTTGTTGATAGGATCTTAATCATGTTAGAGGATTTATAATTGTGTCTGGAACCATAGCAAATACATTGTTAGTATTAATAGAGAAGGGAAACAAACATTTAGACAATTCCACATTTATAAAAATTTCATAAAGTGTAACACATCAAATGAATATATGCTAACTGTAATTCCATTCTTAAATTTATAGTCTTAATTATATTTTTATGTTTACTTGCTAGAAATTACCTTTAGGAGGTAAACATAAAACTTTTACTTTACTTAACTTTTTGATTTGGGGTAATAGAGTTTTGTTTAACCATCATATTTGGATATCATTAAATTCTAACTTATATTTCACCATTTTAAAACATTTTTCTATTTCTAAAATAAATGGTTTTTGGAAAGTTCCAAAATGAATTTTCATAATGGAATTAAAGGAATTATTTTAAATTCATATTCAGTGGCAGTGGTCACATTATCAAACAACTCTTTCTCTAAAACCAACTTTTAAAAAGTGGCATTTATGGTGCCAGAGAGGTAACTCAATGGACTGTAGTGCATGCATTGCATGTAGGAAGCCCTAGTTCAAGACCAGGTACTATATAGTCCTTCAAGCACGACCAGGAGTGATTTCCTAAGTACTGAACAACATGGCCTCCTTTCCAGAAAAAATAAGGCTTTCAGGGTCTAGGGGAATAGTTCAACGGTATGAGGCTGTGGAACAGATTTTGCACATTTGAGACAGAATTTGATTCCCTGTTCTCCCACTTGTACTGCTTGGATGTTACCTGCTGGCTCTTGAGCACTCTTAGGTGACTTTAGCAACCTCAACGCCACCCACAAAACCCAAGCTAGTTCTCCAGCTGAACAATGAACTGTCAGATCTGTGTTAGGCAGCTGAGTATCACCAGGAGTAGTCCCTGCTTCCCCACCAAGTAGCACTGGGGAGGCTTCCACAAATGGCATCTATATTATTATAGATACTCTGTTAATCACTTATAGTAGTTTTGAGATTGTTAAAATTGCATAGTATTATTTGGAGAAAAATTATCAAGCATTATTAATCAAATAAAGTATGAAAGAATGAAAGAAATTTGTGTTATTACTTCCATATCCTGTCTTTATTATAAAGAGATAACCTCATTTACTGACACAGATTTATAAATTAGTTAGAATCTGTCCAGTTCTTTTCTTAGAATTTGAATGTTCCCAAGATTGTTATTCACTTTCTTTCCTTTTCTCATTAATTTCTACATTCCCCCTCAGTCCTCTTCCCTAATTCTCTTGAAAAGAATTTTCAGTGCTTTCTCTTTGGGTTTGTCTCATGCAGGTTCCCGGCAACATGCCCCCATTTTGTTGTGAATCTCCTCATTAAATGCCTAATGCATTACTAAAAGCCCTCTTATTTTATTCTAGGAAAAGTTTACTCTAGAAACTGAACTTAATACTTGTACTTTATTCCATGGGATAGATTCCAAAGAGTGCCTTTATCCCAGACAAAGTTAAAGTTATAGTCAGCTATTTAAGAAAGAGATAGCAAACTGACCCTGTGTGCTACATTGCTCCAAATGTTGGAGAAAATGTAATAGGTACCTATTGTGGAACTCTGATCCACACTGCTAATGGTTATGGAATTACCAAACACCTTGTCTTCATTTTGCCCTTGCTTCTCACAACAACATACACATATAAATAAATACACACATCAAAATATTGCCTTGCTGTGTTTTAAGCAGCTGTCATATTACATGATAACATTATTATGTTACTGTGTATACAATTTGCTTTTCGAAAATATTTTTTGAATTATATCTCCTTGATGTCTATACATCCATTCAGAAAATATTTAACTGGTATATGCCAGGCCCTTTGATAGCAGGTTCATATGGCTGATCTGATTTTTACCATGAGGAACATGCTTTCTAGAAAAGTTAGAAACTCTTATCTGAGCCTGTTTGTTGAAAAGCTGGGGCTTAGTTCTTTAGTCTTTGCTAAAAGTGATACTTCGCTTTTTTTCATAGGTTGGTTAGAAGATCTGTATTAAAAAGCTGCCAGAATTTTTCTCTCTCCCTCTCCTTTATTTTTGTCTCAACTTTTTAAAATTGAAAAAGGAATTTAAGTGTGTAAAACTTTCCATTATAAGGCCACCTGTATATTTAAAGCAGTCACATTGTTTTTTCAGCTGCCTGCAGTTCTGTTTCTCAACCAACACTGACAGATAAAGATGACTTTCCCCTGAGAAGGATCGCTTTGTTTGTGGTTATTCTGTCACTTCCAGGAGGGACAGCTCCTCTAATCCAAAGGGAATTCTGAGATGCAGTTTACAGACAGGATGATATGCTGACTAGCAACTGAGAAATAATAGTCAAATAATGATTTCATTGTTCCTTCCTGTGTCTATGGCAACGGAAACCTCTGTAGCTAGCCCAGAACATTGCCTAGGAGTGTTCTTTGCCTCAGATACTACTATTTTGATGGAGTTTACAATTTATTCTAGAGACAAGATTAGGGATAAAAAGTGGATATTTCTAATATCTTGCTGATAGTGTTTTTGTATGTGTGAACATTATTCTTCTATCACTTCTATTTACTAGCTGAATTGCCTCTTTAAAAAAATCTAGTTAATGGTATAGTTTCTGTTGCAATGACACTGAAGTCAGTACTAAAGAGTTCCCACTCTGGAGTTGGATAGACTAACCATGATGGGTCTTGGGCAAGCTTCTCAAAATTTCTAATAATCTTGTCTTTATTCATAAAACAGGAAACATAATGAAATATCTCCCCAGACACTTGCTGTAAGTTAAATGAGATAATGCACATAAAATTTTGAGCCCACTGCTTGACTCACATATTCATTAAATTCGTACTTTGTTACTCTTGGTAGTTAATTGGGATGTCAGTGCATTGACTGAATCAGCTAAATTGGGCTGGGACCCAACATTTTGAAATTTTTTTCAGCTAATTCCAACATGTAGCCAAGCTTTAGCAATACTGTCTCAGAAGGGGTCATATTAAAATAATCATGTGAAAATGAGGGATGAATATGAAAAACTTGCTAAATGGATATTTTGAGAAATTAAAATCAGTATGTTCTAGGAAAAAAGTAATAAATAGATACAGACTTGAGTAGTTTGCTGCTCATATTTTGAATAACTGCATTGGGAAAAGTCAAATTAAGTTGATTTTTCAAGGGGCCAGTTACTTATCAATGGCACAGTAGAGTGAATATATTGAGAGCAGGGAATTATGAAAATATATGGGAACTCAAAGTGAATGTGAGAAATTTACACAAATGATAATAATACGAAAGCAAAATTATTTTATATTTTAGTGGCATTAGAAAATTGAGTTAATTGACAGAAATAATTATAAAATTTAGTATGTGCTGTTTTAGCATGAAATCAATATAACTCAAACACTTTACACAGGCAAAGCTGTGTTTGTTTAAATTTTTGGGAAAACCACTGGTAATGCAAGATACATGCCTTTATATTGCTTGTGCTGAGTCAGCACCTTTATCTGTCTATGAGAATAAACCTTTTGGAAAAGGAAGACTAAGATCCAGGATAAACTCAATTGTATTGTTTCTATAAGAAAAATTGAGCTACTTGCTGGAAACACATGAGATATTAATTATTAAGTTTCTCAGATCTTACCAAGTTAAAAAGAATTGCTACTACAAGACTAATATTTTCCAAAGGAATTTTTTGACCCACCCCCCTAAATTCTTTAACTCTGTTTTCAAATAAATATTCCTCCAAATTCAATATCACCTTCTTTTGTAAGCAAGTTATTTATATTTTAAGCCTTTTCAGAGAAATGTTACTAGAGTATTTTATCTCACATACAGCATTTGTTTCTCACTGCATACAGTTTTAATGTACAGGTATTGTTGCTATTCATCACACTACTTACACTTGTTCCAGAGATTTTATTTTATTGGTTCTGATTCAGTTCTCACAATATCTCAGTGAGGTTAAGATTGAGCTCATTTTATAGGTGGAAAATTAAGGTGTTTCATTAGAACCAGGGCAAAATTTCTTATTTTTCAGTCAGACATCCCTTTCATTAACTCATTATATATTTCCCAGGTGTCGTTAAGCTATAATATGTCTGATGTAGTTCTAGGCAGTGGGCATCTAAATGAAAGGATACAGTTCTTGTCTTTAAAGAGTTACATGCATGGTGCCATGAATGCATTTTGAAGTTTTTAGCCTGTGTCTTTCAAGGCAGAATACAAGACAAGAAATTTCTGTAACCCACACTATTAACTTTTCTGACTCATATAGCCTAAGCAGAAGAAATGAATTGACGTAATTCAGAAATCCATAAATATTACCTTTTACACTTGTCTTATGTGGCTTCCTGCAATATACATGACCAACCTGGCTTTGAATATCTCTTGCAGCTGGAATTTCTAGCAATCTCTAGTTTTTTCACTATCGCATTAGGGAATGTTATAGCATTTCTCAAAGCTGTATTATTTAATATTACCATAATTTTTTCTCCATTTTTTTTATCTGCTAATGTTCATTTTCACCTTAGCAGGTACTGTTTTGCAGATTAAGCATTTTGGTTAATTTTTGATGTAAACTCACCTCAAGTATTTAGCTGGTTTTTGAAGTACTATTAATGCTGAATGAAAATATGTGTACTTACCAGACAAATTAAATTTTTAGTAAGGTGTAGAATTTAAGTTTAACTGAACTCTTTCAAGTATATCCACATTTTTCTTCCTGTGAAATCTTGGAGTGAAATTATTGCCTTAGCTGTATTTTTTGATTAGTCATATTTTTTATTTTATAGCATAAAATAGAAGTTAATTACATAGCTAGAACTATTTTAGTTCTTTCTGTGTATTCATAGTGGTTGCCCAAGGAAGTAAAGTTTAGAAAGAATATTAATAGTTTTTCAGTTGCTGAGTGAGAACATCTTATGTTTTATTTTTTTCATAAGTGTTTTGAAATTAAAAGTGCATAGAAGAGAAAATGAAGTGGAGTATAATATTGAAAAGTTAAAATGTATTGTTAAGTTGCAAATAAAACTCTACTCTTGTATGCAACTATTTTAACTTAATGTCAATAAAGTTTAAATTAGTTCAGACTTTTCTTATTAGAATAAATGTTTCCTTTTAAAATGCATGATAATCATAATCAAGACAAAATTTGTCCTGTTATTTATTTTCAAAATGATTGTACATGTTTAGCAGACTTTTGATTTAAATCCCTAGTGATATATTGGAGACAGATGTTTAGATGACCTCATGTTTAAAGTAATGTTATATTTGGACACTAGATTAAATTTTCCTTAAAATCTTTCCTTATAAGTTAAACTATGTGGTAGTATACAAAAACTAATCAATGATTTGTAGTGGATTAATGCAATTCCAATATCTAAAATAAAAATTTTTATCTTTTATTGAATTCTACCCGGTACAAAAGAGTTGATTATGAAACAGCTGTTTACAAATGAAAATATTGTTTTTGGCTGGCTGGCTAAATGAGAAACAGATTTGAAAAGTTCCATGAATTTGAATGCAAATTTACCATATCATTTATACTGAACCAAAGAACGTTGGTAAAGATTATAATGTATTTTACCAAAAAATTTAGTTGAAGAATATTTTTCAGTCGGACATAATAGACATATTAATATATTCTTGTTTTGTCAAAAACTAACTTTTCCTCTGAAAATAGATATGATTGAAATGTGTATGTATGTATTTAGAGAGCTTTTTAGCAGCTCTCAAAAATATTTTACTTTCAAAGAATAGAAATAAGGATGATGCCATTATAAATATAGCACAAAAATGAGGTAATAGAAATTGTCCAGTGATAATAAATTAATAGAAATAACAGATATGTCTTAGGCAGTGCTATGATACCTAAAATATTGCCTGATATTTAGGTTTTAAGCATTGTTGTTTCTTAGGCAGTGCTATAGGTATTAATATTAATCATTTTCTTCAGCAGTTAGAATCCCATATTGAAAATATAATTCCTATAAAAACTGTAATTAAAAGCATGGTCTAGGAGTCTGGAGTGATAGCACAGCGGGTAAGGCATTTGCCTTGCATGTGGCGAACCCACGTTCGATTCCCAGCATCCCATATGGTCCCCTGAGCACTGCCAGGGATAATTCCAGAGCACAGAGCCAGGAGTGATCCCTATGCATTGCCGGGTGTGACCCAAAAAGAAAAAAAGAAACCAAGAAAACAAACAAAAAAAAAAACCGTGGTATACAATGAGAATTTTCACATTCTCGCTCAAAATTTAAAGTTGACATCCTGTTACTCATTGATTTGCTCCAGTGGGTGCCAGTAACGTCTCCACTCATCCCTTTTGCGTGCTTGTGTAGCCCAACGGCGTCTGCTTGCTCCAGGAACACAAAGAGCCTCAAACCGTTCATTCAGGGTCTTGACGAAGAAGTCTGACATCTCGTAGGGGGACGGCCATGTGCTCTTTCGATGTCCTGTGGAATCCAGTCAGTAACAGCTCTAGTCCAGCAGTCGCCTCCAAATCTCATTACGTGTCCAGCCCATCTGATTTTTGACACCTTAACAAATGAGACAGCGTCCCTGATTCTTGATCGTCGACAGAGGTCAGAACTCAGGATTCCTGCTCTCACTTGAATGAAGTGTGATACTCCAAGCATAGCTCTTTTAATTCCTCTTTGGGAAACCCGAATAGGGTTCTCATCCTGTTTTCATAGGGCCCAGGTCTCTGAGGTGTATGTTAATGCAGGAAGAACAGTGAAATTGAAGAGATGTGCCTGGGGCCGGAGGTTCTTCATCCTCTTAGCTATTTCTTTAATGCTCTTGAAGGCATTCCATGCCACTCTCTTCCTCCTGCACAAGTCAGGTGCCAGGTCATTTATCATGTTGAGTTCTTGACCTAGGTACACATAACTGTTGCATTCGGAGATGTTTGTTCCATTGAGAGCGAATGGAACATCAGGAATGAGTCTGTTTCTCATAAACATTTTCTTTGTGAGATTTAGCTGTAGTCCGACCTTTCCACACTCATGGCCGAAGTCGGCTAGCATTTGTGCCACTTGGCTGATGTTTGGTGTTATTAGAATGATGTCATCAGTGAAGCGGAGGTGGTGTAGTTGCCGACTGTCTCTCTTCACTTCCATTCCTTCCCATTTCAGTCGTTGCATGATGTTCTCGAGGGTGGCACTGAAGAGTTTCGGTGAAATGGTATCACCCTGCTGAATCCCTCTCTTGACATGGATGATTGCTTCTTTGTAGAATGGTTAGATCCTGGTGGTGAATCCATAATACAGCTCATGGAGGATCCTGATGTATTGAGTTTGAATGCCCTGTTTGGCTGGGGCTATGATGACTGCTTCGGTCTCAATAGAATCAAAGGCCTTCTTTAAATCAATGAACGTTAGACAGAGTGGCATCCTGAACTCCCAAGAACCTCAATGAACTTGGTTACTGTGTGGATATGGTCGATTGTGCTGAATCCTTTTCGGAACCCAGTTTGCTCTCATGGTTGTCCTCTGTCTAGTGTTCTGCCAGTCCTATTTAGGATGGCTTGAGTGAACAGCTTGTAGACAACAGACAACAGGCAGATTGGGCGGTATTTGCCAATGTTGTGGATGTCTCCCTTCTTGTACATTAGAACAGTGCTGCTGGTTTTCCACTGGGATGGAAACTTGCATTCCATGCGTGTGAAGAGCCGAGCCAGTGTACTGATGAGTACTGACGGCAGATTCTTCAGGTGTTCGGGTCTGACCTTGTCTGGGAAGGGTGCTGTTGGCTTCTTTACCGACAAAATGGCGTGTTGGATTCAGAAGGGAGAACATTGGGAATGACATATCCGTTCTGCGGAATTTGGTATGTGGGCAGGTGGACGTGGCTACCGAAGAGATCTGAGTAGAAGTCATGGATAATCTTCTCTATTTTCCTTCTGGAAGTTGTGATAGATCCATCAGGACGTCAGAGGGCAGTCATCTTGGTCTTATGTTGGTGAAGGACAGGCGGGCATTGCAAATGATTTTCCCGGCTTCTGCTGCATCAGCCAGTACTGCTGTTCTTCTCTCTTTAAGGTCTTTCTTTATCGCTTCTCTGTAGTAGCAGCTTTAAAAAAATCTCCCCGACTGTGCGACCTAGATATTACAGCAGGTAAAGTGCTTGCCTTGCATGAGACTGACCCAGGCTCAATCCCTGGAAACCCAAACAGTCCCCTGAATCCCACTAGGAGTGATCCCTGAGTTTAGAGCCAGGAGTTAACCCTAAGACCAGCTGCTGAGTGAGCACATAAAGAACAATCCTCCAGACAATAAATGTCTATTGGAATATGGGGTAGTACATCTGATTTTGTTGACATGGTAACAGAGTGATTATTTACTCCCTAAATTGTTAATGATTGCTACAGAGAGAAACAAGTTGACTATGAGCAAAATATCTAGAGAAACAAGCTTTAGAACAAAAAAGACCAAAAGGATCTAAGTCAGGCACAAAAACACATTTTTATTGCTATTGATGAACTTATCCTCAATGAATGATCCCTTTTAGCATACTTGAGTTGCTTCACTTCTTTTAGCATACTTGAGTTACTTTATACTTATTCTGTGAGTGTCAGTAGGTCATGAGTGCCTCTAAAACGAAATTGCTAATAGACATTCTAAACAGAAGAAGACAACAATGTAAAGGTTGATGTCTTATGACTCCTTAATGATATACATTTTATTTTTTAAGAATAGTATTGATGATCGTCCTTTCCTAGATAAGGCAAAGTGTGTAATACTTTAAGATGTATAAGGCATAGTATAGTATGACTTTCACCACCTCATCTGAGTATTTTTTTTTTGTTTTCCATGGTCTTACATTGTGCTGATATATATAAATCTGGTAACTGACCCAATTTGAGAATCATTTGAGAGCCACCAAAGGAGGTTTTTAAATTTTTATCTTTTAAGCCACTATTTTCACAAACTTAACATAAGCAATTAGAAAGTCTTTAAAAATATGCTGGTTTCTATGCTACTAAAGAAAACATTAAAATTGAAATTTTTTAATGTGTGCAAAATTAAATTTTGCAAAAATATATGGATGATACAATTGAATAGATAAGGATGCTTTTAGGCTCTTTTTCTGTTGGTTTTTGGACCACACACTGCTGTGCTCAGGGCTTATTCCTGGGTGTGTGCTCAGGAATTACTCCTGGAGGTGCTCAGGGAACCACATACAGTAATAGACTGGATTTGGATGAATGTAGGACAAGCATCTTACTTGCTATGCTAGCTTTCTGCCCCTTCAGTCTGTTTATGTAGTTGCTGTAGTGGTCCAGGGTCACATACATATTTAGCTGTGGTGTTCACACATTCGGTTGTGATACTCACCAACAATGAATTCATCTAGTGTGGTACTTTTGAACACTACAGAGTATAGAAGTGGTGGTGGAGTCATCATGCTCTTTAGTCATTCTGGTTGTAGTGCTCACTGGGGATGCACTTTGGCAGTAGTGCTTGCACTTCTTTTATTTACAATGTTTATTAGGGGCCACACCTATTATTGCTGTGTTCACTTACATCTGGCTGCTGCTTGACTAGGAATTGCTTGTGGTATTGGAGTTCATAGACAGGAGAGCTCCCCATCACAAAAAACAGAGTTGTAATGATTCTCTTTGCAAGGTAGATGATTTTTTATAATAATTCAAAAATATTCAACAATTTGTTCATCCATTTCCCTATTGATAGATACCATAGTTGCTTTCTTATTTCATTTTCTTAACATCACTTTTTAAAATTATTTTTTCCTTTACCATTTTTATCAAGGTACCAGGATTTACAATACTGTTAATTATACTTTTTATGCATGAATCATTCCAACACCATACACATCACCAGAGTGCCCCATTTCCTCCTTTAGTGTCCCAAGGGCCCATCCCAACCTTACCCCCTCTATGTAAGTTCAGTTCTATGGACAAAATATCCAGTTTTGATGACTCTAGCCATTTGTTATTCCCTTACCATGTTTCTTTATGTGTCACATGAGAGAGAGATTTTTAAAAAATGTGTTGTGGAGGTGATGACATCTACCTACATCAAGATGAATAAAGCCCAACTTCTAAAATGCCACAAAGTTGTAGATCAATTATAACTTGATAAAAATTTTTTCAAAACCTTTTTATCTTTCTCTGTTTATGTGTATGTAAATTTGAAAGAATAAATGGTATGAATAAATGAATAATTATATGCTAGTCACTTAAATTAATATGAAATATATAAATCCTATAAATATAAAATTTAGCAAGATTGATGAGCAGAGAATTAAGAGAATTTTAGAAAAAATATAAATAGGTCTGTAAAAATTCAAGCATTTTATCTTAAAACAGAAATATTGGCTTTATGTTAGAAAATATAGATAGTGCTTTAAACATCTGCATTAATAAGTAATAACATGTAATAAATGTAATAAAAACTCATAGATAAAAATATTACCTGACTAGATATAGCACATTTAATAAAAATTAAAGTTTAATTTATTATTGGAAAAGTATAAAAATCCCTTAGCAAGCTAGAAATGTAAGGTGCTGCATGTTCCTGAAGCTCAGTATGGTTCTTTCAAATGTGAGTGATAGAGTATTTGATAGTGAGATGTTCATGTCATTGAACATGGGTTTTTCCTTTTTTTTGCCCTATTTCTCCTCAGGATTGCAGAGTTTATTTGATAGTTCTGCTGTGAATATTATGGGCTTTAATTTGTATGTAAGTTCCTTTTTTAATCTTGCTGTTTTTATAGTCTGCCTCTGTCTTTTGACATTCTAATTATAATGTACCTTTGAGTTTTTTCTATTAGGTTGATTTTCACTGGGGCCCATTAGGCTTCATGGATCTTGGTCTCCACACTCCTCAATTCCAGAAAATTTTTTTCTGTGATTTCCTCAACTAGTTGTTTTTCATTGAATTTGCCTTTCTGTTCTTCAGGGACTTGATTTTTATATTATTTCTCTAGGTCTTATCCTATAGTTTTCTGATGCTCTGTTCATTTACTTTAAAACTTTTAAATTTTTATTTATTTATTTAAATAAATTTATTTATTTTTATTTATTTTTTATTTTTATTTACTTTTTTCTATCTTCTCTTGTTTTCTAGAAGTTTCATGATTTTCATCACAGAGTTCCTTGATTTTTTTACTGTCAGTGCTATTTTGTTGCTTAGACCTTCTAATTTAATATCATTTACCATATTCTTCACTTCTGTCATTTGTGATTCTAGTTTTCTCATTTCTGCTCTCATAGTTTCTCTTTTTTAGTGTTTATATTGATTTCTATGCACACCCACCTTTTATTTATTTATTTTTCATAGTTTCTTGCTATGTATGTGCCATAGTTTCTTTGAGCTGATTAAACATCTTGAATATATCATTAAAGTCATTCTCTGAGAGTTTATGGATCTGATCGGTACTAACAGAACTTTTGTGGTATTATTTTCACTCCTTATGCTTGGTGAGCTTTTATGCGTCTTTTTGATTGATTTGCTATGTTTCTTCTGTAGACATGGAAGGAGCTTGAAGTGTCTTTTTAGATTACAAATGTCAATTTCTAAGTTTGTCATATTATAATTTTGTTATACGCTAGTATTATTAGTCATACCCTTTGCTTAGATCAGAAGTTCCCAAATTTATTAGACCTACCACACCATTTTTTTGAAAAAAAATTACTAAGAACCACGTCCCCCAAATCTAACAAAGTGAGCAAACAGAAAGTGCCCCCTATTCTACCCCAAAATCTACTCTAGTTTTCCTGCCATCCCTATTCTTCCAATGACCTCTGGGGGCAGTATTGCCCTTTTAGGGAAACACTGGCTTAGATATACAAAGGAATTGTATAGATATACTAAGAAATTGTGAGCTATGTTACATACATGGGTTTGAATGTTTTTAGTTAATAAGATAGAAAGCTATTCCATGAAATCGTGACAGTTATCAACCTATTTTCAGTGATTCTTAGATTGTGTATGTGTTTTTCAGGGTTGAGTGTACATGTAAGGATTACTTGAGTAGATTCAAGCAAAACACACCCTTCTCTAGGATACTGAAACAGTGTCCCCATTCACATGCCACAGCCTGGTTGAGATTCATCAAGAATCACAGAGGAGGACTGTATTTAAAATCCTAAAGAATATTAGGGTTAATAGATAGGAGGAGAAGGAAGAAAAAGCAAAGAGGGAAGCAGCACAAACAGCATTAAAGGAGTCTGAAAAATGAATCACCAAAGAAGTGGAAAGAAGGGCTAGAAGAGAAAAATGCTGAAGGCTAAAGAGCATTCCAAGGAAATAAGTCATATCAGATGCTTCAGTACTCCCAAAAATAGTGCCTGAAAAAATATTTTTTTTACTTTTTACCCCATATGTTGCTTTCATCAGCAAGTTACATTTTCTTTTTTCTTGAGTATCCATTAGATAGACCATTACAAAGCTGTTCAAGATTAGGTTTCAATCATACATTGATCCAACACCCATTCCTCCAGCAGCGTACATTTCTCACCACCAATGACCCCCCTTTCCCTCTTACTATCCTCAAACACCCCAGTCTGCCTCTATGGCAGGCACTTTTCTTCTCTCTCTCTCTCTCTCTCTCTCTCTCTCTCTCTCTCTCTCTCTCTCTCTCTCTCTCTCTCTCTCTCTCTCTCCTTTTCCTTTGTGCACTATAGTTTGCAATACAGGTACTAAGAGGTCATCGTGTTTGTTCAGGGCATTCAGTATTTTTACCAGGACGGTAAGGCTGGAGAAGTTTTTAACTGGGCGACAGCTTTGCCAAGGCTTCCAAAAGTACAGGAAGATGGGGGGAGGGATGCTGGGAGGTAGCCTATCCTGACCCCGAAAAGGCCTGGAAATTTTAGTAACAAAACCCACACACCCAAATTTTTAAATTATATCTCAGTGAGGTCTGTCATGAGATGGTGGAGTCCTACTGGGGGTATGGTGGCGATTTGGGGTTATAGAAGCAAGCAGCTACTGGGGACTGTTTGGGCGAGCACCAGGTTAACCCCACCACCCTCTCTGATTTACCCCAGTCTGTTTCAGCCTTGTGTGGGTCCAAGATTAACTGCGGGTTTTGATCTCTTTTGAGATTTATTTATGGGTCTCTGAAGCAAGGCTAAATGAGCTTGTATGGTTGAGCCAAAAGGTGGTTTGTGGGCGGGACTCCCACATACCTAATTTTTGACTGTATAATTTCTTTGGAAGCTTGGGCCCAAGTTGTTTGGGTCTGTCTTTAGGCACAGAGGCAATTTTAGGGTATCTGGATGCTTGAAGCACCATTAGGCTGCTGATACCCTCACATGCAGGTACAGAGGTTACAATTTCTTGACCTGGTATTTTCATTTGTATCTCTCACCTGTGTTGTCCTCTCCACATTTACCTGTGATACAGTGGTTAAGACTACCAAATTGCCAGGCTTTAATTTCAAATTATTTAATTATTAACAAGTGACCCTGTCAGGTTTTACTTCACTATGGCTCAGTTTCTTGCATTTGAGGATTAATATCTTTCTACTAAAATATTGGTCCAAGAATCAATGTAAGCAGCGATTCTCATACTTGGCTGCACATTGTCCTCATCTGGAGAATTAAAAAATAAAAAAAATTCTATGACCTGGTCATGTCCCAGACTAATTAAAACAAAATCTTTGGAGGTGGAACTCAAGGATCAGTGCCTTTTAAATCTCCCCGAGGGATCCTACTGAACAGCCAAGGTTAAGATTATTACTCTAAACCAGCTGCTTATTTTTGAATATCCTCTTTGATCTAAGTAATCTTACCATTTCTCTCCTTACACTTGCAATATTGGTGTGAATTGTGTTATTTTACATTTTCTGACATCTTGTTTATGACAAAAAGCATAGTCATTCTTATTTTTCTGTGGTCAGAATACTTCTGTTGTTTCCTTGGCTAATGCAGACAGTGCTCTTCATCTATGAGGTTCTCTGCTTATGTCTGCTGACTGACAACTGCTTGGTTAGTATCAGTCAAATATAAAACATCTTGTTGACTATGCCACAATGAGCTTGGACGAATGCCATACCAAAATGTTCACAAAAGGACCTCATAAGATGAAATGTCACCACAACAACATGTGTCTGACTCAATGACATGCCCTAGTATTACATTAAACAAATTCCTTTTTGTTGCTTCTTTCATAAAAACCCACAAAGATGCTGAGGTTAGTCTGTATGACTCTCTGTTGAGAAATGGAATGTCTAACTTCTTATATTAAAAAAATTAAATGTAACATACATAGAGATTCACAAATTAAAATATCAAACTGCACATGTTAGTGTATTATCATATAACCAGTACCCCTTTCAAGGAGTAGAATATTACCAGCAGCCAAATATGTCCCTCCCCACCCCCCCTCCCATCCCTCCAATTATCTCCTCCTTCCTTCTGCACTGGTAGGGCATTTAACTTCGTCTTTTTTTCTTTTTAGTGTCCAGATCCCCGAAAAATCCATTTTCAATGAGGTGTATTTTGCCTGCCCATTAGGAGAACCCTTTTACAATCTGGCCAAAGCCAGCCACTCCTCCATGGTTATTTTCTCCATCTGTTTAGAATTCACATCCACATTGTATTGTTGCCTCATCTAATCAAGCAAGGGAATGTCTCAAGAGTACGTGCTCCATAAACTACTTAATTTTCTAAAATACTCACTGCCAGGGGCTTAATGAGAAACCACCAAATCGTCTTTGGCTACAAGTCTCTTTCAGGCTGATATTTCTCAAAAGAGCCATACTGTGCTCAGGGTCTGCTGTGAATTTTAAAAATCACTTCCTTTAAGATTTGTTTGAGTCAGATTTCCTATCATATAGAGTCACAGTAATGCTTTTTATTATTGTTCTCTAGATATATGCTTTAAGCATCACAGCATGTTGCATGTGCTTGTTATAAGTCAAAGAGCTGAAAATAATCAAAGGGTAAGACCCAGTTTGCATGTGAATAATGCAGAGCAAACATGTCTTGCTGCTATCTCAACGATCTGTGTCATGGTCTCTCTGCACTTACACCAGCCATTGCCTTTCTTTTAGTAGTGCAATCTGTTATACATACATTAAGGCTGCTTAACAATGGAACTCAGTTGTTTTTCTTTGCCATTCTTATTAGGATAGTGTGGATATTGAATTTTCATTTTTAAAAGCCTATTAAGAGTTTTTGATAATGCCATAGACAATAGTTCTAAGAAAAAAGTATTACTAGTTCTCAAATGTATTAATTTGACTTTAATTCAGACAATAGTATATTTATGAGAATTTTGAAACTGCATTAAGACTAGGGAAGATTCTAAACCTAAGGACTACAGGTACAAGATAGATTATTATTGCCTTCTTAGATGAGCTGTTTTGAGCTCCTTTATTTAACATATATTTCCTACATTGTTTTTATCTTAATGAGAGAATGTGGAACCTGGGGGAATTCAAACTTTTCTCTATCCAAGATTAGTCCTTTTACGATCTTTATGGCTTATTATTGTTTGGTGAAAGTATATTATTTCTGCTGGCACAAAAATGAGCCTTCTATTAACTGAGGAACAGTCTTGAAAGGAACAGTGGTAAATCTGGGTCACTGCTAAAGAGGAGTACCATACTCTCCATTTTTCACCCCAGCTGTGTCTAATCCACATTAATGGCACTGCAAAAGGTAGCTTTGCCAACAGAAATTCCAGGACAATAGCATCTTTGAACTAGATACTAGCCCGCCTCCAAGCATAAGAAGTGCCAGTTGCTGTTGTTTTCCTCCTCCCCCACATGCTTCCCCCCGCCCCAGTTTATTAATCCAAGAAAGGGATAATGATGAGACTGTGGAATGTAACTGTCACTTAGTGAGTTTCTGAGATTTGTTGGTGGCAAAGTGAGAATTTCTTTAAATTAGGAGCAGTGATTATGGTGGTCGTCTGTCTTATTTCCCATCTTCTTTATAACAGCACTTTCTAGTACATAGAAATCTGCACAGATAGAAATATTCTGCATTTCTACTGTCGAATAGTGTAGTCACTACTGGATACATATGACTTTTTAAAACTAGGAATGTGTTCAATGAGATAGAGGATATACATTTTTAAGTTTTATTTAATTATAATTAAGTTTAAATAACCACACGTGACTAGTGACTACTATATTAGACAGCAACATTTATATTACACATTTGTATAAATCATGAAAAAATATTTTAAATATAAAATAATGTACAATATTGACTTGTATATTTGTTTTAATTGAAAATATTTTTATATTTTATATTAAAATATAAAAATTTGGGGCTGGAAAGATAATACAGCACATAGGGTGCTTGCCTTGTACACAGTCAACCTGGGTTCAATCTCTGGAACCCCATATAGACCTCCCCAAGCCATTAGGAGTGATTCTTGAGCAAAGACCCAGAAAGTAGCTGTGATTAGCACATATGGGTGTGACCAAAAAACATAATCCCGAAATACCTCATCAAAACAACAAATCTAATTCATGTGACCATTTAATTTATTTCATTATTTTTTGTTTTCATCAAGTCTAAAAGTTAGGTTTTATTTATTTTGGGGGGCCACACGTTTTGGTGTTTGGGACTATTTCTGGTGTTGGGGGACTGTGTGGTGCTGGGGATCAAATCAAGGATTCCAGAAAGCAAAGCATGTGCTTCAGTTCTTTGATCTCCAAGCCTCATTTTTTCTGGTCAAGTCATTTGCTTTGTTTATATTCTATATATGAGTGTGACTATCTGGTAATTTTCCTTCCTTTCATCCTTCATTTTTTACATGGTACAGTCACTTCAAGATTCATTAATTTTGTTCCAGATTACATAATTTGACTATTTTCTTAATGCCAGACTGTATATTCCATTGAATATATATATATATATATATATATATATATATATCAACTTCTCTGTCTAGTCATCTGTTGGATATTTAGGTTGATTTCATGTTTTAGTTCTTGTGAACACAGAAGTGCCAATATCTGTTGAAATCAGAATTTTCATATGAGGGCATTTCTTAAAGGTAAATGCATATTGATTCACCTGGAAGTTAAGGAGGTAAAAAATGGGCAATTTTGCTTTTACAGAAATGGTCATAGTTAGCTGACAAGAAATCTAGCTTCCAATACTTTAAATATACTTATTTATACTTATTTTAGTTCTGGGGTCATACTCAGTTGTGCTAGGGCTTATCCTTGGCTCCATGCTTAGAGCTTTCTCTTGGCTCTGTGCCCAGGATTTTCTCTTGGCATGCTCAAGAGAACAGTGCAATCTCCTGGCCCCGCACCTGGCTGTCCTCGCCGGGGCCCCTTGGAGGGGAGCGGGTTGAGCTTTCCTCCCCGCCACGACCAGGGCTCCGGCAGCCAAAGACCTCCAGGACCAGCCACCACCATGCTGAGACCACTCTCCGCACACATGAAGGTACTGGCAGAGGGACAAAGTCACGTGGGTTCCGGGGCCGAGATCTCCAAGCCTACTCGGCTTGGGGCCGAGCATCCTCCACCCAGATCCTCCAAATTCCAATAGGCGCCGTGTAATCCCATCAACGGCCAAGACTCAGAGACTATAAAAACCAGCTCCCGGAACCGCGCGGCCACATTCGCGGCCATGCAACATCTTATCATGACATCTTATTATCTCATTCCTACTTTGGACAAACTGGCAGGCTACCGAATGTAACCTGCCCACACGGCAGAGTCTGGCAAACTCCCTGTGTCGTACCCAATATGCCAAATACCAGTAACAATGATGGGTCTCATTCTCCTAAAGAGCCTTGAATATAGCACTTTCTTAAAAATCTCAGGGCTAGGATGAAGGAGACGTAATTGGGGCCTGCTCGAGGCAATCAACGAATAACAGGATGATTTGTGATTTTTTTGTGACTTTGGACAAACTGGCAGGCTACCGAATGTAGCCTGCCCACACGGCAGAGTCTGGCAAACTCCCCGTGGCGTACCCAATATGCCAAATACCAGTAGCAATGATGGGTCTCATTCTCCTAAAGAGCCTTGAATATAATCTCAGGGCTAGGATGAAGGAGACGTTACTGGGGCCTGCTCGAGGCAATCGACGAATAACAGGATGATTTGTGATTTTGATTTGTGATGCTCAAGGGATTGAATGTAGTGACAGGAATTGAATGGGATCAGCCATATACAAGGCAAGTGCTTTAACCTCTGTACTATCTCTCTGGCTCCCAATTACTTAAATGTAAACTATAATATAAATTTTCTCTTGTTAAGTTTGCTTGTTGAATTCATAAATCCTTATCCTAAGATGCATTCTCACTGCTTTTCTGGACAGTAGCAAAAAACATTTGTTTTCCCCTAGTGCTTATATTTTTAATAGCCTTTTCTTTTGACAATTTGATATTGTATTTACCAAGTGTCAGTCTACTTTATCTCTGCCAAAATAATCCCACCACCATTCAAAACTGCATCAAGAAATCATGTCAGTTTTAGCCACTTCTGGCTGCTTGATCAAATTTTCAGTTTTGAGGTTTTCATATGTCAGTATGCATAATTTAAGACAAGACAAACAGTAGTCA
This sequence comes from Sorex fumeus, assembly GCF_029834395.1. NCBI lineage: Eukaryota > Metazoa > Chordata > Mammalia > Eulipotyphla > Soricidae > Sorex > Sorex fumeus. The sequence continues at coordinate 57,933,230 of NW_026606155.1, forward strand.
GCTAGAAAACTGTTCTTACTGGTCTTGAAACTAAATTTTTTTAAATCAGGACTTAAGATTTATATAAGTTAAGAACAATTTGTGATCTGTTTTGACTCTGTGCCAAAGATAATTATCATATCCTCTTTTAAGATTTATCCATTGATTTGGTGAAAAATGGAACAAAAATGTGGCAGAAGTTAAAGTCAAAGATCCTGCTACAGCAAGGTAAAAACAGTGTATTGGAAACGTTCTTCAGCATTATTGTCATTTTGTTTCAAATAAGATCAGTTCAGTGGTCTTCTTTCCAAATGTCTTAAACTCATGCCTGCGGCAAAAATATATTTTATTAACTTCCAAATTGTAGGTACCCATAGAGGTATTTATCTGTAGAGGCAGCTTATGAGTAGAAATGTGTAATTAAAAGAAATTAAAGAATAATTATTTACAAAGTTGTTGATATTTGGATCTTTTTTAAATATACAGTATCCCAACACCAATGCTACCCCAGTGTCAATTTTCCTCCACCACTCATTCACAAGCTCCTTTCTGTCCCTCTGAACCCTCCCTCCATCCTGCCTGCTATCTTGACAGGCATATTTCAAAGTTTGGTGGTTGTAGTTTTCATCCATATTTTCAGAGTTGTTGAATCTGTGCTTTGGATATATAGCTATAAAATGTGTGGTTTTTAAATGAGACATTTATAGATACAAATTCTGGTTCCTCCACACTTAAGTGTGGGACCTCAAGTAAATTACTAAATCTTTTGAGCTTTAGTTTCATCTTTTGTAAAATTAGCATAAAAAAATGCCCAGTTTTCAGAGGTAATATGATCACTTTGTGCATGGAAGTTATAATATTGGTAATAGTAGGAGTAGCTGCTATTCTTGCTTAATTTAGAGCTGTATTATTATAACAATTTTTAAAAATCTCCAGAATCTGGAAAAAACCTGAGTACCCTAGAACAGATGACTGGTTAAAGAAACTTTGGTACATTTAAACAATGGAGTACTATGTAGCTGTTAGAAAAGCGGAAGTCACGAAATTTACATACAAGTGGTACTACATGGAAAGTATCATGTTAAGCGAAATGACTCGGAAAGAAAGGGATAGACATAGAAAGATTGCGTTCATCTGGGGAACATAAAGTAACAAAATAGGATACTAACACCCAAGAATGGCCGAGATTAGTACCAGGAATTTTACTCCATGGCTTGGAGGCCAACCACACATACTAGGGGAAACGGGAGCTCAGATAGAGAAGGGAACACCAAAAGGTGTTGGGAGGATCGTCGCAGGATGGGAGAAGCATGCTGAAAGTAGACTATAGACCAAACATGATTGTCACCCATTGCCTCTTTTGCAAACCACAATACCCAATAAGAGAGAGAGAACAAAAGGGAATGCCCTGCCACAGAGGCAGGGTGGGATGGGGGCTGGGAGGGATACTGGGATCCGTGGTGGTGGGAAGTGGGCACTGGTGGAGGGATGGGTAGTTGATCATTGTATAATTGAAACCCAAGCACAAAAATGTGTCAGTCTGAAACTGTACCTCATGCTGTCTCACTATTAAAATTTTTTGAATATAAAAATACCCAAAATCTTATAAATTTTATATAATTAAAATGCTACCTCAAGTACAACAAAATTAAAAAAAATCTTTGTTACTCGCCTGCTTTGCTGTAGTAGAAGCTAGTGTTAAATTAGGAGATGGGCAAGCAATATCCTTTTAATTTAGCATTATAGAAATATTTATTTCAGGTTTTCCAATGACTCTGGTGATTTTGTTTCAAATAAGATCAGTTCCATGGTCTTCTTTCCAAATATCTCAAACTCATGCCTGCAGCAAACATATATTTTATTAGCTTCCAGAAAAAAGGTCTGGGAACTCTCTATATTTTAAAGCAACTATTGGTTTTCTAGAATTTTATTTATAAGGAAAACCAAACTGTCCTTATAAGCTTGTTGAGGGCAGGGAGAAGAGTAACTCAGTGTGAATGTCCCTCTGTTTCCTATAACTAGCAGTCACTTTGCAAATGCTTGCTAAATTGGACCAGATTGACATGTTCATGTAAACATTTTGCTGTAATTGAGTGTGGAAATCAATGTGATGACAAATAATTCCATATTTTTATGGTTCATTGCATGTGCTATAAATTTTGCCAAAAACATCAAGTTATACACATGTTCAGTCTTCTTTGCTACAAACTATTTTCAATATTTCAATAAATTTTAATGTGAAATGCTTAGTTGCACTAGTGATCGGCATCACAAACAGAAAATGAAGGATAAATACTATATATCTGGAACTGAATAAATTTCACAAATTAATTTCCTCTTGTAATTTAGGCATTAATTGAGAAGGGCTTTGATATAGGTCAAATTCTACTTCAGTGCGTCTGGTAAAAATCAATATGTCAAGTTTTTTTTTTTTTGAGGGCGGTGTTGGGCTATATCTGGTTGTATTTAGGGTGTGTTCTTGGCTTTGTGCTTAGGGATCTCTCCTGGATGGGTTTGGAGGTCCATATGTGATACCACAGACTGAAACCAGGTTGGCTGTTTGCAAGGCAGGCACCTTAACCTCTGTATTATTTTTCCAGTTGTGTTGGTTTAGTTTAACCTAAGTTGTATGTAGAATAAAAAGATATGTGATGGAAGACTTTGGGTCTTTTACCTTCTACATTATCTATATTTAAAAATTTAGATTTCACAGCGGTAGGGCGTTCGCCTTACAAGCGGCCAACATGGCTGACCCGAGTTCGATTCCTCCGCCCCTCTTGGAGAGCCCGGCAAGCTACCAAGAGTATTCGATATGCCAAAAACAGTAACAACAAAGTCTCCAATGGAGACGTTACTGGGCCCGCTCGAGCAAACCGACGATCAACGGGAGGGCCTTATTAAAAATTAAAATATTAGATTAAAATATTATACCACTCAATAGGATTAAAAATCATTCCTAATTTGTATAAGCAATGAATGTCTAATATTTAGATATATTTAGTTTCTTTGTACACTTATTCAATAGGATGTCTTGCCACAATGTCTGGACAGCAGTAAAAGTAACTGAGTGGCTAGAGAGATACATCGCATGCAGCTCACACTGGTTCAATCTTCAGCACCACACATAGTCCCCTGAGCACAGAGCCATGAATAATCCCTAAGCACAGCCAGGTGTGCCTCCACCTCCAACCTTCTACTCCTCCTCTGCCCCCAAAAAGTAACTGAAAAATATTCATCTCACTAAGTTAGACCAAATGGCAATAATGGCTCTATAGTCACTTGATCACTAGGTCACTTGACATCCTGTTACTCATCGATTTGCTCGAGCGGGCACCAGTAACGTCTCCATTCATCCCTGTCACGTGCTAGTGTAGCCCAATGGCGTCTGCTTGTTCTAGGAACACTCAAACTGATCATTCAGGGTCTTGACAAAGAAGTCTGAACATCTTGTTGGTGTGCGGCCATGCGATCTTTTGACGTCCCGTGGAATCCAGTCAGTAATGGCTTTAGTCCAGAGGTCATCTCCAAATCTCATTACATGTCCAGCCCATCTGATTTTTGACGTCTTAGCAAATGAGACAGCGTCCCTGATTCTTTTCTTTTTTAATTTTTATTAGTGAAACACCATGAGGTACATTTGTAGACTTACAAATTTTTGTGCTTGGGTTTCAGTTATACAATGATGGAGTATCCATTCCTCCACCAGTGCCCATTCTCCACCACCACTAATCCCAGTTCTTGATTGTTGACGGAGGTCAGGACTCTGGATTCTTTCTCTCATTTGAGTGAAGTGTGATACTACAAGCATAGCTCTTTCGATTCCTCTTTGGGAGACACGAATAGCTTTCTCATCCTGTTTTCGTAGGACCCAGGTCTCTGAGGCATATGTGAATGCAGGAAGAACAGTGGAATCGAAGAGATGTGCTTCGAGCTGGAGGTTCTTCGTCTTCTTAGCTATTTCTTCGATGCTCTTGAAGCGTTCCAAGCTGCTCTCTTCCTGCTGTGCGACTCAGGTGCCAGGACATTTGTCATGTTGACTTCTTGATCTAGGTACACATAACTGTTGCATTCAGAGACGTTTGTTCCACTGAAAGCTAATGGAACATCAGGAACGATACTGTTTCTCATAAACATTTTCTTTGTGAGATTCAGCTGTAGTCCGACCTTTCCGCACTCACGGTTGAAGTTGGTCAGCATTTGTGCCACTTGGCTAATGTTTGATGTTATTACACCCATGTCATCAGTGAAGTGGAGGTGGTGTAGTTGCCAACCGTCTCTCTTCACTTCCATTCCTTCCCATTCCAGTTGTCACATGACATTCTCGAGGGTGGCACTGAAGAGTTTTGGTGAAATGGTATCACCCTGCTGAACCCCTCTCTTGACATGGATGATCACTTCTTTGTAGAATGGTGAGATCCTGGTGATAAATCCTTAATATAGCTCATGGAGGATCCTGAAGTATTGAGTTTGAAAGCCCTGTTTGGCTAGGGCTTCGATGACTGCTTCCATCTCAATAGAATCAAAGGCCTTCTTTAAATCGATGAACATTAGACAGAGCGGCATCTTGAACTCCTGAGAAACCTCAATGAGCTTCGTTATCGTGGATACGGTTGATCATGCTGAATCCTTTTTGGAACCCGGCTTACTTGCATGGTTGTCCTTCATCTAGTGTTCTGCCAATCCTATTCAGGATGACTTGAGTGAACATCTTGTAGATGACAGACAACAGGCAAATCGGGTGATAGTTGCCAAGTGATAGTTTTCATGGATGTCTCCCTTCTTGTACAGTAGAACGGTCCTGCTGGTTTTCCATTGGGATGGAACCTTGCATTCAGGCAGGTAGCATGTGAAGAGCCGAGCCAATTTATTGATGAGAACTGATGTCAGGTTCTTCAGATGTTCAGGTCTCACCTTGTCTGGGCCAGGTGCTGTTCGCTTCTTTACCAACAAAATAGCGTGTCGGATTTCGGAAGGGAGAACATTGGGAATGACATATTCGTCCTGCGGAATTTGGTATGTGGGCAGGTGGATGTGGCTATCGAAGAGATCTGAGTAGAAGTCATGGATAATCTTCTCAATTTCCCTTCTGGAAGATGTGATAAGTTCATCAGGACGTTGGGCAGTCATCTTGGTCTTGTAGTTGGCGAAGGACAGGTGGGCATTGTGAATGATTTCCCTGGCTTCTGCCGCATCTGCCAGCACTGCTGCTCTTCTCTCTTTGAGGTCTTCCTTTATTACTTCTCTGCACTGCTTTGCGAGCTCGAACATTCGCTTGCAATTGCCTGAGGCTTGCGCCAAGCCACATTGATGAATAAGCTCAAGAGTTTTCGAAGACAGGCGTCTTTTTGTTGCTATCTCTCTCTCAGCGTTCCTCCCACAATCATGGAGGTGCTGAACCAGTAGATTGTATTCCTTGTCAATGTTGTCAATGATGACATCTTCCCATGTTGCCGCAATAATGCCAAAGAGCTCCCAGTTGGTGGTCGTTCTGGGAGTTCTCTTTTTAAACTTTGCAACCCTTTTTTCCCTCTCTGTGAAGTAGAATTTTGTATGAAGGAGATGGATGTCCAATCCCATTTGGAATTTGGGGACAAGAGCGACATCAGTCAGGCAAAACTGTTGATTGAATATGATGTGGTCAGTTTCATTGTGGAATCGACCACCAGGAGACTTGCAAGTCCAACATTCAGATTCAGCCTTCTGGAACTGTGAGTTACCATGGATGGTCTTGGTTGACATGAGGAAATCAGACAGTCTCTCATCCTGTTCGTTCCATTCTAGGCCATGAGTCCCGATGTGAAGTTCTTCAGCTGATCTTCTCGGTCCTATCTTGGCATTAAAATCACTGACAATGATCTTGTAGAAGGTCTGGTCTTTTTTTTTTAGATCTTTTCCAGCTCCATGTAGAACTTCTCAATTTCTCTTTCATCATAATTGGATGTTGGTGCATAGACAATAAAGATAGAAACTGCCGGCAGTGAGCCACATCTATTCAAGTGTAATCGTCAGATTCAGTTGTTAGGTATTCAAATGAATCAGTGCTCATGGCCAAGTTCTTGTTGACAAGGACACTGACACCTCCGACGCCTCTTTTGTCGCATGTTCTGAGGAACAGTTTTTCTCCAGTGTCGAAAACGATGTGATGTGATTGATGCCTTCTCATCTCGGTCAGACCAATGATGTCGAACTTGATCTTTTGCACTTGTACCATCAGGTCCTCAATGGATGCATAGGATGCCAGCGTACGTGCATTGAAATACAGACAGTCATTTTTGTCTTTCTTCGTTTTGACAGCCTAGTTTGGCCTTGAAATTTTATCAGCCTCTCCTTCCGCATCCTTTTTAACGCTGCTTTATTGGTGACTCTTTCATGGTCAGGGGAATGAGACCCATTGTATTTACTAGTTTTGGCATATCGAATATGCCATGGATAGCTTGCCAGTCTCTGCCATGCAGGCAGGATACTCTTGGTAGCTTGCCTTGCTCTCCGAGAGGGATAGCGGCATTTAGGGCAGCTCTATACTATTGAAATATTTTTAAACAGAAAGGAAAGCAGACTGAAGAGATAATACAGAGATTAAGGCACATGTCTTGCTGAGGTTACCCTATTTAATCTCCAACACCACATAGTGCCCATGGTATAACTCAGCATAGCCAAGCACCATTGAGTGTGGCCCTTGAGGCCCCTGAGCATGCTAGGGTGTCTGTGAATTGCTTGGGAGGCACTGCCATCCAAAAAATGTACCAGAAAGAGAAAGATTTTGAAACACTAGAATCTGTATTGAAGACTCACTGTTATTAATCTACCCCCATTCAAATGAATAGTAGCAATCATAACTTAAAAATGAAATATTTATTGTCTTTCTAGTTACCATAAAAATTTTTCCTCAGCAGAAACTTATCATATATAAAGCAACTTATTTTCCATTTTCATTTATATTTATCGTCATATATATATATATGTAAGCATTCACATTTATTTGTAAAAAGAAATATTTTAAAATTGGTAATTATAAGTTTTTGTTTGTTTTTTCATTTCAGGATTTCTCTAGTTCTATATTCAATGATCATTATTTGTGAGCTCAGGGGACAATAATGGGTGCTGGGGATTAAACCAGGGTAGGCTGCCTGCAAGGCAAGCAGCTTTTCCATTGCACTCTCTTTCCGGCCCAAGTTGGTAATACTTTTATATATAGATATTTTCTGAAAAAAATAGGTTCTAAGTCACTGTACGAAATAAGACAACTAATGAAATATTTAGACTACTGTTAGTCATTGGGCTGGAGTGAGAGCACAGTGGGTAGGGTGTTTGCCTTGCATGTGGCTGACCCAGGTATATCTCCCTTCCTGGGAGGATCCTCCAAACACCCTTTATTTGGTACTCACTTCTCTATCTGAGCTGCCCTTTCCCCTAGAGTGCCCAGCTGGCCTCTAAGCCATGGAGTAATCCTCCTGGTACTGATTGTGGCTATTCTTGGGTATCAATCTCCTATTTTGTTACTTTATGTCCCCCAGATGAATGCAATCTTTTTATGTCTATCCCTCTCTTTCTGACTCATTTCGCTTAACATGATACTTTCCATGTGGTACCACTTGTATGTAAAATTCATGACTTCATCTTTTCTAACAGCTACATAGTACTCCATTGTGTAGATGTACCAAAGTTTCTTGAACCAGTCATCTATTCTTGGGCACTCAGGTTTTTTCCAGATTCTGGCTATTGTAAAGAGTGCTGCAATGAACAAACAAGTGCAGATGTCACTTCGACCATATATCTTTACCTCTCTGGGATATATTCCCAGGAGTGGTATTGCTGGGTCAAATGAGAGCTCAATTTCTAATTTCTTGAGAATGGTCTATACTGTTTTCCAAAAGGGCTGAACCAGTCCGCATTCTCACCAACAGTGAAGGAGTGTCCCTTTCTCACCACATCCGCGCCAGCACCAGTTGCTTTTGTTCTTTTGGATGTGGGCCAGTCTCTGAGGTATGAGATGGTATCTCATTGTGGTTTTGATCTGCATCTCCCTGATAATTAATGATGTAGAGCATTTTCTCACGTGCTTTTTTGCCATTTGGATTTCTTCTTTGAGAAAGTTTCTGTTCATTTCATTGCCCCATTTTTTGATGGGGTTGGATGTTTTCTTGTGGAGTTCAACCAGTACTTTATATATCCTTGATATCAACCCCTTGTCAGATGTGTATTCGGCGAATATCCTTTCCCATTCTGTAGATTGTGTTTGTATTTTGGTCAGTGTTTCATTGGAGGTGCAGAAGCTTCTTAGTTTAAGATAGTCCCATTTATCTATCTCTGTTTTCACTTGCTCGATGGTGTGACATCTTTGAAGATACCATTAGCTTCAATGTCATGGAGGGTTTTGCCAACTTTGTCTTCAATGTACCTTATGGTTTCGGGTCTGATGTTGAGGTCTTTAATCCATTTTGATCTTACTTTTGTACATGGTGTTAGGTAGAGTTCTGAGCCCATTTTTTTGCATGTAGCCATCCAGTTTTGCCAGCACCATTTGTTAAAGAGGCTTTCCTTACTCCACTTCACATTTCTTGCACCTTTATCAAAGATTTGATGATCATATGATTGAGGGGAGATGTCAGTGTATTCAACCCTGTTCCATTGGTCTGCAACTCTGCCTTTGTTCCAGTACCATGCTCAAACACATATTTTTAAAGCTACCACATTTATTTATCTCTTTCTTTCCCTGATTTCTCACTGTCTTGATGTCCAGGGGCTGCACACTGCTGGGGTACTGGGAGTTGGAAACATGGCCTCATTGCTCAGATACTTAGTTGCGTTCTCTGCAGTTGCATTTGTGTTTCCAGGGATCAAGCTGGGAGTGTGATCATAAGGATCTTACTTGTGATCTCAGGTCAGGCACTCTACTACTGAACAACACTCCTGAACCTCAGAAGACATTTTTTAAAGCTTCAGTTTCCTGTGTAATAAAACCTTCAAATGATTATTGTGAGAACAAAATGACCAAATACCTAAAAATGTGTAATGTATATGCATGGGTGGTTCATGTTATATATTTACTATTATCTATTACCAGTTTATTTTATAAAAATAAATATATTTTATTTTACATAAAATATATTTTACAAAATATATTTTACAAAATATAAAATATATTTTACAAAAGGTACTCCTTAGAAAACAGTGAACCATAGGTAGATATTTAGTAATGATAAGCTAGTAACTCCTCAAGCCTAATTTTTCCCCCATAGTGTTTCTGTGGTAGTTTATTTTAGATAATTTTTTTATTGAACCCATACCAACTTTCTCATATATTTTTTTTTACTATTTGTGTTGGAAATATTTTAAGATTATTGATGAAATGAAAGAAGTATTTAAATGATTGACACTTGGTGGATAGTACCGTGGACTGGGCATTTACTTTGTATGTAACTGACCCGAGTTCAGTCCCCACTACCTTATACAGTTCCCCAACCAATGCTGGGAGCAATTACTAAGTTCAGGGCCAGGTTTTAACTCTGAGCACCAATGGGGTGCCCCCCCACCTCAATGGATGACTAAGGGTCTAAAAGCCATTTCTTATGAGAGGTGCTTAGAAAATACAGCACAATGAAAGATTACAGCATGAAAGTAAGTATTATGCTTACTAATCTCTAAGCATGATTCAGAACTAAGAGTTTAAGTGGTGCAACATAAAGAAGATATAAACAACTGGAAGAATTAAGAAAAACATAAGAATTATTCTTAATCACAATCACTGTAGGTTCTCAGAGAAAATTTGAAAATTTATGAAAGCAAGGCATCATCCTAGTTGTTGTGGAGATAGTCAAGATGCGTAGGTCTCTCAAGAAAAATATCCTCATATAACCAAAAACATACTCAATGACAAGAAAACAATTGTAACTATAATGATCATTAACTAAATTTATTGTGGTAATCATTTTATGCCATATTAATATATCAAATCTTTATATTATATATCTTAAACTGAAACAGTATTATATATGAGCTGAATATCACTATAAAGGGAAATGAAAAGAAACAAAGTAAGATAGAGCATGATAAGGGAATATAGAGGATATTGTCAATAGGGATCAAAAGAATTTACTTCTATAGTTTGACATTAGGGAACACTGGATGAAAAAAATCTTTTCTTCCCCTTTCATTCTCTTTTGTTGCTACTTGTGCAGTGAGTAATGTTGTATATATTTGAGTGCAGGACTCACATATGTGTACACACAATTGGTTGTAGTGTGCTGGAAATCACACATCTGTGATGCTAGGGATCCCAGATGGCAATGCCTACCATGTAGGCAGTCTTCTACTGAGCTGTCTCTGGAATCTTAGGGCTTAACTTTTGAGCTGGTTTATGAAAGAAAGTTTGGAGCTTGTGATAAGCTGGTGTTTATGGAAGGGAGCCAATTTATTTCAGAAATTTCCCATTTATGGCATTTAATGTAGATTTTTTTCTGTAAAACAACACATTGAGAATCATATAGTTATGTATAACTTAGTACCAGAAATATGAACTGAGAAATGGATAGTTTTTGTTGTATAAATTTTATAGGGTGTAATTACACAAACCTACATGATATATCTTACCACATACCTAGGCCGTATGTTGCAGTTTATTGATGAATGTTGACCTACCCATTGTTATGTGAAGCATAATTATATATTGTTCAATTGCTATTTGTCTCTTTAATTCATTTTATGTTTCCCTCCCCTCATTTATATTTATATGCAATTTAGTTCTCATCCAGTAGGTCAGCAAGATAAAAAATATTCAATTAAATGAGTTCATATTCCCAAAATTTACCTCTTGGGAGAAATCATGTCTCATCATTATAAGTCAGAATAACCAAAGATCTGAAAACATGATAATTGCAGTAGGTTAAAATTATGATATTCTTTCAATAATTTATGAGATATGTTTAAGAATAGAGATGGTAAATTTTTTGGCATAACAGGAGTAGTCTTCAGTTTTGAAAAGTTTGAAAGTTAGTTTAAAGCACCTTTGGTTGCACAGAAAAAGACAGTCAAGTTGTTTTGTTAACTTTGAAAGGTCTTAATATCAACGCTTTTTTTCAGATTTTATTTTAGTCACTGTTATTTATAATACTATTAATAATAGGGTTTTATGCATACAGTGCTTCAGCCCCATAACTATGAGGATGGTCATATATTTGGGAGTCTGTGACAGAATATTCAACTCTGTTCCATTTGTCTGCAGGTCTGTTTCTAGCCCAATACCATGCTGTTTTAATTACTACTATCTTGTAGTACAGTTTGAAGTTGGGGAGGGTCATGCCACCCACTTTCTTTTTCCCGAGGATTGCATTACCTCGAACGAGCGGGCCCAGTAACGTCTCCATTGGAGACTTTGTTGTTACTGTGTCTGGCATATCGAATACTCTCGGTAGCTTGCCGGGCTCTCCGAGAGGGGTGGAGGAATCGAACTCGGGTCGGCCATGTTGGCTGCGTGTAAGGCGAACGCCCTACCCGCTGTGCTATCGCTCCAGCATTACCTATTCGTGGGGGTTTATTGTTTCATATGAATTTCAGGAGTGTTTTGTCTATTTCTTTAAAAAATGTCATGGGTATCCTGATGGGAACAGCATTAAATTTGTATAGTGCTTTGGGCAGTATTGCCATTTTGATAATATTAATCCCCTCTATCCATGAGCAGGGAAATTGAATATTCTGTCACAGACTCCCAAATAGATGACAACTTAATTTTTGACAAAGGAGCAAAAAATGTGAAGTGGAACAAGGAAAGCCTCTTCAACAAGTGGTTTTGGGAAAACTGGATAGCTACCTGCAAAAAAATGAACTCTGACCTCTGTCTAATGCCAGGCACAAAAGTCAGATCAAAGTGGATTAAAGACCTCAATATCAGACATGAATCCATAAGGTACATAGAAGAAAATGTAGGCAGAACCCTCTGTGACATTGAAGCTAAAAGCATCTTTAAGGATGAAACATCACTGACCAAGCAAGTGGAAACAAACATAAACAAATGGGATTACCTCAAACTAAGAAACTTCTGCACTTCAAAAGAAACAGTGACCAAAATACAGAAAGAGCTCAAAGAATGGGAAAGAATGTTTACTCAATACCCATCTGACAAGGGATTAATATCCAGTATATACAAGACACTAGTAGAATTGTACAAGAAAAAGACCTCCAACCCTATCCAAATATGAGGAGAAGAAATGAACAGAAGCTTCCTCAAAAAAGAAATATAGATGGCCAAAACTCACATGAAAAAATACTTCACATCGCTGGTCATCAGGTAGATGCAAATCAAAACAACAATGAGATATCATCTCACAACACAGAGACTGGCACACATTCAAAAGAACAAAAGCAACCAGTGCTGGTGTGGACATGGGGAAAAAGGGACTCTCTTTCACTGTTGGTGGGAATGTTGACGGGTCCAGCCTTTCTGGAAAGCAGTATAAACAGTCCTTCAAAAACTAGAAATTGAGCTTCCATATGACCCTGCAATACCACTTCTGGGAATATATCCCAAGGGTGCAAAAAAGTGCAGTATAAATGACATCTGTACCTGTATGTTCATTGCAGCACTGTTCACAATAGCCAAAATCTGGAAACAATCCAAGTGCCCTAGAACAGATGACTGGTTAAAGAAACTTTGGTGCATCTACACAATGGAATACTATGCAGCTGTTAGGAGAGATGTAGCACTGTAGCACTATCCTCCTGTTGTTCATCGATTTGCTCGAGCAGGCCCAGTAACGTCTCCATCGTGGTACTTGTTACTGTGTTTGGCATATAAAATACGTCACGAGAGATGAAATCATGAGATTTGCTTATAAGTGGATAGACATGAAGAGTATTATGCTAAGTGAAATGAGTCAAAAAGAGAGGGACAGACATAGGAGGAATGCTCATTTGTGGAGTATAAAATTACATGAGACTGACACCCAAGAGCAGTAGATACAAGGGTCAGGAAGATTGTTCCATAGTTGGAAGCCTGCCTCATGAGCGGAGGGGAGAAGGCAGCTGGAAATAGAGAAGCTATCACTAAGAAAATCATGGTTGGAGGAATCGGTCGGGATGGAAGATGTGTGCTGAAAGTAGATAAAGGACAAAACATAATAATCTCTCAGTATCTATATTGTAAATCATAATGCCCAAAAGTAGAGAGGAAGTATGAAGAATATTGTCTGCCATGGAGGCAGTGGAAGGGTGGAAAAGGAGAGATATACAGGGGATGTTGGTGGTGGGGAATGTGCACTGGTGGAGGGATGGGTGTTTGATCATTGTGTGATTGTAACTCAAACATGAGAGCTTGTAACTATCTCACGGTGATTAAAAAAAACTATGATAATGTCACAGGTAGCTTGCTAGGCTTTGCCGTGCGGGCAAGATACTCTCCATAGCTTGCCAGGCTCTCCAAGAGGGGCGGGGGAATCGAACTCAGCTCGGCTGGGCCAGCTGCATGCAAGGCAAATGATAGCACAGCGGTAGGGCGTTTGCCTTGCACGCAGCCAACATGGCCGACCCGAGTTCGATTCCTCCACCCCTCTCGGAGAGCCCGGCAAGCTACCGAGAGTATCTCGCCCGCATGGCAGAGCCTGGCAAGCTCCCCATGACGTATTCGATATGCCAGACACAGTAACAACAAAGTCTCCAATGGAGACGTTACTGGGCCCGCTCGAGCAAATCGACGATCAACGGGAGGGCCGTTACTTTACTTTATGATAATGTCAGCTTCCCACCAATATTACCTCAGGGACCTCTCCTCCACTGCCCGTCTGTCCACCATGATAAACTCAATTCTTTATACCAATTCTCAGGTTTTGGTTGTTTTTGACCATTTGTTATTTACTTACTATGCTTCTTCCTATCCCACACATGAGCGAGATCATTCTGAATATGTCCCTCTCCTGTCCGATTTTGCTCTGCAAGATACTTTCCAGGTTCATCTATATAGTGGCAAGGTGCATAAGGTTGTATGATTTTGCTTTTCAAATGCCAATTTAGTATTCTATTGTGTAAATATATCATAGATGCTCAGTAGCATAATTGTTGAATCATATGGAAGCCCAATTCTTAGTTTTAATGAAGAGAGTCCATATTGTTTTCAAACAAGCTTTAACTAGTTTACATATCCACCAGCAGTGGATGAGGGTCCATTTCCCCCCACATTCTTGGATACACAAATGGTTTTTGTTCCTTTTTGTGTGAGGTAATATCTCATTTTTTAAAATTTGAATTTGCCTGGTATTAAGCAGGGCATTTTTTTCATATATTTATTGACCACCTCTATGTCCTTATTTTAATTTAGGAACCGTGGTTTACAGTATTGTTAGTGGTAGGATTTCTTGCATAAAGCATTCCAGCATTATACCCTCCACCAAATAATCTACTTCCCTCAACTATTATCCCAATAATCTATTGTCCCAACTATCTTATTCTGGCCCCCATCTTCCCCTCCTGTGATAAGCTTCCTGCTGAAGACCAGTTCTTCATTTCTGTTCCCTTTTCCACCATGTTTTATTATATCCCACACATTAAAGAGATGATTCTTTGTCTCTCCTGACTAATTTCACTCAACCTGATACTCTCCAGATCCATCTACTCTATGTATTTTTTGTTGTTGTTGTTGATGGCACATGTTTTGAGGGCACTTTGACTGTTCTCAGAGTTTACTCCTGGCTCTGTGCTCTGGGATCACTGTTGATTGTGCTCAGGGAACCATATGGGGTGCCAGGCATTGAACTGGACTGGTTGTATGCAAGCAAGCACTATACATGCTGTACTATCTCTCTGGTCCCCTTTATGTCTTCTCTCCCCAGTTTTTGATGAGTTTTTAAAAAATTATTGTAAATATTGGAAGTACTTTATGTAAATTTATATTAATCCTTTGTAAGAATAGTGGTGTGCAAATATTCTCTCCCAGTCTGTGGGCAGATTTTATTCTGGTCATCAAAAACTTCTTAATTCAATGTAGCCCCATTAGTTTATCCCCTCTTCTTGCTCGGTCAGTGGCATTGAATCATTAAGTATGTCTCTAGATTCAATGCCATGAAGGATTATACTTATGTTTTCCTCAATATAATTTATGCATTCAGTTGTGATATTGAGTCTTTCATCCATAATCAGATGACCTTTGTGTATAATGTGAGAAAGAGGCTTGAGTTAATTTTTTAACATGTGATGGACCAGTTTTTGCAGCACCATTTGCAGGAAAGACTTTTCATACTCCATTTCATACTCTAAGCTTCTTTATTGAAGATTAGACTAAAGTTTCATTTTTAATCATGTTCATTCAATTGTGTGTTGGTGGAGGCTGGAAATTTAAGGAGAATGAGCCAGAATAGTGTTATTTTATCCTGTGTCCTCTACTTTTGCAGGGGCGGGGGCAGTGCTCAAGGTTTACTCCTGGATTTGTAGTCAGAGATCACTCCTGGTGATGTTTAGGGGATCATATGGGGTGTAGGGGATCAAACCCATGTTGATAACCATGTGCAAAGCAATCACCCCCCCTGCTGTACTATCTTTCCAGCTACCTGAATAACTTTTATATACAATTTCTTCCTATTAGAAAAGAGAAAATTTCTCTTAAGCCTCATCCATTTCATAGCTTTCTTTAAATTTTTTTCTTGAAGATTTCAATTTAGAAGACACAAAAATATTGTCATATTATTATACTTTTGTGGTTTTATCTTATTTTCTATTTTTGAAGTCTAGATACAATGTCCTACCACTCATGTTAGAGTATTTTGTACTTTATGATTACTTGATAAAGGTGAGAAAATTATCACTTTCCCTTGGGTCAATGACCCTTCTTGACTTTGATCCCCACCTTCTAGGATGTGACATTTCTTGTGAATCAGTGAGGGCAGCTGAGCTGTTCTTTGAATGAGAAGCCCATCCAAATGTAATATAATGGTTATTTTCCTTTTCCCTTGTAGGCTTTCTCATAGATTTCAATATACCAGAGGAAGAGAAAGTGCTTGATAACCAGAGTGAGAGTGTCTTTAAAGAAAACAGAGCATTCCAGTTTTCTGATTATCTCAGGAGGATTTTGGTTATAAATTCCTTTTTTTGCTTTGGATCTTAGAAATGGCTAATGAAAAATGATATAAATTAATTTATCCAATTTGGGAAGCAGAGATTGCAAATTGGCATTTGATCTTTTGGAAAACGTAAATTGCTTAAAAAGTTAGAAACAAATCAAAGTTATTTGATTTATTTATTTTAATCGATTTCTTTACTGTTAATATTGTGTTACTATTCTACTTCATAGCTTTTGTCTCTTTAAGCCTATAAATAGAATGCTTAAATAATTCCTCCAATTTCCCTATTCGACTTCTTACTTTCACCCAGTAGTTTTGGAAGTATATAGGGTAGATTTATAATTATTAATGGGACAAGAGACATCAAACACAGTGGCCAAGAACTTACTGTAGTCCTACTTAATAATAATTTTCAGTATGAATTATGTAGATGATACATTACAAATTTGCCTGTCAGCGAGCCACTTTCATTTTAGTATAGTTCAAATAATTAAGTTTTAAAAACAGTCTTATTGTGAGTTTTCAGGTATTAATTGCTAGGAGTGAATTTAGAGCCTGAAAATAAGGATCAACAAATTGTTATGCCTATTTAAAGCCAAATTTATTGAATAGTTGAGTAGTTGTTTCAAGTCTTAAAGAATTTCAAGAACAGAAAAATAAATTAGACTATTATCAATAATAGGATGAATAAGCTAGTCAGAGATTTTTCCTTTGGGAGATGAAACAAATCCACACAAAATATTCATTATATTGTTATTAAACTATTTATTGATTTGGTAAAGCGTGTATGACATCTTTTGGCAAACATAAGTATTAAGTGTCTTATGAATTGTATGTGTCCAGGAACTACTTCCTTTTGTTTTGCTATCCTGTATTTTATCTTCAGATTGCTCATTGTATTTCATCTTTTAAGAAGGAGATGGCAGTATTGAGCCTTGGCTCTCATTTGACACCATTCAAAGGAGTTTAAATTACTTCATAAATAAGTATCACTTGAGCTAGGTTTAATTTCATCACTTGGGATTTTACTTTCTACCCTACCCCCTTGTAATCTCATATGGAGAATGAAAGAGTATTTGAATATTTATTTGATCTATCATACAAAGATACTATTAAATTACTTGTTCTTATTTCTGCACATCTAAAACTGCCAATATCCACATGGGACACGTGAAAAGAACCTTCTTCTAAAATAATGAGGTCCAGCTCTAAAACGTGAAAGTATGTTTACGATGTGCCTATTTTTCAAAGACTTTGACAGGAAGAATTAACTTTACATTTCCCGAACACACAGCACTTTACTGAGTCACATCTTATGGTAAATAAATGTTCCCTGGGAATAAATTTTTTACCATTCATTATTTTTTTTAAGTGATACACTGGTGCTAAGAGCATGAGTTTTTCCATGACTGATTTCTGAAAAAAAGTTTAGATGGTAAGAGTAATTATTTACTTAGTCTTCATTCACAACCACTGTTTGGCCTGCATTCCAAGTTTCAAAAGGATGATTCATGTACCTTTTAGATTGACAATGAAAAATAAGATGAATAACTGCACTTTGTCAATATCAAAAGCGATTTAACAGTGCATTTAAAAAATAGGTAGAAACTATGAGATAGATAGAATGCTACTATGTAAAGTTATAGTAAGTTGTTTGTAAAAGTATAAGCCAAGATTAGCTAGCTAAGCTGCCATGTCAAAGGATCTGAAATAGCAGTTGGAATGGCATTCATTACTCCAGGTATGTTTTGAAAAGCTGTCCTGCCATGCTTAAAATATGGAAAGACAATATTTTTAAAATGTTCAATTATGTGGTTTTCTTTGAAATCTGGGCAATAAAATCACAAGTTAAAAGAGGTGTAATTGTTTAGTTTGATTGTTATCATTGATAGTGGGATTTTCTTTTGCACCTTAATTTTATATATTTAATATTGTTGAAATGTTATGTGACAATTTATGGATTTAACTAAACGAGCAGGTATATTTGGTTTTCATTATAAATGAAGGACTCAACAACAGCATCTTCAATTCATATTGTTCTGATAAATTTAATGACGTTATTTTTTTAAACCAAAATAAAATTTCTTCTCAGCTGGATTCTTTCACTGTAGGTTTTAATTGCAAACTTTGAAAATGAGAACACTGCTATTATTTTTTATTAAAAGGAGGTGTTCTGGTTAGTTTGGAAAGATCTTCTAGTATGGACTTCCACTAACATGGCTAGGGACTTAAATGTAATTCTTATGTTAGAGAACTTAACATGAGATAACTTATTGCCTTTAGTAGCAATGAATCTTGTGTTCTAATGTTCAGTCATTGTAAGGTAGTTATTTTTACTATCAAAACTCCAAATAGGAGAGGGATAATTAAAGTTTAGCTACTCTGGGTAAGCCATTGGTCTACACATTCAGTATCAAATTCATCTTAAAATGCCATATAAATGAAAATCTATATGTTGTACATTATGGTTCTTGAAACAGTGTTTTACATAAAGCAGATGCTTACTTAATGTTCACTGGCTAATTTTTTTTATGACTATCCTTGCCCAATATGTTTGGGTTTTGCTTTCCTCCTCAAAGTTCATCCCTTAATAACATCCTTTAAAATGTTCTTCTTTTATTTTGCTGGTGGTGGTGGGGGGGGGCTTTTGGGCTATCACTAGCTATGCTCAGGCCTTACTCCTCGCTCAGAGATCCCTCCTAATGGGCTTCAGGGGACCATTTGCAATATCAATGATAGTACATAGGTTTGCTGCTTGCAAGGCAAGCATCCTACCTACTGTACTATTTCTGCAAACTCTTTAAACGGTCTTTTAAAATTTGTTTTGTTTTTTGGGCCACCTTGAGTGGTGCTTGGGCTTACTCCTGGTTCTACATTCATTCACTCTTGGTGGGGCTTAGTGGACCATATGTGGTACTAGGGATTGAACCCTGTGTGATAAAGCAAGCACCCTACCTACTATACTAGTTAGATCCTTTGTAGGACTATTTTCCTGGATAGGTTCTATTTTACATACATGTGTATAATGTGAGCCTTTAAAAAATTCCCTTTATTACATATGCTTTTATATTTTTATTCTTTTTTTTGTTTGCTTTTTGGGTCACACCTGGAGATGTACAAGGGTTACTCCTGACTTTCCACTCAGGAATTACTCCTGGCAGTGCTCAGGGAACCATATGGGATGCTGGGAATCGAACCCGGGTCGGCCGCATGCAAGGCAAACGCCCTAGCCGCTGTGCTATGGCTCCAGCCCCCTATATTTTTATTTTTTTCAAGAAATAGCGATATGACTTTTTAAGGATAATATTAATTATAGTATCTGAGGCATACTTGGGCATATTCAATTAAAATACACTTGGAAGTACTCAGTATGAAATCTTATACTGGCATAAACTGAAGCTATTCATTAGACTGATGTTTCAGTCATGCTTTAGTTGTCCTGCCAATGCTTTTACCTTCTGAATATATTTAAGGCTGAAAGCTGTTATCAAGAGAATCTCTGTAATTCTTCTTAGCAATTTGAATAGGCATGATATCAAAGTCAAATACACTATCTTAACCATTCATGGAGTTCTAAGAGGAACATTTACTTATTTTTCTCTATCACATTTAATACTACATAGTAGGAAAAACAAACAACTGAAAGTATGAAGAAAAATGGAATGTGAGGACATACAAAGCGTGTTTTTTTTCTTTTTTGCTATCACCATGTTCAGCTTATTTTTCTCTATCACATTTAATGCTTAATTAGATACATTAATGGATTATATAAATAATTAAAAATAACTTTCAGATATCTTTAGTGGCAAGTATATAAACAAGTGCATTGTGAGTGTTTCTAAATAAGGTAAACAAACCCCGAGAAAAGCCTTTGAGTGCTTTGCAATTATGTGATTTAATGAGATTTAAAAACTAGTAAGTTTTCTCCCTTTTTCACCTTGTCTTCCATATCACGGTGGGCCTTATATACATTTGGTGGTTTGTGATCTCTATGGAGAAAAAAAATTTTTCCTCTTGATGTTTATTCACTTAAATGCTCTTAAGAGTCTTCTACAAACTAGTGGTGTAGGAGGAGAAATAAAAAGGGCTGTGTCCTGTTTTCATTACTCTGTAGCATCAATTCTTGGCAAAATTTCACAGGACCTTGGCAGTACCACCCTCATGGACCTGCACTTCATTATGGTCTGTAAAAAACCTCCTCTCTTAGCCAGGCTTGTCAGGAGAGAGCCCATGGGAGAAGACGCCAGCAAGTCTAGGAAATGGTCACTTGGTCTTAAAGAAACGCTCCTTGACCACTCGGTATTAACTAAAAATTGATGATACGATTGATGGTATCTGGCCATCCCACAATTCGAGCTGGATGGATGTTATTCTGGATAAAAATATTATTTCTATCTCATTGGCACCAAAGTATTTGTTATCTGCAGCTAAAGTGCTCATTTTATCTATATATGCATCCCCAAAAGTTTCACATTTCACATACTTTTTTATAATATCAAAGAAACTTGATTTGACTACAAAACAGAAAGCATTAAGGTTCATCTTTTCTGAAAACAAACATTAACTGCCCCTCACCAATAAAATGACATTCTTTTGTTAAATTATCTCTCACTTTCTCTCACCTATTTCCTTCCATATGGTGTTAATTTGAATGTGAAATATTAATAATGCGAAATTAAACACTTTACTTACTCTTAAAAGTAGCATTTTATTAGAGCAATCTCAGAAAGCTGTTAAAGAAAATGGTTTAAGTATTGCACAGCAACAAATAATAATGTCTAGTAAAATTAATTTTTTTTGCTTTAAAAGTTTCTAATATACTTCGTCTATTTAGAAAGCAAATGCATTTAATTGTTTCCATCTCTTAAATATGTCTAGCGAGTTCAGTTTTTAGTTGCTGTATAAATAAATTGGTCCTCATTGCATTGCGTTCTTTCAAACATCATTTCAAATTAGAGCTTAATGTGGTTTGAACATTTTGCCAGAATAGTCATCCTACTTTTGTCTGAGGGTGGCTGATTACATCTATCTTTTCCAACTTACAAATGCCAATATATTTAGAAGAATGCAAACCCAACCCTGAGACCATTTGTCATCACACATTGATTGTAGCTCTATATTTTATTATGCTACATAGGAGGAAAAGCAAACAACTGAAAGTCTGAAGGAAAAAATGGAATGTCAGGATAGACTAAGCATTTTTTTGCTATCACCATGTTCAGCTTATTTTTCTCTATCATATTTAATGCTTAATTATATACACTAATGAAATATATAAATACTTAAAAATAACTTTCTGATATCTTAGTGGCAAGTGATATAAACGAATACAAAATATACTGAATGTAAGAGAGAAGGTGCAGTATTCAAAATTAAGTATGTATGACATTCTCAAATAATTAGAGAAATGTTTTGGAGGAGAAAATGCATTATCAATAATAGGATAAAATAATTTTGATTTATGCCTTTATCTACATGGTATATCATGTGTGTATTTACCCACATAGTATCCACTTTTTTGTATTTGTATCCACTCCACTCTATCTTACTGTTATGATGAATGGAATTAAAGAACTAAAAAACTAAAACTATTTAACCAATTCTATCACAAATTTATCCCTCTGGGGAAAAAAGGAAAGTTGGAGATGTTTGTGTGATAGGAAAAGGTATATTTTTTAATTCCGTGTAGCAGAAAATGAGCAGACAGCCATTGCTGGTGTATGGGTATGCTGAGTGATTTCAGCCTCCTGCTGAAATTTCTTTTGGCCTGTTGAAATCTAATCTACCTGAAATGCCCATGAAACCCTTAGGATTGCTTTATCAAGCTTTCTTAGTGTGCTTGACACTTTTAAGAACTGAGTTAGTGCTCAGACTCCCTGGTGATCTTTGGTCTTATAACTTCAAGGCAAAGATTTTATTGGATGTTGTCTGTTGTCTATTTCTACTTTTTAATTAATAAGTATAATGAGTTTTTGATAATCATAATATATGAACTGGTTTAACAAAGAGATCCTAAAATATAGTGACCCAAGGAAATATAGGAATTTTTGTTCTACAAGCTTAAGAAATATAGGCTTCATCTACATTCCCTCATTTCCCTAGAGTATAATCCCGCTCTGCATAGCAAAAGTTGGATCATGCCACTGTGTCCTTATTCTATCCTGAGTTAGTGGGGAGTGTTGATTAGAGAGGAGGGGAAACTTCTTAATATACTTCCAGAAATTGCTTACATCACTAGCTTTCACCTACTATTAGCTGTAATTTAATCATGTGTCTACACCTGACTGTTAAAGAATTCTGGGAACTGTAGTAGGCTATAGGTAATTAGGTGTCCAATTAAAAATAAGTAGTATGGTGGGGTGTTCTATTATTAAAAGGAAGGTTAAAATGAACAAATATTTGAGAGCAATTTGTGGTCTTTGACAAAGAACTATGACTCAGATTTCTGATTTTCTCATTTTTCCCTCTCATTTTCTTCCTTCATCTTCATTAAACCATTTTTTTCTGCTTAATGTTTTCTCTTCCTTATGTTATTCTATAGTATTAGCAGTGGCTAGTGTTCATCCTAAATATATAATGTTCATCAATAACTCATACCCTACAGTGGAGCCTAAAGTATTTTGTGAGCCCTGTCAACTATGAGGGCTGGAGTGATAGCACAGCGGTAGGGCATTTGCCTTGCGTGCAGCCGGCCTGACAGAGCCGGGTTCAATTCCTCCACCCCTCTCGGAGAGCCCGGCAAGCTACCGAGAGTGTCTCGCCTACACGGCAGAGCCTGGCAAGCTACCCGTGACGTATTCAATATGCCAAACACAGTAACAACAAGTCTCAAAAAAAAATGGAGACGTTACTGGGCCCGCTTGAGCAAATCGATGAACAACGGGAGGACAGTCAACTATTGACTAACTTTTCCCCATGAAATCTATTTCCGTTATCACCTTTAACTCATTATGAAGCAGGTTTGTTATGGGGTGGAGGAAAGAAGACAAAGAAAAAGGGAGAATGAAACAATAGTTCAAGTATATAAGAATATATGTTTTATAAAGACAGAATTTTTTCCCTCCAGACTCTCTCCTTAACATACCCAACTCTTACTGGTGTTCAAATTATCATTCATTGTTAAATGAATCACTTAATCACTTAATCACTTAACTTCCTGTTAAGCATTGATTTGCTCAAGCGGGTGCCAGTAACGTCTCCATTAGTCCCTGTCGCGTGGTAGTGTGGCCCAGTGGCATCTGTTCGCTCTAGGAACATGAAAAGCTTCAAACCAATCATTCATGATCTTGATGAAGAAGTCTGACCATCTGGTAGTTGGGCAGCCACGCGGTCTTTTGACATCCCGTGGAATCCAGTCGGTAATAGCTCCAGTCCAGCGGTCGTCTTTAAATCTCATTACGTGACCAGCCCATCTAATTTTTGACACCTTGGCAAACGAGACAGCGTCCCTGATTCTTGATCGTCAACGGATGTCAGAACTCTGGATTCTTTCTCTCATTTGAGTGAAACATGATATTCCAAGCATAGCTCTTTCAATTCCTCTTTGGGAGACTCGAATAGTGTTCCCATCCTGTTTGCGCAGGGCCCAGGTCTCCGAGGCATATGTTAATGCAGGAAGAACAGTGGAATCAAAGTGATGTGTCCAGAGCCGGAGGTTCTTCGTCCTTTTAGCTATTTCTTCGATGCTCTTGAAGGCGTTCCAAGCCTCTCTTCCTCCTATGCAGCTCGGGTGCCAGGTCATTTGTCACGTTGACTTCTCGACCTAGGTACACATAGCTGTTGCATTCAGAGATGATCGTTCCGTTGAGAGCGAATGGCGCATCAGGAACGAGGCTGTTTCTCATGAACATTGTCTTCGTAAGATTCAGCTGTAGTCCGACTTTCCACATTCATGGTCGAACTCGGCAAGCATTTGTGCCGCTTGGCTGATGTTTGGTGTTATAAAAACATTATCATCAGCAAAGCAGAGGTGGTGTAGTTGCCGACCATCTATCTTCACTCCCAGTCCTTCCCATTCCAGTTGTTGCATGATGTTCTCAAGGGTGGCACTGAAGAGTTTTGGTGAAATGGTATCACCCTGCCAAACCCCTCTCTTGACATCGATGATTACTTCTTTGTAGAATGGTGAGATCCTGGTAGTGAATCCGCAATACAGCTCATGGAGGATCTTGATGTATTGAGCTTGAATGCCCTGATTGGCTAGGGCTTCAATGACCGCTTCCATCTCAACAGAATCAAAGGCCTTATTTAAATCAATGAACGTTAGACAGAGCGGCATCTTGAATTCCCGAGAAACCTCAATGAGCTTGGTTATCGTGTGGATATGGTCGATGGTGCTGAATCCTTTGTAGAACCCGGCTTGCTCGCATGGTTGTCCTTCATCTAGTGTTCTGCCAATCCTATTTAGGATGACTCAAGTGAACAACTTGTAGATGACAGACAATAGGCAGATCGGGCGATAGTTGCCAATGTCATGGATGTCTCCCTTCTTGAACGGTAGTACAGTCCTGCTGGTTTTCCCCTGGGACGGAACCTTGCATTCAGACAGGTAGCGTGTGAAGAGCTGAGCCAGTGTATTGATGAGTACTGACGGCAGGTTCTTCAGGTGTTCAGGTCTGACCTTGTCTGGGCCGGGTGCTGTTCATTTCTTTACTGATGAAATGGCATGTCGGATTTCAGAAAGGAGAACATTGGGAACACATATCCATCCTGAGGAATTTGGTATGTTGGCAAGTGGACATGGCTATCGAAGAGATTTGAGTAGAAGTCATGGATAATCTTCTCCATTGCCATTCTGGAGGATGTGATGGATCCATCAGGACGTCAGAGAGCATTCATCTTGGTCTTGTTGTCGGCAAAAGACAGGCGGGCATTACAAATACTTTTCCCGGCTTCTGCTGCATCTACCAGCACTTCTGCTCTTCTCTCTTTGAGGTCTTCCTTGATCGCATCTCTGCACTGCTTTGCGAGCTCGGACGTTAGCTTGCAGTTGCCTGAGGCATGCGCCAAACCACGCTGGCGAATAAGCTCAAGAGTTTTCGAAGACAGGCGTTTTTTTGTGGCTATCTCTCTCTTGGCGTTCCTCACACATTCATGGAGGTGCTGAACCAGTCGATCGTATTCCTTGTCAATGTTGTCAACAATGGCATCTTCCCATGTTGCTGCAATAGTGCCAAAGAGCTCCCAGTTGGTGGTCGTTCTGGGAGTTCTCTTTTTAAACTTTGCAGCCCTTTCTCCCCGCTGTGTGAAGTAGAATTTTGCACGAAGGAGACGGTGGTCCGATCCTGTTCGAAATTTTGGGACAACAGCTACCTCGGTCAGGCAAAATCATTGATTGAATATGATGTGGTCTATTTTGTTGTGGAAGCATCCACCGGGAGACTCCCATGTCCAACGTTTAGATTCTGCCTTCTGGAACTGTGAGTTACCATGGACGGTCTTGGTCGACATGATGAACTCAGACAGTCTCTCACCCTGTTTGTTCCATTCTAGGCCATGGGTCCCGATGTGAATTCTTCAGCTGATCTTCTCGGTCTTATCTTGGCATTAAAATCACCCACAATGATCTTGTAGGAGGTGTGGTCATCTTTATAAAACTTCTCCAGCTCCATGTAGAACTTCTCGATTTCTCTTTCATCATAATGAGATGTTGGTGCATAGACAATGAAGATAGAAACTGGTGGCAGTGAGCCACATCTATTCAAATGTAAACGTCCGATTCGGGTTGTTAGGCATTCTAATGAATCAATGCTCATGGCCAAGTTTGTGTTGACAAGACACCGATGCCTCTGACACCTCTTTTATCGCTTGTTCCAAGGAACAATTCTTCTCCAGTGTCGAAAACGGCAGGATGAGATTGGTGCCTTCTTGTCTCGGTCAGACCAATGATGTACTTGATCTTTCGCGCTTGTACCATCAGGTCCTCGATGGATGCATCTGATGCTAGCATACGTGCATTGAAAGTACAGACGATCATTTTTGTCTTCCTTCATTGTGGCAACCTAGTTCGGCCTTGATATTTTATCGGCCTCTCCTTTCTCATCCTTCTCAGTGCTGCCGTGTTGGTGAAGCCTTCAGGGTCAGGTGAATGAGACCCATTGTAATTACTGGTTTTGGCATATTGAATACACAACGGATAGCTTGCCAGGCTCTGCCGTGCGGGCGGAATACTCCCGGTAGCTTGCCAGTCTTTCTGAGAGGGATAGAAGCTTTGGGGGCGACGTCTAATCGTCCTCGTAGGTCTTACCATATTTGAACCTATCAAATATGGTAGGGCAATTATGGAAGATGGGTATTTATTGTCTTATGGTGTGTTGCGCGGCCGCTTTGTTAAATGAATGACTGCGTTAATTTTACACAATTTTGACCTCATTTATTATAAACTCTCATCTCCTCCAACTCAATCTCCTCACTGCTAATATTAGTTTTTAATTAGAAAAATATTCTTTGCATGCAAAATAGAAGCCTATCTGACCTCTTGGCTTGGTAATGTCTCATGATAATGGATTTAATTGTCATGTATAAGAGAAAGTATACAGAAAACAATAATTTTTCTCCTTTGAGGAGAGTGAATTATTATCTAGTAGAAATATGTTGTTCAGCGGTAGGGCGTTTGTCTTGCACGCAGCCAACATGGCCGACCCGAGTTCGATTCCTCCGCCCCTCTTGGAGAGCCCGGCAAGCTGCTGGGAGTATCTCGCCTGCACGGCAGAGCATGGCAAGCTCCCCGTGACGTATTCGATATGCCAAACACAGTAACAACAAAGTCTCCAATGGAGACGTTACTGGGACCGCTCGAGCAAATCGATGATCAACGGGAGGGCCTTTAACTTTTTACCTTTTATTCTATTTTTTGACAGCACTAACTTTTCAAACCAGAGGCAAGTGATGGCAAGAGAAAAGGGTTTTTTTTTTTGTGGAATCTGAGTTCTATATCATTCCTATGAGGCCTGGATGTACTCCCTGTGAGGTATTTGTTAGGAGGCACAAAGGGTCTGTCTTAAACAAAGCCCCAGTTGTTTGAATTGATTATCATGAAGATATCGTCATAAATTTCTTACCTCTATTCCTTTAAACTCCTTTCCAAAGCTCCAGGGTTCACTATCAGTATTTGGAAACTAAAAATCTGTTTTTCCCCCCGCCTCCCATGGGTCATCGAAAGGAACCAGAGAAGGAGCCTCTGGGGTTGTAAAATTTACTGGTTTGTAGTTTGATTGGGGAGGAGACACGTAGATGATTAGTGAAATTCATGTTGAACTTATCAGTAAGTTTTGTTGGATATAAAAGTTTGGAAGGTTCTTATTCTAACAAAAGTTAAAAACTTACTGTTGAACTAAACTTATTTTATAGATGGAAGCTCCAAGAAGCAGGAGAGAATTGTTATTTAGGTGTTTAGGTAATTTTCAAAAACAAAGTCAGGTCCAGAATTCGATTTTCTTTCTTCTGAGCTGGTATATTCTCACTGCTATGCATTTATTGACTCCAAAGTATCCTTATATCAATGTTTTGTCATTGTTTTATTTATGGCATCTATTAATCAAGTTACATGATATGTTTTGGCTCAAACAGGTATTTTTTTAACTTCATTGTCAATATTACAGTTAATTATTGAGAAGCAGCTGTCTGGGAGTAAAATATTTTTGGTACCATGAATTTTCTGACATTCCTAGCCATGAATTTCCAGATGTTCCATTCGCTCTCAACAGAACGAGCATCTCAGAATGCAGCAGTTATGTGTACCTAGGTTGAGAACTCAACATGACGAACCACCTGCACCTGAGCTGTGCAGGAGGAAGAGAACGGCATAGAACGCCTTCAAGAGCGTCAAATAAATAGCTAAGAGGACAAAGAACCTCCGGCTCTGGGCACATCTCTTCGATTCCACTGTTCTTTCTGCATTAACATATGCCTCAGAGACCTGGGACCTATGAAAACAGGATGAGAATCCTATTCGTGCCTCCCAAAGAGGAATCGAAAGAGCTATGCTTGGAGTATCACGTTTCACTCAAGTGAAAGAAGGAATCCAGAGTTCTGACCTCCATTGACAATCGAGAATCAGGGACGCTGTCTCGTTTGCCAAGGTGTCAAAAATCAGATGGGCTGGACACGTAATGCGATTTGGAGAGGACTGCTGGACTAGAGTCGTTACTGACTGGATTCCATGGGATGTCAAAAGATCGCATTGCCATCTGCCTACGAGATGGTCAGACTTCTTTGTCAAGACCCTAAATGATTGATTTGAGGCTCTTTGTGTTCCTGGAGCAAGCAGATGCCACTGGGCTACACTAGCACTTGACAGGGGCGAATAGAGATGTTACTGGTGCCCACTGGGGGCAAATCTATGAGTAACAGGATGTCAAGTGATCTAGTGATCAAGTGACCATGAATTTAGCAGGCCATGATTGATATGGCAGAGTCCTTCATATAACTGAATGGCAGTGCTGACTAAGCAAAATGGAGAGATTGAATTTTAGAGGAAAAAGGGTTAAGAAGGACCTCATCACTCCTTTCTTGTGCTCTTCAACCCAATCAGGTGCTGCTTTTTTCCTACGTTTTGCACTTGATTTTGTTTTCTGGGTCAGGCTGGTGATGCTCAGGGAATACTCCTGGCAGGACTCAGGGGACCATATGGAGTGCTGGGAATCAAATCTGGGTAAGCCATATGGAAGACCATGGGCTTATCTGCTGTATTGCTCTTCCTTGTATCTTTATTGTAACATTTCTGTATATGCTTTGGTTTTTGTCAGACTCTCATCTTTATGAGAGCCTATATGCATTGTGTTTAAAGTAGATTTGCTGAATCTTCTAGAATTCACTGAAACTCACCTTTTTTCTGTATGCCTATGAGGAATTTTGAGACATGTGAAAGTTGCCTTTTTCCTGCTATTTAGTATCTTATTTTGCATTTAATAATGAAACGGCTTCTCTAGAGACTAGTTTTCTGGCTAACTAATGCCTTTACAAACCAATATAATTTCTTAACATGAAACATAAGTAATAGAAGTTCAGAGGAAATGAGCTCTTAGATTCCCTAGAGCATGGCTATAAAGTCTGAAGTTGTGTTCACAAACTATTGTTTTACAGCAATTACACATTTTTTTTAACAAGTAAAAAATGTTTTTCATGAGAAGCACAGGTCAACCTAAAGTCAGAAACTATGTTTCTTAGAATAAGAGACTTATTATAAGAATATTAGAAAGTTTGCTCGAACTATTTTAATAATACTTTAATAGTTGTCTTTAATTATATTCTATTAATCAGTGCTTTGATTTTGTTAAAATATATGTTAATTTTTTATCTTTTGGAGCGATAGCACAGCGGGTAGGGTGTTCGCCTTACAAGCGGCCAACATGGCCGACCCGAGTTCGATTCCTCCGCCCCTCTCGGAGAGCCCGGCAAGCTACCGAGAGTATTCGATATGCCAGACACAGTAACAACAAGGTCTCCAATGGAGACGTTACTGGGCCCGCTCGAGCAAATCAACGATCAACGGGAGGGCCTTTACCTTTACCTTGAGAAATATGACTGACAAAAAATTATTTATCAAACTGCTTTCTAATTTTCCTTAAAGATTCAGGTTATCTACTAAAAAAGGATTAGCCAACAGCATGACAAGTTTTAGTGTAAAAATGTTGTAATGGACCTAAATGTAAGTATCTACCATTATTTCCCATTCTGAAAGATGCCTCAAGAACTATGATAAAACCCTGAATTATAAAAACCAAGTGATGTATTTGCTCTTGGGAAGTTAATAAGAAGTAAAAATAAAGCTTGCACATGGGTCATCTTGCTGCATGAAATCATTACTTTCTCAAGCATCAACAGGTAAATATAAAATAATTTTTTCAGGAGGCCAAAATGACATGTATATATTTTAGTTAAATCCATGGTACTGAAATTCATGTATATATTCTAATGACTAATGAATAAAATTTCATTGAAGCAAAAAGTTTTACAAATGCCACAAACCTGATACCTTATGTTATATTCCAAAAGGAATTTCTCTTCCTCTCTCACACTTCTTACACTTCCTCCCTCCTTCCTCACCCTTTTCACCCATCTCTCCTACCCTCTTTGCTCCATTCTTTTGTCATTTTTTTTCTTCCTTGGACTTCTTATTTTTAGACTTGATCAGAGATCTTCTGTTTAATTGAAGTGGTGTTGTTAAGTGGTATTTTCCTCAAAGAAGACATCATTGATACCATGGTTATCTACCTCATTCTGAAACTCTTACTAAGATTTCACCCATTTACATGTTATATTTGTGGCATTTTGTAAAAAATTTCATGGGGTGCAACAAATTGAAATTTTTTTATTTATAGGCGAGAAAACTGTACCTAATCTCTTAGTTTGTAAAGTGGGACAGAACATAAGGCAAAAAATAAACCCTCAAACAAATATATTTAAAGTCTTCTCTTTTATTCCAACAGACATGAATACACTTAATAAGCTATCAGAGAAGGGTAAATAAAGTGATAGATTAATGTGAAGTTGCTAATATGCCAGAAATTGGAATGTGGGGGGAGTGAATGTTTTAAAAACAGGGAACAAAAGTTGAAAATGAACTTGGGATAAAACAATGAAAAAGATATGGGTGTGGTCTTGGAATTATATGTATGAGAAGGCATCATTAACAGTATTATAAAATATTGAAATCTCAATAAAATTAAAAATATATACCTTTGTTCCTTTATATTTTTATGTGTTTGGTCTCTGGGCCACATTTGGTGATGTTCAGGGGTTATTCCTGGCTCTGTACTCAGGAATTACTCCAGACAGTTCTCAGGAGACCATATGGGATTCTGGGGGTCAAATCTGAGTCAGCTGTGTGCAAGTCAGGTTCCTTACCCATTGTACTATCTCTCCAGCCCCCATACCTTGATCCTTTTAAATATCCTTTTCATGTTGTGTGTGTGTGTGTGTGTGTATGTGTGTGTTTAACTTTATGGTTCAAAAAGCTAGAACATGAAGAGTGAACACATACAAACATATCCCATTATCTCATGTTAGAAATCACACTTTGTAGTTCCCGATATGATTTTTTTCCCTGAATTTCATCCATCCCTAAACACACAGCCCTCCCTTTGTGAAAGAACTCACATCTTGTAATTCCCAGTGTATCAGATTTTCTTGATTTTCAATCTGTTGCTATGCAAGGTCTCAAAGGCCTCAATACCTGTTTTCCTCTGTATATGATTCAAAACTTTTATTTGAGATGAATTGTTTAGCAGAATTAGCCTTTTAAACTTTATTTAAATAATAAATGCATATTATTTTTATTCACTACTTTTTCTTGCTCATGGACTCAACTACAAAGTGGACATTATATAATGAATGTAGCAAAGCTTTCTTTTCAAGTTTCTTGATCTAGTTTCTGGTTCGGTAATAATAGTTAAGAATGATTCAATGATTTGTTTGTGCTCTATTCTGATACCAAGGTTTCTATTTCTAGTGTTTATTTTGTAAAAGTAAAAAGCCTTTATATACTCATAGTCAACCAGTTCCTTAGCAGACATAAAGCACCTACCTCCATGTGCTGTACAGAATTGGGATTTGACAGTTAAAGAGGTTCTCCATTCGGTTGTGGGACTTTGTACCATTTTAACAAACCTTACATTTTCTCCCTTTTGCATCATGCCTCTGCAATGTTATTTACTTAAAAAAAATTTTGGGGGGGTCACACTCAGCCATACTTAGGACTTACTTCTTGTTCTGCTCTTAGGGCTAACTCCTGGCAATGCTTGGGAGACCATATGTCGTACCAGGGATCAAACCAGAGTCAGTTGTGTACAATACAAACACTCTACACACAATGCTGTCATTCTAGGTTAGCATTACTTTTAGAGGCATAAAATATTATGATTAACATTCCCATTTTATAGGCTAGAAGATTATACATAACAAATATTAATTATGAGCCTTACCCATGACAATAGAATGGGAACTTTTTTAAGAGTTGAATTATGAAATATATTGCCTATGATTAAAGACTCCTGAGAATGTCAGGAGTAATTAATAATTACTTAATTAATTACATTAATTAATTAAGGTAATTAATAATTACCCTGGGGCAAGAGGCATGAATTAGACTTTCTAGGGAACTAGGCTTGGGAACTCCATTTATTAGTTGTGAATAACTGAAGACTCAAGTACCTGAATCTTTCTTTCCTTTTTTTTTTTTTTATCCCTTGTTTATTCCAGCTGCCTTCTTCCCCCCACTCATGAGGCAGGCTTCCAACTATGGAGCTATCTTCCTGGCCCTTGTTCTCATTAATGTTCTTTCTCATTAAGTGAGAATATAATAATAATTACATAATCATAATGATATCTATGGATTGAATGAGTGAAATACTTGGGATATTTATAGTACATAGTGGGCACTCTAGGGCTGGAGTGATAGCACAGCAGTAGGGCATTTGCCTTGCACGCA
Source organism: Sorex fumeus (assembly GCF_029834395.1). Lineage (NCBI taxonomy): Eukaryota > Metazoa > Chordata > Mammalia > Eulipotyphla > Soricidae > Sorex > Sorex fumeus. The sequence goes on from NW_026606155.1 coordinate 57,965,678, forward strand.
GCCAACATGGCCCACCCGAGTTCGATTCCTCCACCCCTCTGGGAGAGCCCGGCAAGGTAACGAGAGTATCTCGCCTGCACGGCAAAGCCTGTCAAGCTACCCGTGACGTATATGATATGCCAAACACAGTCACAATGGAGATGTTACTGGGCCTGCTCGAACAAATTGATGAACAACCGGAGGAAAGTGACAGTGACAAATTGAATGTAGTTTAATACTGCAAGATACTGGCTGGAGCGATAGCACAGCGGATAGGGCGTTTGCCTTACAAGCGGCCAACATGGCCGACCCGAGTTCAATTCCTCCGCCCCTCTCGGAGAGCCCGGCAAGCTACCGAGAGTATCCGATGTGCCAAACACAGTAACAACAAAGTCTCCAATGGAGATGTTACTGGGCCCGCTCGAGCAAATCGACGATCAACGGGAGGGCGTTTACTTTACTTACTGCAAGATATAGTTACAAGCTTTCATGTTTTTGTTACAACCATACAATGATCAAACACCCATTCCCCACCACCAATCTCCCCAGTATACCCCCCCTTTTTTACCCTCCCCCCTGCCTCCATGGCAGACAATTTCCTCCATATTCTGTACTTTTGGGAATTATGGTTTGCAATACAGATACTGAGAAGTTATCAGGTTTGGTCCTTTATCTACTTTCAGCACACATCTCCCATCCTGACCTATCCCTCCAACCATTATCTTCTTAGTGATCCCTTCTCTATTCCAGCTGCCTTCTTCCCCCACTCATGAGGCAGGCTTCCAACTATGGAGCAATCTTCCTGGCCCTTGTGTCTACTACTGTCCTTGGGTAAGATATCATTGTTGAACCAGTTCTCATCTTGGAGCAAAATGATAGTTTCATCACAATCTACATTTTAATTCTTATTCTGCTAATAGACACTTACCTCATAAGTAAGTCATCTTTAGCTTTAACTCTCTTGGTTTCTTTTTAATAGCTGTGGCTATTGATTTTTTTTATTTGGGGTTGTATACCTATAATTTATTCCTACACTGATCCTCCTAGAGTTAAAAATAAAATTGAAAAGCACACTTAAATTTGGAAATACAGAGAAAGGCTTTTCTCTTTCAGTTCACATTGTTGTCATTCAATTTTGTATGCAAAGGACCCACATCTTCAGCCCTATTAGGACATCTTAGGTTTTTCTTTTCTTTCTTCTTTTTTTTTTTTTTTTTGCTTTTTGGGTCACACCTGGCGATGCACAGGGGTTACTCCTGGCTCTGCACTCAGGAGTTACTCCTGGCGGTGCTCAGGGGAACATATGGGATGCTGGGAATCGAACCTGGGTCGTCCGCATGCAAGGCAAATGCCCTACCAGCTGTGCTGTCTCTCCAGCCCCAGGTTTTTCTTTTTTTCTTTTTTCTTTTTTATCTTTTGTATGCAAGATCAAATACTTTGTTCCTTCTTAACTCTTTTCATTCCATGTTTACAGTAAGGTTCATTGTGACTGAAATAAAATTATCACTGATTTGATACCCAGAATGAGAAGTTCTATTATCTCGTATATTTGGTAGTGACTGATTTCTAATCTTTCTATGATTCACTGTTTGATTTTACTTTCTATTGTTTGGCTAAAATGATGGCATCCAGTTCTCAATATTTTATTTAATCCCCTTTTTATTTATTACTGTCTTTTGTTTTTGCTTTTGTTTAGGGGCCATACCTGGCAGTGCTGGAGGCTACTCCTGCCTGGGAATTTGGCTGAGAGCTGGGAGGGTCACTCCTGCTAGTGTCCCAGGGAACATACCCAACATACTCTGCCAAGGATCCTGCATGCAAAGCATACACTTCAGCCCTCTAAGAGATTTCCCCAGACCCACTATATGTGTGTGTATATATATATGAGACATATATGACATATATATAACTATATATATATAACTATATATATGTATAACTACCATTATTCTCAGTGTTTCTCAACCTTTTCAGGAATAGCAGTGAAACAAGGTTAGGTAAAAGCATAAAATCCTAAGAAACTAGGCAAAGTTCCAGGAGAAATAATCATGTGTATTACATTTAAAAATAATTTTAAACAGATTTTAAGTTCTAACACTTATGAGTCATACATATAATAATTTATATAGTAACATTACTTTAACATTTTAAAATTGTTTTCATACATAATATGAATAAAATTATCTCATTCAATGTATTATATTTTTGAAGCACATATTCTCATTATCATTTTGCAGATGAGGAAGCTGAAATGCAAGAATTTACATAAGAAATTTAATAGTAAAAATTCAGAACTATAAAACAAAATTGGACTGGAGCGATAGCACAGCGGAAAGGCGTTTGCCTTGCACACAGCCAAAATGGCCGACTCGAGTTCGATTCCTCTGCTTCTCTCGGAGAGCCCGTCAAGGTACTGAGAGTATCTCGCCTGCACGGCAGAGCCTGGCAAGCTGCCCGTGACGTACATGATATGCCAAAAACAGTAACAACAAGTCTCATGATGGAGACGTTGCTGGGCCCGCTCAAGCAAATCGATGAACAACGGGAAGACCGTGACCGTGGCCGTGATAAAATAAAATTAGCCATAGCTCATTTCAGCACTCAGATATAACTATTGTTAACATTTTAGTACATTTATTTTTATTACTTGTTCTATATGTATATTTTATGAACATACTTAAATATATGCCATATTTCAGCATATATTTTGGTATGATATTTTGCTTTATAGTCTCTGAGTCTTGGCCGTTGATGGGATTACATGGCGCCAGGGGGCCAGTTGGTGGGTGTGACCCCTACCTACTGGAATTTGGAGGATCTGGGTGGAGGATGCTCAGCCTCAATCCGAGTAGTCTTGGAGATCTCAGCCCCGGGACCCGCGTGCCTTTGTTCCCCTGCTGGTGCCTTCATGTGTGCGGAGAGTAGTCTCAGCATGGTGGTGGCTGGTTCTGGAGGTCTTCGGAACTGGCAAGCTACCGAATGTAACTTGTCCACACGGCAGAGTCTGGCAAACTCCCCGTGGCGTACCCAATATGCCAAATACCAGTAACAATGAAGGGTCTCATTCTCCCCACTCTGAAAGAGCCTTGAATATGGCACTTTTTAAAAAATCTCAGGGCTAGGACAAAGGAGACGTTACTGGGGCATGCTCAAGGCAATCGATGAATAACAGGATGGTCGTGATCGTGATCGTGATATTTTGCTTTATAAATTTATCATTATAATATCACTTAAAATATTTTTTATTTTTTATTTTGTTTTTGTGTCACACCTGACAATGCTCAAGGTTTACTTCTGGTCCAGCACTTAGGAATTACTCCTGTCAGTGCTTGGGGGTTGGACTATATGGTGGGGGGATCAAGTCTGGGTCAGCCACGTGCAAAGCAGCGCCTTACCCACTGTACTATTTCTCTTGCCCCCAAATCTTTACAAGCCATTTAAAATCCACTGCACAACTATAAAGTTTATTAGATAATTCTTATTAGATAATTCTTTTATTAATGAACATTATTTTTTCATTTTTAACAGAACAGAATTGTGATGAATGTTTCTTCATGTGAATATTTTTCAATTATCAAGCGATTACATTTTATTTTATTTTGTGTCAGGCACTTTTCTTCTCTCTCTCCGTTTGGCCATTGTGGTTTGCAATATTGATACTAAAAGGTTAAAGCGATTACATTTTAATGGATATATGAGATATTTAAAACATAAAGATCACCCATAGGCATCTTGTGTGATAAATGGCTTCCATTTTTAGAATTGGCCAAGACTTGGGTATATTTCACAAGGCATCAGAAAGGAACAGTCTAATCTACAGAGGAACTTTAGCTTTATCAGCTTTGTGCTTAATGAAGAAAATGTCAGAAAAGCAAACCCAAGGGACTGATGGCTCTGGGTATGGTAGAGAGTAGTCAGTGATGTCTGGTGGTGGGAGGAAGAGGAGGCAGTGAATCACTAATTTATGGTACCTAAGCAGGACCTGAAGTCTTAATTCTGGGCGGGTAAGTGAGTGCTGTTTTCATGGGCCTCTTCTTTATGAAGTGTGTAAGGTTGCCATAAAGGACAAATAAGTGAAATATTTTATACATTACAGTGATTACTGAAAGCAGAATGAGTTACTGAAAGCAGAATGCTTCAAATATGTGGACTCCAATCTGCAAAACAGTAAGAACCTCACAAAGCTAATTAGAAAGCAAAAAAGGGGGAGAAAAAAAAGAAAAACAAAAGTTCCTGGGAATGGTAATGTGACAGTACCAGTAAGACACCTCTGCCTCCTCAGAAGAAAAGAGCCTGAGTAGAAATGAGCCCACAGTTGAAAATGAGACTTTCATGAATGAAGTTGAAAGTTAAAGTAACAATTCCCAAGAAACTGAAAGCATGACTGGTTGATGACTGGGTTTGAATTACTATATAGAATCAGCTCTTCTATCTCCCTACCCAAAAGAATGTAAACTTCATTCTAGAGAATTATGCAAATTATAAGAAATCTTGCAGAAACACAGATGCTGTCAGTGAAGTAGTGGCAGGAATAGAAATACTTCAGTGTAATGTTGGGTACTCAACTTCTGTATAAATTTGAGAGACTGCAGTGTGGTGAAATCCTAGCAGGCCACCCTGATGTCCCTCTATCCCAGTGTATGGTATACCACACCTGCTAAGATTGTAAGAATTGGTGCTGTGTTGGCCTAAACACCTCCAAATTTAAGAGCCTACTTTATTACTAAATTACTCTCATGATTTTCTGAAGTACTTGGTGAAAAATTCTTCAGCTCTGTTTAGTACCGGCAAATAAGAAGTAACCCCTCCTGAGTGCCACCGGAAAATGATGGCATTCATGCTTTTGGGTAACACACTTCTGTTCTTAGTCCTCTTGTACATTTTATGTACTTTGAAAACATTATTAGTGTATAACAAAATTGATGTTTGTTTTCTGTTTGGGTTTAACATCAAAATTAAAGAAGTTACATGTTCATTCTCTCTCTCTCTCTCTCTCTCTCTCTCTCTCTCTCTTTCTTTTAATTTCAAAGTTTTTACCAGTGTATTCAATGATGGATGATGGAGATAGATACCATACTATTTTATTGCCTTCTTGACAAAACTGTTTGTGAATACTGGTGGTCCTATTCCTTTGGCACTATGAGTTTTGACATTATGTGTTAACGCTCTATGACAAATACTCTGATTAATAGTGCCAAAGATATGATGAAGTGTATATACCTGAACACATGCATCCATTTGTGCCCTTTTTTAATGGTACTTAAGGAGCCCACCCTTTGCAGGCCATCATGGTGTTCCTTAGGCATCTTACTTCTGTTCAAGTTGTAGGATAGTGGCTTGTTTCCTTGAGATTGTGTTAATGCATGTTTGCCATAATAGAAACAATGCCTATTGTGGCTGCAGTGTTCTACAAAAGTCAATCTTTTAGGACTTGTTTTTCAGATCTTCAAAAAATTGTTTCTTTGCTTCAAAATAAGCAAACCTAGAAGCAATAATAAAGAAGAAAAATAAAGATGAAAACATAGCATTTACATAATAGGTTTTTGGCCACCCCTTACATTGATCAAGGCCTTCTCCTTTTTCTATACTTAGGGATCACTCCTGGAAGTGCTTAGGGGACCATATGTGGTGCCAGGGATTGAACTGGAGTTTGCAGCATATAAGTCAAGTGTATTAAACACAGCACAATCTCCCTGGTCCAGTGAACATTTTAGAAGTGGAAAATATGAGGCATATCTGTGTTGATTAGGATCACAGAAATGGGACAATATCAGATTAATGTGCTTTGTAAACATTTCTCACTGCTGTTTTCATTTTTGGGGGGTGGGTGAGGGCATATCTGACAGTGCTCAGGATTTACTCCTGGTTCTGTGCTCAGGGATCACTACTGGCAGGCTTGGAGGATCATCTGGGTTGCTGGGGATAGAATCCAGTCTGTTGTATGCAAGACAAACACTCTACCCATTAACTTATCTCTCCAGCCCAGGTATTAAAATTTAAAAGTAGGATTGACTGAATGATAAAAAGCCTAACACAAAACGTATGTTTCTGAAATAATCATATAGGTAATTTTAACTTAATTTCTTAAGTTTGTCATGACTGATTCTTAGCAACTGTCACTGTCCTCCTGTTGTTCATCAATTTGCTCGAGCGGGCCCAGTAATGTCTCTGTTGGAGACTTTTGTTGTTGCTGTGTTTGGTAAATCTAATACCTCACGGGTAGCTTGCCAGGCTCTGCCGTGCGGGCGAGATACTCTCGGTAGCTTGCTGGGCTCTCCGAGAGGGGCCGAGGAGTCGAACTCGGGTCGGCCATGGCCATGTTGGCTGCATGCAAGGCAAAGGCCCTACCGCTGTGCTATCACTCCAGGCAACTTAGCTAATGGTATTAGAGGAATGAATGGGCTGAATGACATAATGATAAGGAAAGCTACTATAGGGGAATAAAGAAAGGTCAAAAGCAAAAGGATCTAAAAACTGGTTTATATAACTGAGCTTACTATGGCAGTGTGATGTGGGGGTGTGTGTGAGATAAGGAATGTTGAGATTGGGGTAGTAAGGAAGTTCCTGGGACAATGGAGGAGTGAAACTCATAGTTTCAGAGGAAAAGGGACATGAAAAATATTACAGTTTTCACAATTACATTACAAAGTGGAATTCAAAGAAGAATGCATAATATAGCAGAATCGAGAGAACATTTGATCTGAGATGGATAAAGACTGGCAGAGACAGGGACAAGAGAACATATTGACAGTGTCTATAGCTATGGAAGCTGGAGAACCACATTATTTGTTGGTTTCTAATTTGATTTCAAAAGAGAACATTGCTGTATCAAAGGTTAATTATACTTATTTCCTTAATGTGATTTTAGAAAAATTATTCAATATTTCAGACCATGGGGTTATAAGTCCTAAAATCACATTAAGGAAATATACTTATTTGCTTAATGTGATTTTAGGAAAATTATTCAATATTTCAGAGCATGGGGTTATAAGTCTAGAAAAGTAGGGAAAAATTAAGCTTACCTCAATGTGACAATTAAAAAAGGTTATAATGCAAGTTACTTGTTTCGTATAGGTTATGCGTACTACAGCGCCTGCCATTACCATTGCCCAGAAAATGGTAACTTTTAATATCCTGAAAATTCAACTGAAAAAATAGTGAAAAAAGCATGTTAAAACAGAGGGGGTTAAGTCTGGCGAATTCTGTAAAGTAAGTGAGAAATAATAAGGATGAAGAGCTAGACTGGAGTTTAGACTTCGTTTTTGACTCCTAAACTCAGATTCCTACTCTTAAAAAGACTCAAGAGAATTCTTGGAAAAACTAATGACTGTTACAACTGAATATTTTGATGTATTAAGTGTAAATTACTCAGAAGCATATGGATCAAATTCCATTCAAGCAAACGCATGAGTTTAAACATTACAGGGAAAGACACATGAGACGGACCCTACTGCATTAGGAAATCTCTTTTGTTTACTGTAGCAAAGTCTTAAGTACACTCACAAAGAAAGGTGGAGCCATGCTCCCAGGAGAAGGGGCAGCAGGTACAACCTCAGCCCCGATGTGGCAAAGTCCAAATGATAACAAATGAAAGATTTATTTATTTATTTATTTATTTATTTATTTATTTGCTTTTGGGTCACACCTGGCAATGCACAGGGGTTACTCCTGTCTCTGCACTCAGGAATTACTCCTGGCAGTGCTCAGGGGACAATATCGATGCTGGGAATGGAACCCATGTTAGTTGCTTGCAAGGCAAACGCCCTACCCGTGGTGCTATTGCTCCAGTCCCAACAAATACAAAGTTTAAAAAGCATTCTTAATTCTATTAAAAGAGTAGGTAAATACTGCATAATAGTCATCAGTCAAGAAAATAGGAAGTCATCTTTTTAAAAAAATGAAGGATGGAATTCAGAAAAACTCTGTCAATGGAATCTGGAAAAGCAGACTCTTCTGCAGCAAAAACAAACTTGAATAGAAATCATGGCTGTATTTTAAAGTTCTTGTATAGCTTGAAGCTGAGATAAGTGAAATAGCCAGCCTAGTATTATATTCTAGGAAGTTCTTGACAGAGCAGAGACTAGAATCTATGTCATCTACAGAATCCTCCACTCAGGGCCACACTCTGAATAAATGTAGGTTCTGAATTTTTGTCAAGGGCTCTGACACCTAAGACCACTCACTTTGCATGCTGGAGCGTCAGGTATGATTCTCAGCACTGCATGGTAGCCTGAGCTTTACCATGAGTGACCCATGAGCACTATAAGATGTCACCAAAAAGAAAAAAAGAAAAGAAAAGAAAAGAGGGCAAAATACCCACTTAAAAAAGGGCAAGAAATGTGGGTAAACACTTTTTACATAAATTCACTACCATTGCCATGCCATTTTATTTCCATTTATTTGATAATTTTTTTTTCTTTTTGGTGTCTACTTATTCATGCATGCATCCACCCATTCTTTGACAACAGCTTTTGCATAAACAAATTTGGAGTAAATTACAAACAACGTGGACTGCTATAACATTGCCATAGACTGTGAAGATTATGAATAAATTTATTTCTCTCAACTTTGGAAGCTGGGGTGTTGGAGATCATGGAAATATTTTCTCTCTGTGTGTTCTCTCATGGAAGAAGGGGTGACAGAAACCTCTCTGTCTCTTTATATAAAAATGGCTGAAGAGCTAGCAGAGCAGGTAAGGCACTTACCTTGCTTATTGGGTTTTGATCCCAGGCATCCTATATAGTGCCTTGAGCACTACCAAGAGTGATTCCTGAATGCAGAGCTAGGAGTAACCCCTAAGAACTGCTTGGTGTGGGCCCCAAGCCAAATAAATAATAATATAAGGGTACTCATCCTATTCATGAAAGTTCTATCCTCATGACCTACTCCCAAAAGTCCCCATCTCCTAAACATCACATTAGATCTTAGAATTTAGCATATAAATTTTGCAAGAGTGTAATCAGTCAGTATGTAGCAACTCCCCCATAGCACGGCAGGTAGGGCGTTTGCCTTTCACATGGCCAACCCGGGTTCAATTCCTCTGCCCCTCTTGGAGCGCCCAGCAAGCTACCGAGAGTATCCTGCCCGCACAGCAGGGCCTGGCAAGCTCCCTGTGTTATATTCGATATGCCAAAAACAATAACAACAAGTCTCACAATGGAGACATTACCGGTGCCCATTTGAGCAAATGAACGAACAACGGGAGGGCAGTGCTACAGTGCTGCAGTGCTACTGTGCTACTTTCAATCTAGAGATTGCTTTGGGTAGTGTGGACTTTCAATGAATGATTCTTCATTGAAGTCCATTTTGAAAAGACAGCTTCATAATCTAAATTCTACACTTGGCCACATTACTATTATGTGAATCTGCCACTTGGAGCTTAGAGACATTTCAATATAAAGCTAATGAAACAGTATTATCATGTATGAACAACTGAAAATGACATAAATTTAGACGCATTCTTTTGTCCTGTTTGGTATAAAAATAGGATAAAGGAAAATCCTAAAATTGATATACTATCATCAAAATATTTTGAAACCATATAATAAACTGATAGAAAATATGTCTTTGTGGTACATGGTCTTAGATATGTTTAAAATGATTAGCTGAATGGTCTGGTTTTTGAAAGTTATTATTGATGTTTTTTGGTGTAGGGTATTGGATTTAATTCCACCACCTTAAGAGGAAAAAATGTATACTAAATGGTTGCTTGCTGAAGAAACCATTACTTTTTCTCATTTATCCCTTATCCCTTCAACTCCTCTTCCATTTTTCTGGCGCCCTTCTCACTTCCATCCATCCTTCAAAAGGAGGTGTGGATATTTTGAAAAGGAAGCTTATTTTCACCTAATGAATTTTGTTCATGATGCGCTAATTGCCAAAGAAGTGGGCCACCTATAGGAGTAATTAGGCACTTGCTAATTAGTCAATTGTACTTGCAATTAATTTTACTCAGTTTTGCATCCACAAATAACTGTGGCTGTTAAAACCACTGATTGAGGAAGATAATTCTAGAAAGAAAATTTTTATAAGATGACATATTGTTTTACATTTATGAATAAAGTTTGGGTAACAATTGACTGTCATTTTTTTCCTAAATACACAAAAACTGGAGTTAGGGTTATTACCCTAACTTGAGGGATGAATAAGAGACAAGATCATGATTTTTTTTGGTAATTTTGCTTTCTCTTTAATCTAAATAACTTAACTTTAATCTAAAATAACTTAAAAATAGTTTTGAGTTTTAGTATTCTGTAGTACAAATGTGTATACTTTTGCATGAATAACTTTGTATTGTAACTAGGACTTTGTCTTCATGGGTTGAGCAACAATATGTTAATAACTGTTAACATATTCCATAGTTAACCATTCCATAGTTAAAATATCATTTATGATAGCAGCCTTAGGAGATACTTTTACTTTACTGATTAAATATATTTACTAATGGTTTTTATTATCACATATGATCCTAGAAAGTAAAGAATATATAAATTGTCTAATGATTTATTCAGTGATAGAGCATTTTCTTTGTATGTTGAGGCTCTGGGTTCAATACCTGGCAATGAAAATTAAGCAGAGTTTGTAAAAAGATGAGTAAAAGGTAACTCAAGTAATTAATATGTGGTTTGTATTTGTGTTTTTATATGGATATGTATATAGCAATCTACACATAACTTGTCAGTATATCAGAATTTGGGGAATTAAAAAAAGTTTAGGACCCAAACTGTATTTAACAATAAAGAACTTTAATTTGTTAAATTGAAAAAAACTTTAAACGGGGCAAGATAAATGTGAAAATATTTCTAGTAATTCATCAGTCTCTCCAAAATCGGGTTGTTCACAGTTTATTTTTCTCCTGTGCTTTCTGTAGAGCCGACTTCATTCTTAGGCTGGGTCCTTCCATGACGCTCTACAAAAAGAGCCATCTTTTTACAGAATTGCTCAACAAATTATCTTGTATATCTCTAGCCCAACTTGAGTTATGTGCTCATTTATCAAGAATCACTGTGTCCAAGTGTGTATTAATTGGCGTAAAAGCCAATAGTCCAGTTCTAGAGATAATCCTACTAAAACACCGTGGTGGCAAATCTGACACCTACCTCAGTGGGTGAGAGAGGGAGATAGAAGCTATCAAAAACCATCTACAACATCAAAAAAATTTAAATAAAGTATAAATAATTCGTCGATTGCCTCGAGCATGCCCCAGTAACGTCTCCTTCGTCCTAGCCCTGAGATTTTTAAAAAAGTGCCATATTCAAGGCTCTTTCAGAGTGGGGAGAATGAGACCCTTCATTGTTACTGGTATTTGGCATATTGGGTACGCCACGGGGAGTTTGCCAGACTCTGCCGTGTGGACAAGTTACATTCGGTAGCTTGCCAGTTCCGAAGACCTCCAGAACCAGCCACCACCATGCTGAGACTACTCTCCGCACACATGAAGGTACCAGCAGGGGAACAAAGGCACGCGGGTCCCGGGGCTGAGATCTCCAAGACTACTCGGATTGGGGCTGAGCATCCTCCACCCAGATCCTCCAAATTCCAGTAGGCAGGGGTCACACCCACCAACTGGTCCCCTGGCGCCATGTAATCCCATCAACGGCCAAGACTCAGAGACTATAAAGCAAAATATCATACCAAAATATATGCTGTATAAATAATAAAGTAGGGAAACTGTATAAAGTGGGCTGGGTATTGTGCAGTAATGATTATTGCTGCAGTAGTAATAGGTGACATCAATGTTCATGTTTCTTGGATGTTAAACAGCAGGAGCGTATGTGAAGGATTCTATGGTTTAGCATGTTACTAGGGATCATCTGTTTTGTAACTTAGTATGTGAAGTTGTTGCTTAATTTTTAAATTATGACTCTTGCTTTTCTGAAAGAAGTAACTAGGAGACCTTCAATAGAAACTCTGAGAGAAGAAAATAGGTATGAATGTACATGCAGTAAATTTTCATTATTTGCAGTACTCATACTGCTTTTACAGAAAAATGTGGAATGGTGAAAAATGGAATCATCTGAAGTACACATTCCTGGTTAAGGTTGAACCAGATGGTGTTTTGGCTTCCTATTGCAGTTCTCCTACCAAAAGAGGTATCCCTTGCAATAATCTATTAAGCCTTGCTTTTCACATTTTGCTCCTTTTTTGTTGGTTATTTTACTATTTTAAATGGATCCCAAGTATAGTGCTGAAATGCTGTCTAGTGTTTCTAAATGCAAGGAGGCTGTGATTTGCCTTATGGGAAAATACATGTGTTAGATAAGCTTCATTGAGGCATGAGTTATAGTGCTGTTGGTTGTAAGTTCAATGTTAATAAATCAACAATATATATTAAATAAGATGTTTTAAACAGAAACACACATAAAATGAGGTTATGTATTGATTGGTTGATGAAAAGGTTGTGACCAGAGGCTCACAGGAACTTAACCCTGTATTTCCCCTAGGAGCAGTAGGTTCAGTATTTGCAAGTGCTCATGGTGACTTTATAGAACATAACTGCAGCAGATAATGAGAAATGATGGCATATATGTGACCACATTTGAGCAAATGAAGAAAATACCTTCATGGTTCAATATCCAGGCAAGGATTTAACGACAAGTTTTTGGTATATAAAGAGGCAAACTATTTGCCTTTATTTCTTCTGTAAGACCTAAGGAAAGAGTTCTGAGGGTCTAAATAGTCTGTATGAAAGCAACATTTCTCCCTGTCTGGAGTCTTCCAACATTACCCTGTCTAACTTCTCTAAAATGATATGCATGACTTTCAGGTTTCAACAGAATATTGAAAGCTAAAGAGTATTAGTCTCCTAACATGGAATAAAAAATAATGTGATGAAATCTACAGTCTTGTCACAGACCACACTTGTTATCTTCCTCTTTCAACCAAACAGGCCAAAATATGAGATGCAACAATAAATCAATAGCTGAGACTCACTAACTAACTCATGATGGATAGTGTGAGGAGGTGTCTTCTACATCTAGGACTCCGCTTGCATCATTCCATTTGACTTTTATTTTGCTCAAGCTTGGGACTGTGTTGCCAGCAGCAAGTATGCTGACTGAAAACTGTCACAACAGCCATCATTACAATCCGGGAGTTGAGTTTGACTGGAACATATGTCTTCAATTTTAATAGCTCAGCTTCCCAGATGCCCTAAAGGAGAATATTGCCTGAGAAGGAGCTTTTCATGTAAGAATAATTTGTGTTAAGTAGCTCAGTGATCTGTTTGTTAGGTTAGAGCTGACAGTTTGTTTATATTTCTAAAGGGGTATGATGAATGGGGGAGAAGTTGATGCTAATTAGCCTAAATTGTTCCTAAGAATGTAGGGGGCTTTGCCAGCTTCATTGTTTCTGTTTCTTTGCACATTTTAAATAATTGAATGGAGCTCAGACCATTCATCATAATTTCAGGCAAGATGGAAATAAATGAATTTAGCACGGGTCCACATGTGTGATGGAAGATGTCACTTTAAAGGGCAATTAGATAAGACATCAGCTTGGGGCTAATGCAGCCTCTTATAATCCATTTGCACCAAAATATCAAACCAAATGCTTTCATTTACTCCATTAATTATCTCTGTCATCAAGGGGAATATAACCCTTCATTTTGAAAACCCACCTATCTTCATTAAAGAAATAGTGGTATGGTATAAAATTTAGGTGCTTAGATTCTAATAGAAGGTTTGTGCTCATACCTTCTAAGGAAGTTCACTCCCTTCACTCTGGTCCCAGCCCCTCTGTCATCAAATTCTGCTACGGAATCAAAGGATGAGCTGAGTTTCTGACTTAGATAGATAATAATACCATATATTATTGTTACCTGTAGTAATAACAATAAAAGCAACATAGAAATATTTTTGAAAGTTTGGAATCAAATAATGGTATTAATTCCACATTAAGAGCTAATATACAAGTGGAGCATATTTTACTTATTTCTTAAGAGTTCTCATATATTTATTTCTTCTATATGCTGTGTTACCTAGTGCTGTGAGACTAAGCTTATGATACAGCTTCCTATCTGAATAGATCCAGCATTTCCTCTAGGTAATAAGGTTAACATGAATGGATTATTTTATGAGTGCAGAAAAATATGTATGTTTTGTTAACACATATTTTGAGAGTAAAATAAGAAAAACGAAACTAAATTTAGAAAGACTATGATTTTTTTCAACCTTTTAATCCTCATTGGAGGCCATTCTTTTTTAATTTATGCACATAAAATACCACAGGAAGAGATGGTATAAATTTGTGGACTGTGGAGAATGAGTGAACATTTTTGAATCAGGATCTTTAAAAGGGGTGAAATTTGAGTATGATTAAGTTAGGAAAAAGCCTCGCTTACGGCGGAAGTCGGAGACTCTGTATACATTATGGGCATGTCATGGCTTTTAAAAAGTTATGTTAGACTTCTATACAAATTGTGAAGGAATTTGTATAACCCCAAACAAAATTCTGTGTGGTTCTGAACCTTTCCAAAGTTGAAAAAAAAAAGAGAAATAATTCTGGTTACTATTCCTATCAGGAGCAGGCCGTATTGTCGGGTGGGCTGGTTGCTTGCTGCCTGGGTGTTTTCTTGGTCACTAGTTTTCATGGAAGGAAATGATTCTATGGCTTATGCTAGCCACGTTTGTGCATATATGCCCTATAATTGACATTTATTAAGGAAACCTTCAGTTTGATGGATGACTGTCAGGGACCAGCCTGCTGGCTTTGAAGAGAGCTAACTCTGCTTGAGTTTTGTTACATTAACTCATTAGAACTCTGCACTGCTTCAACCCGCTCTTTGTTTACTTTCTTATAATTAAGATTTTTGAACAATTGATTTCAGAGACTTGGCAGGGACCCATTCCTAGCTTGGAGACTTTGCCTGACAGAAAAGTACTCAACAGAGCAAATTCAAAGTAAGAACTTGTGAGTATTAAAGCTAAGGTTTTTGTACTCTTTTCAGTTAGCTGCCCAATCAATTGCTTTTAAACATTAAATAATTCTTTAATTATCTTTATTATAAGCTGCCTTATTTCTCAACTTTTAAAAAATGCAACAGACAAGTTTTAGAAATATTTTAGAAACTGGGTATTTAAAATTAGATCTTGTATGTATCATGATATTTTAGCAATAGTGTATGCAAATATTTAAAATAATTAGGAATATAGAAGCTATTCAAATCTAAAGATATATTAGGTAAAGGTAAAAAGGTAAAGGCCCTCCCGTTGATCGTCGATTTGCTCGAGCGGGCCCAGTAACGTCTCCATTGGAGACTTTGTTGTTACTGTGTCTGGCATATCGAATACTCTCGGTAGCTTGCCGGGCTCTCCGAGAGGGGCGGAGGAATCGAACTCGGGTCAGCCATGTTGGCCGCTTGTAAGGCGAACGCCCTACCCACTGTGCTATAAAGAAAAAATACCTTACATACTTACATTTAAATATTTGATTGTGAGTAATAAAGCTCAATTGTGCTTTCACAATTTTGAGGAAAATCCTCAAAACAGTATGGACACATTAAAGTTAAAATGGACATTATAGTTTCTCCTTGAGACCCCAAATAAAGTACAAGTGCAAAATGCAGAAAATGAGTGTCATTCCCAAAATGAATTGGGGAGGGGAACCATGTCTCCTATTTGGCATGATGTACCTCTTACCCACTCCTGGAAAGACAGAAAATGGTGATATAGTGGAGGTATGTGTTTCTTGTAATATTTTTAGTTGATACCTATGAAAACTAAATGCTCAAGAAGAATGGATATGCTTTTACAAAAAGAAAACATTGTTTGAGAGTGTTTGCATTAAGATTACAGACTCACTCATGGTTGCCCCTTTCCTAACTTGTTGTAACTAGTTAATGACTAGAGTATTGTGAGAGCTATTTATCAAACATTGTAGTTTGTTGAGTAGATGCATTCATTACGTTGTTTCTATATATAGATGAGAAAGGAATGAATGATGAAAGGAAACAAAAAACCATAAATTTATCGATCTAATACTGTGCTGTTTTGTAATTTGAAGTCAGTGTTCTATGGAATGTGTTCTTCAGGTGATTTTTATGGCAAAAGTTAACGTAGAATGGGTACCAGGCCTCTTAACTAGGTTGCACAAAGAGAAATGGAAAATAAAATTACGTTGTTTTTGGGTCACAGCTAATTCAGCTTTCCTATTCACTAAAAAGAACTTGAGTTAGTATAACAATATTTAGACTTCTTTGCCAATAAAGACAACCATTTAAGTTTAGTGATGAAGTTGGATTCATTTATATTTCATTCAGATGGTGGAAATACAAATAATTGGCTCCTTACTCACTCTGTGATGCTCAGTTAATGCATTCACAGTTACTACTAGATTCAAAAAATGAACTCACAGGAGGAAGCTGGGAGTCATCAAATGGGCTACAATGAAGAAATATGTGACTGTTTAAGAAAAGCAGTCTAAACTTAGCAGGAGAGCCTTGGATTCTTTTTCAAACTTGACTGCAATGGTACAAGAAAATAATCCTGATCATTTAGGATTCTACATAAATTGTCATTTCAGATTGTCATTATTTCAGCTATACAAATATGATTATATATGGAAAGCCTAAAGTTAGAATAAAATCTTCCTATTAATCTTAGAGTTGGATGTGCAAGAATATACCTTTTTATTTTTTATTGATATATTAACTAAGACTTTAAATTTTAAAAGTTTTATTTCATTTGTTTTGTGAGGGGTTGAGCCACACCCAGCAATGTTTGGGGATTACTCCTGGCTTTATGTTTGGGGCTGCTCCCAGAGATACTTTGGAGGATCATATAGTATGGACTTGTCTGTATGTAAGAAAAGCACCCTTAACCCCATCACTATCTCTCCAACCTCAACTTTAAATGTACGTTTCTTTCAATCCCCAAAACTGGTTAGTTCTTATTGATAGTATCCTGTGTACCAAGAACTATCTCAAGGACTCACTCCTCAAAGTTTACAAACTTGATCACCATGCCTCTTGAGGTGTGTACAATTATTAACTTCACTTTATCAATTATAAAGCTGGAGTATGCAGAGGATAAGTAAGTTGAACAAAATCATCCAACTAGGAAATGGGAGACAGGGATTTAAATAGTTATTCTGACTGTAGATCAAAGACTGAACTTTTTTGCAATACAGCCTTTGGTTCAGTTACATAGTTGAAGTTCTATACACACGTAAGTCCATTGAATTTACTCTTCAAAGTACTTTGTGGAATGACCGAAATATAAAAATAAAAATATTTCTTATGTTTATATACCTTCTATAGAGTGGATATAAATATATTAATAGTAATATTTCTAAAGGGCTGGAGCGATAGCACAGTGGGTAGGTCATTTGCCTTGCATGCGGCCAACCTGAGATCGATTCCTCTATCCCTCTCGGGGAGCCCAGCAAGCTTCTGAGAGTATCCTGTCCACACAGCAGAGCCTGGCAAGCTCCCCGTGGTGTATTTGATATGCCAGAAATGGTAACAAGTCTCACAATGGAGACTTTACTGGTGCCTACTTGAGCAAATCGATGAACAATGGGAGGACAGTGCTACAGTGCAATATTTCTAAAATTAACTTTTTTATGTAGAAATACTGCTATTTATTCAGCCGCTGATTAGCTGATTGAATTGGATATGAACTCCATCTTACTTTTTTCCCCATTTTTTATAATTTTATTTATGGAATCACCATGAAAGAAGTTACAAAGCTTTCAGGTTTAAGTCTCGGTCATACAATGAAACGCCCATCCCTTCACCAGTGCCCATTCTCCACTCCCCAAAACCCCAGTATACCCCCATCCCACACCATCCCCCTACCTGTGAGGCAGATGATTTCTACATTACTCTCTCTCTACTTTGATTACATTCAATATTTTTACACCAGACACACCATTATTATTTGGGATTTTACCTCAACACTCAGATCTGCTGAAAAGGCAACTGTAGACAATTTGTTTTCTATTGCTGGTTATGAATAACATATGATGTCGTGTGGTTGCAGTTGTGGCTATGTGAGTTTTTAATTCCGAAATTTTAACAATCAAGTCTGGAGAGATTTCTGCAAAAATCTGCTGGGTTCTGAGATGTGTTCCTGAGACTCTTGGATCATGGCCGTTAAGCAGCTTGAGAAAGGCCGTTCATGGGTGGTGACTTGGGGTCTCTGGGATGGGGAGAAAAGGGCTGGCTCCACCCCCATCCCGTGAGGCCTCACTTGTGTCATCACTGAGGTTCTAAACCTGACTGTCCAGTGGCTCTGGAGGATGGCGGCCACTGAGCCGCTTAGGGGGAGCAGGAAGAGGGACAGCACCCTTTCCCCCTTGGGGTGACCTGGTGAAAGTAACCTACTGCGAGGTCTGGACGCATTTCTGCCAAAAGCTACTGGGTTTCAAGATTTGTTTCTGAGTCTCTGAAATCATGGCTGTTAAGCAGCTTGATCAGGAGCCAGAAAGGCCATTCATGGGTGGTGACTCAGGGTCTTGTTGGGATGGGGAGGAAAAGGCCGGCTCCATCCCATCCCATGAGGCCTCACATGTCTCGTCACTGTGAGCCCAAACCTGACTGTCCAGTGGACTCTATTGGATGGTGGCCACCGGGCCGTCGGGGGAACAGGCCAAGGCACAAAACCTATTCCCACCTGGGGAGGCCCAGTGTCGGTAACCTACTGCAGGAACTGGACGCATTTCTGCCAAAAGATGCTGGGTTTCAGATTTGTTTCTGAGTCTCTGGGATCATGACCTTTAAGCAGTTCGATCAGGAACCGAAGAGTCCATGCCTCCAATTATATAGCTGAGCCAGAGGTGGTTTGTGGGTGAGTCTCCCACATACCTAACTTTTGGCCGTTTACTTTCTTGGTAAAATTTGCCCCAAGTTTTGGAGTCTGGCCAAAGGCACAGCAGCAATTTTGGGGTATCTGGAAGTCTGAAGGTGCCATCAGGCTGCTGATGCACTTGCCTTACAGGTACAGATTGATCTGCGGGTGGCACCATACCCCTTAAAATTAACTTCTCAAAAAACCCCATCACATGAGGAACAAAATGGATATACACTAATCGTGTAGTTCAGTTTTACTGTGTGTGGTTGCCAGAGTTTGAGAGGGACTAGATTTGACTTGCAGCTTAGCCAAACTGTTATCATATTGGAAAATATGTTCTACTTTGTTTTAGAAATACAACTATTACTTTGAAAGAGAAAGATAAGCAAAATCAATTAAAAAATCTAATAGTCTTCAAAGTAGTTTCTAGAAAAATTTGTCAAGTTTTCAAAAGTGTTTTGAAATCTGTTTAACAAAGTCCAGCCATATTTATGTTCAATAATGGAGACTGGTTTTTATCACTAGGCTGGAGTAATGAATTCTTGGATTATCTAAGATAACTAACTTAAAAAATTATGTTTTTTAACTGTAAAAGGAGGCATTGTGAAATGGAGTAAATTATTGGTAATTAATCTTATTGAAAATAATTAAAAAGTATAAAATATCTTATATAATTAAAAACTTTTTAAACTCCTAGTAAAAGGATTTTGCTTATTCAGAAATCTTTGAAGTGTCCAGCAGAAAGTGACATCTCTACAGGAAATACTCTGATGAGAAAAAGCAATATTTTCATCTCAACATAAAGTAGGAATTGTACACAAAGATAAAACTGCTGTTCATCCTTTATGTGAAGAAATTCAAGTAGAAAATAGGAATTTTAGTGTTTTACTAAAAGTATTTATTATGCACCGAGTACACAAGTGTAAGCAAAACAGATAAACCTTTAATGAAGTAATAAAGATGTAATTGAAGTAATTGAAGAATAAAACACCAAATAAATAAAACAGTAACATCATTGTAAGCGTAATGAATAAAGTAAAGGTAAGAAGGTAAAAAGTGGAACATGGAGGAGTGGTTATAGCAGGCTCCTCTGAGATGGTGGGACTCAGATTATTTTTTTTGAGCAAAAGTCCATATAAGAATGAGTAGTAATACTCTACTGTATTTGACACCTAAGATTAAAAAATAAATTCTTTCTTTTTTAGATAAAATTACTTTTAGTAGTAATAGGGCTGGAGCGATAGCACAGCGGTAGGGCATTTGCCTTGCATGCAGCCAGCCCGGTGGAGCTGGGTTTGATTCCTCCGCCCCTCTCAGAGAGCCCGGCAAGCTACTGAGAGTATCTCGCCCGTGCGGCAAAGCCTGGCAAGTTACCCATGATGTATTCAATATGCCAAACACAGTAACAACAAGTCTCAAAATGGAGACATTACTGGGCCCGCTCGAGCAAATCGATGAACAACGGGAGGACAGTGCTACAGTGCTACAGTAATAGGGCTGCAGCGATAGCACAGCAGTAGGGCATTTGCCTTGCACGCGGCCGACCTGACCAACCCGGGTTCAATTTTTCTGTTCCTCTTGGAGAGCACGGCAAGCTGTGGAGAGTATCTCGCCCGCATGGCAAAGCCTGGCAAGCTACCCATGACGTGTTCAATATGCCAAACACAGTAACAAAAAGTCTCACAATGGAGACGTTCGTTACTGGGCCCGCTCGAGCAAATTGATAAACAACGAGAGGACAATGACAGTGACAGTAGTATTAATAATCATAAATGATGAGAATGGCTAGAAAAAAGACAATAAAATGTTTTTAACTTCATATATTATCATGCCAATAACAAAATTAACTTGAAAATAATGTATACATTATACAAAAAGAAAAAAACAAATTACATCTTTCTACTTTGTGACAATAAGTAAAAACAGACCTTCAATGTTCTGTGCAAGCACAAGTAAGTTATAACCGAATAGTGTAGTTTAATTATTTTTGATACACAGTGTTGTGCAATAATCATCATGATCATATTTCTCAACATTTCCATCACTCTTCAGGAGAAACATTATACATATTATTTATCAATGACTTGTTCTTTTCCTCATACCCTAACACTTCCAACTCTAGCTCTGATTAAAGGTTATGATGCAATTTTATTTTGGTGTACGTAGAAACCAAACTAAAAGAGTAACTGATGATGACTAAAAAAATATTTTAAATGCCAGTATCAATAATATGACCTAATTCCATTAATAACACATGAATTAGGGATTCTGAATAGTATGTATAGAGTAATGCTTGAAAATGTTGTTTATTGAGATGTTAGCATGCAGGAAGATCATGTGGAGGGTTGGGAAAACCCTGACTGGACCTCACTTCCCTAAAATTATAATTCAGTATTTCTTATTTTTAAGCGTTTGTTTTATACTGGGCTGGAGCGATAGCACAGCGGTAGGGCATTTGCCTTGTGTGCAGGCGGCTTGGCAGAACTGGGTTCGATTCCTCCTCCCCTCTCGAACACCTGGCCGACCTGACCGACCCGGGTTCAATTTTTCTGTTCCTCTCGGAGAGCACGGCAAGCTGCTGAGAGTATCTCGCCCGAATGGCAAAGCCTGGCAAGCTACCCATGACGTGTTCAATATGCCAAACACTGAGAGTATCTTGCCCGCACGGCAAAGCCTGGCAAGCTACCCGTGACATATTCAGTATGCCAAACGCAGTAACAACAAGTCTCATGATGGAGACGTTACTGGGCCGGCTCGAGCAAATCGATGAACAGTGGGAGGATCGTGACCGTGTTTTATACTGACACTTCATGGAGAACCAGACTGAGTAACTTTTGTTTAGACTTTGAAGAAAAGGCTCTAGAGTCAGGAGGCTGGAGTACTACCATAGAGTTTAATATTGTGTTCCTTGCATGTGAGGTCTCTGAGCACCACGTGTGTCTTTTCTTTTTAAAATTTATTTATTTATTTATTTTTTCATTTTTATTAGTGAGACATCATGAGGTACAGTTGCAGACTTAGAAATTTTTGTAAGTGCTTGGGTTTCAATTATACAATGGTCAAATACCCATCCCTCCACCATTGCCCATTTCCCACCACCACGGATCCCAGTATCCCTCCCACCACCCATCCCCCCCATCCCACCCTGCTTCTGTAGCAGGGCATTCCCTTTTGTTCTCTCTCTCTTACTGGGTGTTGTGGTTTGCAAAAGAGGCAATGGGTGTCTTTACAGCTTTCATGTAGTACCACATTCTTGGGCCCTCATATTGAGTCATTAGCTTGGTTTGTCAAGAATCTTTGGGAGTGGTTTCCAGGCTCACTGAATACCTCCTGGGAGACCCCTTTTCTTCCTCAGAAGACTTTAGAATTGGACAGACTTGTTTTGAATTTGTTACCTTGGTTAGTAACTGGGTAGCCTCGAGCAAATTAAATATTCCTTTCTCAGTTCTATTTCTTCATTTAGTAAAATACTAACAGTAGAATTCTAAGTGGTGTGAAGAGTAAATTGGAAAAAAACAATGACCTTGTTTTGGCCTTAGCGTGTCCTTATAGGTAGTAAGACTCCTGCATAATACTCATTACATAAAACTGTGAACATATTTAATATCAATATTGTCAACAAATACAAAGGTCCATAGCTAACCG
Organism: Sorex fumeus; assembly: GCF_029834395.1. Classification (NCBI taxonomy): domain Eukaryota; kingdom Metazoa; phylum Chordata; class Mammalia; order Eulipotyphla; family Soricidae; genus Sorex; species Sorex fumeus. The sequence continues at coordinate 57,988,093 of NW_026606155.1, forward strand.
CATTGCCTAAAGAGTGCATCAGTGCTTGGCACACAGCAGGCTCTTATTATTTGTTGTCTGAATAAACAAATTAGTAAATTCATTTAATTTTCAATGTCGACTGAAAAATTCACTTTTATTCTATTATCTCTTTAAAATTTTTTCACAGTGTATCTTATGTTATTATCCAGAAAAGGATAAAATACTGTCTCTCAGCTGTGAACAGTCTAATATTTTAACCATTTAAGATAGATTTAAATTGGACTTTGAGGGAACAATGACATGAGTTTCCTAGTGTTTGGTTATACAATGAAACATAGGCCTAAATATTATCTTTCAATACAGGCTGAATAATATACTTGAGAATTAGCTTTATTTAGGTTAACCTACTGAATTATAACTGCTACAAAAATGTTTTTTAATCATCATTATGGAAGTTATACTAAAAAATACTTCATTTCTATAAGAAAAATAGTGGAACAAACCACTGCAAAGAGAGGTATACAAGTTAGGACCTACTAATATGATATTGTAATAGTTTCTATTTTGTCCTGTCAGTATATGATTTACCCATGGTAAAGCAGATGTTTAGGTGGAAGGAAGGAATGGAACTGTTTTTGAATGCCTCAAATGATATTTTTTTATGAGGTACAGTTGTAGACTTACAATTTTTTGTGCTTGGGTTTCAGTTATACAACGATTGAGTACCCATCCCTCCACCAGTGCCAATTTTCCACCTCCAATGCTCCCAGTATCCCTCCTGTTCCTCCAACCCCCCATCCCACCCCATCCCTGTGGCATACCCTTTTGTTTTCTCTCTCCTTTTGGTTGCTGTGGTTTGCAAAAGAGGCATTGCGTGGCAATCATGTTTGGTCTATAGTCTACTTTCAGCACGCATCTTTCATCCTGGGAGGATCCTCCCAACACCCTTTATTTGGTGGTCCCTTCTCTATCTGAGCTGCCTTTTCCCCTAGCATGTGTATTTTAAACTACTAACAGGGCTGCATTCATCCTTTGAGATCATATATTTTTTTAAATTCTGAGGACTGATGTTTTAAGGAAACAAAGGGAGAAATAGTTGCAAACAATTTTTAGTTTTTACCATCTGTACCTGACTATTCTTGGTGGCTTCTCCTAGTTTAGTGATTAGGGGACAGTGCATTGCCAGTATTTCAACCCAGGTCTGGACAAAGCCCCTGCTCAAACACTTTGTGTATAGTGGGTTTGTCTTGCATGTAGCTGACCTGGGTTCAATCCCTGAAACTCATTATAGTCCCCTGAGCCCCACCAGGTATAAGCCCTGAGTACCACAAGGTGTGGCCCCAAATACAAATTCAATAAAGAAACTTCAGATATCTCTATAAAGTATATTTTCTTCCTCATTACAACCTTTGGAATCACTTTATGATTTCCCTGGAGTTTGGCAGAGTTGCTGAATTGTTTTCTTTAAAAAAAATTAATGGCTACTATGCAGAATATAGAAAGGACTTTTTCAACCCAAGAATAAAAATTCAGATTTTCCAGTTGAAAGGTGGGCAAAAGTGGCAGAGTGATAGTATAGTGGCTGAACACTTGCCTTGCACACGATTGACCCAGGTTTAATCCCCAGCATCCCAGATGGTCCCTCAAGAGGAGCCCCACCAGGAGTACTCCCTGAGTACAGAAAGGGGAGCAATGACTGGGAATTTCCTGGTTTGGCCAAACCAAAAAAACAAAAGATGGACAAAGAAATTGAGTAGACTAAACCAGTGAATTATACAGTTTAAATGATAAATTTCTTATATTCTTATATGTGAATTATATCCAAAAAACTATTTGTATAAATTTTATTTTACTTTGTTGTTATTGTTTTGGCAATCAAAATATTTAACAGTTTTAGGGATTATTCCTGGCTCTGTGCTCAGGAGTCACTTTTGGCAATACTTGAAGGACCACATGCAATGCTAGAATTGGACCAGGGTTGACTATGTGTAAGGCAAGTGTTTCAACCTCTGTACTATTACTCCAGCCCCCAGAGCCTTATATTTTTTCAAAGAAAAAATAGGCATTGAAAAGATTTTAGTGAATTGAATATATTATTTTTGCTTGAATTTTTTGACACAGCTTTTATGCAATTAATTTCATAATTTTATCTTTCATGTAGCAAAAATCCATCAAATTTGAAGCCTCAGTAGTTGAAAGGACAGAGTTAGAGAACAATGAAAGTGTAATTCTTCATTGCGATTGTTTTTATTATCCCAAGAAATAACAAACCATGAAATTATGAAGTCAGCAATGAATTTTGGTTTGCTGGTGAAGCCCTATGATAGTAAGACTTAAGAATGAATATGGCAATGAAATTCTAGTTTGGTGTAACACTTGGGAGACAGATACTTTATTACTGATCACTTTCTGATGGTCATCAGAAAGGAGTAGAACATCATAAGTGAACTGAGTGCAGGTTATATGGTGAGACCACAGAGGGTAGCATGTCTTATGATGCAGTGTTCACACAATAAAGTCATTTTCCGTGATGTACACTTATTCTGTAAGCTCTATCTCAAAATATCTCAAGATATCTCAAATAATTGATACTCTGACATGTTACATCTAACTGCTGATATCAAGCATTAGATAACTTAAAATGGTCATTTTTTGTTCTTCTGACTTGGAGGCAATTATTATGTTTGTAAAAACATTGATTTTTCTCATGTTCTCAAATAAAATTAAGAAGGATTTATAAAAGAACTTTACTGGAAACATAATCAGTGTCTAAGTGTGTCATTGGTAGTAACTATCTTTAGAATTGGATTCAAAGTTAAAATTCTCCAACTTAATAATATTTTGTATGACTTCCTAAATTTCTCCAAACCATGTGACAGTAATAAGATGAATAGATAAGAGTTGAGAAATAAATACATAAAGCCTTAATTTATTCCACCCATAACTTTTATTTAAACTTTTTTCAAAATAAAAATTTAAGAATATTTTAGGAAACATAATTTACAATACTAATGTTTCATGCATAAAGCATTCCAACACCACACTCTGCATCAAAGTATCTCAGCCTTCTTTACCCCACCAATTCTCAGGTTCTGCAGCTTTTAGCCAGTTGTTATTCCCTTAGAATTAGTTTTTTGATTCTGCCTATGAGAGGGATAATTCTGTATCTCTCCCTCTTCTGACTAACTTCATTCTGCATACTTTCCAGATCCATCCATATAGCAGGAAACTGCACGATTTTGTTTTTTCTCATACCCAAGTAGTATTCCATTGTGTGAATATACCATACTTTCTTTATCTAGTCATCTATTCTCAGTTTTGTATTAGCCAAAAGCAAGTACATTTTGGGGCTATATCAAGCTTAGCTGACTGTGTTACCCATAAACTAGGAATATTTTAGAGCAATGGATACCTATACATTCTGAGATGCATCTTTTTATTTATTTAGAATGACAAAAATTTTTATTTTAAAATCTAAATTTTTGTTTGTTTTGGCTCAAAACCCAGTGTTGCTCAAGGGATTATGTGGAGAGGGGATTAAGTGGTGCCAGGAATTGAATCCCGGGCTTTTTCATGCAGTGTATGTGTTCCAGTCTACTGAGATATTTTCCTGGGCCCTAAATTGGAATAACTTAAAGAATTTTCTAAATAAAATAATTGATATTCTTTAAAAAGTTCAATATCATATAGTGAAGAATATGTAATGTGTAATCAAAATTATTTTATCATCTTGTTCTGTTCTTGGAGTTGTCTTCATTAGTGGGCATCATAAATCTTATTTTCTAAGTTGGCTCACTTATACGAATTGGTTACTTACAAGTATGCAGCAGATCATGTGACCTTTTGTGTTAGTAAAGGAAGGAAATAAATACATTCAGTTGTTCAATGAGTGCTTACTAAAAATCTACCAAGTACCAGGTGATGAGTAATAAATAGTTAATAAGAAAAATGTGAGAGCTGGAAAGCTAGCACTGGGCTTTAAATGTTTGCCTTGAATGTGACTGTTCAGTTTAATTTCTATCACTGCATATGTTCCCCCAGAGAACCATTAGGAGTAAACCTAAATGTTAAACCAGGACTAATCCCAGAGCATTCCTGATATTGCCCAACCCCCTTTGTCTAAAAAAAAAAAGAAAGAAAAGCATGGTCTCTGCCTTCATAGAGTTTATAGATAAGGAGATGCTTATATAATTTCAACAGTATGTGGTACATTAGAAGTTAGATTATTTTGTAAGTATAACAAGGATGTGGCTCAGTAACAGAACAACCTGCCTTCCAGTCGTGAGACCATGAGTTTGATACTGAACACCAGTCCATATGCTGAACTCTTTAAAATAGCCAGTAGCATAGAAAACTGTGGTTTATTTTTAACATATCATAATCAAAATTGTAAGATTGGAGTCATAGTACAGTGATTAGAGCATTTGCCTTGTATGTGGCTGACCTAGGTTTGATCCCTGGCATTCCTTTTCTCCACCATGAGTGATCCCTGTATATAGAGCTAGGAATAAGCCCTGAGCATAACCAGGTATGGTCCCAAAACCCAAACCAAAAACAAACCAAAAAGAGTATATGGGAACACTGCAGCTAAAGTGTGCAGCCTGTAGTCATTGCAGTAATGGCAATGAAAGGAATGAAAAAGAACAATATTAAAGATACAAATAAAGGAGAAAAGAAGTATATTTTGAAGAAAATGACATTTGAATAGGGGTAGGGAAACAGTCTCCTGCCCCCGCGCCTGGCTGTCCTCGCCAGGGCCCCTTGGAGGGGAGCGGATTGAGCTTTCCTCCCCGCCCCGACCAGGGCTCCGGTAGCTGAAGACCTCCAGGACCAGCCACCACCATGCTGAGACCACTCTCCGCACACATGAAGGTACTGACAGAGGGACAAAGTCACGCGGTTTCTGGGGCCGAGATCTCCAAGCCTACTCAGATTGGGGCCGAGCATCCTCCACCCAGATCCTCCAAATTCCAGTAGGCGGGGGTCACACCCACCAACTGGCCCCCTGGCGCCGTGTAATCCCATCAGCGGCCAAGACTCAGAGACTATAAAAATCAGCTTCCGGAAGAGAACAGTGCAGTCTCCTGCCCCCACGCCTGGCTTCCTCGCCGGGGCCCCTTGGAGGGGAGCGGGTTGAGCTTTCCTCCCCGCCCCGACCAGAGCTCCGGTAGCTGAAGACCTCCAGGACCAGCCACTACCATGCTGAGACCACTCTCCGCACACATGAAGGTACTGACAGAGGGACAAAGTCACGCGGTTTCTGGGGCCGAGATCTCCAAGCCTACTCAGATTGGGGCCGAGCATCCTCCACCCAGATCCTCCAAATTCCAGTAGGCGGGGGTCACACCCACCAACTGGCCCCCTGGCGCCGTGTAATCCCATCAGCGGCCAAGACTCAGAGACTATAAAAATCAGCTTCCGGAAGAGAAAAGTGCAGTCTCCTGCCCCCACGCCTGGCTTCCTCGCCGGGGCCCCTTGGAGGGGAGCGGGTTGAGCTTTCCTCCCCGCCCCGACCAGAGCTCCGGTAGCTGAAGACCTCCAGGACCAGCCACTACCATGCTGAGACCACTCTCCGCACACATGAAGGTACTGGCAGACATCTTATTATGACATCTTATTATCTCATTCCTACTTTGGACAAACTGGCAGGCTACCAGATGTAGCCTGCCCACACGGCAGAGTCTGGCAAACTCCCCGTGTCGTTACCAATATGCCAAATACCAGTAACAATGATGGGTCTCATTCTCCTAAAGAGCCTTGAATATAATCTCAGGGCTAGGATGAAGGAGACGTTACTGGGGCCTGCTCGAGGCAATCGACGAATAACAGGATGATTTGTGATTTTGTGAGGGAAACATAATAGCATGTTGCTGATAATGAAACTATAGGCATGTTCTAGTGGGTGAAAGATAGTATATAAATGGAAGGAGGAATGAAAACTCAGCGGTGAAGTAGACTTAGATACTGAGGTTTTTTTTTTTTTTAACATAAAGTGTTTTAAGTTAAGATGTTTAGGCCTAATTATAGGATGATGATAAATTTTAAGTAATTAGCAATTTGCTCAAGCAGGAACCAGTAACGTCTCTATTGTGAGACTTGTTGTTACAGTTTTTGGCATATCAAATATGCCACAGGGAGCTTGCCAGGCTCTGCCATGAGGGCAGGAGACTCTCGGTAGCTTGCTGGGTTCTCCGAGAGGGGCAGAGGAATCAAACCCGGGTCGGCCGTGTGCAAGGCAAATGCCCTACCTGCTGTGCTATCGCTCCAGCCCTATACATTTTTCCTATAGAAATTTAAATTGCTATTTTATTTATTTGAAATATTAATTATTTTATTTTTAAATTCGGGGGCCACATCAATCAGTGTTCTGGGACTTATTCTAACTGAATGCTGGGGTATCACTCCTGGCAGTACTTGAGGAACCATGTGGTGCCTGAGATCAACCTTGGGGCTCCTGGAACTCTTTCCTAGATTCCATGTTATCGGTTTAAAAGTATCTCCTCAATACTAATAGTAACTTTTATGGCTTTGTTTTTGACTTATCTATAATTCAGTAGAATTAAATAAATAAAATGAAATTATAAATTTCTATGACTTTTCACGGATTTATATATCAACATCTATATGAACTTTGTTATGCTATCACCAAAACTCATTTTCATTTATTGTCATTAAATTGACATCTTTAACCAAGTTTCTCCACCCCTCTACTTTCCCTTCAAGTAACCACTGTTTCATTCTTGTAATTAAGCGTTTTGTTTCTTTTGTTTGTTCATTTGTTTTTATTACCACAAATGAGTGAAAACCTTTGTCTTTCTCCATTTAATGTATTTAGTGCATTTAATGTATTTTACTCAGTTACTCAGTTACTCTAGTTACTTCAATGAAGTTGTAAATGACAGAATTTACCTTTTAAAAAACTGGTGAGGAGTATTTTATTGTGTGCACATACCACATCTCTTTACCCATCCATCTTTGAATAGGTACTTCAGCTGTTCCCAAATCTTGGTTATTGTGAATAATGTGACAGCGTGTACATGTATCTCTTTGAAATAGTATTCTTGTTTTTAAAAGATTGAATCACTCCTCCCTCCACCAGTGCATATTTCCCACCATCAATGTCTCCAGTTTCCCTCCTGCCCGCCTCCTCCTGCCCCACCCCAACAGCCTGCCTCTATGGCAGACACCTCCTCCTCCTCCTCCTCCTCCTCCTCCTCCTCTCTCTCTCTCTCTCTCTCTCAGCCCGCCCCACTCACCTCTCATTTTTCTTTTAGCACTGTAGCTTGCAATACTGTTACTGAAAGGGTGTCATGCATGTTACTTGACCATCTGTCATCACTCAGTTTGTGATCAGAATGATTATTGCCAAATATTATTGTCATAGTGTCTCTCTGTGTCCTAACTGCCCTCCTCTTGTTCTTAAAGTCTTTAAGAAAATAGCCAGCAGTGGTACATCTGGTGCATATGGAATTGCCGTTCTTAATTGTTTTGTGGAATCTCCATATTAATTTCTATGATGAATACTTCAGTTTTCCCACAAACAGTGTACTAGATTTCTCCTTTTTTTCTGTCTCTGATAATATCTTGTTTCACATTCAGATTTATGTTTTATGAGGGTCTCTTCCAGAATAATGCTGAGCACTCTGTTAAGAAAAGATTTCTTGGATAGAAGAAAGGTTAGTGGAAAGATTAGGATGTTGTTTCAGCAAGATTTGTCTGAGATAATGATGCATTAGGGTGACAGTGAAAATGGAGATAAATGGAAATTAGGGTGATATTGAGGTTCTGATTAATAGGGTAACAATATGAGATACAGAAGACAAAGATCTCTGAATTAATGGTGGGCTGCATGCGTAGACAGTAGAAAGAAAGAACATAGGGAGAAAGTTGTATAGGGAGAGAGATAAGGGAGAGGGGATGGAGTTCACTTCTGAACAGGAGGTATTGGAGAGCTTCTTAGACATCAAATGTCCTTTGTTTATTAGGAGTACAATAAATGGGTACAAAGAGAACAGATAGGAGATTAAAATATAAGCGTGAGGGGCCAGAGAATAAAAGGACCTTTGTCTAAATGGCAAAGCCACTCTTCTTTTGTGTGCTTTTCCTGCACACATCTGACAAGGGTTAGATTCTGACCCCATATGTTTCCGTGAGCCCTGCCAGGAGTGATCCCTGAGTACAGAGTCAGGAGCAAGTCCTGAGAACTGCTGAGAGTGGTCCCAAAACATAAATAAGTAAATAAATAATTAATAAATAGGGTGATTAGTATATGGAGGCTAACTAAAACTTTGCTAGTCTTTGATGTTACCTAAAAATGTAAACAGGAAAATTGAGTGTATGACTAAGCCCTTAGAGGTTCACTGGCATTTAAAGAATATATTTAAGTTGATGATTTAAAGATAATGCAACATGGCAAATCTTAAAACTATATTTTGAGAGGTATTTGTGCCACATGTGGTGGTACTCAGGGGCTATTCTTGACTTTGTGCTCAGGAGTGACCCCGGGAAGTGCTCAAGGGACTATATGTAGTGATGAGAATTTAAACTTGGATCAGTGGTATGCAAGGCAAGTGTCTTAATTCCTGATTGTTTCTCTGTCCCATAAAATAATTTTAAGGAATAAAGGAAGACTTGTGAGTCTGAGAGTTTCCTTTCTTTTACAGAACTGATATAACATTTACTTCCGTCTCAAATGAAGTCATACAAATTCCGTTTACGAGTCTCTTCTGTTGTGGTTAAATTGATTTTAAAACATACAATGAGAAAATGGAGAATAAAGGAAAACCAAAGCATCAAATTATCCATGGCTGAAACTTTTTGAATTTAGCACAAAATCAAAGCAACCATAAATGGTATTGTTGCCAACATTCATTGATGGCCAAAGAAGGACCTTTTTTCCTTTCTCTCTTTATGCCACTGACTCTAATGTCTTTCCATTTTTAAAAAATCCTTTAGAGATATGGATCTTTGTACTCACTCACTCTCCCATCATGATTTCACAGGTGTGTGGCAGAAACCAAGGATAATGGCTCCCAATTTGCTCTTTTTTCACTACTTGTAAAGGACCTTTGTTTAAATGGCAAAGCCACTCTTCTTTTTTATGTGGACAAACCTATGTCCACAAAACCTTGATTTTTTGGTGCGATTGCCGGGGAACTCTTCCTCCTTCTTAAACACGTGGTAGACAATTCCTTATCCTGACATATCATCCAACTTTGTTTCTGTTTTTCCCTCTGGGGAAGATAATGTGGTTTACATTCTTTTAGAAGTCTTGGACACCAAGAATGTTGAGGTTAGCCCAACCGGGGAAGTGAAGGAAAGAATGTCAGCTAACCCAGTGGTGAAACCTCAGGAGTGTGCTCTCTAAAGGCCATTTCTCCCTGCTTTTCTTTTTTCCCCCCTTTTGTATATTAACCACAAATAACCCACAGCCTTTAAACCAGCTTCAGAAGAAGCCACTAACAAATGTTTAAAGTGTCTCAATAAGGTTTCCAAGAAAGTTCTGAATAAAATTGTCCTTGATGGATAATGACCAATATGATGACCAATATATTGCCTTTCTTTTTTTAACCACTTCCTCCTGTTGATGAAAAATTTACTAAAATATCAAATTTTAAGAAATCAAGAAAAGTAACAGAATGAATGCTTGTATTTCTCCAAATTCTATAAATGGAATGAATAAATGTTTGGACTGGAGAAGGTCAAGGAATGAGAGATATACATGTCTTTTAGAAATTGGTGTTTTATGGGCAACTTAAATTTGTTATACAAAAATATATTTTATAAACTTTAGAAAATAAGTCCAAAGTGTCTTTGGCCTTATATCATTTGGATTTTAGGTGTAGATAAGCAAAAGAAAAAGGGGTTGACCACTATTGAGAATGTTATTCTTAACAGATCTTAGTGGCTTTCTTGGGATCGAAACATAGGAATTTATTGAAAATTATATTATTAATATTTTAAGTTGAAGTTTGGAAAAATAATCATCTGTACATGCATGTATAAAATAATTTTCCTTTAGGAAATATATTTAATAGTATTCAGCAAAGAATATGATGACATAAAAATAGCTAGTGTTGTTGTATGCTATGAGAAGGGATGATACAGGGTTTTGAATATTTTTATGGAGGGTTAGCTCCTTATATATGTCTGTTTCCTTTCCTGTGTCACATGTTCTGAAATTCCTTTGTAATACATGCCATAGAGATTTTTGTATTCCTAGATTGTGCTTACCAGCATATAACTCAGTGTGAAGATAGTCAAGCAAAGGAATAGACAAAAGGAAAGCAAGTAATTCATTTGAAATCCAGAGACCTTTGCACTGTTAAAAAGTAAGTAAAAGCAGATGTTGTAAAGTTTAGAAAATCAAGACATTATTTTCCTGTTTCCATTGAATTTTTTCTAAACACATTATAAATAAGCTTTGAAGTAATACAAAGTTCTCTGTTTGTTTTGCTGATAGTATCTTCTGTAAAAAACTTTATCAATGCTTGTTTAAGTTATAGACTAAACGATATCTCAGTGTGGTGAAAGAACTGACTGTATCTACTGGCAAATACAATGCTACAATGCTAAAATTACTTACAATGTCTGAGTCATTTAGTTATCTATTTGATTAGATCTTTGAGGTTTAATGTTAAACAGCTCAAATATTTTATGCTCTGAGAATACAAGTATAGAACCCCAATATTTCATTACTCACACACATTACACTTTATCATATATTTTATGGATTATTTTACTCTGTAAGAAATAATTGTTTAAAATTAATCTTTGGAGTTATTCGGAAAAGGATGGTTTTGATATCTGAAATTTTGAGGCCATCTATCCTGTACGCCTTCCTCCAATTCTCTAGCTCTGACTCATTAAAGTTTTAAAAATATGCCATTGTTGTTTCTAACTATGAGGGTTGTTTCAAAATGAAATGCTTCTAAAACTTAATATATGTGAGAGCCCAGGGGAGGTCTCCCTGCCAGAGAAGGTCTTTGCTAGCTCCAAGTTAAGTGTAAACCTCTCCCCAAGACAGGTACCCGACCACATTGGTTCCTACTGGCCATGATTATTTGCTGTCATTGAATGTCTTCCAGCTGTTTGTGATTGCCTTCCAGCTGTTCCCCAGTCAGCACTGCATCTTTGCTGAGGACATTTTTAAAGGTCTAAGCCAATTTTTAAAATGACTGACTGCTAAAATGTGGAATGAGGGAAGTCAGCTTATAACATTGACATAAACCACCTTCTGTCTGTTATTGTATCTGCTCAACTGGATGACATATGATTCAGTAATCAAATTACCACCCTATATATTTTAATATGCATATTTATTTGACCACCAGGTGGGACATGGGAAAACAAAGGTAATCTAGGCTGTCTTTATGTTGTTTCATTTAAATGTATTTTTCTTCATGTTTAAGTAAAATGCTTTCAAAACTTTGAAAATAAGGTAACATAGGAAGCCAGGTCCCCAGTTCCCTTCCCCATAACTTGATATATTCAGTTTGTGTGCATCAATTGTTTATTAGTCACTGAATTGAATTTTCTACTGTTAATACTGTACAAATAATATGTGGTCTTTTAAAATTAATTAAGTTAAAAAACAATTGCATCTATTACTAAATATTTTAAAAAGTGAGATAAAATTTAAGTGGGGGAAATTGAACTGTTTTGTTGTTGTTCATTATTTACACATCAGATTATTTTTGGGGTCTATTTTTGGGCCACGCTCAGTGGTGCTCAGGTTTTACTCCTGTCTCTCTACTCAGGAATCACTCCTGACCATAGTGTGTGTGTGTGTGTGTGTGTGTGTGTGTGTGTGTGTGTGTATGTATTTCTTCACTAGGGTGTCTTTTGTTATTTCAGTCACATTTTCTTTTACAGTGCAAAAACATTTTAGTTTAATGAAGTCCTATTTTTTTTTTTTTGCGAATAGAATCTATTCATTGAAAAACCTAAGAATAATATCATGTGAATTTCTGTGTATGTTTTTCATACTTTCGTATTTTGTGGGGGGTAAAGGAAGAGTTTGCTTACCTGGCAATGCTCAGTGGTTGTTTCTGGCTCTGTGCTCAGGAATCACTCCTGGCAGTTCTTGGAGAAATATAGGGGATATCAGGGATTGAACCTGGTTGGCCATATTCAAGGCAAGTGTATTAAGCTTTGTACTATCCCTCCAGCCCCTCCTTACTGTATTTTATAGATTCAATCTGTTATCAAGTTCTTTGATCAATTTTGAGTTTATTGTAGACTATCTTCCAGTTCCTGCTTATCTTCAAAAGACCTTACCTGACCAGTTTGAAAATTGATGAACAGTACCATTAGGGAGATAAGGAGATGGGTTCTGAAGAGAATAAAATAACTACATTTTGGGACCATTTTCTAGAACTTTCTAAGGATTTCTTAAAAGCTCAGATGCACAAGATTGTTTTCTTTTTAGAAAAAAAGACAGGAGATACCTTAGACACTATAGAGGTGTTTCAAATGCAGAAGACTAGAAAAATTACTGTTTTGTTATTAAATTATTAAGAAATGGTCATTCAGGGAGCAATGGGAAACCATGTGACCATCCTGGGTTATGCTCACAGAAGACAGGTCAAGACTTTTTCTTGAATTGATGCCAGAGTGCGCAGTGCTGGAGCATTTAATCTGGATTTCAAAAGAACTGATTGGCTTTAGGAATGATTCCAAGAGAGAACTGGTATAGCAGGGATAGACTGAGATGAATGAATCTGTGAATCAAATTAAAATAGGATGCCTGTGCAGGACTATTTATCACATAAGTATGGTTATTCTTTTTTGCTATTTGTCAGTATTTAAAATGATGAATCTCATGGTGAATGTTATCAATACATGCATATGTGATTAAAAATAAATACCTTGTAAGTTGCAATTCTAAAGCCTGCTATAAACTTTCCTGTTTTTTTTTTGTTGTTGTTGTTTTTCTAATGGTGCATGTTTATTGTCCTGATGTAGACTTATTACAAGGTATTCAAATGACAATTTTAGATTTTCTTTCTCAATTAGATACAGCTGGTAAGAAAAGATTAGTGTTAACCCCATAGGATACTATCTTTTGAAGTTTAAGTCTCTAGCTTTGCAGCTCTTTAGGATAAGAATGTCTTGGGTCTTCTTTAGTGTCTGAAAATAGAACACGGTATTTTCTGCTATTTATTCCAGTTTTGAAATTGCAGAAACACAGTGATTTTTTCCGGGAAGTGTTTTGATGACTCTTACTTTTTGGTTTGTAGTCAACCAGAAGCCTTAGTTAACTCAAATAAAACTCTGCTCCTTCCTTTCTTACTGAGTGTGGGAGGACTCCTGACAGTGATGTAATTTCTCAAAATTCACTAATCTGAGTCTGTGTTCAGTGCAGCCTGACAATGTGTGGGAATAATAGTCTGGGTGCCTGGATAAAGTGTGCTCTCAAAATTTAGATTGTTCTGAGAGAAAAGTGAGAATGAAATGCTGTGTTTCTCAGATTTCAAGATATATGTTCTTCTATATTTTGCATATCTAAATATCCTCTTATGTTTTACATCTTTAAAATTAGGTGTAACAGTATTTTACAGTTATCATGGTCTTATGAATACGTAGCATTTGGGGGGTTAGTGATACCAAAAAAATAATGGCATAGGGCTGGAGCAATAGCATAGCGGTAGGGCATTTGCCTTGTGCGCAGACAGCCTGGCCAACCCGGGTTCGATTCCTCCGCCCCTCTTGGAGAGCCTGGCAAGCTACTGAGAGTATATTCAACACGCCAAACACAGTAACAATAAGTCTCACAATGGAGACGTTACTGGGCCCGCTTGAGCAAATCGATGAACAACAGGAGGACAGTGTTTGTTAGTTGATGAATGGTATCTTAGAGTGTAAAAAATATCTGAATCAGGGCCAGATAGATAGTACAATGGTTAAAGAGCTTGCATTGCATGCTTCAACCAGGGTTCTAGCCCCAACAATCTACATGGTCCCCTGAGCCCCCGAGGAGTTATCTCTGAGTGGAAACCCACGAGAGCCTAGAAATCTACCAGTTGTAACCTCATATCCCCTCAAAACAAAACAAAACAAAAACAAAAATGAAATAACCAAATCTTGAGAGTACTTTGTGAATATAATTTGGGCAATCTCTATTTTGAGTGAACAGAATGTATTTCAGAAACTCGAATATATAACCAAGAAGGCTGTAACCCCCTAGTCAGTCATAATTTTATAATAATTATAAGAATTACCAAAAACATTATATAAAGAAACTTTATGAAGTTGCATTCTGGATCAGTGTTATTCCACTTACATGGCCTATAATTGGTCAAGAGATTTGAAAATGTTAATCTACATGTTAATCAAGCGTTTTTATTCTTTCCTAATAAGTACTTGAAAGGGATTTGTCTATATGGAGTTTATAGTTAAAAAAGGATAGTAGGAATTGTAACCTATAATGATTTATTTAGCATTTCTGGAGTATTTTAAAAATAGTATCTGATGGACACAATTTGTCTGGTAACAACACTGGTGTATTGTATTCTGTAGGATTAATTTAGGATTTTTTTCATTTTCATCAATGCCATGTAAAATACCACATATTTGATTTTCTTCTATATTTGCCAAGAACCCTTCTGAATTAGCTTTCCAGTGATTTATGCCCTTGAAGAACTATTCGATGTTTTATAAATGGTAATCACAGTGGAATGTACATTAATATGAGCACAAATGGACAAATATTCCAGTTTGATTTTGTATGCTTACTGTACTTTAGCTTGTCTTGAAAAATTATTTGAAAACTCTTCATTCAAAGGAACCCAATGTTTTGGATCATTTATGGAAATACCTTACCCTGTAAAAACCAGTGTTAACAGCTATCTAGTGAGGAAGGCAACCCAGGTTTAAGGGAGGTGAATCTGACAAGGACAACTTGCTTCTCACCTCCACACCCTCTCTTCACTGACAAGCACCATTTCATCCAAAGCCCCTCTTGATTCTAGTGTGTGTGGTGATTCCACAAGTATCTTAATCATTTCCAGGCCTGCCTATAAATTGTTTGAGAATAAACAACCTCTTTGTAACTTGTTATGCACTGCACCAAGAACATGGTGTGCATTTCTGTTCAACAGCCCTCAATTGAGGGCAAAATTAAAGTGAGAGGATTCAGAGAAAGTTAACTAAAGTTGGGTAAAAAAATTGGCATCTCTATCAGGTTATAAACTGACATTAGTGAATCTACTCATTAAACTGTTTCTTTTTCTGAGTGTACCATAAAAAAGAAAAGTATATTTATAAAAGAAGAAGACTGAAAGGGAAGATATGATTAAAATCTTTGAAATTATAAAAACTATGCTTTCTTAGTTTTGAATCCTGCATACTAGAACTCAGGGCACTCACAGAAGTTTAAAAAAGGTCTACACTAAGTAGAAACTTGTGGAATGCATTATTCCAGGATGTGGTGTAGATTAAAAATATAAATAGATTTATTAAAAGTTTAGATAAGCTCATGAATAACAGATTGGAGAAACAATGACACTTGGGATATGTTCCCAATGTCCACCCGAAAGAGACCAGACATGTTCCTCCACCATATGGTCCTTGGTGTGCCTGTCAATGAAGGACTATCATGGTGAATGAACCATGGGCAGGTAAGATGATTGCCAAATTATAGGGGGAAACTGGATGCAGTGAATTATCCAGGATCCAAAGACATAAATAACTGCCTGTGAATTCAGGACTCTGGTGCCTGAAAGCCTCTATAAATGTACCCAGTGACACTGGGAGCATTTGATCTTTTATTCCAGAGAAGCAAACAATAATCTGCATGTGTTGGCTACAGGTTGAATTACCCTTCTCTTTCAAGGACTGTCGTGTTGCTTGTCTCAAGCCATTTCTATGTAGAGAATTAAAATTTTGTTGCAATTAATGAATAATAAATGATACTCATTTATTATGTGTTATATAGATATATTAAAGTGAACAAAAAGGTTTTTTTGTTTGTTTGTTTTTAAGCTATAGCCTTTTAAACTGTCCGGAAAAGGGACCTCTTTTCTTTCACTTTAAATCAAAGCTGGAAATGTGGTAGAAATATTTTTGTTGTGATTTTTTTTAACAAATAAATTTTATTGGCATTCTTTGTTGTCTCTCCCAGTATGAATTAGTTCCTTGCATGTTTTGCTTCTGTTTTCAATGAAGAAGTCAAAGTCTGAGACTAATTTAAATTAAAGCCGCCTGCAATTCTTTTAGAATGCATGTGGTACTGTTCTCACCTTCTATCTTCACTGATAACAGTGTATTTTTTTTCTTCCATTGATTTGCTGGCATGTTTTGAAAGCACATTTCCACATGTGTTCTTAAGAACATACTTATATCTATCTGCACGAAGAATAGAGGCATAAAAATTTTTTAGGAAATAATCTATTATTGCTTCAAATACTCTGTCATGAATCACAGCCAGGATATGCTTTTTTATCTCATGAAGAGGCTAATATATATGGGTGAGTTTTAAAGACATGTCCCTGAATCAAAAAAAGTGTTAACTAATATTTATAAATTTAAATATCATAAACAATAATAAAATTTATCTTTCTTCTTTAAAAAGATTTAAATTGCATTTATTTAATTTCTAATATTTTGGAAGTTTCAAGAATTGTAAAATTGGAATTACAGAATTTTTTGCTATATTATTTATTTGTGGTCTTCTATATCTTTTATATGGAGTACCCATACAGATTGTTAATAAGAAGTGAATGCCTATACAATACTCTCTTTAACTCAGAAACAACTTTTTTTGACTGAACAGGCAAATATATTAACTGACAATTAGCATCTGGAAGTATTTTTCCCCAGGAAAGTGATGAAAATGGTTTTAAATCAATTTATACAATTGAATCATATATAAAAGTTGTTAATAAATTATTCATTATAGCTCTGTGATATTTATAAAAAATATAAAAGTAAATCTAAAATGTAACTAAAACTAAGAAAACAAGTTTATGTAACCTTTTGTAAAATATTCATTTAATGAAAATCTGCAAACAAAAACATCAGAATTTTTAATAGCGCTTTTAGCTCTTAAGAAATACTTTATAACACACTATTTTATTTGATCCAGAATAGAACTCTTATTTAATGTTCCTACTTTCTAGATGAGAAACTGGTTTCAGAACAAGCACATAACAAAAAATCCTCCATTGCTGTTCTTATCGTTGAGCTTCTCTCCTCTGTTCCCTTTAACACACATCTTCCAGAATGATGAATGGCCTTTCTCCTGACAGACTTCCTCTGAAGTCTTCCTATTGTGTGTTCACATCCACAAGGTGGAGATTTATTAGTCCTTTCATCTCTATTCCCTGTGTTCAGGGATTGAAAACTTTATCTGTAAATTGCCATATAGCAAATGTTTCATTCTGTAAGTTTCTGTAATAGCAGCACAAGTGTTGCTTTAGCATAAAAGCAGTCAGAAACAATCTATGAACTAACAAGAATGACTGTTCCAATAAGATACGAAAAAATACCAATTAATCCACATTTTCATCTGTAGGTAGTTTATTAACCCCTGGTTTTAGAAAACAATTCTATAGAACAGTGTTTCCCAAAGTGTGTGATGCCATACCTTTCTGGGAGCCCTGGAATGATCCTAGAGGGCAGTAGTAACCTTGAGTACAACTGGGAAACACTTTGCTTAAAAAAGTAGATTTCCCGTGGGGGCTAAGAGGAGTGATGAAAGATTTTTCTGTTTTCTGAAAAAGAGATGGTAGACCAAAAAAAGTTGGGAATTTGTGCTATAGAAATAGGAAGGGAACATCAAATTCTATTTACATCTTTAAAATTTTTTAATTAGAAATTTAATTTTGGGGTTGGTGTTCAGGACTTACTTCTGGTTCTGTGCTCAGAGATCATTCCTGGCAGCCTTGGGGGACCATGTCAGGTGCTAGAGATCAAATCCAAGTTGGTATGTGCAAAGCAAATGCCCTAGCTGTTGTACTATCTCTTCAGCCCGTACATTTTAGTTTCAATTCCAACCTTTTGAATTTTACTAAGTATTTTGAATATATAAACTTTACTCATAAAATTTTGGGTTTATTTGGGCTGGAGTGATAGCACAGTGAAAGGGCATTTGCCTTGTGTGCAGCGGGCTCAGCTGAACTGGATTCGATTCCTCCGCCCCTCTCGGAGAGCCCCGCAAGCTACCGAGAGTATCTCGCCCACATGGCAGAAGCTGGAGAGCTACCTGTGACACTTGATATGCTAAACACAGTAACAAGTCTCACAATGGAGATGTTCCTGGGCCCGCTCGAGTAAATCGATGAACAACGGGAGGACAGTGACAGTGACAGTGACAGTGACAGTTTGGATCCCATGCTTTGAGTAGCGTTAAGTATTGTGATTTAGATATATACAGATCCTTGCCTCTACACCACAGACAAGCCCAACAGCCCTATCCCTTGCCCTTGTGTCCTTCCAGACATTCTATTTTCCTCTTCCAGTTCTATCCTTCATTGGCATTTTTATTTCTGTAGAGTGAAAATATAAAAAACAATTACTTATATAAACAAGTCTCACAATGGTTTCATTACTGGTGCCCGCTCGAGAAAATCTATGAACAATGGGAGGACAGTGCTACTGTGCTATATAAACTAATAAAAAGGGGGAACTAACAGGCATAGCTGTACTTATATCAGCTAGCATTTAAGCAAAATAAAAAATAAGAGCTAGAGATAGAGTAATAAGAGATAGAGATGGTCATTATGCTCTGGTTAAGGTTTTAACATATTATTAACATATCAAATGACCCTGGCTCTTCTCAACATATATGTTTCAACTGAGGGGACTAGAAAGTTTATAACAATATTTCTCACAGACCCATAAAGCACATTCATGGAAACTCAATAGTAGAGGAGATTTCAGCACCCGACTCTTTCGGCTTGCTATTCCATACTGCATCTTAGTCCTTCCATCTGAGATCACTTATTCACTTTACTTGAAGAATATCCTTTTGAAATCCTTTTAATTGGGGCCAGCTAGACAAAAAAATAAACAAACAAACACGAGTTTATTAGTCTAAAAATGGTTTTGTAATAAATAGATAATAAATAGGCTTTTTAGGGGGGTGTACTAAATTGGTGGTTTTCTTTTAGAACACTAATGTTTTGAGTATTGACTTTTTGACATTCCATGTTGCTTTATGTCTGTCATAAAATTCTGTCCTTTTAAAAGTAATATGCCCTTTGTCTAGTGAAGAAAAGTAACTTTCACTTTACCTCTGGCATTTTCAAGATTCTCTCTTGTGGTGTGTAGTGTTATATATGATGTATCTTCATTTTATTTGCCCACTCAAAATTAATTTTAATTCTTAAATCAGGATTGCTGTCTTCATGTTTCCATTTATTACACTAAACTGCAGTCTGAATAGTTTTCTCTTTACTACTCTACAAAGTATTTTTTTTATCTTTGCCCAGATTTGTGTTGAATTTGTTCATTTATGTTCTTTTAAAAATGTTGTTTATTGTTTGATATACAAAATTACTTCACCACACCAACATCAAGTGTCTAACAATTCTTCCTGTTTCTTATAATCTTGACTTTATCCCTCCCTTAGCCCCACTGTTTGGTAACTGGTTCTGTATTCCAGTTGAAGAGTTTGTCATTGATCATTGTTGTCTGTGTTCTTCTCATGACTCTATATTCTACAAATGATGAGATCATCCAGTATTTATCCTTCTCCTCTTTAATTATTTTGCATAACACGTTACTCTTGAATTCCATTCACATTGAAATGAACTGTATAGTTTCATGTTTTCTTGTAGTGGTATAGTATTTTATTGTGTAAACATACTACAGCTTTTGTTGGGAGTGTTTTGGGCAATATCTGCCTTTGCTCAGGCTGCACTCATGATACTGTGCTCAGGAATCACTCCTGACTTAGGGAACCATATAGGATGCAAGAGATTGAACCCATGTTGACCACATACAAGGCAAGCTCACTACTGGCTGTATTGCTTTTCTGCCCCACATACTACAACTTCTTGAACCATCCATCTGTATTTGGAAACTTGGCTTGTTTCCACTTCCCGAGTACTTTAATAACCTCATAATGAAAATAGGTGTGTTTAATCCTTTAATTTAATTTAATTTATTTTTTTACACTCTGGGATGTGTTTTTAAATTTAATTAAAGAGTTGTGATTTATAAAGTTATTGATAGTTAAGGTTTAGGGATATATTTTAAATCAGTCCCACCTTCAGTGTCAACTTACTCTCTACCAGTGTCCTCATATTCCCTCTTCACTCCCAACCTCTACCCCATTCCTCACCTATCAACTTGCCAGGCACATTACAAGGTTCCTGTGGTTGCAGCTTAGATCTCATGTTTTCAGTGTTGTTGAGTCATTACCTCTCCTCCTCCTCCTCCTCCTTCTTTCTCCCTCTCCTTCTCTCCTCCTTCTTCTCCTCCTCCTTTCCCCCTCCTTCTCCCCTCCTCCTGCTCCTCCTCCTCCTCCTCCTCCTCCTCTTCCTCCTCCTCCTTCTCCTCCTCTTCCTCCTTTCTCCCCCTCCTTCTCTCCTCCTCTTCTTTCTTTTTTCTTCCTCTTCTTCTTCTCCTCCTCCCCATCCTCCCCTCCTTCCCAACCTCTCCTCCTTCTCATCTCCCCCTTGATCTTTTTGTTCTCTTTCCTTCTCTCTAAACACTGGGGTCAAGAGTGATTTAGGTATCCCCCATTTTCTAAAATGTATTTCCTCATCCAGTATTCTATATACCACAGATAAATGAGATCATCTTGTGTTTGTATTCTTTCTTCTGGCTTACTTCATTCAACATATTTTCCAGTTCCAATCAGGTTGCAGCAAATTGCACGAGTTCATCATTCCTTGCAGCTGCATTGTTTGGGCTGGAATGATAGCACAGTAGGTGGGCATTTGCCTTGCACACAGCCAACATGGCCAACCCAAGTTTGATTCCTCCACCTCTCTCAGAGAGCCCGGCAAACTACCGAGAGTATCCTGTGTGCAAGGCAAAGCTTGGCAAGCTACCCATGACATATTCAATACGCCAAACATGGTAAAAAGTCTCAGAATGTTACTGGGCTCAAGCAAATCGATGAACAACGAGAGGACAGTGACAGTGACTTTATTATTTGTGTGATGTCTATAATTTAATGTATACTAACTGTCATGGTCCTCCCGTTATTCCTCAATTTGCTCGAGCAGGCCT
Source organism: Sorex fumeus (assembly GCF_029834395.1). Classification (NCBI taxonomy): domain Eukaryota; kingdom Metazoa; phylum Chordata; class Mammalia; order Eulipotyphla; family Soricidae; genus Sorex; species Sorex fumeus. The sequence goes on from NW_026606155.1 coordinate 58,009,237, forward strand.
AGTAACGTCTCCATTGTGAGACTTGTTGTAACTGTGTTTGACATATCAAATACATCACAGGTAGCTTGCCAGGCTTTGCCATGCAGGCGAGGTACTCTCGTTAGCTTGCTGGGCTCTCTGAGAGGGGCGGAGGAATCGAACTCGGCTCAGCCAGACCGGTTGCACGCAAGGCAAATGCCCTACCGCTGTGCTATCGCTTCAGCCCTTATATATGCTATATAATTATACATATACCATAACCATATTTATTATGATGTTATCAACTTCAATAAATTTAGATATAGTAAGTTTCAGTTTAAGGTAAAGGTAAAGGTAAAGGCCCTCCCGTTGATCATCGATTTGCTCGAGCGGGCCCAGTAACGTCTCCATTGGAGACTTTGTTGTTACTGTGTCTGGCATATCTAACACTCTCGGTAGCTTGCCGGGCTCTCCGAGAGGGGCGGAGGAATCGAACTCGGGTCGGCCATGTTGGCCGCTTGTAAGGCGACCGCCCTACCGCTGTGCTATCGCTCCAGCCCAATGGATAACGCGTCTGACTACGGATCAGAAGTTTCAGTTTAACAATTAAAAAGTATTGCTAATTCTTTAATCCAATTTTAGAAAATAATGACCTTTATATCATTACTTTTCCTCAATAGTGTACAATCTAGAGGCAGGTGTTATAATTCTCATCTCTCTGAAGCATATTTTAATCTGAACTTAGTATACTCAGTCTTTTTTTTGCCTCTAATGACATATAACCACACGTAATACCTTGTACAAATAGAACATTCTTAACTAGGAGGTAGTCTGATGGTTCTGCTTAATTAATTTCAAGTTCTGTATTCATGTCATTCTTGGTAATTTACTACACTTGTGATATTGTGTTTTTCACAGCCTATTATATCTACAAGTGCTATTAATTTTGATCAATCAGCCAATTTGTCCAAATACTTGTCTACAGTACTATAGTATATAGTCCAGTTTGTATATAGTACTATAATTCTTCTCTCTTTTTTTAATTAATAATATGTGGCTTAACACTTTCAGAACATATGACTATTATGCTTCTGGTAAGAGGAAAATGGGTAGTTAAAATTCTATTTATTCAAAGTTTTGTTTATATAAGATGAATGTTTTAGGGAACTATTATATCACATTAATTTAATAGGTAACCATATTATATTACACATTTAAAAATATTTAGAATTTGATCTGATTGTTCTTATAGTTATTTAAATATAAGACCTGTGTCAGTAGATGATAATAAAATCAAATGAATACAAATGTGCATACAAAGAAAACAAAAACAATTACCCCCCTCAATTCTGCTATTTAGAAAAAATAGTTTCCTAGATTAATATTTACTGATAATTCTTCTCTGACCTAGTTATTAGTACAGTTGTTGCAAAAATTAGTTTTAATATGTTTTTCAGTTTTATTTCATTTAAAATTTCCTAAGGTATATTTTTGTATCTTTCTTTTCCTCTCAATATTTTTGGTTAGGTTGTTTGGGGACCACATTTGTCACTGCTCAGGGGCCACTACTGGTGGTGCTTGCAGGACCACATGATGCTGGGGACTGAACTCAGACCCCTGCATGTGAAATATGCACTGTAGCCCATCTAACTATTGTCTTTGATGTCCCTGTTATTTTCTCTCATTTTTAATATGTCATTTAATATATAATATCAGGCATTTTATTTTATGACATATGTTCAGTGAAATAATATATGAAGGCAACTTTAAATATCTGTATGTGTATATATACATACATATATACACGTAAATTTGGGGACTGGAGAGATAATAAAGAGGTTAACTTGCTTTCCTTACTTTTGACTGGCTCTGTTTCTCCCTCATACTACATATGGTATCCTAAGTATCACCAAGGTAGCATCACCAAGGTAATCTTGAACACAGAGGCAAAAATAAGCCCTAAGCACAACTGCAAGTGGCCAAATCCCTCATCTCAAGGCCCCAGTATACATATATATGTACATATATATACAAATATATGTGTATGTTTTTTATTTTAACTCAAGATTTCTTATGGTTCTAACTTTTCAGAGACTCTCCATTTACTTGGACACAGTTTTCCTTAGTTTCTAGGTTTGGGGAAGTGGTAGAGAGAGCAAGTAGGACTAATTCATCCTTATGTGTTTGACTTAATGTTTGCATCTCCATATTTGTCTCTTCATCTTGCATAACCCAGGTTTTGTTTCAATCCCCCTCATTCTGAGTGGTCTGTGAATTTAAAAAAAATTCCAAGAGCAAAAACAAACCCAAATTTAACTGACCTCTCTCAATTCTTACTTGCTTAGAGTTTAGCCTGAATATTTTACAATTTTTCAAATCTTTAAGAAAATGTCTTTAAATCTTATCCAGTGTTGCTGTTTTCACCGAGAAGTAAAGTAAGTAAAGTAAAGGCCCTCCCCTTGATCGTCAATTTGCTCGAGCGGGCCCAGTAACGTCTCCATTGGAGACTTTGTTGTTACTGTGTCTGGCATATCGAATACTCTCGGTAGCTTGCCGGGCTCTCCGAGAGGGGCGGAGGAATCGAACTCGAGTTGGCCATGTTGGCTGCATGCAAGGCAGACGCCCTACCCGCTGTGCTATCGCTCCAGCACCGAGAAGAGTGGTTTTAATTACCTAGGGTGCTGTTTTCCCCATGCTATGATCTCTACCTATCTCAACCCCTCTTTGACCTCTCTGGTAGCTCCATAGCTCAAATCACAGTTATGTGCCAACTTATTCATAAAGGCTTCCTTTAAGAAATATCTTTTGCTGGTACAATACTCTCTTACTCAAATTTTCCCAGTATAGCTGTTTATTATATGGTTAGTTTTTGCTTCTCTGTTCTTCTTTTCCATATACACTGTAAGTTCTTCAAGAGAAGGTACAGTATCATTCATTTCTGTTTTCCCAGGGATGGGTATTATGACTGACATATAATAGACATTTAATAGATTGTTAGTCTAAAGAATGAATAAATGCAGATTCAATTTCCCAATGGTCTTAAATGAGAGATAGTATGCAATATATAGACCACAGGAACACAGCATGTCTAAACATAAAATGGGTTGTTGATTTTCTTGGTAGCAATAGTAATAGAATTACTGTGAGTTCTAAAGGAATACTTTTTGTCTAGCCAAAAAAGCAACAAATTTGAAATGTTTGGGAATTTATGACATCACTGTTCAGAGATCTACACTTGGGAGAAAAAAAAAACGAGTAGGATGAGCAGAACCAGTTTCAGAATTAGAAAAGTTAGGTTGGGTAGTAAACTGATGATAATTGCTACTAGAAACTTTTATTTCCCATTACATTTCATATGTAATATTTCCTCCAATTTGTGTTTTTGTTGTAATATTTTTCATTTTATTATACCTTTCTCTGTGTCTGCTCTGTGTCTGTAGGACCTAACTAATATTTAAGATCTTTTAACAACCCTCCCTATTATTCCAACTTATTGATCAAACTCTTATAACATACCTGAAACCACAAGATTTGGCATTTAATTTAATTTTGTTACAGTTTTTATTTCCCATTCTCACTGTTCTTTCCAAATTTTGACTGTTGGTTCCTTGAAAGTCTCAAGATTTGTTCATAAATAAACTTATTCATAAGTAACCCCTATGGTGGACCACTGATCTAGTTGTATTAAAGGTAATACGATCAAGAATTATTTGTCAAACCTGTTGAGTATATATATGTATATATATATATGTGTGTGTATATATATATATATATAGAGAGAGAGAGAGAGAGAGAAAGAGAACATCCATACACCTCTCAAATCATTCTGTTCCTGATGTGATAAGATCTCAGAATATTCTCGAACTTGGATTAAATAGAAAGACCCTTTTGTTTTGTTGTACAATCTTTGATTCACTGTCTGAGAGAAAATCATGTGGTTTGTTGAGCTCCAGGCATTTAGATATTTAAGACTCTGAACAGCAAACCAGAAACTACAATCTAAGCAAGATGACTGTGTTTTAAGACTTTTTCTCTGGAATCTTCTGTGAGAACATAGGCAGAACATCATTTACCCTATAATAGGTAATATGTACCATGGGGATATGGTATTGTTTTCCTTTCCTGACTTCCAGTGCCTATAGAATTTGGTTTAAATCAACACATTGGTGAAAGTTATACCAATTGGATTTGTTTAATCCATATGTAGTTAAAATTAAAGAACCACCAAAACAAAGTATTTCATTACTTCTGTTCTGTTTATAGGTTCTTTACAGTGTTTTATTTAGACTGTCACAGCTACTCTGTACATAGCAAAGCCTATCAGTGGATCATTGTGCATGGGACTTTGTGTGTGGGGGAAATGCTGTTCAGACCATTTTCCCATGGATAGCTCTGCCAGTCCTTGCAGTGCCCTGGTGCTTTAAGTCTACTTTTGGAGGTGGCCTCCCCTTAGGCGGTCATTCTGAAGAGCCTTTCAAGAACCTGAAATGTTGCCATTGGAGCGTTTCCCAGAAGGAAATTGAACCACAATTTTTTGAAGTGCAGGGAACTCTCTACCAGGAGTATGTCATGTGTCTAGACATATTCTGATGTGTTTTTCATTACAATAATGCAATAACATGGGCTGCACCAAATGAAAGGGTAAATTCATTAACATTTCTTGTTCCTTTCTTTCACTACACTCAGTGAAAAGGACACTAAGCACCATGAACTACCTATATGTTGCATCTGCCTTTGTTTCCTTTCCCTTCTTATATGTTCGTTTTTTAATATCCTAATTTTTTTCTTCTTATTTTTCTCTAAGAGTAGAAATGGAAGAGTTGTAAATTCTATCCCATTTCTCAGTTGATAAGAAATGGTAAAAATCTTCCTGAGTTGACTAATAGATGAGAAATTACAAGTAAAGTAGCAGTTGCATGAAGGAGAGAATGAAATTTAAATAAGGAAACTGGGACCTCTGTTGCCGTGAAGAAAATAAATGAGACAATGTTGAATCATTATAAGAAGACTGGGTGGTCTATAAGAAAAAGGACATATTGTGCAAACTGACATTTGAAGTATCAGACTGAATGTTGTCATTTGGGAATAAGGCGGTTCACTGGTGTCATAGTAAAATGTGCTTTATTTGTGGATCACTTAAGTAGCCCTAGCAGACAAGGGTGGGGGTGGTCTGAAATATGGGAGATTTTAACTTCCTTGTCTTTGAGTGTATTCCTATTTAGAATGGACTGTTTAGATTCCCTTACTATAAGAACCTCTCTAGAATCCCAACTGGTCTGCCCTAGTTTCAGTACTGATGAAAGTGTACTTGCAAGAAGACATTCTCTTCTAACCACCTGAATTCACTTTCTTATGCAGATTGTGATTGCAAGGATCTTCTCTTCCCCACTGCCAGCTTTACTTTTCTGGGGGCAGTAATGCCTGTTAACTCTGTGTGGCTTGGATTACTGCTACCATTGGACTTCCTGGCTTCTGTATTGTCTGCCACTTTTTCACCTCCTTTGCCTCTCATCACCTGGACTAACTTGATAAATTCTACTTTTTGTACTTTTATGTCTTGCCCGAAGTAACTGTGTTTTCCTGTGTAGTGTCCTTTTTTCTAAATGTTATGAAATTTGAACTCTCTATTCTAGGGTTGCAAGGTGGTAATTTATTTGCATTGTTTTATCCTTAAAAAAAATGGACTGCTGAATTTTAACAGTGGAAGTATTCATATTAAAACCTGAATTTCTCACATCCCATGAAAAATAATAGTTTTGGAAACCGTGCCTGAAATTATGTATAACATTTTTCCTTTTCACTTTTATTCTTTAGTTCTTTGCAGTCCTCACCATGTCCTGCTTTTTACAAAGTTCTGTCATTATTTTAATATAGTAGAATTAAGAGAGTAATGAAATTTTTAAAAAAAATCAGTCTTTTGTTTTTCCTACGAAGTCATTCTTGAAAAAAAAAAGCTTTTAAAAACCTTCTTTTGCAAACCACAGTACCCAAAAGGAGAGGGAAAACAAAGGGGAATGCCCTGCCACAGAGGCTGGGTGGGATGGGGATACGGGGGGGGGGGGGTGTGTGTGTGGAAGGAATACTGGGATCAGTGGTGGTGGAGAATGGGCACTGGTGGAGGGATGGGTATTCGATCATTGTATAACTGAAACCCAAGCACAAAAATTTGTAAATCTATAACTGTACCTCGTGGTGTTTCACTAATAAAAATTAAAAAATAAATAAATAAAAATAAAAACCCTTTTAATTGGGATACTGGCATTTATAATGCTGTTAGTTATACATTTCATGCATACATTATCTAACACCACACCCATCACCAATGTGCCTGCTCAAGGCCTCTCCCACATAAACTGAGTTCTACAGACAAATATCCAATTTTGATGACTTTAGGCATTTGTTGTGACTAAATTCTTCTAGAATTTATCAACTCTTCTTATTTGGAGTGATAGCACAGTGGGTAGAGCATTTGCCTTATATGCGGCCGACTTGGTTGGCCCAGGTTCTATTTCTCCGCCCCTCTCGGAGAGCCTGGCAAGCTACCGAGAGTATCTCACCCACAGGGCAAAGCCTGGCAAACTCCCCGTGACGTATTCGATATGTCAAACACAGTAACAACAATTGTCACAATGGACACGTTACTGGGCCCACTCAAGCAAATCAATGAACAACAGGAGGACAGTGCTACAGTGCTATCCTACATATGAGAGATCTTTTGTTTTATAATTTATTGTGGAAGTGATAACACCTACACATACATAGATAAGTAAAGCTAAACTCCAGAAATTAAAAAAAACTAAATAAGTTGATAAATTTTTTCAAAAACTGTATATTTTTCTCTTTATACAGGTGTAAATTAAAATTAATAGTAGGAATATATGCTAATATATATTTTGAATACATAGTTTGTTAAGAGTGAAAGAATTAAAATAAGTTTCAGAGAAAATCCGAATAGTCCTATAAAATCATAAAAGTGTTTTTTTATATAAAGCAAATACTAACTTTATGTTAGAAAATATGTTAGAAATATTTCTTTATGTTAGAAAAATTATTTCTGGATCAAGTTATATGAAATAAATTTGTTATATGTCTGCCAAGGTGGGGGCAAGTTCCTTTTTTTGATAAGGCAGGATATGATGATTACTGAAATAAGATTCAAGCACAAAATAAAATGTCATGCAATATATTTTAGATGCTGAAGTTGAAAATTTAGTTATGTAAATGAGAATAGGCAGTATGATATATTGTATTAAATGATTTGTCATTCTTAATTTACATGGTTTAAAATCATCTATTGATCAATCACTGGAAATTTACACTTGTTCATTTATTTTCTGATAATTCCATTTGGCATTTCTTTAAGTTTTGTTTGAGTAAATAATATGAAATAAAGTTGTTATATTCCTGCCATGGAGGCAGGATAAGGGGTGGCAAGGACCCTTGGGACAGTGGTGAGGACAGGGGACTTCTGTGTTGGGATTGGTGTTGAAACAACTCCGTTATGAAAACCTTTGAAAATCATGGTGTTTTATTAAAAATAATAATAAAATAAAATTGGAATCCCATAAAATGAAAGTGATTGCTTGTAAAAATTTCAAAGAAAATCTCAACTTATAGATAATCCTAACATATCTGCATATATAAGTAAAAGATTGTAAGAAAAATCTTATAGTTGTGAAAGTAATATTTGAATAGATTATAGCACATTCAGTATAAATGAAAAGTTAATTCGTTATTGAAATTTGCCAATCAAGAAATAAACACACAATTTTTTGTTTTTATTTTGAGCCACACCTGGAAGTGCTCATTGGTTACTCCTCTTGGGCTCCAGAGATCAAACGCAGCTTGACTGCATGCACGGCAAGCACCTTATCTGCAGTTTATCTTTACAGTCTCTAAACAGACCTGTCTTAATATGTTAGAAGGCAACTATAAGCACCATGAGTAAAAGCCATACTCAACGGCAAAGTGCTGAAGTGTTTGCTTGTCTTTTAAAAAAGTTCCTGTAACTCTTCTTATGAAACTGATTTCAAGGCTATAAATTCCCGAAGCTGTTGCCTGTCCATGAATCTTTGTATTATTCCTTAGAATCTGAATAACTAAGAACCAATATAAGAAATATTGTAGTCCCTGAAGAACATGAAGTCATGTTTGATGAAGAGTCACTAGAAATCATAGGTAAGAATTTCCTGGAATTGAAGGAGTACAGGATTGAAATCCAAAGAGGCTCAAAAGCTCCCAAAGAAAATAGACCGAAATAGAAAAACTTTAAAACACATTATAATTAGAAATGACAAAACCCAAAGACAGAAGTACAATATTGAAAGCAGGAAGATCAACAAAAATACTCATAAGCTTCTAACAAGCTATTCTTAATGTTGTTATCTGCCTGATCCCTTAAAAGCACTTGAATTCGTTGCTACTGCTTTGACTTTATTGGTGTAGTGCTTGCCAAGTATTAATTCCAGGTGTGGATACAGAACAATTTCTTGGTGGTCCTATAGTTTTTATTACACTAACTTCACCAGTGTCTTTACTTCTTTAATAGATTAGTTAATGGCCAGTCTGGGAATGTCTATACTGGACGATGGCATATCAGCTGTCATATTATGTCGAAATAGAACCATGTTTATGTTTGTTAACTTTACGAAGTATTTTCTTATAGAAGATACTTCTAGCTGTTTCTTTTTTGGCAACTAGCTTTGTTTTCTCCTAAAATAGTACAAAATATGTTCTTCATATTTGTTTGCTTCTTTGTTCAGTTAACCTGTCCTAAATTAAATTATAGCTATTTAAAAATAAAATTCTATTCATATCATCTGGAGACAGCCTAGGAAAACATACTTTTTTTAAGAGGATGGAAAGGATAGTTTGGGTGATAATATACCATAGTAACATATTAAAAAGTGATATTACATAATAATTAGCTACTATGTAGTAGTATGTAGTAGTACATAGTAGTACTACTATGTAGTAGTTACTGTGGACTTGGAAGACAAACTCTTTTAGTTTGTATTCTTGCTTTATCATTATCTAGCTGAGTGTAATTACTGACAAATTATTTTACTTTGTGACTCAATTTCTCAATGGAATATGTAGAAGAAAATGTATATTCTTCATCAGACTGGTATAAGGGCTACAAGTTGTAAAGTACAGTTGAAACAATACTGAGCAGTCAGTAAAATTGATGTTCATAAAGAGTTCACTATTAATCCTCAATAAATGTTGGCTATTATTGAATTTCTCCCACATGGTGAGCAATTTATTAGATACAGAGAAAAATAAGACATAATTATTACCCGAAGACATAATTAATACTCATGGTTAAGTAGAATATATATATACATATATATACATGTATATATATAAATACATGTATATATAAATAAATTAGAGCGATAGCACAATTCACGTGGCCTACCTGGCCGACCCCAGTTCGATTCTTCCGCCCCTCTCAGAGAGCCCAGCAAGCTACCGAGAGTATCTTGCCCGCATGGCAAAGCCTGGCAAACTACCTGTGATGTATTCGATATGCCAAACACTGTAACAAATCTCACAATGGAGACGTTACTGGGCCTGCTCGAGTAAATTGATGAAAAGCAGGACAGTGCTGCAGTGCTACAGCTATAATAATATTAAGACATATATGAAATAATATTATAATATATGTATATAAATTTTATATGAAGCAGTATAACAGTATGACTATAGCCATATATGTACTCAAGTTAGAATGGTGGTGATGGTTCAAGACATTTCTATCTGGAGAGATCATGGAAGATGTTCTGGAGATATTTAACCCTTTTTCAGGGAAGAATACTTAATAAAAGAATTTGAGGAAGTGAAAAGAATCACCACTAGTTTGGATACTATTCATGCTTATCTAATCCAAGGCACATGAGCAAGCAAGGTTACTACAGAGCATATCAACTATAAGTACCAGTTGATATGTTTCTCTGAGGAGAAAAGGAAAAGTTACTCAGATCAATTATCAGTCTCAGCAAAACTTGGCCACACAAACATGATATTCAAAAAAATCTTACTATGACTTTCATATCCTAATATCTCTACATTTAGTCAACCTTTCAGATGTTGTGACAATAGATATCAGAGAAGCTTCTATCTAGATCAAATAATGCTCCTTCTTACCAGCTACAGAAAGAATCCATATACTCCAAACCTGGAAGAGAACTTAGATATCATTTGGAACAATCTCTTACTCCTATAGATAAGAACATTAAAATTCATGGAAGAAAAAAACCCTTATAAATAAAATTTAAAAATAAGCTCATAAATTTATAATTACATAGGCTTGGATCCAAAAGGTATACTAAGATAAGAGAAATATTTACAGAGAAGGTCTACTTTAACAATTGCAAATACTGTGTGTAAGTTCACAAAATAAATAAGCAAGCAGCAACAGCGGCATGGTCTTTCTCGCCACATGCGTTCGGTGGCCATGAGCTGCTTCCCCACCTAGGCCTGCCACCGCAGGGATATGAAAGATCACCTGCAGGTAGGAGATCTGCTCACTGTCACTGTCACTGTCACTGTCATTCTGTTATTCATCAATTTGCTTGAGAGGGCACCAGTAAAGTCTGCATTTGTCCTAGCCCTGAGTTTTTAGCAGCCTCTCCTTACTCGTCCTTCCAAACAATGCCACACTGGAGGCTCTTTCAGGGTCAGGGGACTGAGACACGTCATTGTTACTGTTTTTGGCATATTGAATACACCACAGGAGCTTGCCAGGCTCTGCTGTGTAGGCAGGATACTCTCGGTAGCTTGACGGGATCTCTGAGAAGGAGAATTAGACTATAGGAGGTCATGCGACTGCATATGCGGCTGCGGGCTTCCGAGAGCTTTGTTTTATAGTTTCTGGATCTTGGCTGTTGATGGGATTTCAATGGTGCCTAAAATCTGCTCAAGGGTAGAAAAATCATCTAGGGGTGTGTTTCTCCTTTCCTTAGTCCAACAACCATTTAAACATTCATTTTAATTCTACTTCTTAATAATATTAGTCATTTTGTATGGAAGCAGTTAGAAATACATTAAACTTGTAGGGTGGCTCTCCTGGGGACATTTTTCTATGGATCCCAGACTACGGTGCTCAGGCCAGATTAGTCTTTCCTAACCCTAGCAGGGTCCTAATACAGTTGTTACTCTTTGGATCATGGCAGAATTTTTCCATAACCATGCTCTTAATTTATAGTTAAGTATTGTGGCGTTTGGTCTGGCCTGTTTGATGCCAAGGACCTTGCTTTGAGAGTGCTAGGAACTAAGGGCAACTGAGGCTTAAGTCAAGAAAATAGATGTCCAGTACTGAATATTATCCAGAGTCAATTAACTCCCAAGTTACAAAAGCATAGTATTAACTGCCTTTCTGTGTCTCTACGAAAAGGACATTGCTCTGAAGTATGCTATGCAAAGAACATAAAGGAAGGAGAGAAGCAATATTTTACTTACAAATACAAAATCAGAGATTTCTGAGGAATTTGATTTTACAAGACACAGATACTGCTTAGGGGAATGAGTAATTAAAAGGTAGAGAAAGCAGAGCCTAGAGAAGTTAAAGATGAATACCAAGGAAATGGGAGTGCTTTCGGGAGCATTGTGAATGGTGTAACCCTAAGCTCTCTGTGGACAGGGAAATAAACCTAAGATCCCCATGGCCAGGGAAAAGTTAAAAACCAATGTTATCCGACACATTGGATGGTCAAATGAGCTTTGTATCATTAACAGTTTAAAATCTACCAAGAAAATAAAGATTATCCTCTTGGTAGAGATAATGTAAAGGGCTTTGTTTACTAGAATTTTTTTTATTAAAACCTTGACACTTAATAAACCTTGTGGAATTTTTTAATTGTATTTATGTATTAGTCAAGTGTGGAGAACGATTTTCCATTGATATGATCCATTAATTTTAAAAGTGTTTTAATAACATTTTGAAAATTTTGTATGAATAGGCTATATTTCTATTGTGATTCAAGTCTGGGAAAGTTCTGGCTATAGGATCTCACAAACACATTCCAAAATAGATTGCATAGATATGATCATTGTCATGTGGGCAGAAAGTTGTGCATATGCCAAACATAAAAATTCAAAACATTCCATGCACTATGAGATTTGGTCTGAAGTTTCATGCGTACATTCTATGTGGGTATCTGGGTCCTGTATGCTAATTTGTTAATATCTTATACATATGCTTTTAGAATGAAAACTTCACTCTGCAAAATATATACTGATAAGATTGAGGTAAAAAATCTAAGACTAAAATATTTTACTAAGTAAAGTTTTACTCATATGGAAACAAACTAATATAGCAAAATTAAAAGTGACAACAATATAATTCATTGGTAGGTAGAAGAAAGGAGAAAGAGACTGGGATTGTTTCCACGTGTATGTAAATATTTACTAGACTCAATTAATAATGTAAGTAGTATAAAAATAAAACCTTTTTAAAGTATTGTATATTGTCTTATTGAATATTGATTTAATTGAGAGAATTTTACCAGGTATTCAGATCTATCTTTCTGGCTATGATATAAACAAGAAGCTAAGAAACTAGAAAAAAATCTAGAGAAATTGTATAGTTCACTATGAAAATCTTCTATCCCTAACAATTTGTCCATATTTGTCCATAGCTGAATTGGCAAAAAATTTTATCAACTTAGATTTAATTATAAAATGATTGGCCAGAAAAAAACAGAATATAGTATAAACACAAGAAAACTTAGGACCCACCTGGCATGCTGCTTAGGTTCTAAGTCTCATTGCTTTATATATAGAATCAAAGCAAAATTGTTTCTAAAGAACAAGTTGGAGTAAGGAATTTCAAGGTCACAAAAACTGAAAATAGCTAGGGTACATTTTATTAAAAAGAAGTTACTAAAATCCATATACACATATTTGAAAGTTCTTATTCAAAAAGAAGAAAATGATTCTGTCTTGCTTTAGCTCTAAAAGAGAATTAACATGAAATACCAAATAAAACAAAAAAAAAAAACTTTTGCAACCTAACTAAATGATCTTTGAGTTTTCTTGTGATGTGGTTGAAAAAAAAAACCCAAATCCAATTCTTAGTGTGTGGAAATTTATTTAAATGCTTTTAGGGAGGATAATGCAAGATTTTGAGGTGTTTCTAGTCTTTATGAACCCAGGGTTGATATCATGTCTGGAAAAAGAGTTGTGGACATTTGTATGGAAAAAAAGAAATGATGGTTTGGAAAGGTGTGATGTGTATGGGTGTATACTTGCTCCTTGTATGAAAAAAACATAGCTTTTCAGTGTTGATGGGCTGGAGAGTTCAGGTCTGAGTCAGTGCAAAGAACGTAAGAAAGAAAACAGCAGCAGGTCCCTTATGTATGCACCTAGTAGGAAATGGTGTGAGTTGCATTTCATAGACTTGAATAGTATATAAGTTATAGTACTGTGGATCATTTAGTGAACATAAAAATATTGTATTTAGTAGAATTTATACTTGTGAAGTCTAATAATATCTTCATATAAACCATTATATAATCATTAAAGACCAGAGTAAGGACTGGGGTATAATTCAAGGGTGCAGAGTGTGCATTGCATATGTTGTATGTATGAGGTCCTAAATTCAATATCTAGCAATACTTGCTCTCTGACACCCCACCAGATGAGGCCCGAGTGGCCCCCTAGCACTGCCTTTGGTTACTGCTATCACTGTCAGGCCTGAGCACCAAAATCATCAGGTCTGGACATGAGGGCCAAGTGTCTCTAGAGGTGCTCCTCCAGCCCCTGATTACAGATTGGAAAGCCCTACCCAACTCTCCCAACACTTTCCCCCTACCCCACAACAACCAGTAAGAGAAATAACAGAGAAATGTTTGCCTCTGGCCTATAACTCTGGTTGATTATTTACATGTTTGATGTCTTAGATGGGAGCAGTTAAAAGTCTAGGTCTGTCACCAAGAGATTCTACCTTTGGCTTCTATCAGTAGAGAGGTCAAAGAGCTGTTAAATTTTCACGTGTGGTAGGTCAGCTCTACCAGAATGTTTCTGAAATAGTCAGGGCCTCTAAGATGTGATGCCCTTTCTGCTATGTTTCTTGGTTAAAAAGGCCACTAATCCCAGCCCAGATTCAAGAGCAAGTAAATAGGATGCCACATTTCTTGTGGGAGGGATATTGAAAGAATTTGTGGTGACCTGGAGTACTTTCAGGCTGCTCTGTCACAGAGTGCTTGCATTCCTAGCAAGTGCAAATATACTCATCTCTTTCTCACTTCTGCCAATTTTTTGTCTTCTTTAGGGATTTTCATTTAAAAAATTCAGTGATGCTCAGGGATTTCTCCTGGCTCTGCAATTAGGAATCATGGCTTGAGGTGCTTGGGGTATCATATGGAATACTGGGGATCTAATCTGGGTAGGTCACATGGCCTTACCTGTCGTACCATATCTGCACCCCCTTTAGGAATTTTCTTAAGCCTAACATGCATTTTTCTGTGTTGACTGAATGTTTGTGCTCCCTCCAAATTACTAAAATAGGTTGAAATACCTTTAGTGTGAGTAGAATATGGGTTCTTGGAGATGAGGGAAATTAGGTGATAAGAATGGATTCTCGGGGTTGGAGCCATAGCACAGTGAGTAGGGAGTTTGCCTTGCATGTGGCTGACCCGGGTTCAATTCCCAGCATCCCATATGGTCCCCCAACCACTGCTGTAATTCCTGAGTGCATGAGCCAGGAGTAACCCCTGTGCATTGCTGGGTGTGACCCACAAAGCAAAAAAAAAAAAAAAGAATGGATTCTCTTGTATGGGATTACATCTTTTAGAAGAAGACACATGAGAGCTTACGTCTCTACATTCTGTCATGTATTGACAGAACCTGTGTGCCAACCAGGAAGGGTCCCTCACTAGAAGTGGCTCCACCAGCACTTCAACCCTAGACATCCTGCTTCCATCACTATAGGAAATAATCCTTTGTTGTAATTGTACTGCTCGGTCTGTGGTAAATTGTTATAACATTTTAAACGGACTAAATCATCATCTAAAAATGAAGTTCCTTGGAAATGATTCCTCAGACATGGTATTTTATGGTATAGTTTGGCTAAAAGGCACATGAGGAAAATGCTCCACATCATTAATCATCAGGGAGATGGGAGATGCAGATCAAAACCACAATGAGATATCATTTCACACCACAGAGACTGGCCCACATCCACAAGAACAAAAGCAACTGGTGCTGGCATAGATGTGGCGACAAAGGGACTCTCCTTCACTGCTGGTGGAAATGCCGACTGGTTCAGCCCTTTTGGAAAACAGTATGAACGATTATCAAAAAATTAGAATTTGATCTCCCATTTAACCCAGCAATACCACTCCTGGGAATATATCCCAGAGGGAAAAAAGTATAGTCGAAGTGACATCTGCACTTGTTTGTTCATTGCAACACTCTTTACAATAGCCAGAATCTGGAAAAAACCTGAGTGCCCGAGAGCAGATGACTGTTTATGGTATAGTTTTGACCTAAAAACTGAATTAGACAATTTCTTCTGCTCCCCTGCCCTGCCCCCACCCCCATACAGCTAAAATACTGTGCTGATAATAAAATATATCAACAATATGGATTTCCATTTATAATTAGATAAAACTAACACTTGTGAAGTTGTGAAAGTCTACAGCAAATAATGAATGGGAAGATGCCAAATTCTTGATTAGTGCCTAGTATTTCTCCATTGAAAGATTCTATTTGTCCTTGGCATTGACTTCTGGCTTTTGTTTTTACACATAGGTTGCTCTTCTTTTTCTTTCCTGTGTTTTCACAAGGAATAACCTTTCGAGTTTTATTTCTTCTAGTAGTTTCTACATAAAATCTCTTTTTTCTTTTTTTGTGTCTTTCAAGACATTTGAACTAATAATATTTCTTTTGAAAATGTGTGGACTTGTATCAAATTCAATTAGATAAGACCATGGTACAGATTTTAAGACTTTTTCCTAATACCAAACACTTATATATGATATATAAACATATGGTATATGAATAATATATGATATATAAACAAATATATGTGCTATATAAACAAAAAGCAGGGAAATATTATTGACACTTGTACTTTGACTACAGAACTGAGATTACTAAAACAGTGGATGATTGGAAGGGGCAGACTAGAAGTGACTCAAGGATATTAGAGTGAGGTGTGTCTGGGTATCCTTTGGCACTATAGTACTGGTGAGGCACACTATCTTTGTACACCAAGAGCATAAAATTTAATACTGTTGCAGTCACATTACCATAAAAACAAAAAGTTAAATTAAAAAAGAAAAGCTTGACTTCAGCCTTTAGCTGAACCTTAGATGAAGTGGGAAAATGACTTTAAAATTCTTAGAAGCCTGTTATTTACTTAAAAGGTCAATGAAATATACTCACAATTCTTGCAGTTCGAATTGTCTAGCAGAAAGGGTTTGAGAGGTGTTTCTGTATGACTCTTAAATACTCTACTTGGCACACTTAAGTGTTTGAATGACTCATCAAAGGGTTTTGGAGCCATGTTTGCCTTCTACTCTGAGTTTTACTTGTAGCCCTATAAATGTGTTAGCCCTATAAATCTTTGCTTTCCCCCTATATATTGAGATAAAGGTAAGGTAAAGGCCCTCCCGTTGATCGTCGATTTGCTCGAGCGGGCCCAGTAACGTCTCCATTGGAGACTTTGTTGTTACTGTGTTTGGCATATCGAATACTCTCGGTAGCTTGCCGGGCTCTCCGAGAGGGGCGGAGGAATCGAACTCGGGTCGGCCATGTTGGCCGCGTGTAAGGCGTACGCCCTACCCGCTGTGCTATCGCTCCAGCCATATTGAGATAATCCTATAATTTTTCTC
Source organism: Sorex fumeus (assembly GCF_029834395.1). NCBI lineage: Eukaryota > Metazoa > Chordata > Mammalia > Eulipotyphla > Soricidae > Sorex > Sorex fumeus. The sequence goes on from NW_026606155.1 coordinate 58,026,036, forward strand.
TTGTTCATTTTTTTGGGGGGGGGGGATCGGAGGGAGGTAATACTCAGCAGTGCTCAGGGTTATGGTGGAAATTCTTGGGGGAACCATTTGTGTTTCTCAGTTGTTTGCAAATAAAGCACCTTATCCCAATACTATCTGGCCTATATTCTTCATTTTGTTGAAGTAGTATTTCACGTTGATGGATTAGCATATGTTGAGCCATCTTTGGATCTTTGGAATAAATCACACTTGGTAATGGTCTCCTATCCTTAAAAATGTAGTGTTGTAGTTATTTCGCTATTATATAATTAAGAATATTTGCATCCATATTCATTGTGGGGGGATAAAGCTAAAGGTAAAGGCCCTCCCGTTGATCGTCGATTTGCTCGAGCGGGCCCAGTAACGTCTCCATTGGAGACTTTGTTGTTACTGTGTCTGGCATATCGAATACTCTCGGTAGCTTGCCGGGCTCTCCGAGAGGGGCGGAGGAATCGAACTCGGGTCGGCCATGTTGGCCGCTTGTAAGGCGAGCGCCCTACCCGCTGTGCTATCGCTCCAGCCCTGTGGGGGGATAGTTAACTATAATTTTCTTCCTATGGTACACTTTTCTGACTTTGATGTTAAGGTCAAGCTTGCCTCATAAAATGAGTTCAGAAGTACTTCCAACTCTTTAACTTTTCAAGAGTTTTAGGAGTCTTTTAAAGTTTTTGGTGTTATTTTGTTTGTTTTTTAATGTTTGCTTGTCTTCACATATGAAGCCAACTTTTTCTGCACTTTTCTGTGTCGGGAGGCCTTTTGACTATTAACTCCATTTCCTTAGTAATGGTGTCTGTTCAGATTTTCTATTTCTTCATAACTCAGCCATGGAAGAATGTATGCTTCTAAAAATTTGGTCATTTCTTCTAGACTATCCAGTGTGTTGGCATATAATCAGTCATTTTTTATGATGCTAGTATTGCTGGTGATCACCTGTAATACATTTGCCTTTGTTTATTTTACTTATTGGGTCATATTTCTCTTTGTTAACAAATATTAAAACTTGTCTATATTTTTGTGCAGATTTTCTAAGCTAAATTGGGGGGAAGAAGACTCCTAAGCAGCACACAGGGGACTCTTGGGTGAAACTTTGCCAATAGGGCAGGTATTTCAATACTAGAGTTAAGGGATATTGAGCTTCTTGGCTCTAGGGACCACAAGAGCCCTCCTGATTGTTCAAAGGGGCTTCTAGATAGGACTGCAAGTAGTAGTTCTGGGATGGTGGTGGGGGGACTCTGTGGTGCTAGGCTTCAAATTTGGACCCTGGTGCATAACCAGTATGCACTCCTTATGACTGAGTTTTCTTCTCTACCCCATATAGCTAAATATTTCATATATTTATATATACATATATATTTAAGGTTTATGATTTTTTAACTTTCCTATTGTATTTTCCCTTTTAAACTTCTATTTATTGATTTCTACTCTGATTTTCTATATTTCTTTTCTTATAACTTTAGAATTAATTTTTCTGTTTGGGGATGTTTTGGGGAAGCAGTGCTCCTAAGCAGTGCTCAGGTGGCCCCAGGGACACTCCCAGCAACATTTGACCAATTGGGCTGATGTTTTCAAGAGCCCAAGAAGGCAATTCTTCTCAGCCCCTGTGGTGCTGGTATACCGAGGTCACCTGCATGGTTTACAGGGAACTACAGGTCTGTACTTGGCAATGCTCAGTGGTCCTCTGGTGCTGGGGACTGAACCTGGATTGGGGCATGCAATTCATGTACCCTATGCCCTGTTCCATGAACCCTCTTCTTCTAGTTTTTTAAGGGTTTTTGGATGGAATGCTCTGAAGATGTCTGGTAAGTCCATCTAAGTATAAGTGTAAGTCTAAATTTCCTTAACTCTGTGAGTTGGTGTCTGCATATGAGATCAAACAGCTGTTCCTTCTAGTGTTGAAAAAAATGGCCTTATAAAGAATATTACTTTATGATTCAGCATTGCCCCGTGTTTTCATTATCTCTCAAATCTCTATGAATGTCCAATTTTCCTACTTTGTTCTTAGTATTTCCCAGTGCTTGTGGGTGTGCCAAGATCTGTCAGCGCACCAAAGAGAAAGACATGAGTCATCATCTAACAGAGGATCTTTGGAAACCAGCAGCAGTTTTTAAAGTATGCAGGCATACCTCTTTCTGGGAAATACTGGGAAATAGTGATATCTGGATACGCTATTCAGAGCTCTTGGTAGGAAGTTGGGTAGGAACTGTTTAATCCAAGTCTGTGTAACACTGAAACATAAGCTCCCATGATCTCCTGAACCAGGTAATAAACATTAGTATTTCTTGGGTAGCAGCCTGTAAAAAAAAAATCCTATACAGCTATATGCGTGAGCTCCTTACAGGAGACAGTTGTGATTTGAAGTGGGCTATGGAGGAAGAATGACAAAATGATTGTCTCTGGTCTTCTCTGACCTTTGGGAAAGATTGAAGTTGGCCTGGATGTGCATGTTAATAGATAGAAGCCTGAAACTCAGATGCAGTATTTTACAATTTTTTCTTTGTTTAGAGTCCACACCTGGAGATGCTCAGGGCTTAATCCAGGCTCTGTCCTCAGGAATCTCTCTTTTGGGGCTTGAAAGATTATATAGGTGTGCCAGGATTGTGCCTGGGTCAGCCGCATGCATGGCAACTGCCCTATTTGCTGTATTATCTCTCCAGCCCGTAGACAGACTTCTTTCAGGGACAGTGAATGACCATAAGGGGATCATATCTGGCTGCTGCTTCTGCTTGGAGCCCTGGGAGGACACCCACCCAATGTCTTCTGGAACCCCTCAAGAAAATGAATTTTGTTTGTTTGTTTTTTTTCCTTTTTTTTTTGCAGCTATAATCTAGTGGGTTTCATGATTTATGTCCCATTGACTGTTTTGTAGGAGGCTTCCTCAGTTGGATGTCTTAGAAGTTGGAGCATTTGGTGTTGGGTCAAAACTGTCTACTTTCAGTGAGAATCTGAGAGGTTGATTTTATCTATAGTCTGTGTGTTGCTGTGCTCAGCCTGGGATTTATGGTGAGAGTGTTTCACAGTCTTTTATGATCTTTTCAATGTTTATTTTAAGCATCTCACTTTCCTATTGTGTAGGAGTTGTTTAGCTAGGTTTTGCATTTCTTTCTAGAAAGTTTCTTTCATTTCTTTCATCAGAAGCCTCCTGTTACACCATCTTAGATGGGAACTCCCAGGGGTCTTTACTAAACATGTGTTTATGAATTACTTTTCTAATTGGTATTAGAAATTTAAATAACAATTTATCTCTGATAAATACTTAATTTAAAATAGTATCAGGACCAAGGAAAGAGCTCAAGACCCTGAGTTGGATTCCTAACACTACATGGTTCCCTGCACATTACTGGGTATGGCCCTACTTGCCCCTAGCACCACCAGTCTGGAGCTATATTACCATATTATGTATTGTTGAAAGTAGTCCCTGGACCCTTGAATACAACTTTTGAGCCCCTAATGAAGAAAATAAATAAAATAATACTGAAACAAGAGTGAAAGAAATAAAGTTTTTTTTTGTTTCAATTTTGGGCCACACCTGGCAATGCTCATGGGTTACTCCTGGTTCTGTACTCAGGGATCACGCCTGGTTGGCTCAAGATGCCAAGGACTGAACCCAGGTCAGCTGCATGGAATGCAAGCTCGTCACCTACTGTACTATTGCTCCATCCCTGAAATAAAAATATTTTTAAGAGTACCCATGTTTGGGCTAGAGCGATAGCACCCATGTTTAAGGGGAAATTCTACAACATTAGCTTCAAAATTTGTGCCATAATCCTATGGCCTTCTGAATAGTTAATGCCAGTGGCTAGAGGTGGGTTGATCTTAAAATCTAGTTTTAAAATGCTCCTCACACCTCTTTACACACACTTTGACTTGATATTTTGTCCTATTCTGAAACACTGGTCTGAAGTTCATAAAACCAGTTCTTCAGTAATTTGTGAATTCATCTCTGTTACAAGTCATATGTTTAAAACTTGCAGTCCTGCATCATGTTAATTTAGCTCTTCCTTTTAATGTTTAAATAGAGCCATACATTAATTCAGCAAATTTGGCTTTTATCATGTTCAGGGAAATATACAAAGCATGTAGTTTTCCTGTTTGAGTGAAGGGACAATTTTATTTAAATGATCAGAATGATGGTGATCACCTAAGAGTGAATCATGAAGCAAACCTCCCTTCTGTGTTGCATTGTGTAGGATGTCCTGGGTACCTCTCAGATCTACTCTTCAGGCTTTGTATGCAGCTCTCAACCTGGGGAATTGGTTTCCTCTATGTACAGAGGACTCCTCTGACCTTTGCCTTCCAGTTGAGTTTAGTAATTGGAAAGTCTTAGTGGGAGATTATAGGCATCTACACCTCCTTCCTTGCCTGATCACAGTGTTTGGCTGTGTCCCTTTCAAAAAACTGCAGCTCTTATCAGGACACCCTTTCTGCATCAGGCTATTATCTTGGAGTGCCTCCCAGCCCTTGAGCTTTAGGTTCAAGAGTGGTAACTGTTTTGTTTATCTTAGGGTATCTATCACTGATTTCCTACTACCCAGTTAATGTGTTTATAGTATTTCCTTTATTAGAGTCTTTACAAATCACCCAATTTTCTTGTGCCTTCTGTTTCTGAGCTATCCTGACAGAATCATAGGAAAAGGTGAGTTAACTTATTTTTTAATGAAAAAGCCTTTTTGTAAAAGTTGGACCATTTCTTGTGTTGTCTCATAGATGGGAAATGAATTCTTCCTCTCCTTACATTAACTCAAAACCTTTAGCAATAGCTTTTTTTTTCTATATTCTAGATCCTGGAACCAGTTGCACTACTTCAAACCCCCATGTATCACAATATTTCTTTTGCCCTATATTTACTAACAAAATTAATTTACTAAAATTAATTTCCCCAGTGTTTTCCTTGTAGAACTGCTGAACAACTGGACATTTATATATTATTCCGTTATAGCTGATTTTTTATATATACGTATGTGTATATATATAGTGCAATAGTACCTCTTGGGTGTTTCTCGATCTATTATGGTACTCAATCTCTTTTGTTCGTGCTTTTTATTGTGACTTTATTTTGTATTGAGATGTTGGAATTTCAAGGACATTTGGAGGTTATGTTAGTAGTTCTAACTCTGTTTGCTTTATAGCCTTTGTGGAGGTTGAATATAAATAAAAAATTACCTTAACCTTGAGCTGGAGTGATAGCACAGCAGGTAGGGTGTTTGCCTTGCATACGGCCAACATGGCTGACCTGAGTTCGATTCCTCCGCCCCTCTCGGAGAGCCCAGCAAGCTACCGAGAGTATCTCGCCTGCATGGCAAAGCCTGGCAAGCTACCCCGGTGACGTATTCGATATGCCAAACACAGTAACAATTGTCGCAATGGAGACCTTACTGGGCCCATAAGAGCAATCGATGAACAACGGGAGGACAGTGACAGTGACAGTGACCTTAACCTTACCATGAAAATTTATGATTCATGGATTTTGGGTGGGTGAGAAGAAGAGTAATTCAGCTAACTTCAAGCTTTCACTTGAAATTAGTATGTACAAATTTGAGGGCTCACCATATATCCTGTTCCTTAACCCCTTTGAGATATTTGAGGCAGATATATTTATTCTTGTTTTAGAGATAGAAAAACCCAAGCTCAGAGTTGAGGTAATTGCTTCTTCAATGATACAGAGTGAAGTATAGTGCTTTTTTGTAGAGATTGTAATTCGGCAACTCTTACCTGACAGCTAAGATGTCCTATGCAGGTAGCCAGTAACATCTCAATGATTATAGTTAAGCTTTCTATTTTTGAACCAGTTGAATAACAAACCTCATTAGATGGTTCCATCTTCTTATTGGATTGCAGGTGTAGACATTTTGCTGAAAAATGTAGGAATTTAGTGCTGCCTTTTCTCCACTCTTGATCTTATAGTGTGATAGTTGATTGAAATACATAATTCAGTATAGGCTGACAGTAATTTCCTACCTATGTGATTTTAGAAAGTAGTGGTTTCTAGGTGAAAAATGACAAGGCTGTCTGCAGAAATGTGTATCTGTATGGTTTACCTTAATATCACAAAATCTAAATGTGTTACTGTTTTCATAGGTTCTCAGGACAGAACATTTTCCCCAAAGGTTTTTCTTGGCTTCCTTTCAGAAACTATGTTGATGAAGAAATGGATGTAGTATAGATATACAAACATTATCAACAATGGAACAACTCTGTGAGTGGAGTTGGAAAGAAATTAAATTTTAAAATAAATTTTGGAGCCACACTTGGTGATGTTCAAAGTTTACCCCAGGCTCTGTACTCAGGAATCACTCCTGATAGTGCTCAGGGGTGCTAGGGATTGAACCTGGTTCAGTTGTGTGCACGGTGAATGCCTTACCCACTATACTATTTCTCTGGGCTCATGTAATTTTTAAAGTGAAATTTTTCCTGTAAAATATAAATGATCATTTTTCTTGGGGTAAAGAATCCACTGTGGTAGATTGCACATTTATTTTAAAATGAACTTTCACCTAAAAATGGTAAAATGAGAAAACAGCTACATGTAGAATAATGTTCTACTAAGCTTTTATATTTCTATATAACTTTAATTTCTTTATAACTATATGGTTGTCCTTTCATATGTATATCTATATATGCTGTATGTACCTAATGTATATCTATGCATGGATATATATCTATATCTGTAGTTAAATATCTATATAGGAATGGTACAAAATTTAGCACCAAAAGTTCTGGGATATTAATATATCTTTATTGCTTTCATGATAAGCCTGATAAAGATCATTTCAAGCCTAGCAAGAAATGTGTGATACATTGAAAACTACAACTACTTTACTTAAAAATCAAGAAAAAATTGTATTTTCTGTTACCACATGTGGAAATTCATAAATTTTTGTTTGTTTGTTTTCCAAAAGCAAAGCAGAAAAAAGCACAAGGTTGCATTTTAGTTTTTAATCAATGTGAACTTCTCTATTGCCCCATTTCAAAACTCTGCTGGGACTGATTTAATAGTTCTTGTTATGTTACATATTTTCTGTTTCTGGAATGATCATGCCATTTGATAAATAATTACTCAGCATTCATTCATTTATTTTTGCATTACCATCTGGATTTGGTGAGACCCAGAGCCTCTTGCTTTTGCCTCTTAGCAAAGTTCCATCAATGGACCATGTTCTGCTCTTTGCTACATTGCCACTTTAGGTCATGTTTTTCTTATTGCTCCCATACTTTTGACTTTGTTCTGGTTTCACAGCAGTTGATCAATATCGGTTCTCCTTGTGTTACTGCACAAAATATACACTTCAAAATGGGCTTCAGTGGCCTGGGCAGAGTGTCTTATTTATATCTTCCAAGAATCTGATTTTGACACCCAGACTTTGTTCCTTCTAATTTGAAGTGTGTTTGCTCTCCTTAAGCTCATGTGAACTGATTTCTCTATAGCTTTTTGGATTAATTCACCCCCATCAGTCTGGGTTTCCTTAGCCTCAGTACCTTTACAAATTCTTTGACTAATTGTGACTTCTAAGAGTTACTGAAGTTTTGGAAGGAAGACTTTAGTTATTTCATTTTCCTGTACAAGAGATTTCTCTGTGATTAGTGAAACTCAGTAGTTGCTTAGAGGCTTTTGAACTGTAATGTCTTAAAGCAAACTGAACAAGGCCAAACATTCTGGATACCATTGTCCTGTTTGACTTCTATTGAAGACAGACCTAGAGACTCTTTGGGGACTAGGAACAAGGGGTGTTTCATGGAGCAGAAATAGTTCAACATTTGCAGCTGTGTTCAGCAACTCACTATACTTTCAATTATTTTCCTGTTTCTTTTGGGACTTAAGAATCCCCTATCCTATACAGTCTGATGATAGAACTTCTAATTAGTGGGGAGGAAAAAAGAAAGTAAAAACAGAGCACAATCATGAATGTATACAGACTTTAAGTAGGCAATCCAACCTCTGCTTTGTGGAAACTTGATCACAGAAGGCTCTATGACAGGCTTCACTTTACAAAGTATTATCTTGTTGGCATATTGGTATTAATTGCAGTGTGTCTCTAGCAGAAACTTCAAGTCTGCTACTTTTACAAGTTATAAGAAGTAATTTTTAACAAAATTTTGAGATATATTCTAAATATATGCATATTGAGAAATAGTTCATTCTAGTAGAAATACCATTCTGATGTTAGTTAATTCTCTCTCCCTCTCTCAAATACCATCAAAGCAATAACATCTTTTATTAGGTGGAGAAAAATGTGAGGCAAAATATTTCAGAACCAATGGCTGTATATGAACAAACCTAGTTAACTGATTAAATGGGGACTTAAGAATTCATGTATGCTCTAGCTCTCCACTCATAACTCTAGATCTTGGAAAACTTGATAGCTTCTCTGGAGTGATACTACAGTGTAATGAAGAGCAAGGACTTCTATTTATTAGCTGTGTGGCTTTTGAAAAATTACTCAACTTTGTAATTTTGCTGCCTCACCTACAAATTGAGGATTAGAAAGTAATATCTAATCAACAAGGCTGTTTTGAGGACTAAGCAAGTTAATTTATATGAAGTAATTTGAACATATCCTGGCATAGATTAATCTCTCCTTAGTTAACGTATTTTTATAGATATAAAAACAACAGCAGCAACAAAAAACAATAGTAATAATATATAAACATAATCATATTTTGCACATTTTCAAGTATTTGGGAATAGCATATTTCTTTCATTATCTATCCCGTTATCCCCATAATATCTCATGAGATTCTGAGGGGAGAAATACTTTCACTGATACTCTGTAGAGTGGTGAAATTGTGTCTCTTCAAAAATCTTGGTGTGAATCAGTCAAAGAATCAGATAGAGAACCCAGGTTTCCTCAGTTTTGGTCAGTACTGGACCATCATCAGGATGAATGTTACTGGACAATGGTTTTGTTGTTCAGAGTGTGACCGTCTAGGTACAAATGGAGACTCCAGTACAAACAAACAGGACTTCTTGTTTTTGTTACTCTGGGTGGAAACTGCTTAAGACTTTGGGGAATTAAACTTATTACTTTAAGTCTCTGAATGTCTTGGGCTTTCTTCAAATTGAGTTCCTGTTATTATTTTTGTGACTGCTGATGAAACCCACTCTTTTTGCATTCCAATTTTGAATTATGACTGAAATATTTTCTAGTAGTTTGCTTTTTGATTCAATTTTAATACACTCTCTAAGTCCCTTCATTTATCAGAGAAAACAATTAAAATAATTAAAGAAATATAAATTCATTAATCCAGTGGCATCAATACCAGAGAGAGTTGCTTTGTAACTGTAGTCATTAAAAACAAAGCCGTATTAATGTATATACTTTTTGAATTCTTGAGAAGTTTGAGCTTAGAAATTTAATTAAGTATATTTGTCCTATCTTCTCTACATAACTGCATGTACTAAATCTTTCCAAATTTTAGAATCATGTAACTTTATATTTGAAAGGGATCTTTGGGGACTCCACAGACAATGAGTTTTAAAGCTCTGCTACTTGGAATTCTTGGCACTTTTTAGAAGGAGTATTCTATGGGGTAATTGGAGTAGGGACAAGAGTATCTCCTTTTTCTGTGTATCTGCCTTTTTCATATTTACCAAACAGAAAAATATCTCATGTTTTATTTATTGGTCACTTCACAATATTTTTATGAAACAAACAAACAAACAAATAATAAAAAAATGGATTTTCAGCTGGAATAATAGTTTGAAAACATATATTTAGGCCAGTGTTCTCATTTTTGCCTGGAGGAAGCAAATGGCAAGTAAATACCTTAATCTTCAGGTTTGGGAATTTTGCCACAAATTTAAAAACAAAACAAAACAAAACTAAAAAGCTGGAGATTGTTCTTTAATTGAAGTCAAGACAGGATTAGGAGAACATTCTTAATGATGTGGTTTTGAAGCTTGCTTTCCCTTTCTTTAGAGAAGAGACCTGAATTCTTGATGGGTTTCTAGTATTTCCTGACTGTTTCATATCTTAAGAAAACCCAATATTGTATATAGAAAGTCCAGTCTCTAAGCAAAGTCAGTGTTCCAATAGATGATGAGACAAAACTTATAATACATTCAAAATGGATATTTCTAAAATATGTCAACTTACATATTTTTCAGAATATTGTTTTCATTTCATATCAACATATACTTGCACTGAAAATTCTCAGGGTAGTTGTGTACCTTCAGTTTACATCTATTTTCAGAAAAAAATATTTAGTTTACACAAATAAGAAAGTAAACATTGTTTTCATTTTTGATAAAATAAAAATTAAAATTTGAGATCATAACATTTTTAAAGAAAGGAAATCTGTTATGAAGAAGGGACCAGAAAGAGAGACGGAGAGAGAGAGACAGAGAGAGGGAAAAGAGAGAGGGAGGGAGAGAGAGAGACACGGGGAGAAAGAAAGAGAGAGTTCAGTAGTCTGAGACTGTGTTTTGAATGTGGGAGGGCCAACTATGATCCCTGGCATTGAATGGTTCCCCTGAGGACTGCTGGGAGTAATCTACACACCCTAAGCACGGAAGTAGGAATAGCCCCTAAGCACCACCAGATATGCTCCAAAACCAAAAATGAAAGAAAGTTAGACATGAGAGGAGCCAAAGAGATAACTCAAAGGGCTGGAGTTATCTCTCGAAGACATGGAGTACATATGCTTGACATGAATGAAACCCCAAGTTAAGGCCTTAGCACTGCATAACCTCTCAAAGCACCGATGGATTTGGTCTTGGTGATCCCAGCACCTCTAGGCCTGAAGAGCACTGAATTGCCAGACCTGGGCACCAAACAGTCATGCTCACAAATCACTCCCAGCCACTGACACTACATGGAACACCATTACCCTCACTGCCTCTTCCCACAAATAGTTAAACATGATGTGGAGAACCGTTGAGAGTTAAAGATATAATGAATAACAAAAATGGGGAGATTACCTATAATTATTGGCTTATGTTTACTTATATATTTTTGTTTAAGTGCTGATTACTTTTTCTTTGGTCCTGGGAGATATAATGGAAAGCAATGCATTATATTTCACAGTCCTAGCCCTCAAGAGGCTTGCAAACCAGAAGAGTAAAGATATCTGTGAACAAGCAATTACAATCAAGGGTGATAAGAACTCCCATCTGAATAAGTTCTTATTAAGTCCGCAGGAACCTTCAGAACATACAGGAAGGGCAATATCTTTGATAGGTAGGGGGCAGAGACTAGTTAGTGAGGTTTCCAGAAAAAGTAATGTTCCCAGTGGCATGTAGGAGACAGTTGTAAAGAGTTTAAGAGGGCCATAAACTCAAATAGAACAGAGTTAAGTGGAAGTGAGGAAACAGACACAAATTCTACAAGACTGGAACTCAGACTGAATGTGGGAAAGGTGATAAGAAGTCTATTAGTTTGAAGGATCCTTATTGCCATGCTAAGGCGGTAGGCTTTCTGCCAAGAATTCAAGCAGGATTAAGTGACCTAGATTTCTGGTTTTTAAAAAATTTTTATTAGTGAAACACCATGAAGTACAGTTGTAGACTTACAAATTTTTGTTCCTGTGTTTCAGTTATACAGTGATCGAGTACCCATGTTCAATCATGTTCAGTCTATAGCCTACTTTCAGCATGCATCTCCCATCCTGGGTGGATCCTCCTAACACCCTTCACTTGGTGCTCCCTTCTCTATCTGAACTGTCTTTTCCCCTAGCATGTGTGGCTGGCCTCCAAGCCATGGAGTGAACCTCCTGGTACTTATCTCGGCTATACTTGGGTATTAGTCTTCTATTTTGTTACTTTATATTCCCCAGATGAATGCAATCTTTCTATGTCTGTCCCTCTCTTTCTGACTCATTTCACTTAGCATGATACTTTCCATGTACTAGATTTCTGTTTTTAAAGATCTCTGAGCTAGAGATATAGCTCAAGTGGCAGAGCACATGCCTAAGTGTGTGACGCCATGAGTTTGACACCCTGTACTATATGGACCCTTCAGGCCTTGGGATGCAGCTGGTAGCCACCAACTTCACAGGACCTGAGAAATACCAGCACAATCAGTTCCATTTTACACACACACACACACACACACACACACACACACACACACACACACACAGAGAGATCATTGTCAGTGATCACTTGATCACTTGACAACAGAACCTCAAACCAATTGTTCAGGTTCTGGATGAAGAAGTCTTATCATTTTGTAGGTGGGTGGCCATGCGATCTTTTAACGTCCAATGGAACCCAGTTGGTAATGGCTCTAGTCCAGCGGTCATCTCCAAATCGCATTATGTGTCCAGCCCATCTGATTTTCGGTGTCTTGGAAAATGAAACAGTGTCCCTGATTCTTGACCATCGATGGAGGTTGGAACTCTGGGTTCTTCCTCTCACTTGAGTGAAGTGTGATACTCCAAGCATAGCTCTTTTGATTCCTCTTTGGGAGACCCGAATAGTGTTCTCATCCTGTTTTCATAGAGCCCAAGTCTCCCATGTAAATGCAGGAAGAACAGTGGAATAGAAGAGATGTGCCCAGAGCTGGAAGTTCTTCATCCTCTCAGCTATTTCTTCAACACTCTTAAAGGTGTTCCAAGTCGCTCTCTTCCTCCTGCGCAACTCAGGTGCCAGGTCATTCATCATGTTGAGTTCTCAACCTAGGTACACATAACTGCTGCAATCAGAGATGTTCGTTCTGCTGAGAGCGAATGGAACATCAGGAATGAGACCATTTCTTATAAACATTGTCTTCATGAGATTGAGCTATAGTCCAACCTTTCCACACTCACGGTCAAAGTCAACCAGCATTTGCGCCGCTTGGCTAAAGTTTGGTGTTATTAGAACGATGTCATCAGCAAAGAGGAGGTGGTGTAGTTGCCGACCGTCTATCTTCACTCCCACTCCTTCCTATTCTAGTCGTCGCATGACATTCTCGAGGGTAGCACTGAAGAGTTTCGGTGAAATGGTATCCCCGGCTGAACCCCTCTCTTGACATGGATGATCACTTACTTGTAGAATGGTGAGATCCTGGTGGTGAATCCATAATACAGCTCACGGAGGATTTTGATGTATTGAGTTTGAACGCCCTGTTTGGCTAGGGCTTTGATGACTGGTTCAGTCTCAACAGAATCAAAGGCCTTCTTTAAATCAATGAACGTTAGACAGTGCAGCATCTTGAACTCCAGAGAAACCTCAATGAGCTTGGCTATTGTGTGGATATGGTCGATCGTGCTGAATCCTGTTTGGGACCCGGCTTGCTCACATGGTTGTCCTTCATCTAGTGTTCTGCCAATCCTATTCAGGATGACTCGAGTGAACAGCTTGTAAACGACAGACAACAGGAAGATCGGGAGATAGTTGCCAATGTTGTGGATGTCTCCTTTTTTGTTCAGTAGTACAGTCCTGCTGGTTTTCCATTGGGACGGAACCTTGCATTCAGACAGGTAGAGTGTTTGTGATTGGAGAATGAATTAGAGAAAGATATCACCCCAATATTTTGCTGTACATTTGTGTTGCATTTGTGTAGGGAAGATGAAGTTAAGCTGAATTAAAGGTGAGATGCAGGAGAAAAGGGAAGTTATTGGAGAAATATTAAGAAGGTGGAAATGACAGGATTTTAGCTATATCTGTGATTAAAGATGGATAGATTTTGAGGGTCACCAAATACGCCCCCTTTTATGTTCTTTCCTCTCTTCCCTTTGTGGTTATTATTGTAGCCGTGTCAGAGGTCACAGACTTGGTTGCATTCAGCCCGGTTGGAGGGGAATCACACCCAGTGATGCGGGTTTGTGCCAGGAATCCAACTCTAAGCTTTGAGCTTACAGCTTTAGCACAGAACCACATCCCCGAACCCTCCTAATTTGTCTTCTTTAGAAATATTTTCTCTCTGTTTTTATTGAATGAGGTTATATTCAAACAATACTTCTGTAAAGAGTTGGGAATTATGCCTAAACTTCACAGTCATTATTTTGTTTTATTCATTTATTTTCTTGGTTTGTGGTCATACCAAGAAATAATCAGGGCTTACTCTGGCTCTGCTCTCAGAGCAAGGGGCCCAAATGGGATACCTGGGATGGAATCTGGGTGGATTGCCGCCAAGACAACTGCCCTACCTGCTTTACTATCACTACAACCCCCAAATTACATTTATTATTTGGGGTAGGGCAGGGCAGTGCAGGTGAGGTGTTGAGGATCAATCTTGGGTCCTACACATGCCAGGCATCACTCTATCCCTTTGAGCTACTGCCCTGGCCCACTATAATCTTATACTTTATTTTTCGAAAAAGAAATCCCAGAGACAAAAAAGAGTAGTTTTATAAATTCCTTTGAAAATTGGCCAACATCTTTTGGAAATGGTAAAATTAAGTTTGTTTTTATTTCATTTGTAAGGTTCTCTGCCTAAAAGAAATTGGAGGGTATTTTGGAAACAATAGTTTGATGATATCAGGAAGAAGAAATTTTCTCCCACAACATAACTTAATGCTTTTGCTGTTCTTGGAAATCAGAATAGACAGTTTGCTATGCCCTGAACTCAGCTTCCAGCTAGCCATGTGGCAGAAGCAAAGAATTTCACATTCTGTGCTCTCTTTGCTAACCAGCTTTCAAAACATATCAACAAACTGAGAGTATCAAATTCACGTGTCTGTTTTCCTATGGCAAGAAAAGGTTACCCCTTAATATATTATGGGGGAGAGATCATGTCGGAAAAAGTTGGACGGAAACACTTTCTTTAGCAGAAATTGCTTAAGTCACAGCTTCTCCACTTGATGTGGTGAGAAAAATGAGAATTGATTCACTGAAGTTTTCCTGACCTCCTTATACTCGTTTACCTCAAGTTAATCTAATTTAAAGATGGAATAATATTTACAGTCTTTAGACTTAATTTGGAATAAGAAAGCTATCCAAGTTTTGATAGGAATTCTGTGAGAGAATAGGGAATCTTAATCATTTAGCAAAAATGCATTCAACTTGTCTGCTAAGTTCTGCATGTGTGAAAAAAAATGGCAAAATTGAAATCCAGCATGCTGCCTGAATTTTTATTTAGCTGTATAGTCAAGCTCATTGTTAGACTTGGCAGTCATGGCTTCTGCTAAAGTAACATTATTAGATTCTAAACTAAGGTTCCTTTGGTCTGTGTATATATATATATATATATACATATATATATTCTATATATTCAATAGTTGTTCTTTTTAAATCAAAAGAGTGTTGTCTGTGTGCTGTTGTAGCTCATGCACCAGCACTCACAAATAAATTATTTTAGCATTTTAATACTCTACATAAACTTTTTTCACAGAGACATATAATTGTAGATCCAAATTGTTCATATTTCCAGTTTGTGAATATGCAAATAATGATACCCTAACTTTGAATCTCAGCACTAATTTACTGAAAATATTAAGGGACTAAATACAGTGAACTATTGTAACTATGTTATCTAAAATAAAATAGGTAAAGGTAAAGGCCCTCCCGTTGATCATCGATTTGCTCAAGCGGGCCCAGTAACGTCTCCATTGGAGACTTTGTTGTTACTGTGTTTGGCATAGCGATAGCACAGCGGGTAGGGCGTTTGCCTTGCACGCAGCCAACATGGCCAACCCGAGTTCGATTCCTCTGCCCCTCTCGGAGAGCCCGGCAAGCTACCAAGAGAATCCGATATGCCAAAATAAAATAGATATTAATTATAAAAAGAAAATTATAAGGGAATTTATTATGAATTATGGAACAAAAATAGATAAGATATTTTCCCAAATAAAGGGAAATGTTTTCAAGAGCTGCTTACTTAGGCTTTTTCTTTTGTTTTACCTAATCCTTCCTTTAAGCCTCTACATATGAGGAAAAGCTTATCTCCCTCTCCAAAGCTCTGCAGTTTTCTAAATTCACATTTATATCCATTTCATTTTTTGCTTTCTTCCTTTGAATGTCTCACACAATCACAAACTTAAACTATTAGAATGAATTTATCATCTTACCCATCTTACTTTTCCTCCTTAATCCACCGACTATTTACCTAGTTGCACAAGCCTTCAATATGGAGTCTAGTTCTGTCTTTCACAAACATTTAATCAGTGAGTACATATAATCCTCTCTCTTTTGTGATCACTTTCTTCTCTGTCTGCTTCCCCCAGTCTTTTTGTTCATCATCTAAGCTTAAGCCTTGCCCCTTCCTTCTGGGAAGGACAGCCTGTTAATTGGTCTTCCTATATCTGATCTTGTCTTATTCCAATTCATTTATCACAGTATAAAAGTAAATTTAATTATGCTACTCAACTGCTATCTAAAGGCTTTTAATAAATCTCAAAATGTGTGTTTTGTGCTTAGCGTAAAAGAGCCTTCTCACTAGGTTCATCTGTCTCCTATCATGCCCGGCATATTGAACTATTTATAGCTTTTTGTCTGTACCCTGTAATAAGTGTCTGCATTTCCATCAAAACCTAATTGAAGCACTCTATCCTCCAAGAGCCTTTGATATACCCCAACCCCACCAAGAAAGTTTACATAGTCTTTGCTGTGGTTCCAAAAGTTCTGCTATTATATCTTTCTTTTACTATAGATCAAACTTTACTGTAATTCTCACGTTACTTATCTGTATCTCTGTTAACTCATTGAGGATTGGTGCCCAATGTTCAGTCACTTTATGTTTCAATAGCTAATAAAGTACCCGTTGTGTAGAGGAGTCTCAGTAGATACCTCTTAATTATCTATATATACATATTTATTTATATTATAGAAGACTCCTCAGTAATAAAAGGAAGCATACCAGTATAAGAGCATGGATGAATTTTCAAGCCACTATGCTGAACGAGAGAATTCAGGCCAAAAAAAAAGGAAAAAGAAAACACAAATGCTTATGTGGCTGCACTTACATAAAATTCTAGAAAAATACAGATTATTCTTTAGTTCCAAAATAGATATCAGTGGTTGTTTGAGGATCAGACTATAGGTAGAGAAAGATAAGGTGAGGACACTTTGGGGGTGATTTTTTCATTAGTGCCCTGAGAGCCCGGCAAGCTACCTAGACTATCTCGCCCGCACAGCAAAGCCTGGCAAGCTACCCGTGACATATTTGATATGCCAAACATAGTTAACAACAAGTCTCAAAATGGAGACGTTACTGGGCCCGCTCGAGCAAATCAATGAAAAACGGGAGGACAGTGCAGTGTAGTGCTACCCTGAATTGTGGAAATGGATTCATGCATATAAGCAATAAATTATATTAAAAATTTATAAATTGTATATTTTAACTGCATAAATTGTTTTGCATGCCAATTATATCTCCTTAAAATAATATCAATAAGACAGGAATGACTGCTTTGATAAATACCTTTAAATTTATTGGTAGATGCTATCAAGGGCTTAATATATATAATATATAAAGACATATGTATAATCCTAAAAGCAGATTATATCTTCTAATAACTTTGGCATGTGGATTACAGTTACCAGTCCCCACCAATGCCACCACCATGAAGTAAACTTGATGTTTACTTGGCAACTATTCTTCTTCTAAGTCACTGTCATATTCAGTTGTTTGAGGTTTTAGAGAATGGGATTATAGATTATATTATAGAAGAAAAATGAGGGCTGGGGAAGAGCAAATGAGGACTTTGTCCATGTAGTGGTTTAAGGAATGAGAGAGATGTATGAATGATAGATGCAGGAGCCTCAAGTCAGGATAAGGAACACAGATCCTGACATTTATGAATCTTGGGATAAGGGATTCTATTAATGAAAGTGGGAAGAAAAATGCCTCGCTAGTACATCACTAAAAAAAAGTTTCCCAAACAACTAAAACTAGTTCACACCAGGTCTGTAAAAATCAATGAAATAGAGAATGATTTTAGAGGAAGAGATCTATTCTTCCACACTTATCACATTCTTATCACTAGCTGAGTAGTTTCTAAATTCCTCTCTAAGGAGACACTTTTATTCCATAATAAGAAAGTTGAAAAAATAGAGTATTTTTGTGATAATTAATTTTAAGTAAATTCACATCCTGAAGTTTTCAACTGGAGAAGTCTGAAATTAGGAAGGCACAGAATACCTGAATTTGGGAAAGCAAGATTGCTTTCAAGAATGTGGAAGGGAGTGTCAGGAAGTCCAAGTGGTCTAAAGAACCGGGCTCACAAATACTGAAGGGAAGGCTTGAAGTATATTTTGTCATTTTTTGTAATTTTCTAGCTTTCTTCTTCTTCATTATTATATATACAAATGGAAAAGGGTATAGCCTATAAACCCAAAAATCCTGAGTCCTGATTTTAGTCAATCCGGATGTGACTAATAATATCCCAGGTGACAATGGAAGATAGTAAATAGTCATTTAAGATGTGCTTCGTTCTCCCAGAAGAAAGGACAAGGCAGTTGGGAAAAAATTATACTCTCCCATTTAATCAAATAACCATATGTCTTGGTTTTCTTCTATATGACATAGTGAGCACTGAATTGAGAACTCTAGAAACATTAAAATATTTCTTATAAGATCACCCCATATCCTCAAGAAACTTCTAAGTTTAAGGAAGGTCAAGAGCTATATGCAAACGAAATAAGAAAAGAACAGAAGCAGAAGAATTGTATGAAAATATAAACATCTGCAGAAAATAGAAACATCTTCCTACATGAATTTTTCCTGTCAATGTGCAAACAGGATTGAAGTGATTCAGTTGAGCAGAGCCATATGGGGTTAGTTTGGGGGAATATTCCTGGCAGTGTTTTAAACAGGAGGGACAGATTTGACATAAATGATCTGTGAAGACTTCTGGGCTATGAGAGGTAAAAGTAAGAAACTGAATTTGTCTTGAAATGAAAAATAGAATGAGAATGAGATTCAGCTCAATTGTAAGCTAGAAAAGTGTCAGAGTGTGTCAGAACATATGTAAAAGGTAAAGGGAGGAGTTTCTAAAACTGCAAATGGGGTTTGACAGAAAATATTGATAAAGGAGCAAAAGAAAAATATGGTTGTGCATAGTACTAAAAAGGGAAAAATAAAGGAGATGAACTCTGGTCTTAGTTGATAAAATTTTCAAGTAATGACTTCTTTCATATGGAAACAATGCTAGAATTGTTAGACTTGTGTCAAGGATTTGGGTAAACCTTTGAATCCAGTTAGTTGCTTTTTTGCATCCTGATCATTAGTAGCAAAAGCAAGATCATGGGAATGGTTTCAGGGAACTCAGTACTGGATATGAAAAGATCTGAAAAATTAGCCTGTTACAATGCATGAATAATCAGAAATTAGAAATCCTGCCAAAGAAGGGGCCTAGGAAGGGAACATATGACAGGCTAAAAAGAAAAAACGACTTATCTCCAGTGAAATCTATGAAAATTTTAAAGTAATTTTGTATCACAAAGAACTTGGAAGATGTTCTCGGAGCTTTTCCCTTGGTTCCATCCACCCCACCCCCACCCCCTTTATAGACCTCCTTGCCCTCATCTCTGCTTTGAGTTTGTCTTTGGCCTCCAACCTGTCATGATGCATGTACCAGGGCACATTGTAAAATAATTTGATGTTCATTTATGGAGAGAGAAAACATTTCCTAAATCTTCTTTCCAGGCCACCTGTGAACCAGTGACAGGCTAGCTAAGTAAACAGGAAGACCAGTCTCCTCTGCTCCAGAAACCCACACTCACATAAGACCTCTTTTCAGAGTAGGTGGGTTAGTCTGAGCTGAACATCTGCTTTTCTCA
Source organism: Sorex fumeus (assembly GCF_029834395.1). Classification (NCBI taxonomy): domain Eukaryota; kingdom Metazoa; phylum Chordata; class Mammalia; order Eulipotyphla; family Soricidae; genus Sorex; species Sorex fumeus. The sequence continues at coordinate 58,045,693 of NW_026606155.1, forward strand.
GCCTTTCCTCTGCTCTGCTACACCAACTTTATTCATGTCAAATAATGGAAGCTGATTTGTGGGAATTGAGCTTCAAATTTTTGCAAAGTGGGAGAGCAGATAGAAAGAGAAACCATCAGAGCATTAGCTGCAGAAAAAATGTATTATTGAGAAAATGGTATTTTGTATTTAAAAATAATAATATGCACTGGTGCAGGGATGGATGTTCGATATTGTATGACTGGAACTCAGTCATGAGAGCGTTGACACTGTATCTCATGGTGATTTAATAAAAAAAGTTAAAAAAATTAAAAAATGTAAAAAAATCTTGTATCTTTAGTAATTTGGGGGGAGGGAATTTTTAAAAAGGCATTCACAAAACCAGTATACTTTGAAGCTTTTTGAAGGAAGCAGGAAGGAAGGTAAAAATTCACTTATCATTGTCATTGCCTGAGGAAAGTCAGCTTAACCTCTGGATTTCACTTCATCTCCCTGATTTGTAGTTACTTTTTGATTATAGCATAGCCTTGGCAGAAGAATCTAACTTGCTCAAAGTGTTCAAAAAAAAAAATCTCTGGCATTTCCTGTTGGTTAGAAGCTGTTTGGCTTTCTCCATTACTGTGTAGTGTTATCATTGGCCAAGCACCTTTGCTGGGTAGAAAAATACTAGTGCAAATTTTACTGGCAAAGTGGGAGTAAAAGCCATAAAAATTCTCAATTTCCCTTTAAAAAAACTTGACTCATTTGTCCAAAAGAAATGAATACAGAAGGACAAGAGATTTTTAAACTTCCCGTACATCTGGGTACAGCAGTGTATTTTGACTCCAAGCACAATAAAACAACCTTACTTGCTGGTGGTATATGACATAATGACCCAAATATGTTTTTAAAAAATCATTTATTGCTGTACATAAACAGCAAAGTTAGCACAAGGGATGATAAAATAACACGGGTAATTCTTCCTTTAGCTGGGAACCATTGGCGGCCCATTAGGATTCCAGATGTAGCTGTGTGTGCTGTTCCATTTGTTTTCCAATGTCTAGTGCTTATGCCCTTGGTACCTTGCCGGTGCTTGTCAGGCATGTTGGCTTTTCAGCTTGAGGTCTTCCTTGGAGAAACACACTGATCTGGCCCTGGGCTATAAAGCACACTATTGTCTTGGGCCCAGTTTGTTGAGAATATAAGACCCAGGGCAGCCTCCCACCAAAGGTCAAATACCAGCTTGACCGAAGTTCCTCAAGTCAACACTAGACCTCCCTAGACAAGAGACACTTCAACTCTTCATGAAGAAAAAGTATTTTTATATTTTTATCATGCTGTAAGATAAGATTATACAAATAAACCATTTTGATAAATGCATTTTGATAAATTATTTATTATAGTTACTCTCATGGAGAAGGACTCACTGGGCCAGAAACTTTTGATAAAAGAGAAAAATAAAATTTATTGCTACATTTTGGAAATGAAAAAATCATTCTCCCCAAATCAAGAGACAATGTCATAAGCAGTAGTGGAGGGCATGATTGTAAAACTGCACAGATAGAATCAGTGTTCTTTAGTCAGAGAAAGAAGGCAGCTAAAAATAGAACCATAGCTAATTTAGCCAGCGCTCTGACTGCCAAAAATGCATGTCTGAAATCAGGTGGGTGTTTCTTTATGAGTCACTTAGCCAAATGTAAAATTTATAGCCTAGTCTTATACTGACTCTAGCAAAGATTCAGAGCATCAGTTTATTACAAAACTACTATTAAGGATGCTTAAAATTCCCCAGCTTTACACCCCTCACCCCAGGGGTCTAGCCATAGCTAGTTATGTTTGGGCCTGGCCCAAATGCTCCTATTAGACAGGGATTTAAGTCTTTAACAATACAGTTAGGCTCTTTCTGTAGAGCTGAATGCTCTTCCTCCTGGGGCTCTCCACTCACCCCTCCTGTGTCCAACAACAGCAACTTCCCTTTGTTTCATACTACTTTTCACCTGTGCCCTGGCTTAGCCAATGGAGGGAACTAATACTTAAAGAAAACAAAATAAACAGCAGCAGATGGTTGAGTGTACTCTGGGATGAATAAATTATGGCTGCCGAGGAGAAAAGTGAGTCGGTGGATGCACACGGCTGTATTTGTTGCTGACATACAGGATGCTCAGCATGCTGACCTCAACATGTACCAGGCTCACCACCATTAATCACTCCACACAATCTGAGCCAGAAATTTAATGAGCCCCAGGGATTGGGAGTGGGAATGGAACTAAGAAAGTGAACTAAAGGAGTAAAATGTAATAGTGGTTCTAGATAAGATGGCAGTAGCTTCTGGATGTCCAAGAAACTCAACGATTCTGGGTGGATTTCATCCCCTGACTGTGTTCCATTTAACAACTTTGTAATACTTCCTGACAACGACAGTGAAATTATGAAGAGATAGAGATTTTATATTTGAGAGGGAGCTGACTGCAGGCTCAAATGATAGCATTTCTTCTTAGAAGTAGTACTGGAGTGATAGTACAGCAGGTGGGGGTGATTGTCTTTTATGTGGCCCAACAGGGTTTGGTTCCTGGCACTCCATATGGTCCCCAGAGTTCTCCAGGAGTGATCCCTGAGTGCAAACCACGTATGCCCCCCCCAAAACAAACAAATGAATAAAATTTAAAAAGAAGCAGAGAATAAATTTAGTTTCGTAGAGCCACTGAGTGCTTTATGTTAAATGTATCCAGTTTCTTATAACCCAAGCAATGGTGGTGAAAGTCAAATTGGGAAGCACTCTCGGTGGATGGGTTTTGTTTTCAGTGTTTTACAAGGTGGGCATCCTGGAGGATGCTGCAGTGATGGGATAGTAGACTTGCATACAGTTGAGAGCACTTTTTGTATTTGTTCACTTAAAGAAGGTAAATTCCTAGGAAGGTGCTAAATACATTTTTTTTTCCTAAGAAGGAGGTAGTTGGACATAAATTTTGAGAACCTCTATCTAGTTATTTCACATCTCTTCTTTTATTTGTTGCTTAGTTATGTTTTTCTCAGAAAACTTGTTTTCACTTACTCAGAAAATATCGTATTAAGATAATGTTGAGATGAAAGTAACCCAAGTGTCTTTCAATGGATGAGTGAAAAAAAAGTAGCATTATATAGTATATATACATTTTTACACACATTTTGAAACACTATTCACCCTTAAAAGGGGAGGAAATTCTGACTCATGCTACAACGTGGATGAATCTTAAAGAAATTATGCTAAGTGAAATAAGGCAGTTACAAAAGGACATTCTTTTTATATGATTCACTTCTATGAAGCATCTAAAGCAGATAAATTCATAGGAACAGAAAACAGAATGATGGTTTCCAGAGCCTGAAGAAAGGTGTGAGATTTTATAGAATGAAATTTTTTTTGACATTTTCTTTGTTAACAGTGTGAATATACTTGAAAGTACTGAACTGGACATTTAGAAATGGTTAAAATGAAAAATTTCATGCAATATTTGCTTTTTTATTTTTTAACCACACATATACAAAAATATAAAAATATTGGCTTCCATCTTCTTACACATTAACTGACTAGAACAGTTCACTGATGTAAATTGGGACTTCATAACTAAAGCTCTCCCAAAGGTACTGCGTGGACTGAGTTATAAATATTTATTATAAAAAATTGAAATATTCACTGAATAATAGCATTGTAGCACTATCCTCCCGTTGCTTATTGATTTGCTCAAGCGGGCACCAGTAACGTCTCAACAAATTGTGAGACTTGTTGTTACTGTTTTTGGCATATCGAATACGTCACGGGTAGCTTGCTAGGCTTTGCCATGCGGGCCGGATATTCTTGGTAGCTTGCCAGGCTCTCCGAGAAAGGCGGAGGAATCAAACCATGCAAGGCAAATGCCCTACCCGCTGTGCTATCACTCCAGCCCACACTGAATAATATAGTATGATAAAATATATTCACCACGAGTTATATTTTTAGCAGTTATCATTTAAATGATAAGTATACTTGATAATGTTGCTGACCTTGTTTCATATAATCCATCTTTTTTCTAGTATATTTTAAAAACAATGAAATTATTAGTTTTTCATTATACTTTTTATTATAGATTTAGTTCGGTGTTAGGGACTTTGGAGGCATTACTTAAAGACCTTAAGCATAAAAGTAATTGTGACTTAGACACTTTTTTCTGTGTACCTAGATGTCTTCAAATACAAAATTCAGATAGCTATATAGAAAATACTACAATGAAGTTCTATGATGGAAGAATGGAAATGTTGCTAGAAATTGTATAATCCTATTATTGAATTTGTTATCATTTAGGAAGTGTTAAAACATAGAAGAATAAATGTTTAAGGGGCAGAGAGAAAATACAATGGATTTAGCTCTTGCCTTGCACATAGCAGACCCAGATTCTATGTCCAACACACCATATGGTCCCCGAACCTGCCAGGAGTGATCCTTAAGCACAGAACAAGGCATAATCTCTGAGGAGTGCCATGTGGTTGGTCTCAAAAGCAAAAAAAATGAAATAAATAAATGTTTAATTTTAGGAACAATGAATTTTTAAAAAAATTTTTATTAGTGAAACACCATGAGGTACAGTTGTAGATTTACAATTTTTTGTGTTTGTGTTTTGATTATACAATGATCAAATACCCATCCCTCCACCAGTGCCCATTTTCCACCACCATGGATAATATCCCTCCCACCCCCCCACCCCCCATCCTACCTGGCCTTTGTGGCAGGGCATTCCCTTTGGAACAATGAATTTCTTAAAGAGAACATCTTTATGTCTTCTAGATAAAGTTGGTGGTAAGACCCCTTTGTATGCAACATTTGACAGGGGGGAGGCCTAGCTCACCCTTGGTCCCATGAATTTGGGAGAAGAAGGACAGTAAAGGGAAGAAATCTAGGAGGAAAGAAGATAGAATGAAACAGGGAGCAAGAGTCAAGGGGAGCCGAGTACATCAGTGATGTAAAGAAGTGGTATAATTAAATATTCAAACCAACAACACTTAAAACAAGAGTTCTAAACTTCAACAACCAAACTTAAAAGTGTGCCTGTTGGGGTTGGAGCGACAGTGCAGTGGATAGGGCGTTTGCCTTGCACATGGCCGACCTGGTTCGGTTCCATATGGTCCCCCGAGAACCATCAGGAGTAACTCCGGAGTGCAAAGCCAGGAGTAATTCCTAGGCATCACCTGGTGTGACCCAAAAAGAAAAAAGTAAGTGCCTGTCATGGAAGCAGGCTAGGGTGCAGGGTAGGGAGTGGGGGACTGAACCTGGGAACCCTGGTGGAGGGAAGAATACACTGGTGATAGGATTGGTGCTGGAACATTGTGTTCTAAAACTCAACTGTGAATAAGTTTATAAATCATGGTACTTGATAAAATGTAAAAAAAAAACCCTCAAAATCTTCTCACTATTAAAAAGAAAAATAAATAAAAATGTTTTTTACTACTGTATAAAGACAAAAATGACTAGTCCAGCCTCATCTATCCACCAGCTGCCTCATTGACCAACCAGCTGTGTGACTTTTGTTGAATCCTTCATATTTCAAAGAGAATAGTGACTGGGGAAAAATATTTACTAAGGGTTTTTTTTGGAGGGTCCCATATTTCTCTCTTTGTTTTTTATTAGTTTAAGTAACATGATTATAATATTTTAAAGTTTATGATACTGATGTACAAAGTCACTGCACTATAGTAAGTTTTCATGACCCTCCACAGTTGTCCCCAGATTCTAGTCTGATCTTTATTCCCCACCTCTCATCTCACTGTTTGTTAGTTTTGTTACCCAATGGCTGAGGCCAGGACTGGAGAGACATTACACCAGATAAGGCACGCCTTGCATACAGCTGACATGGGTATGGTCCCCCATACCCCACTAGGAGTAATCCTTGATTATAGAACTAAGAGTAAGCCCTGAGCACTGCTGGGTATGGCCCAAACTCTGGCAATCATGGAAGAAAATGCTTAACTACTCTACTGTTCTGGGATAAGTTATAAGGGATAAGTTTATTTTGATTGAAGAATATCGTGTTTTGAGGTTAGAAGTGAATATTTTACCCTAAAATAGTTCACTACAGTAAACTTATGACTGAATTTGCTCTAGTAAAACCATAGCTTTTAAATATACTTACCCATATCTCAGATATGAAGTTAATACATTCTCTCAGATCCTAGGCATCACTAAGTGAAGTAGTTCTGATAATATTAAGTAACAAATAGTGTAGCAGTTTTCTAAAAAGCTTTTGTAAATTCTTCTGCCAAATATTTTTAGAGATTTATGTAATAAACAGTATTTTATATTCTAAACCCATTTTATGTTATAAATGTTTAGAACATAAACTAGAATAATGCCTGATGAATAATTTAAGGGATTACTTGATGGATTTTAACAAAGGACTTTTTTGCTTCGTTTCTTGTTTTTGTTTTTTAGGCCACATCAAGAGCTTAACTTCTAGCTCTGTGTTCGGGGGATGGGGTCAGGGGACCATATGGGATGCCTGGGATTTAACCCGGGTAGGACACTGTAAGGAAAGCCCCTTGCCCATTGCATTATCAATTTGGCAGTAACCATGACTTTTTTCCCCAAAAAAACCTTTTAAAATGGAATCACTGTGAGATATAGTTACAAAGCTGTTCAGGATTGTGTTTCAATCATAGAATGTTCCAACACCAATCCCTCCACCTGTGCACATTTCCCGCCACCAATGTTCTCAGGTTCCCTCCTGCCACCCCATACGCCCCATGAGAGGGATTTTTCTTCTCTCTCTCTCTCTCTCTCTCTCTCTCTCTCTCTCTCTCTCTCTCTTCTATTTTGGATTATGGATTGCAATAATACAGGAATTGAGAGATTATCTTGTTTGTTTCTTTACCTACTTTCAGCACTCAGTTCTTGTCCAGAGTGATCATTTCCAGCTATCGTTGTCATAGTGGTCCCTTCTCTATCCCTACTGCCTTCTCTACACAGCACTTGAAGCAGCTTCCAACTGTAAACCAATCCACCTGGTCTCTGTACCAAAGACTTTTCTAAGAGAAAAATTTTCTGGGCCAGAAATGTGACTTAAAGTGATAGAGCACATAATTAATTGTGATATATTTTTAATCTTTTTTTAATCTAGTAGAACAGCTGGATTGATAGCACAGTGGTAGGGCATTTGCCTTGCACGCGACCGGCCTGGCAGAGTCTGCTTCAATTCTTTCACCCCTCTCAGAGAGCCTGGTAAGCTATTGAGAGTATCTCACCCACATGGCAAAACCTAGAAAGCTACCTGTGATGTATTCAATATGCCAAACACAGTAACAACAAGTCTCAAAAAAAAAAACCCCAAAAAAAACCCCCAAAAAACGGAGACGTGACTGGGCCTGCTCGAGCAAATCGATGAAAATTGGGAGGACAATGCTACAGAAGACAGCCATGTGCACCATTAGTAAATGCCATATTCAATACTCGAGGTAATGGTAATGGCCCTCCCGTTGATCGTCGATTTGCTCGAGCGGGCCCAGTAACGTCTCAATACTACTATAATGGGAAATTTCTCCTGACCTTTAAAGTAGCATTTTTAAGACTTCTTGCAAAACAGTTTTGAGGCTATGAATTCCCTGAGTTGTTGCCTAACTATGAAGCTCTGTATAGTTCCTTCAAATATGAGTGATAACCTAGCTGGATAGTTATCCCTGGTGGTATATTTAATTTTTTGAGCTTTTGTTTTGTTTTTTGTTTAGGGGCCACACCTGGCAGTGCTCAGAGTTTACTACTGAATCTAAACTCAGGGATCATTCCTGGTGGTGCCCAGGGGACCATATGAAATGCTAGGGATTGATCCCAGGTTAGCTATGTGCAAGGCAAATGCCCTATTCACTGTACTATTGCTTTAGTCCCAATTTGTTGAACTTTTGTACCATATCTTTTTCTAATATCTTACTCGTAGAGTCTTATTTGATAGATATGCTGCGTACCTTCTTAATGATGGTTTATTTAACTCTTGTTTCTTCACATTTGCTTTCTATTCTTTTGGGATTCTAGTGATTCTTGTATTGTTCCTCTTGAACTCATTCCATAATTCTCCATGTGCCATTATTTCTTTTCAGGCTATTTTCTGCTTTTGTCTATTTCCTAGCAGTTTTCTCCTTCTCATCTTGGAGCTCCTCAATATTTTAATTAATCATAACAAATGGAATTTTATTGATTTATTTTGTAATAATTCTTTTTGCCATTCTTTTAAGATTTTTGGACCAAATAATATTGAACAAAATTTGATTTTTTATATGCACTCCAAGTTAGACATAAATAAAGCAAAAGGCTCATTTATGAGAATATATAATGATTACTGCAATAAGGCTCAAGTTGCACTGTAGCACTGTCCTCCTGTTGTCCATCAATTTGCTTGAGTGGGCACTAGTAACGTCTCCATTGTGAGACTTATTGTTACTGTTTTTGGCATATTAAATACATCATGGGGAGCTTGCTGGGCTCTTCAAGAGGGACGGAAGAATGGAACCCAGGTCGCCACGTGCAAGGCAAACGCCCTACTCGCTGTGCTATTGCTCCAGCCCCTTTGGATTATTCTGTTCAAATTCTAAAAAGTTAGCGAGAGATGTCTATAAACTTCTACTTTGTAAGAAAAACATAGGTGAGCATGTACAGCAGAATACTGAAATTGGGATTGCAGATCTGACTTCATGTAAATTTTATCAGGTTTCTATTGCAACTATAAGAAATGACCACAAATGTTAGTGACTTAAAACAATGCACAAGTACAAAATAAAATTTAGTGTAATATGTTTTAGATACCAAGGTTGAAAACTTAGTTCTGTATATGAGAATGGGAAGTATAGTATATTTTATTAAATTATTTGCACTTCCTTATTTACATGGGCTAAAATCACAAAGCAGTTAATCACTGCAAATTGACTTTTGTTGATTTATCTCCTAATAATTCCATTTGCCATTTTTAAAGTTTTGTTGGAGGAAGCAACATAAAATAAATTTGTTATTTGTCTGCCAAGGGGGCAGGCTGGGGGATGGCAGGGACCTTGGGGATACTCACACTGGGATTGTTATAGGAGCATTGTGTGCCTGAATCAATTCTCTTATGCATAACTTTGCAAATTATGGTGTTTTAATTAAATATATATATAAAGAAACTCTTTCCAAACAGTATTGTAAACCATGGAGCCTAAAATAAAATTAATATTTTTAGATGTGGTAGAGCACATACCTTGCATATGGATGTTTATGGATTCAATTCTTCGCAACCATATGTCCTTCAGTGAACTCCCCTGGGAGTGTCCCTGCCCCCATCCCTAGCATCACTGTAACAACTAACAGAAACTAACAAGTAAGCAAGCAAAAATGAAGTAGATGAAATAAGTGTAGGAAAGTGGTTGACAAGTAGGGCATTAACTACATGATTGTAAATTGCCTCTGTCTGCTCTTTTTTTTTTTTTTTGGTGTTAGATTCTGATCCTAGCTCTGCTTCTCCCTTTCTTAAATATATATGTATGTGTGTATATATATATGTATCTATATATGTGTGTGTATATACACATATATGTGTATATATATATACATATGTGTGTATGTATATACTGACACCCCCACACGCACACACACCAGTGATCGCACCCCAAGGTGTTCAGGGCTTATTCCTAACTCTGGGTTCATGTTCCATTCCTAGTGTACTCAGGGGACCATTTAGGGTGTAGGGAATTGAATCTTCATTGGCATGTGAAAAGCAATCACCTACCCACTGTACTCTCTCTCTCTCTCTCTGATCTCTGCTTTAACTTGCATCTCTACCAAGTGTCATGGTATTCTTTAATAAGCATCTGCAGAAAGGCCTGCTTCTTTAGAAAAATTTAGGTTTTTGGTAAGAGGCTCTGTGTTGGAGTCCAGAGAAAAATGTGAAGGAGGGTTGGAGGGTCTTAAAGAATGCCAGTCTTTGAAAAATTCATTTCTTGTGAACACATCCTGTTTATCCTTGAAGTAAAAGTAGATGATTAGGGAAATAAGGAGATATAAAAGTACTATTTATGATGTATTATACCTCCTAAAACAGAACTACTTGGTTGAATGAGTTCTTTAAAACAAAATTGGATTAGATTACTAGTCTCGGGCTTGAGAAATAGTATGGCAAGAAGTAAGGTACTTACTTGCCTTGCTCCCAACTGACTCAGGTTCAATCCCAAGTACCACATATGATCCCCTGAACACTGCTCAGAGTGATTCCTGAACACACAGTAAGAAGTAATCTCTGAGTACAGCTCTGTGGCCCAAAATAAGTGAATAAAGAATGCCAATCTCCGGGCCAGAGTGATAGCACAGCGTGTTTTCACAGGGTGTTTTCACAGCGTGTTTTCACAGCGTGATATCACAGGGTGTTTTCCTTGCACACGGCTGACCCGGATTCGATCCCTGGCATCCCATATGGTCCCCCAAGCACTGCCAGGAGTAATTCCTGTGTGCAGAGCCAGGAGTGACCACTGAGCGTTGCTGGGTGTGACCCAAAAAGGCAAAAAAAAAAAAAAAGAAAAGAATGCCAATCTCTATAGTACGTATATGTTTAATATAGGCCATTTGGTGCCAAATTTAAACACTGAGTTCTGGTGACCATTAATCAAGTATGGAAGATTTCAGACCTTAATCTATATTCAACTTGACCAATTCAGAGCTTCCTGTTGTTATAGAACACTTATCAGTAGATATGCAATAAAGATCTGAGGCCCTTCGTCTCATGACACAGGTTGCTATGGGTGTCCATCTTTTCCCTTTCATATATATACATATATATGTATCATTGTCACAGTCTTCCCATTGTTCATCGATTTGCTTGAGTGGGCCCAGTAATGTCTCCATCGTGAGACTTATAGTTACTGTGTTTGGCATATTGAATACGTCACGGGTAGCTTGCCAGGCTTTGCCGTGCAAATGAGATACTCTCGGTAGCTTGCCGGGCTCTCAGAGAGGGGAATATATACATATATATATATATATCATATATATGTATAGAGTAGAATGTAATCGTGTTGAGTTTATGTACATAAAGATGTAATATTGGGATATGGGAATAGGGATTGCAGTATTCATTAAAGCCTAAATGGGAATCAGAAATAGATACTTTTGATCTCTTCTGTCAGTTAGTGTATCATGGTGATTAGTGTTCTTATAATCAGCGCTCAGTATTTCTTCATTATTTAGATGAAGAAACAGATGCAAGATTACCTATGGTAGTTAGTATTCCAGGGCAGATCCTTACTGATCCCCAGTGATTAAATGTAAATTTCTGTTATAGTATTTAACAGAAATATTAGCCACTATTATAGTATTTTATTGAATGCATGGAGCAATAGCACAGTGGGTAGGGCATTTGTCTTGCATGCAGCCAACATGGCCAACCCGAGTTTGAATCCTCCGCTCCTCTCGGAGAGCCCAGCAAGCTACCGAGAGTATCTGCCTGCACGGCAAAGCCTGGAAAGCTACCCGTGACGTATTCCATATGCCAAACATATTAACAACAAAGTCTCACAATGGAGGCGTTACTGGGCCCGCTCAAAAAAAATCAATGAACAGTGGGAGGACAGTGACAGTGACTGATCCCACTCACATACATGTGTTCCCCAAATCCCCTGCAACTCCCCCAATCCCTGCCCCATCACCCACCTATAATATGTGTGTGTTTTGTGTGTGTGTGTGTATGTGTGTGTGTGTACGTATATATGTTGGGTGTCAGAAACTAACTTTTAAGTATACACATTGATTAATTTCAATGTAATTATATATGTTATCTCTGAGTCATCAGTATATTATCTTAGATTACATTAGATTCATGGAATCCAGTCAAGAAGAGGAAAGGAAAAACAGTGTATCATAGGAGATTAATTCTTAAAATCATAGGGATTAAAAAAAAGCAGGGTAATATTTTTTCATTGTGAATTCAGAAGTTTTTTCCCAAAATAAAACTCACAAATATGTAGTAATTAAAGAGTTATTCATGGTGTGATATCCCAGGTGGAGTCAGATCAGGGATAGCAGGGCTAGAAAAAGACTGAGAACTCAAAGGAAATATTGGGGTGATTTTCAGGGAGTAAGATTCCCCTTTTAGCATAGAGACTCTTTGATGTAAGCACCCTTCTGACATTGCTTATGAATCTACAGAGAACAGGAAAGCATTTGACCTTATCCTTTGATTCATGAACTAAAAGATGCCCTATATTATTTATAGATGTCAGTTAGTGATATTTTTAATTCATTAAAACATATGCAATAATATCATTTTGGTTTGATTTTTGAAAAGAAAATACTGACAACATGAAATGTTGAAATTATTGCTGCTACCCTCTTAGGTTGTATAAAACTAAGACTATGATAGTTTTCTTGTGCTCTATCATTTTTTAAAATAATTTTATTTAATTAAAGAACTGTGATTTACAAAGTTATTGATAGTTAAGTTTTCGGCATGCAGTATTTCAACATCAATCCTATGATCAGTGACAACCTCCGTCCACCAGCGTTCCCATATCCCATCATACCCCTACTTCCCCCCCAAACCGCACCCCAACCTCTGCCTGTCAACTTAAACTTGATAGGCACATTACAAAGTTCCAGTGGTTGCAGCTTAGATCTTGTATTTTCAGTGTTGTTGAGTCTATTTTGGATATATGTTTCTACACTCATCCATATCACCATTATAACTGAGGCCCTGATGCCTGTTCACCTATTATTTCCTTTTCTCTTCTTCTCCTCCTTGATTTCCTTCTCTGTCCTTCTCCTTTCTAAAAACTTATTAAAAATTAACTGTCCATATCTATAGGGTTTTGTCATTGCTATCTTTATTCCTGTACCACGTAGTTTTGATCACTGTAGCTTTATAATACAGTTCCAAATTAGGTAATGAAATAACTCCCAATTTTTATTTTTCAGTATGACTTTGACTATTTGTGGGCTTTTCTGATTCCATACAAACTTTATTATTGAATTTTCTAGATCCTGGAAAAATGGTATCTGATTTAGTGGGGGATTGCATTGAATCTATATAATAACTAAGGTAGTCATTTTAATATGCGCTATTGTTTTGAAGATCTCAGTTGAATTTACATGAATGGTCTGAAATGAAAAAATTGAACTTTCCTTTTAAATACTTTTTTCTTGCCTAGTTCCTCCCTAATCCTTAGGTAAATTGCACACTGTTGATTTAGTTCCACAACAGTTTCTGAATGTAAGGAACATTAACCCCAAAGACAGATCATAATGTAGAAATATTTTTTAAAAAAAACAACATGTATCTATGCTGTTTCTGTTATTCTGATGTTCTAGAAATCACTAATTGCTAAGGAACTTGCAAGAAATCTTATTGAAATTTGGGAAAACGACTATTGTAATGAAAAGGTAAAATATTTTTTATATCTGGCAATAATAATTATAAGAATATTTGAGACTTTTCCCTAGATTTCATATCACCTAAATAAAGATGTTCAAATATTAATTTACCAATGTAAATTTTTCTGTCTCTCTCTTCTTTCTCTGGAAATTTCTTCCTCAAACATATTTCTTAGCTGTTATTTTTATTAAAATTATTATTCTCGTAAACAACTTTGCTATGTTAATGTTGAATTAGAAAAATAAAAATGATTGACACTGTTAATATAGGCTTGTTTGGAAGTTCATGAAGCAGCTGTTTATTGGTTACTCATCCTAGGAAAATCTCTATAAAAGTGATATTTATAGTTATTGGGAGCTGGAATATATCACTAGTAAGGCTTGATAAACAATATTTTAAAGTTAAAATATTTCTTAGTAGAGATAGAAAGGTTATTACCATAATGTAATTATGCATTGTGTAATTATGTCTTGGGAGATTTAATCAATTGGTATTTGAAAAGGTTTATAGGTAAAGTTTTTAGAAGATTACGTTTCTGGAATTTTTTATACAGTGGAATTTCTGATGCTACAGTAAATTAAAAAGTTGGATGATTTTCATGTGATATCCTATTTCACTAATACAGAACAACCTTGAACCACACTAGAGCAATAATTACTTAACCTAAATCAGAGACCAAGCCAGGCCAAACAGCTGTTTTCATTTTGTTAGGAGATCCATTTGATTTACTCTTTTAGTCAGCTTTCATTACTGTAGAAGACAAAACTTCACTTGAGTTTTTAACCCTGAATTCTCTGCCTTGTTTGCTGCCTGCTATAAAATTGCATGGTTGAGCTGCCACAGCCGCTGAACACGCTCCGGAGCTACTGTAGTATTGTGGGAGGCTCCACTTCAATTCGGGGTTGTGGTGGGGGAAGGAGCTTCACAAAAGAAGATAAAATCTAGATTCTTCTCACTACCCTTTAAAAAACAAAGCAAAATAAAACTGGTCATCACTGTTCTGATGTCAGGAATAGCCTTTTGGATTGAATGCCTGATTGGGGTTTCTAAATAGCAGAGCCGGTCACCTAATAGTTGTCACCATCTGTTTTGTTGTAGCCAAACCATCTTGAAAATTAGGGAAAGAACTCAGAGGCTCTGAGATGGGAAATTTTAAGTCACACAGTGGTAGAAGTATTAGGTATTAGTTCTAGAATTTTTCAAAATGAGAAAAATATACTGTTTTAGTTCTAGAATTTTTTTAAAATGAGAATATGCTGTTGTTTGGGGTTTTTTTGTTCTGTTTTGTTTTTTTGTTTTTTGGTTTATCTTATGGTTTTTGTAATTCAGAAGTGTTTTGTTCCTGTTTCTCCCAAGTAAAGTAGGGTGAAACCATACTGGCACCTTGTGACTTTGATGGAAAGGTAACTTAACCCATGTCTTTTATTTGTCTGTTTGGTTGGGGGCCACAATTGGTAGTGCTCAGAGCTTACTTCTGGTTCTGTGCTCAGAGGTTACTCTTGTTACTCTTGGCAGTCCTCCTGGGACTGTAAATGGCACTAAGATTGAACTGAGGTCTAGCCACATGCAAGGAAAGTGATTTATCATCTCTATGTGCCTGTCTTCCCTTCTTTCTTTCTTTCCTTCCTTGTTTCTTCTTTCTTTCTCTTTCTCCTTTCTTTCTCCTTCCTTTCTCCTTCCTTCCTTCCTTCCTTCCTTCCTTCCTTCCTTCCTTCCTTCCTTCCTTCCTTCCTTCCTTCCCTCCCTCCCTCCCTCCCTCCCTCCCTCCCTCCTTCCTTCCTTCCTTCCTTCCTTCCTTCCTTCCTTCCTTCCTTCCTTCCTGCCTGCCTTTTTTCTTCCTTCCTGTCTCCTTCCTTCCTTCCTTCCTTCCTTCCTTCCTTCCTTCCTTCCTTCCTTCCTTCCTTCCTTCCTTCCTTCCTTTCCCTCCCTCCCTCCCTCCCTCCCTCCCTCCCTCCCTCTCTCTCTCTCTCTCTTTCTTTCTTTCTTTCTTTCTTTCTTTCTTTCTTTCTTTCTTCTTTCTGATTAGACTATTTGTTAAGATTGCTATTACTTGGATAAAGAGTACTTAAAATTGCTGGTGCTAATTAAATCTGTTTTTTTCCTTAAAAAAAAACAGAAGATGGACTGACATAAACAAAATAAGCCATAAGAGCCAACTATTAGATGATCATGATGAACTTTTTTATAATTTCTACCTTATCATAGAGCTGCATTTAAGCTGTATCTCTTATCTCTTTCAGAAATTTATGGGATTTGCGCTCTCTCTCTCTCTCTCTCTTGATTTTGGTTTTTGGGTCACACCCAATGATGCTCAGGGTTTACTTCCAGCAGTGCTAGAAGTATCATCACTTCTGGCATCATCACTTTTGGCAGTGCTTGGGGGGACCAAACGTGCTGCCAAATATCCAACCCAAGTCGGCTGCCTGCAAGGCAAGTTCCCTGCCCACTGTCCTAACTCTTGGGTCTATGGAGTTCTCTTTTAAAGCAGGTTTCATGTACATTTTACAAGCATTTTTTAATAAACATCACAGTATGTGATGGTATATCTATTCCTTAATTAAAGAGTAATTATTTTATTGAATGTAGGGAACTCCGATAATACATCTATTTTTTTTCTAGACAACTGATAAGAGTTATTGTTGGGAAAGAGTCCTGCTGAAAAGAATTAAAAACCAGTGGTATATAAAAAACAAATATTATTTTCTATGGTGCAGCTGAATCTTTACAAGGAGTTGTGAATTATATTTTGGATGTTAGCAATGTTCAAAGAAGGAAAGGTAACTGAAGATTGCTTCTTTATATAGGAAGTCTAATCTTTAGGAAGATAACTGGGATCCTCCTGGGTGCTTTGGTTACTAGTGGATTATGTTTGGCTAAGTGCCTTGCACTTCTGTTTAAGAGCCAATTATTGCATGCCTAATCAAGAACATCTTCTCTTTGATGCAGGCTCTGGTATTTATCCCCTAGTTTTATCTATATTGGCTTTAATTTATGTACTTAGTCTCTTTATCTCACTTTTTATTAACCCCCTTTTTTTCTCTTAATACATTTTGTTTTAATATGTCTGAGAAAGAGCTGCTAAAATTTCATATGCAACAAACAAATCAAGGAAGTCTAGGACTGAAAATCTATCTGAAGTATACCCTTTTCACAGTCAATTTAAATAAAATAAGATTGGCAGTTGTTAACAAGTTTGTCCTACAAGAGTGAGGAGAAAGCTAGGTGAGAAAAGAACTCTTTAATATGAAGGATATCAACTATATATAATTTTTTGGAGCGATAGCACAGCGGGTAGGGCGTTCGCCTTACACGCGGCCAACATGGCCGACCCGAGTTCGATTCCTCTGCCCCTCTCGGAGAGCCCGGCAAGCTACCGAGAGTATTCGATATGCCAGACACAGTAACAACAAAGTCTCCAATGGAGACGTTACTGGGCCCGCTAGAGCAAATCGACGATCAACGGGAGGGCCTTTACCTTTACCTTTACCTTTGGCACCGCTGGGTAGTTTATGTATTTGTTAGTCTCTTTTGAAATTAACATAAATTGCTTTAAAACTGGTGTTGAAATAAATATTTCTGCCCCGCACAAGGCTAAATCTGAAAAAAAATTAAATTGTCTTTATAGTAATTGCACTAAATATCAGCAATGCTTTCAGGACACATATGATGACAACATTAGGCCTTTACTTCCATCATCTCTATCAATATATAATGCCCAAATAATGATGACTTCATTCTATATAGCTCCTTGTATGCCTTTACCCCTATACTATCTCTCTAGTTCTTTCTACTTCTCTAGGCTGTCTAAAATTAGTCTTTTTGAATTTAGCAAGTTTTATTAATTTTTTGTTTACTACTAATTAAAAAATATGGCACAGTACTAAGGAGTCACTCATGATGATGCTGGGGGCAGGGTGTAATACATAGCATTGAAGGTCAAGCATGGGTCCTTTCAATCCTCATCTTATTTTTCATGCAGAGAATTACACAGACTTCATGTGAAGAAATGATATATTAAAGTTAAATTCGTTGTGCAACCTGCGACATTTAGTACACTGGATAAAAATTCTCATGACTCACTATTTTTAATAGGGTGTGGACTTTCAAAGAGGGTTCAGTCAGTCATGGGTTTCATCTACAAAATGCCCTCAAATGGCTCTATTTGGAACCAATGGTACTCCTTTGAGACAGTTGACAGGGATTAAAATGTGATTTTTGTCCTGAGCGTAGAGGTGTAGGGAATGTTCAGCAAACAAATGACTCAATTATAACACAATACACAGGAAGATTGTTACTGCCCTGCAGAGTTCAAAATTCCATTTGCAAAAGAAAGCATTGAAGTGATGAATTAGTTCAGTTACACAGAATCTTGCTTACTCACTTTGCCAAAATTAGCACAGATTTTTTTTTGTCCTCTATGATGTGGATAATTCATTTCACTGATTTACTCAGTTCATGGAGGCCTGATCTTATGTAGTAATTAATATGGCCTAAACTGCAAAGTTATCAGTCCACTTCAGTAAATAAATCAATGGGATATCTAATCTATGTTAATGTCTATGCTGTGGTTTGAAATACAAAGGTGAATGGGATGTGTTTCCTGTCAGGAGCTCTTAGTCTCTGTAGGTTGGGAGAAAGCACACACAACATCACCACTGTGATACTGTGTGGGATGCTCTATTTTAGTGATGGGGGCTGGGAGCAGGAGAATGGGGAAGCCAGTATTCTGTGAAAACTCACATAGAATTACTAATCAGAAGTCAAGGAGGTATTGTTTGAAGTAGGTGTAAGAAGAAGTAAAGAGCATTTACTGGAAGGGTGTTCTGGAGTTCCACATTAATTGTATACACTTGAGGTTAATCATGTCAAATAAGTAGAGAATTAAAGCTGTTTTAGAGAAAGGGAAAGATATGTTATTCAGTGACTCAACAGATGGAGAAAAGTGAATCCATTGGTTTTAAATTCTTTGCTATTGCTAAGGTAAGTTAGAGCTCTTTATTATAGAGGAAGTAACTATGAACTCTTGACCAAAGGTGCAGAGAAATTGAATCTTTTTAAACACTGTTTTTTTAAAGGTCCCTCTTGAACTTTAGAGATGGAGCACCAATTTAAAACAAACACAAAATTCTTAAAGCAGCATATGGGTGCCCAATTGTGCCCTAAGGCTTTTTCTTCCATTTTAAAGTTCAGCCTGAAGTTTCCTGGCAGCACAGAGAAATCTCTGCATAACAGTCCACGTTAAGGGAAAGGTTGACTTTCAAAAAGCTCTTGGAATAAAGATTGACAGTGAAATTCCTTCCAGAAGACAAACTGCAGAAAACATGGTTACAAAATGTCATTTAGGTTTTCACCAAATGAAATTTGTCCTCGAGTTGTGATCAACATATTAGTAATCACAGTGGTCAGAGGCAATGCTTGATAAGTGGAGCATTGGCCTAAAGAAGGGATCCTGGAGAAGACAATGTGCCCTGAAGGAAATTACCTCAAATTGACAAAGGTTGTAATCAAATTGTATCAAGGATTCTATTAGGTTACTTTCTAAAAGCCTCTTCCAGTTTAATAATTATACACTACTATTTTTATACTAAAAGGGAATATTGACTAACAAAAGCATTTGCTTAGAGTAATTTGTCTAGAGGTAATTTATCCCAATCCAATCATTTCTTTATGGATGACCATATTATTTTCAGAATACTTGGGCAGAGTCAATCAAATGCTGTTTCCTAAGACCACAGAACTATGTAAATGAAATTATCCCAGACTCTAGACCTTATTAATTTCATTATTGTTTAAACAGCATTAATTGAAAGTGTGTGAGTAGCCGGAAGATCTGAAGAAAATTCAAAGCAGGGAAGTTTAGATAGAATGAAATGATAGTGACCTAGGGTTGAGTTAATGAGGCTTAATACTATGATGATATGGAAAAAAGTCAATAATAAATACAAAAGGGAGAATGTGTGAGAAGATGAAGCAATAATTAAACAAGTGGAATACGTTAAAGGTAGAGTTAAAGTTAAAGTGCTGGTCACAGAAATTGCCTGGTGAAAAAGTAAAATGTGAAAATGATTTGAAGAGAAAACAGCAGAGGATTAGGCCCAATTGGGAGCAGAATTACTGAGAGATTGTGTGCGTGTGTGTGTGTGTGTGTGTGTGTGTGTATGAGAGAGAGAGAGAGAGAGAGAGAGAGAGAGAGAGAGAGAGGCAGAGACAGATGGAGACAGAGAGAGACCAAGGGATAGAGAATGGAAAGACAAGAGTGGAGGGGCAAAGATCAAGAGACAGATGGGAAGAAAGAAATCTTTCTTATATATTGATAATAACAATGAAAGCATCTTATATTAAACTCAACTGACTGTGTCTTTTATGGAATTGATCCTCAGATACAATCTGATGTGTCAAACTGCCTCTGTCTCTATTCTTCTTACTAATGTCCAATTTCAATAAACACATAATTACTGGGTTCAACTTTAACAAATGTTACTTATAATGAGGAATGTTTAAAATGACATATGTTCCAATTTTAATAATTAAATATTTCCAGTCTGTATCAGTGTTGATATGATATAATATGTGGGAATATTTTTTTACCAGATGTTTGTATATAAGTTGTTAGGTTTCACATCATAATTTTCACTTTATTTTTAAATGAGGCACAATTTACATAAAAGTAATGACAACCTCTCCAATCCTACTATCAAATTATTTTTAGAAATATTTTTATTTTTTAATAAGATACCGAGAGTATCTCGCTTGCACAGCAAAGCCTGGCAAGCTAACCGTGATGTATTCAATATGCCAAACACAGTAACAACAAGTCTCATGATGGAAATGTTACTGGGCCCACTCGAGCAAATCGATGAACAATGGGAGGACAGTGCAGTACAGAATAATAAAGGCATATGAAGCCATTTAGGAAACAAATTTCCTGTGAGCCATCTAATTCTCAGAGATTTCCTTTACCTCCTTCCCATCTTGTCATACAACTTCATTTTATCTTTCCAAGGTGCTTTATTCCATTTAGAAATTTTATCTCCAAGGAGTCATTAGTTCAGCTGACTTCATGCTTCTGATATACTTTGTTTAGACTTGATAGAAACCTTTGGAAATGTCTTCTGGGGAGACAACTTTCTCTGGATATACATTTCCAAGTCCTGCTATTTCTGAACCTCTACTGCTTTGTATCAAGGTATAATATTATTGGAGACAATTCACAAAAACACAAGTTGTGTTGAAATTCTTTTCCTAAACTAATTCTGGTACCAAATTCTCCTTCCACCCTCCTACATCCCTCCCTGCCAATTTGCAAGTTGTCCCAATCTAACTCAAGCACGGATTTAAAATCTGTTAGAGAGCTCAGCCTGTTGATTTACGGAGCTGAAGCCTGCACAGAGGAATCATCTGTAATGGGATTCTTTGCTCCCTGGAGAGACATTACATAGCAGAGCTGTAAATTACTGTAGAAATAGAGGAGGGAGAGGAGGGGGAGTATACACAGTAAAAGTAGAATATATTGATCTGAACAGTTATCTTTTTACTTTCTGTCACCACAGAATTAAGTAATTGTCTAAAAGAGAAGTAGAGTTCATTTTTAACAATTGCGTGTACTTTGTTTGCTTTTGGTACTATTTGTTTTGTGTAAGATATATGGATTTATTTGGTTTACCGGTGTCTCGGCAAATTCTTTTATACCTCATGGGGACTTTTTAAAATTTACTTCTGTGACTATATATTTGAATCTGATTTGTAGCCAAGAGTCGTCACAATCAGCTCCTTGCTCTCTGCATTATCCCTGAATCAAACTGTAGTACTGGCTTGATCAGGATAATGTACAAGGTGTAGTCATATAAAGTTCTAAGTGGAAATGTTCTAAATGCATTGCCAGTGCAATGAAACTAGCCAACAGAGAAATAGATGACCTCAGGAAATGTCTGGCTTAACAAATGTATATCTTTAAGTTGGAAATCTAATTATTTGCCTTAGATTTGCACTGCTGGGAACCTAATGCAAGACCATGTTAAATAAACTTATTATTTCCGTTTTTCATTTAACCTGTGGGTTGTAGTATGACCAATCTGTTTTATATCCTCAATCAACAGATGATTGTATTTGGTAATAATTTATCAAGAATAAAAATCTGTTTTTGAAACTAATCACCTCATGTTAGGTCTGCCCTTTTTCAAAAACCACCATCTGATATTCATTTTGTCTGCAAGACAAACATACTGATGAAAATGCATATACCACAGGATACAGCTAGTGGAATGAAGCATTTCCACTCTTTGTATATATTTAGAACATTTTCTGTTTTCCCAACAGATGGACCAAATTTTAGTATTAAAGAAAAAAATCAATTTTACATAGCACAAACAAATTGAACAAGTACATTGTGTATTTCTAATTACTTTGTAACAGAATGTCCAGTGGAATTTGGGGTCAACTCAGGTCATATATAAATCCTGTGATTGGAGGGAAAATAATTTTTTTCATATTTATGGATTTCTTTTCAGATTAGTTGATGAATCTCAAAATCAGAAATACTGTTTCATGTATTTTTATAGACTCAAAATAGTTTTAATGTAGTCATTTTTGTTTATGTACAAATTATCTTGAAATGTTTTTCTATACATTAAGTAATCTTACTCTCCAAGTTTACCAAAATGATGCATTTATCATGATCTTCAAAAATATTTTTCTGTATTATTTAAGGTTAATACCTTTGTTCTTATTTTTCAAAGTTACTTATATTAACTGTCCTTTATATTACAATGTCTTGACACTGACTCCTTTATAAAATTAACTGATGTTCCCCAAATGACACTACTTATAAAAGAATTAACTTTGGGGGGCAAGTCACTGTTACTGTCCTCCCATTGTTCATTGATTTGCTCCAGCGGACCCAGTAACATCTCCATTCTGAGACTTGTTCTTACTGTATTTGGCATATTAAATATGTCATGGGTAGCTTGCCAGGCTTTGCCGTGAGGGTGAGATACTCTCGGTTGCTTGCCGGGCTCTCGGAGAGGGGCGGAGGAATTGAACCCTGGTCAGTTGAATCAGCCGCGTGCAAGGCAAGTACTCTACCACTGTGCTATCGCTCCAGCCCAAGTAAATGACTAAATTCATAGAGCCACATGCCTAGCATTTGCAAGGTCTTGAGTTGCACCCCTGTTACTGTATGCCACCCTCAACCCTACTCTGGCTCCAACTACCACCATATTGTTTCCCTGTGAATATATAAGAACCTCTAAGAGTTGTCCTTATGAAATATAAGAAAGTTACAATTTAAAATTATATTTGAAACTATGCTGAATTTTTACTTGTCTTCTTATTTTATATTAAATTATAAGTAAAAACTCACTTTATCCTGTTTTAGTTTTATATGTATATTTTATTAGTGAGAGATGGAGGTTGAAACTTTGTTTTATTGAAGATAACCTGTGGCTTTTTTCTCTTCTGACCCTAGCTGAATTATAAACCTCATGCTTCATTCTCCTTTCTTGATACTTTCTTGATATTCAAATAGGCTCTGGTTTTCATTGGACAAGAAAAGTCTTAGCTTTCACCATATGACCATACCATTCTACCCTCAGTGTACCAGTCCAGCTTCAGTAACTCCTTCCTTACCAGTCCGGCTTCAGTAACTCTTTCCTTACTTCCTTCTTTGGTCCTAAATATCTCTCAGGCTTTTTGAATTTGACAACCGCATGTTTTTGTCCAGTTTCACCAATTGTCTTCATGATATAGAATAAGCTTCCTTAGTTCCTCTCCTAAAATAATCCTTTAATGTCTGGATTTAGTGATGAGAGTTTATACCATTCTCTGAGTTATTTCTGACCCTGTGGCCATGAATCTTAACTCCCACTACAGGTCACATCTACAATGGCTCTGTTGTATTAAGTTTTCAGAACTGACCAGTAGACAAGCAAATTAAACTTGTGTCAAGTGTTACATCAGGAAGTGAATATGGTGCAACAGGAAATGAAGATGGGAGTAGGTTACTCACTGGTCAAGGAATCACTGTCACTATCACTGTCCTCCCATTGTTCATCGATTTGCTCGAGTGGGCCCAGTAACGTCTCCATTGGAGACTTTGTTGTTACTGTGTTTGGCATATCAAATACATCACGGGTAGCTTGCCAGGCTCTGCCGTGCGGGCGAGATACTCTCAGTAGCTTGCCAGGCTCTCCGAGAGGGGCGGAGGAATCGAACTCGGGTCGGCCATGTTGGCTGCGTGCAAGGCAAATGCCCTACTGCTGTGCTATCACTCCAGCTGTGTTTTAAGTTGAGACCAAGATAAATAAAAATGGTTCATGTAAAGAATCAAATGTAGGACTTCAAGAAGAACAAGTTACTGAAAAACTGAAAGCAGTCCCTCAGTTCAAGTTAGATGATAAAGCAGACAATGGCATAAGGCAAGATTGGAAAGCTAGATTGGAGGTCAAATTAAATGAAAATTTTTTATGCATAGAAGTGTAGTGAATGTACTACCTCTGTGTGTGCTGCATGAAGTTTGGAGTCAGTAAGATCTCAGGGAAACCAGGAAGCTTATTGCAGGACTTGGAGTAAGGTAAAGGTAAAGGTAAAGGCCCTCCCGTTGATCGTCGATTTGCTCGAGCGGGTCCAGTAACGTCTCCATTGGAGACTTTGTTGTTACTGTGTCTGGCATATCGAATACTCTTGGTAGCTTGCCGGGCTCTCCGAGAGGGGCGGAGGAATCGAACTCGGGTCGGCCATGTTGGCCGCTTGTAAGGCGAACGCCCTACCCTCTGTGCTATCGCTCCAGCCCTTGGAGTAAGAGAACATTTAAAAAGTAGCTCCTAAAATACCTGCACTGTGCCTTTAGTTACTAATTGTCACATTTCTTAAACAATTCCTTTGAAACCTAAGGGAGCAAGTATTACACATTTTCATTGCTGTTACATTAATACTGCCATTGGCTAGAGAAGTAGTCCATGTTGAGATAATGCAGGTGGAATAAGTCAAACATAGAATATGTTTTTCTCCTTAGTGCAGTGTAAAGTCAGGTAATGTTTTCAGGTTTTAACAGGGTGTAAAAAAATGTATTAGTGGGGCTGGAGCAATAGCACAGCGGGTAGGGCGTTTGCCTTGCACGCAGCCAACCTGCCAACCCAGGTTCGATTCCCATCACCCCATATGGTCCCCGGAGCACCGCCAGGAGTAACTCCTGAGTGCATGAGCCAGGAGTAACCCCTGAGCATCGCCGGGTGTGACCCAAAAAGCAAAAAAAAAATTGTATTAGAACATTGCAATAGTAGAAGACAAAAATTTAATTTGGGAGCTATTGTAATTATCAGGTAACTGTGACAGACACTTAGACAAAGATAGTGGTAAAAAAGATAGTGAGTGGACAGATTTGAAATGTGTAAAAGATTGGATTGGAATTAGGCAATATAAATAACTATTCCCCCTGTATCTTCAGTGAGCAAGTGCACTGAGAGAGGTATAATTTAGAAAGAGGGGAATTGTTTGGGGGGAAATCTATCTGAGACAACTATGCTTAAATGGGTAGAGAGGTTTGAACAAAAATAGGGATCCGTGTGTATGTGTGTCTCACTCTATGTATATATATATGTGTGTATATACATATGTATATATATATGAATATGTAGGTATGTCACAGAGAATAAGAACAACTAGTGCTGGTGCTGATATGAGGAGAAAGGGACTTTCATTCACTGTTGGTGGAAATGTGTACTTGTCCATCCTTTTTTGAAAACAATACTGACATTCCCCAAAAATTAGAAATTGAGTTTTCACATGTCCCAGCAATACCACTCCTGAGAGTATAACCTAGGTGCCCAAAACTCACTGCAAAATAGGCATCTGTACTTCTATGTTTATTGCAACACTATTCACAATAGCCAGAATCTGGAAACAATACAAATATCCAAGAGTGGATAAAGAAACGATGGTACATAGTATGGTGGAATACTATGCAGCCATAAGGAATAATGAAGTCATGAAATTTGCTTATACATAGATGCACATGGGCACATGGAGATACCATGGAGAGTGAAATGAGCCAGAGGGAGAGGGAAAGACATAGAATTATTGCACTCATTTGTGGGATATATATATCTTACGAATCTTACGGAGACAATGTTTATGAGAAACAGCCTCGTTCCTGATGCCCCATTCACTCTCAACGGAACGACCATCTCTGAATGCAACAGCTATGTGTACCTAGGTCGAGAAGTCAACATGACAAATGACCTGGCACCCGAGCTGCGCAGGAGGAAGAGAGAGGTTTGGAACGCCTTCAAGAACGTCGAAGAAATAGCTAAGAGGACGAAGAACCTCCGGCTCCGGGCACATCTCTTTGATTCCACTGTTCTTCCTGCATTAACATATGCCTCAGAGACCTGGGCCCTATGCAAACAGGATTCAGGTCTCCCAAAGAAGAATTGAAAGAACTATGCTTGGAATATCACGTTTCACTCAAATGAGAGAAAGAATCCGGAGTTCCGACATCCGTCGATGATCAAGAGTCAGGGGCGCTGTCTCATTTGCCAAGGTGTCAAAAATCAGATGGGCTGGTCACGTAATGAGATTTAAAGAGGACCGCTGGACTAGAGCTGTTACCAAGTGGATTCCACGGGATGTCAAAAGACCGCGTGGCTGCCCACCTACCAGATGGTCAGACTTCTTCGTGAAGATCATGAATGATCGTTTGAGGCTCTTTATGTTCCCAGAGCGAACAGATGCCATTGGGCTACACTAGCACACGACAGGGACAAATGGAGACGTTACTGGCGCCCGCTCGAGCAAATCGACGACTAACGGGAAGTTAAGTGATTAAGTGATATACATATATATATATAGAGAGAGAGAGACAAACACATACACATCTATCTATCTATCTATCTATCTATCTATCTATCTATATAAGAAAATAATACCCAAAGACAGTAAAAATTAGTAGAACTGTCTGTGGTAGGAAACTTGCTATAGGGGAGGATGGGGGATGGGAGGAGAGCAGTTAGTACAGAGAAGGGCCCACTATTACAGTGATAGTTGTTAATGATCACTCTGGACAAGAACTTGGTGATGAATGTATGTAAAGTGATATGCATGATATCCTTTCAGTAACAGTACTAAGTGCCTAAAAGGAAAAAAGAGAGAATAAGAGTGTCTGCCATAAAGGTCAGCTAGGGGAGAGGGTGGCAGGAGGGAAACTGGAGACATTGGTAGCAGGAAATGTAAAATGGTGAAGAGATGAGTGTTGGAACATTGTATGACTGAAGCCCAATCATGAACAATTTTGTAACTGTAAAAAAATAAAAGTTTGTATATTATCCTCAGGGCTGAAGCAATAGCACAATGGGTAGGGCGTTTGCCTTGCATGCAGCTGACCCGGATTCGATTCCTCTGTCCCTCCCAGAGAGCCCGGCAAGCTACTGAGAGTATCCCACCCACACAGCAGAGCCTGGCAAGCTCCCCGTGGCATATTCGATTTTCCAAAAACTGTAACAAGTCTCACAGTTTGGATGTTAGGATGTTACTGGTGCCCGCTTGAGCAAATCGATGAACAATTGGAGGACAGTGCTACAGTGCTACATATTATTCTCAATAAATGCAGGCATTTTTTTATGTTAAAGATACTGCATTACTTTGCTAATGTTCATTTTTATTAACATAATTCATGGAAGGACTAAGGAAAGAGCTCAAAGAGCTAGAACTGATGCCTTGCATGTGTGAGGCTCTGAATAGATCTTTGGGACACCCTGACCCCTGACGGTCAGCAGGTATTTCGGGTGTGGAGCCCAACAGCACCACACTAGTGCAGAGCCTTATTAACATGGCGGAATGTTGCTAGGAGCCGCCAAGCACCACAAGAGCCCTCATCCAGAAGTCATGAGAATTCTTCCATATGTCTACTGCAGATTTATTACATTATTTTTTAAAGTTATATGACAGTATAGTTATACAATGATTTAATCAATGATTTCCATGTGGTATTATGTGTGCACATATATAGTGCAAGACAGTTTTATAAGTGTTACTGTAGGACAGTTTTCAAAAAGTGTAATGTTGCATCAAGTGGCATATACATTTCAACTTTAGATAAACAGCAGCCCAGAAAGGAATTGCATCATGAGCCATATATATATTGTGCCATATATATGAATGTCAATTTTCATAACATCAGTTCTAGCAATTTATTTTCTATTTCTCAATCTTAAAGGGAAGAAATTGTGAACTTTTGTTTTACCTGATTGATGATATTGGACAATTTTCCATGTTTATTAGACATTCTAGTTATTTGTATGATGATAAAATATATAATAATTTTATAAATTGAAAAGCAATATGTAATTCAGATATTTTAGAGAAATAAACTGATAATTTTATAGGCCTGGAGATACCTCAGTTAGCTGGATTGCATGCTTCATGTGCCAGAGACTCTGCTTTGACATACAGCATCATGTAGATCTTCGATACTGAGCTGGAAGAAGCCCCTGAGCATTGTTTAATGTGGTCCAAGGACTCAACACCACCAGAAAGAAAAAAGAAAATGAGAAAAATATTTTTTAAAAAGAGAAAAATGAAAAGAGGACAATAGAAAAAAGAAAGATGTGTAAACCAATAACTCTTTGTTTATTTGAATGTAATTACTAT
This sequence comes from Sorex fumeus, assembly GCF_029834395.1. Taxonomy (NCBI): domain Eukaryota; kingdom Metazoa; phylum Chordata; class Mammalia; order Eulipotyphla; family Soricidae; genus Sorex; species Sorex fumeus. The sequence goes on from NW_026606155.1 coordinate 58,073,670, forward strand.
TTGCTTATTTTGAGAACTTGGAGAATGGTTGGTGGAAGGAATGTAAAATATTTTATGAAAATCACCAATTTTGCTTTTGTATGTACAAACTGAGCATTAGCAGCATGTTAGAGGTACTTTTTGGAAGTCATAATAGCAATCAATTTTAATCTATATTTTATTACATACATGATAAGGGGGGCTGGAGCAATAGCACAGTGGGTAGGGCATTTGCCTTGAATGCGACCAACCGAGCTGACCTGAGTTTGATCCCTCCGCTTTCGATTCCTGCGCCCTTCTCTGAGAGCCTAGCAAGCTACCCAGAGTATCTCGCCCACACGGCAAAGCCTGGCAAGCTACCCGTGACGTATTTGATGTGCCAAACACAGTAATAACAAGTCTCACAATGTTACTGGGCTCGCTCAAGCAAATCCATGAACAACGGGAGGATAGTGACAGGACAGTGACAGTGACAGTGACATGACTTTTGAAAGGACTTTTGACAGGACTTTTGAAAATAACTGTGCAAATGTTGAAGACACTTCAATAGTTAAAATAGAGGAAACTAGCAAAGACCCCGTGATGAAGTCTGTTCCCCTTGGAGCAGCCCAATGTAGTTAGTTCCTATACCATGCAGGCTATGACAATAGTCATAGCAAACCCTGTAAGAGGTCACCCACAACACGTACATCCTGTTCTATTAATAAAGGAAATGTCAACTAGGACACCGGGGATTAGACACAACTAATTTTCTCAAATGCCATTGAGTTGATCTCTATCTAAAGCCAACATAGACATTCTAATAGTTAAAATGAGCTCTTTGCCTCTCAGATTTCAGTGGGATAAAACCTGGTGTTCGATTTCACACCCACAGATCTGCAGCTCTGCGTGGTAAGGATTCTTTAAAAATCATCTTTGTTGAAGCTATAATTTTCAATTATAGCTATACCAATTATTAGGGTTCTTAGAGTACAGCTATTTTTTTAATTAAAAAGCAGCTGAACCTTTGTTTAACTAGTCTCTAAGCTCCACATTCCAAAACTATCCCCCCAAGAAGTTTAATGCTATGCTCGCAGAATTCCAAGTTCATGGTGGTTGGTCAAGTTGGCCTCTACCCAAAAAACACTGGCCTTCTTTGGAGATGCTTTATGATAAAATCAATTTTGTCATTCCAACAGTGGGAGTGACAAGTTAAACAATAGTTAAACAAGGCCTAGAACTGTGAATTCCTTGTAGTGAGCCTTCTGATTTCTAGAGTTGTTTTTTACTGAATGCCCTATGTAGTTGATCTATTATGAAAACTGAGTTGTATAAGACAAATAACTCATTAAGATTGGGACATTTGAGCACACACATGCAGACCAATTACAAAGAAAAAATATGTATATTAACAAGCAGAATCATTAAATAAGGGTCAGAATTTGACTAATATTTATCAAAACTGCTGATGATATTAAACTTTTGTGGGTGCCTTGAAACTGAGGTTAAGTTTTTTTCCTGTGATAATTGAGAGTTATTTACTACTTTCTGCCTGTGCAATTTAGACTATTTGTGGGTATGTAATTACTCAGATGTATAATTTAGCTTGTAATTTTCTAATCATCTCATTTTAAGGGTGGTGGAGGCAGAAGTTGCAGTGTTAAATTTTTCTTATAATAGTTTAATTACAAGTATAGTGAAATATGTGAATTACATGTTAAAACATACAGATTTCATATGTCAAGACAATACAGACTCCTTTTCTTCTCTTTTCTAGACCTCTCTGAATTAAACAGTTGTTTAAAACTAATTTAATATTTGTATCCTTAAGTATCTTTTATTTCCAGAGGAAAGCATTAAGACTGTTATACAAAGAATTGAATATATTAGCTCTGGATAGATTAGGTGTGAGAGCACTAAAAATTAAAGAGAAGTAGGATAGTAGCATAGAAGGAGAAGAAGGAACTAACGAACATAAAGGGTAGACAATATTTGCCATGCAGTGTTCATTTCTTTATTTGGATCCTGGATTTCTTCCACCTTTTTACCTTTATGCCTGTCCTCCGTAAAGTATTACTTTCCTGGACTGATTGTCTTCCAATTGAATTATTTCACGATTTCCATAAAAGATGTTCTATTAGATATAGTAATATCTATTTTATACCTAATAATATTAAATTATTCTGTTACAATCTTTCATCTCTACTATAAAATAATTGGGACAGAAATAATGTTGCACTGGCTTACCAATTGGACTGGATAGTTGTGGTGAATCTTCATAAGATATGGTTTTAAAATCAAAAGTAGAGGAGGTGGCTTTATACAGATATAGTTCCATTTGCTGCAGGAAGCTATGTGAGCTACAGTGTGACATTCACTATTGCAGTGACTGTAACACTTTTCTCTCTCTCCTTTGTATGATTCTATAAGGGCAAAGCAACTATCTATTGAAACTGCATGGTATTCACAGAAATCTGGAGAAAGTTAATTGAGGCAAATATCTAGAATTCTGATCAGAAATTCAGCAAAATGAATTATTGTGTAGAAAAGAATACATACACTAATGTCTGAACAAGGAATATGATAAAATGGCTAGTCTTTTGCAATAGTCAGCTTTAGCTAATCTGAAAATCTGCATAACTCTTCTAGCATGGTGGTGAGTGTGAAATGATGGTGGGAATTTCAGTAGCAACCATACAGACAAATTCTTTAAAATAACCAGAGACAAATGCCAAAATTTTGAGGTTGTAGAGATTTTAAATGAAATTTTCTATATTTTTAAATGCCTCTATAAAGGTTTTGTTAACAAGATGAATATATACATGACAAAACATTGTTGATAATCTCTTTCCTTGAAGTGTGCTTGTAAATCAAGATAAGTGAACAAGATTTTCTTCTTATCGAAAGTAGATTTGGGGGCAAATTATGTCAAGTGGACTCTAAGTTCTAACTTTCTAATGTTTAAATACGTTCCAGGCCATCAGAGGATTTTTTCTGCCAAAAGTTTTGCATGCATCATTTCTGGAGTATTGCTTGTATCTGGCCAAGCACATATATTGGCCAATGCTAAGAAAAACAGTATGTCATCTCATCCGAGTTTCTTTACAGCAGATAATTCAGACTGTGAATTTGGCAACTAATCTCATTATTTTTTCAATACATTTTTCTTTGTCTTTATTATCTTACTTTGTAATCTCTAAATCACTCTCTGTTGTCTTCATATGAGGGAGTGATAAAATAATATGGAATGTGTTGCTACCATAGACAAAAGTGTTTGAAAATTGATTAGTTCCAGAACTATGGCATTTCTTTGTTTTAGGAAATTGAAGGTCTCCATCTGGGTAGAGTGAAGAGTAACCTTAGAAAGTATTACCAGAAGAAATTGTAAATTAATAAAGTACTTAAGAGTTGTTTGGTTGTATGATATAATATTTACTATATTTCCATAATTATAAATATCCATCACCTGCAATACTTAAAATTTCATGTAACTCTTATTTTGAAAATGGGAAACTACCCATAAAATATACATATGGGATAATTCAGGATAATATATGTATAGAATAAATAGGTTAATACAGATTTCAGGAACATTAAAATATGTGGAAAATAGGAATTAAGGAAATTATAGTCTGAGATTCTGAAGTGATATTTTAAAGAATCAACTGTTGATAAACTTGGGATAGCACAGGGCCAGAGCAATAGAACAGTGAGTAGGCCGTTTGCCTTGCACATGGCTCACCTGGGTTCAATTCTTCTGCCCCTCTTGGAGAACCTGGAAAGCTACTGAGAGTATTCTGCCCATATGGCGAAGACTGGCAAGCTATCCATGATGTATTCGATATGCCAAAAAGAGTAACCACAAGGCTCACAATGGAGACGTCACAATGGTGCCCGCTCGAGCAAATCGAATGAACAACGGGAGGACAGTGCTATACAGTGCTATAACTTGGGATATATGGAATTTTATAGCCATTTTTTTTTGTCTATCCTATATAGCAAGAGCTAAATGAATGTGCTAGAGATTGTATTCTTAATCTGTCCTGATTTAGCACAATTTTGGTGAATCTTTTCACAGGGACCTTATTTGAGCAAGTTTTTTTATTAGCATATAAATATATATTCTGTGCTAAACATATAATTTTTTAATATTTAAGTATTATTCAAAGTAAAAAGATAATGTATTTTTTAAAATTAAAGACCACTGAAATAGTTGGTAGGTTAAGTTAAGAATATAGTACTTTGTATATCCTTGATATCAACCCCTTGTCGGATGTATACTCAGCGAATATCCTTTCCCATTCTGTAGACTGTCTTTGGATTTTGGTCACTGTTTCTTTGGAGGTGAAGAAGCTTCTTAGTTTAAGGTAGTCCCATTTGTCTATCTCTGTTTTCACTTGCTTGGCCAGTGGCATGACATCTTTGAGGATACCATTAGCTTCAGTGTCATGGAGGGTTTTGCCAACTTTGTCTTCAATGTACCTTATGGATTCTGGTCTGATGTTGAGGTCTTTAATCCATTTTGATCTTACTTTTGTACATGATCTTAGGGAAAAATCTGAGCCCACTTTTTTGCATATAGCCGTCCAGTTTTGCCAGCACAATTTTTTAAAGAGGTTTTCCTTGCTCCACTTCACATTTCTTGCCCCCTTATCAAAGACTAGATGATCATATGCTTGGTGGGAGATGTCAGTATATTCAACCTTGTTCCATTGGTATGCAGCTCTGCCTTTGTTCCAATACCATGCTGTTTTAATTATTATTGTGTTGTAGTAGAGTTTGAAGTTAGGGAAGTTGATTCTCCCATTTTCTTTTTCCCAAGAATTGCTTTAGCTATTTGTGGGTGCTTATTGTTCCATATGAATTTCAGGAGTGTTTGCTGAAGCATTTGTTTGAAGAATGTGATGGGTATTGTTATAGGGATCGCATTGAATTTGTACAATGCTTTGGGAAGTATTGTCATTTTGACAATGTTAATTCTCCCAATTCATGAGCAGGGGATATCTTTCCATTTCCTCATGTCCTCTTTTATTTCCTGAAGTAGCGTTTTGTAGTTTTCTTTGTACAGGTCCTTTACTTCCTTAGTTAAGCTGATTCCTAGGTACTTGATTTTCTGGGGCACAATTGTGAACGGGATTATTTTTTTCATGTCACTTTCTTCTCTCTTACTATTTGCGTATAGGAAAGCCTTGGACTTTTGGGTATTGATTTTATAGCCTGCAATGCAGCACTGTTTACAGTAGCTAGAATCTGGAAAAAAACCTGAGTTCCGGAAAACAGACGACTGGTTAAAGAAACTTTGGTACATCTACACAATGCAGCTGTTAGAAAAGATAAAGTCATGAAATTTATATACAAGTGGTACTAAATGGAAAGTATCATGCTAAGTGGAATGTGTCAGAAAGAGAGGGACAGACATAGAAAGATTACATTCATCTGGGGAACATAAAGTAACAAAATAGGAGACTAACACCCAAAAATAGCCGAGATAATTACCAGGAGGGTTACTTCATGGCTTGGAGGCCAGCCGCACACACTAGGGGGAAAGGCAACTCAGATAGAGAAGGGAGCACCAAGTAAAGGGTGTTGGGAAGTTCCTCCCAGGATAGGAGATGAGTGATGAGAGTAGACTATAGAGCGAACATGATTGCCACTCAATGTCTCTTTTGAAGACCACAGCACTCAAAAGGAGAGAGATAACAAAAGGGAATGCCCTGCCACAGAGGCCGGGTGGGTTAGGGGGTATGGGGGGTGGGAGGGATACTGGGACCATTGGTGGTGGAGAATAGGTACTGGTGGAGGAATGGGTATTCGATCATTGTATAACTGAAACCCAAGCACAAAGATTTGTAAGTCTACAACTGTACCTCAGTTTTACTAATAAAAATTTTTAAAAATAAATGAATAAATAATAAAAATGTTGAAAAATAAATAAATAAAATGCAATTAAAAAAGAATATGGTGAAGAGAAGGCAGAGCGATAGTACAGCCAGTAGGGTGATTGCATTGTGAGTGGTCAACCTGGGTTCAATCCTGACATCCCATATGTTTCCTGAGTATTTCCGGGAGGAATTCTTGAGCACAGAGACAAGGGTTATCCTTGATCACCGCTGGATGTAGCCCAACGCCCCCAAAATTATAGTACAGAGGACATTGAGCTTTAATTTTAAGGAATAAAATGGAAAAAGCAAACATCCTAGGGATGTAGTGATTGCTCTGTACATTTTTCACGTTTATGTGCAGAGTATATACTTTATTTTATGCTATAGTTCTTTTTATTTTGTGTGTAATGTACTTTAATTCTACATCCACTGATTTTGTGTGTATAACTTTGAAAATCTTTAAGTCACGTGTGTATATGTATATATGTTTTTCATGAAAGTTATATACTATATTGCTTCATAAGGGAATGTAAATTGCAAACTATACATAAAACAAATTTAATCCATAAGTACAGCATTTAAAATCTAAAATGTATGATAACTAAGTGAACTCAATTTGTAACAGATGCAGTATTATGTTACTCAGCTTGTAACAACCTTTAAGAAAACTTTTGTTTATCATTATACTATCCAATTATGACTATTTAATAAAGAATAATGAATGAATACTGACACAGTTCTTAGTGGATAAATAAAGAAATGCAAAACAAGATACCATGTAGGCTACAAGTTGCAACTAAGAACTAGAAAAAAAAAGGTTATTTTTAAAGGACTTTCTGTGCTTCCTGTGGAAGTCAGTTGAAGTAAAATTAAACCGTAAGCCTAACTCTGACTCTGACTTCTGCTGTCTTCAGAAATCTCTCTCTGGTTTTTTTTTTTTTTGGTCATAGTGTGTGTATATATGAATATCATGCAGATGTATTAAGAATAGCTACTTAGATGGATAATTTGGAAGGTAATGTACTGGAGAGCAGAATCCCTAGGGGACATGGTAAACCCAGTAGGTGCTTGTCACAGGGAACTCTGACTCTCACTGAATGGTTAAGTCTCTAAAGAGGATCTGAACAGACAGTTATGGATTGTCATTATTTCCTTAGCCTTGCCCATGGTCCAATTTCTCCTTCCAGTATGACTGGCAAAATTAGCTGTTAGAAAGTTTGGAAGTGGGCTGGAGTACAGCAGGTAGGGCATTTGCCTTGCACACAACCAACCTGGGTTCGATCCCCGGAATCCCGTATGGTCCCCCAAGCACCACCATGAGTAATTCCTGAGTGCAGAGCTAGGAGTAACCCCTGAGCATTGCTTTGTGTAATGTAAACCAAAAAGAAAAAAAAAAGTTTGGAAGCATAATTGTGAAAGGGTTATGAGTTTAGGCCTTGAACTTAGCAAGTACCTCAGTTTTACTAGCAAATATGATTTGAATTCTAGCTGTGTCCCACACCAGTTTCTCTATAGTAGGTGCCACTGACTAATGAGCTATTTACATGAAGAGCAAGAGTGAGGATGGGACCTCCCAGGGACTCTGCAGCTGGTCTCTTTTCTTGAGGCAGCCTCAGTAAGCTAATGGCTGCTCTTGTTAGAAGCTGGAGGGTCAGAGATTGACTGCAACAATTCTAGATTTTGTTTTACTCAGACGGGTTTACCTGATCATTAGCTAACACTTGGTGGCACAGAAAATCTTCCATCCATCCATCTTCCTGCCTGGTGGGTTTTTTCAGTTATCCCATGAGTTATACATCTCACTAATTTCACACGTAGTCATGGCCCAGGTGCCCTCAAATGCAACTAATTAGGCGAAATGCATGTCAAGCCTGCAGCCATTTTTACTTCTGAGACAGGTTTCAGGTTAGTAGATAAAACATTCTCGACATCTTTAATACCTTTATAAGGTCTTTTATAAATAATAGTTGTCAGTTAGTAGGTTTTTTCCCCTTCAAGCATCGATGACATTTCAAAATGGAATTCAGTATGTGGCTGCAGGTTGTTTTTGGAAAATAAAGGCAAGCTATTTACTGCATTACCATCAAATACCTCTTTCAGTATTTTGCCACTTAAAAATGTTGTCTTAATGCCCTGTGGAACATATGGCACCAATGAGCTAATTACAGTCAAAGAAAACATTGGATTCTAAGAGTGCTTTGCAGCAAAACTCACTACTGACATGTCCACAGAAAGAAAGATTATTAAGGCTTCAATTTGATGGTGTCTTGGTGTGCTTGGCCTTGGTGGGAATGATATACAAAGCAAAAAAGCAAGTAGCCTGACTACAGGGAGAGTGAAGAGAACTGTAACATTGCGGGGGTGGGGGGCATTATTAAAGAAATAACATACATTAAGAAAAGCACTAAAGCATACCAATAAAGCATGATAAATTTTTACCAACTGCATATGTTCATGTAATTCAGTGCACGAAACAGATGTTATCAAAATCTCAGAAGCCTTCCTCTATCACCTTTTGTTCACTGTACACCCTAAAATACCAGTATTTTAACTTATGACATTAAGATTAGTCTTGCTTCTTTTTCAATTTTATTTAGATGCAGTCAGAGAGTCTGTGCACGGTGCCTCTGGCTTTACTCAGTATCATATTTGTGAAATTCAGCCATGTCGGGACACACACTTACTACTTGCTCTTGGTAGTTATTATCTGATTTGGAGTGACTATAGTACAATTTACGTTGTATGTTTGGGGCAGTTTATAGTTTTTACTTACTGCAAATTGAACTTGTAGAGATTCTGGTCAGTTAGGGTGCTCACCTCTAGGCCTAGGTTCAAACCAGCCCTGACTTTCAGTCAGGCAAGATTTAGCAAAGCTTATTATGTAACTGTTACATAACCATAGTGAGTGGTGTGCAGGGTGAGTGGGATCTCTGGCCCTATCCAGGCTTTCTTTACTCCCTTGCATAATGTCAGCCTGGCCCTACCACATGGCTTTGGCTAAAATAAAGGCATGTCAGACATAACTGAGGCTCTCCACTGCTGCTTCTGGCTGGCCAAATTTGAACCTTGGTGTCTGATGCAGAGCTAGTGTCTGACAAACTGTTAAGAGCATTCTTATGTCTTTTGGTAATATATGACCATCTCTGTTAAGTATACTATGAAGAGGAGGAATTTCTGTGAATAATAGGACTGTTCTACTTAAATAATACTATCAGAGAGCTTTTTATTTTAAAGGTGCAAATAATTACTAAAACTATTTTAGGGCATTGTTTCTGAATTGTAGACTTAATGAAAAGACTGTGATATAATATCACAGACTAGTATTTGGTTGTACTTGAATGTTACTACATTTTTATCAAAGTTGCTCCTTTAAGAATATACCTGCTATAGCACCAATTACTATACTGTAGGTACTTCAGCTAACATTTTGTAAATGAGCTAAGGGGCCTTGATTCATCCAAAATTCATTAATTAGGAAAGAATTCCTGATGCATGTTCTTTCTTTACATGTGGGTTATGTCACGGCCACAGTCACAGTCTTCCCGTTGTTCATCAATTTGCTTGAGCAGGCCCAGTAACGTCTTCATCGTGAGACTTGTTGTTACTGTGTTTGGCATATTGACTACATCATGGGTAGCTTGCCAAGCTTTTCCGTGCAGGCGAGATACTCTCAGTAGCTCGCCGGGCTCTCCAAGATGGTGAGTTATGTAAGATCTTTAAAATTTTGTCTGAGGGGAGGAGGTGAGACTGCTGCTCAGTGGTAGAGTGCAAGACCTGCCTGCAGAAGGCCGAGGTTCACTTGCAGACAACTCAAAAAAAAAAAGTCTGAAAATCAGAAATGCATACAGAAAACTCTAGGGCTGGAAGAGTATTAACAATTCCACAGAGGACAAAACTTTGTGAAACTTTACATTAAAATTGTCTGAACAGAAAACTTTCTACACTGTAACGTTTATCAATGTTAAATTTACAACAACCTTAGTGAATATATAGAGAGAAATGGTGAAAAACAAAAGTTCTGTGGCTGGGACCTCAGCATGTAACCCCTGTCAGTCAGCCTAAAGAATCAAGGTCTACACAGAAAATACATCAGGACCTTTGCTTTTTCTTTGCTGCTATTTTTTGCTTGGGTGTCCCTCTGCCTGAAAGTGAGCTTGCTAAGAAACATCTGTTATGTTGGGTGTTTTAATTCCATGTGTTGTATCCTGATCACAAATGTTAATAAATATGTAAGGAACAATAAAATATTTAGTTTTTTTTAAAAAAATTGTCATTTATTCTTAGTGATTACTCCGGGTGGGGCTCAGGACACCATATGTGATGCCAGGGATTGAACCCAAGTTGGGTGAATTCAAGGCAGGCACCTTATTCACTGTACTCTGGCCCTTTTGGCATGTGATTGAACAATGGAAAGAATAACAGGAAGAGAAGAAAGCAAGGAACACTCATTAAAACAAGAATATTTACTTCTGATTCATACGTTTTTAACCTAACAGTGTAAGCAGAAAGTACAGAGGCTCGGAGCCAGAGTTGGCCTAGTTGACTTAAAATTCTAAGGGCTTGCTATATCTGAGTTGTCTGAACAAGTCACTTACTTAACTTAGAGGTCCTGGCATATAATAACTTGACAGATGTTAGTAATCTGTTCATTCAGCACATTTTGATCAGGAGTTACAGTGTTTCAAGACACTATCCTATGTGCTAAAGCTAGAACTTTATTCTATGTGCTAAAGCTAGAACTATGTGCTAAAGCAAAGCGAAGCAAAGTGTGTATTTTTATGGAGCTTGCATTCTAGTGGGGGTCTGGAGTCCTATAAATATCTTCATAAAACCAGAGTGGCAAGTATCATGAAAAAAGAGTAGAGATAAGCAGAATGGAGCAAGTCATGATGAAGGTGGTATAAATGGCCATCAGTCCTTCAGTGGAGATGGCTTTTGTGCAGCAACTGAAGGAAGCAGGAAATAGTACGGATTTATCAGAGAAGAAAGCCAGGCTGGAGCAGTGAATGCAAAGGTCCCATAGTATGTTTCATGTTGCTAGATAAGCAAGAGTCCAGTGAGTCTGAACACAGTGAGCGAGAAGGAAGAGGGGTTGTGAGGCTGAAGTGAGTACCAGCAACTACCCGTGGCCTTATAAGAACTTCTGCCTCATTTCTGAATTTGACAAAAATTCCATTAGAGGATTTGAGCAAGGAAGTAATTAATGCAATATTTAATTATAAAAGATAATCTTCCAGGAGTCAGAGAGATAGTAGAGTATGTAGGGTGCTTATCTAGTAGATGACTGACCCAAATTCTATCCCTGACACCACAAATGGTCCCCAGGAGTGATCTTTGAGCATAGAGGCTGGAGTAAACCCTGGAGTAAACCCAGGTGTGACTCCAAACCAAAACAAATTAAAAAAGTGTGTGTGTGTGTGTGTGTGTGTGTGTGTGTAATATGTGAAATTGAGAAGAGATAATAGCAGGGTTAAGAGACTGAGAAAAAAGTTTTACAATTATAGTGATTTAGACAAAGGCAGTAGAGGATATGGGAACAAAAAATATGAACTGGGTTGCATCTAAGTACAGAGTTGATCAGTTTGTTGTTTGTATGAGGGTATGAATGATGAATGAAAGTAAAATTGGAAGTTATTGGCCCAGGAACTAGGTCAAACTGGAGTTGTCATTAACTATGTGGGATAAATGATCAAATGAAACAACAGGGAAAGATTTGCCATGGATGACAGGTGTGGGTAGGAGGATGGAAAGTACTGATTTTAGTATGTTAAGTTTCCATTTTATTCACTTATTGATCCCTTTCTGTACCAGGAACTATTTTACTCTTGGTATAAGTTCATCAGTGGGAAAATAGTCACAGCAACTTTTGCCCTTTAGAAAATTTCATTTAAGTATGGAAGATAATGAACAACACATAAGCAGCATAAGATTTTAAATAACATATACACAGTGCCTCACTCCCCTTACGACTTCCAAGCAATCTGCTTCAAAGGCCTTTTCAGTTGTCTCTGATATCTTTCTTTCCAGTTTGTATCTCTCTTCTTAAGTCTTGTCCAGGTGCCACAAATAGATTATTGTCACATATTTCACATCCAAATGCTTTCCTAGGCTTTATTTATATAAAGGCTTCTCTTTAATGAAGTATACATATGTGTTCTTACCCAAAATTTGTGTTTTTATAGGTGTGGTATTAGAGTTTAGAGGCACTGACTCCAGTATGCTAAATGGCAAGTTGTTCCACATATTTATTTATTTTGAATTGTCCTAGCATAATTTTCTTACCTGGGATTTATACGGTTCTAGTAATATTTAAAACTTACCTAGTTACTTGTTTGCTTCAGCTTGCATGACACTACATTTTCCATTGTATCACTCTAAATCCAGGAAATATTGGGGCTGGAGCCATAGTATAGCGGGTAAGACACTTGCCTTCCATGTTGTTGACCCAAGTCTGAACCTCAGCATCCTATATGGTCTCTGAAGCACTTCCAGGTGTGATTTCTGAGCCAGGACTATAAACCCTAAGCACCATTTGTGTGGGCCCCAAACATCATCATCATCATCATCATCATGATAAAAACACAAGCCAAAGAGATAGTACAGTGAGTAAGGTATTTGTCTTGCACATGGCCAACACAAGTTATATTCCAGCATCCCGTAGGGTCCCCCCAGCACTACCATGAGTAATTCCTCAATACATAGCCAGGAGTAACCCCTGATATTGCTGACTGTGGCCCAAAGCCAAAATAAGTAAATTAATAAATCCAAGAGATACTTAGCCAAAAAGTTCTGAAATTAAATCTGTTTAAGAAAAAAAAAACAAATTCTATATCCTTCACTTCAAAATTCACATTGACTGTGTAATCACCAGACTACTGGGGAATCCTGTGGCTTTCTCTCTTGCTGTCTGTGTTCGGTGGTCTCGAGCAGCTTCCCTACCCTAGAAGGCCCATGCCTTAGGTGGACTAAAGAGGAAACGAGGGCCAGCTGGTTGGTGATCAGTTGTCATTTTATCCATTCTCCCAATGTGCCTGTTCCAATCTAACTAAACCCCTCATTCCCATCTCGTCCTGTCTCCCTCGCTCATCTCTCTGTGCTCTGACTCACTGCCTTGGTCTGTCTTCTGGTCTCTCCTGAGCTCCCCAGCTTTGGGGATAGCACAATAAACATAGGAAAGCCCTTCCTGATTGCCTGTAGTCAGGGGATCAGGCTCAAGGGTAAAATGCCACTTAGAGGTTTTTCTCCTTTCCTTAGTCCAATAATTATTTAATTAACATCTTGACATCTTAATTCTACTTAATATTAATTATTTTGTATGGACACAATAAGAGATACATTAAGCTTGTAGGGTGGCTCTCCTGGGGACATCTCACTATAGATCTCAGACTACAGTGCTCAGGCCAGATTAATATTTTCTAACACTAGAAGTTTCCTAATCCAGTTGCTACTTTTTGGATCATGGCAGAATTTGTCCATGACCATGCTCTTAACTTATAGTTAAGTATTATGGCACTTTGGCCTGGCCCATTTGATTGCCAGGGTATCCATACAGTCCATCATCGGGACCCTGCTCTTGGGATGCTAGGAACTAAGGGCAGCTGAGACTTAAGTCGAGAGAACAGATGCCTAGGACTGAATATTATCCAAAGTCAATTAGTTTCCAAGTTACAAAAGCATAGCATTAATTGTCTTCCTGTATCTATATAAAAAGGACATTGCTCTGAATTAACTATGCAAAGGACTTATGGAGAAGAGAAAAGCAATATTTACAAGTTAACAGAGTCTGATTTTGAGATAAAGGTGATTGATGGTTGGGGAAGCAGAACACAAAGAGGTTACAATTAAACACAGAGAAATGGGAGCTCTGTGATGAGAGTAACCCAATAAACCTAAGGTCCCTGTGGCAAGGCAAGAAAGGACAAACCAATGTTATCCTACAATTGACCATGATCTTTTTGTTTGTTTTGGGGTCACATGCTATTATTCTCAGTTCTTATCCCTAGCTCTGACTCAGGAATCACTTCTAGTGGGGCTCTAAGTACAGTATGTGACAACAGGAATTGAACTTGGGTTGGTGCCCTGGAAGGCAAGCACCCTCCATACTATCACTCTGAAAATGATCATGATCATTTTGAAGTATTACAGTGAGATGCTCCTTTAGTATTTAAAATCTTTTCACCAAGAATGAACAAAACTTTGTCATAAAATAGAAACTTGCTAATATTTTGTAGAGCTATTATTTCAAGCTCAAACTTTGAGAAAATAGAGATTCCACAGATATCAGCAAGAAATCCAGTGAAATGGATCTCAACAAGGAAGCTGACTCTGTTTGTGTAATTTTAGCAAGACAGTCAAGCTTTCTGTTCCCTACATTTCTCATATAAAATGGATATAACCATCTCATACATAGTCAGAATAAATGTACGTAATAATTTTTTTGCTTGTTCAGTTTCTCTCAGAAATAAACAAATTGTGTATTTTATTCAAGATTGGGTATAAAGAATCCCCTCCTCCCAGAATTCATTCTCAGTTCTGCCTCTTCTCTATTCGCCCCTCTACATTTTGATCAACCCATTGAGATTGTCTACCTCACTTCTACCATATATCTCAGTAACAGTGCAGACCATGTCTCCACAGCCTGATATACAATCTGGAGCCCAATTAATATTGAACTTACTCCAACATTGTTCTGTTTCTAAGAATTATATCATCCTGTTTCAATTTTGATTTCACAACATTGAGGCATGAGTATTCATTCCTTCATCTTGAATATGTTTATCATCAAGGTTCCCACAACATAATCCTTCACTGACTTGACTTTGGTTCTAGTTCTGAGAACAGACTGTGCTGTGGTTCATGGCATTGCCTGCTTTTCTATTTGGAAAATGGGAAAGATTTCATTTCCCTTAGTGAATGTAAAAATTAATCTGTAAAGTAGGAAAAATTCTGACTTCCCTTTAACTTCTGAATCAATTGCTTGTCATTTTTAAGTTCTTTATCTTTTATTGATTTTATACACTCTATGTTATTGCCTAAAATTCTCCTGGGAAGATACTTTGATAAGACAGAGCCCATGGCTTTGTCATTTCACAGTAAGTTGTAAGAAAATGCTCACTGCTTGGCTGACTGATTTCTCAGATCACCATCCCTCTTCTTGGTACTTTTTTCCCCCTTTGTTTTTTCACTGAACTGTTTTGGTTTCATTGCTTAAAAGATCTCTAGAAGCCCATTCCCTCTCATAGGCAGCAGCTATAGAGCTGGTAGGGAAGGAGAGGAAGTTGAAAGAAAACAAATAGGATCTGTCATTGTCAATGTGATTAATCAGATTTTGTGTTTTCTGCTCACAACAGTATTCTTCAGAGGACAAAACAGAATAACAAAATGCTTAAAGTAGTTTTTCTAAGTGGAGAAGTGAGAATCCAGGCTTTTAATATCTGGCTTAGAGTGCTATTAAAGCAAGTCCACAGGACTAAGATAATGCAGATTTGATGACCCAAGATATGTAGATAGCTGAGTAAAAGTGCTTGATACAAAAATTTCTGGCATCCATGAATTCATTAACGGAGAGATAACACAGAAGTGTGATAGTCTGTGAGCACCGGGTGAGTCAAAACCAGCAATAACCATGAGAAAAACAAATATAATTGGAGAGATCTGACCCTCTCGGAGAGCCCGGCAAGCTACCAAGAGTATCTTGCCTGCATGGCAAAGCCTTGCAAGCTCCTGTGATGTATTCTATATGCCAAACACAGTAACAACAAGTCTCACAATGGAGACATTATTGGGCTCACTTGAGCAAATCGATGAACAACGGGAGGACAGTGCCACAGTGCCAGAATAGTAGAATGGAACTTGGAAGACTTGGATAGGGAAGTAGGCTGTGTCAATTTTAACTGACTATAAGCTACTACCATAAATTCACTTTTTTAAGGTCCAAATAACTTATTGGTTCTCATATACTGATCTTTTTTTTAAAAAAAGGAACAACTACATAAAAACATCATTTTTAATGAGTTGCTGAGATTTACCATACTGTTAATCACATTTCCCGTGCATACATCATAGCAACTCGAGCAGGCACCAATAACGTCTTCATTGTGAAACTTGTTGTTACTGTTTTTGGCATACCGAATACACCATGGGGAGCTTGCCAGGCTCTACCGTGTAGGCAGGATACTCTCGGTTGCTTGCTGGGCTCTCTGAGAGGGATGGAGGTGCAATCTCATCTACGGCCAAGATCCAGAGACCATAAAACAAAGCTCCCAGAAGTGCACGGCCGCATTCACTGCACGGCCTCTTAGAGTGTAGCTTCGTCACTCTCAGAAAACCCAGCAAGCTACCAAGATTATCCTGCCCACATGACAGTAAAATAATTTAATGAAATTATAGAAATTAAAGACTTTAATCATATATAGTCATTTATATTTACATTTAATTAAATGAGATATTTCATTCTTCAAAGTATATAAAATCTCTTAGCAAGCTAGGTGCAAACATACCTTTCTTAATCTAGTAAATGGCAACCATAAGTAACATGAATGAGTGCCATACTCAGTGTCATATGCTGGGAAATTCTTCCTTTATTTTTTATTTTATTTTTTAAAAAATTTTTTTAATAGTGAGACATCATGAGGTACAGTTGCAGACTTACACATTTTTGCGCTTGGGTTTCAATTATACAATGATCAAATACCCATCCCTCCACCCGTGCCCATTTCCCACCACCATGGATCCCAGTATCTCTCCCACTCCCCATCCCTCTCATCCCACCCTGTCTCTGTGGCAGGGCATTCCCCTCTGTTCTCTCTCTCCTTTTGGGTGTTGTGGTTTGCCAAAGAAACATTGAGTGGCAATCATGTTTGGTCTATAGTCTTCCTTTAAAGAAGCTCCTTTAATGCTTTTTTAAAAACTGGTTTCACAGCTACAAATTCCTTAAGCTGTTGCCTGTCCATAGAGCTCTGTATACCTCCTTCAAATCTGAATGACAGAGAGAGTATTCTTGGTGAGGCATTTATTTCATTGAAATTTTTTATACTATATCCATCCATTCTCCTCTGACTCACAGAGTTTCACACTTGATGGATTTGTTCACATTGGGTAGAACTGTTGTGAATTTTTGAGCTTTTTGATAGATCTGTTGTGAATCTTTCCTTCCTATATATGTTCCTTTGATTGATCTTGCTCCTTTCAGTATTCTCTTTCTATCTTTGGTTAGCAAACAGTTCAAGGAATTCATAGTTGTCATTCTGAGCACAATGTGTCTTAGAATTTTCTTAGTTGAATCTATTTTCACTGGGACCCTTCAGGTCTCTTGTATTTGGTTGTCTGTATTCCTAACTTCTGAAAAGTTCTTAAGTCTGAGTTTATTAACTATTAGACTTTTGTAAAATATGCCATCCTTGTCTTTACGATGATAATCCTTACATTGTTCAACACTGAGTTGTTTAATTTCCAGGTGTTTTATTTGGTTCTCCGTTTCTGTGTGATTAACTTCTATCTTCAATGCATCATGGTCTGAAAAGAGAGTTGATACAATTTCTATCTTCCTGATTTTATTGAGGTAGCACATGGTCTATCTTGGAAAATGTTTCATGTACACTGGAAAAGATTGTGTATTTGGTTTGGGAGGGATGAAAAGCTCTGTATAGATCTATTAGCCCTCTCTCATCTATTTCTTCCTTCAAAGCCAGTACTTCCTTGCTGAGTTTTAATCTTAATCTATCAAGAAGAGATAGGGCGGTGTTGAAGTCTCTGACTACTATTGTGTTGCTACCAATGTCCTCCTTGAAGTCTATTAACAGTTGTTTTAAGTATTTTGCTAATACCTCATTGTTTGTGTATATGTTTAGGAGTGTGACTTCTTCCTGCTGTACATATCACTTGATTATTAAAAAATGGTCTTCACTGTCCCTTCTAATATTTTTCAGCCTGAAATCTATGTTGTCGGATACTAATATGGCCACCCCAGCTGTTTTGAGGGAGTTGTTTGGTTGAAATATTGTTTTCCATCCTTTGACTTTGAGTCTGTGTTTGCTCTGACTGTTCAGATCTATTTTGCTACTCTGTATCTCTTAGTCGGTGCATTTAGACCATTGACATTGAGAGATATTATTGTCATGGAGTTTTGTGTCATCTTTCTGTTGAGGTTTCTTATGCTTGTAGGGGTTTGTTTTTTCTTAAGGTAACCCCATTAGTCCTTCTTTTAAGGTTGGTTTTGAGTCTATGAAGTTCTGAGCTGGTGTTTGTCTATGAAATAGTGTATCATTCCTCCAGTTTCAGTGAGAGTTTAGCTGGATAAAGTATTCTTGGTGAGGCATTCATTTCATTGAGTTATTTTTACTATATCTCAACGTTGTCTTCGGGCCTGGATGGTTTCCTCTGATCGTCTGCTGTAAATCTAAGGGTGCTCTTTTGTATGTGATTTTCTTATTTGACCTTGCTGCTTACAGTATTGTGTCTCTCTCTGTGATATCCATTATTCTGACTATGATATGTCTTCATTCACTGTATCACTGTATCACTGTCATCGCGTTCTGTTCTTCGATTTACTCGAGCGGGTACCAGTAATGTCTCCATTCATCCCAGCCCTGAGATTTCAGCAGCCTCTCCTTACTCGTCTTTCCCAACATACTGGAGGATCTTTCAGGGTCAGGGGAATAAGAGCCATTATTATTACTGTTTTTGGCATATTGAATACACAATGGCTAGCTTGCCAGACTCTCTGAGAGGCATATATATATATATATATATATATATATATTATATATATATATATATATGGGCTGGAGCGATAGCACAGCGGTAAGGTGTTTACCTAACAAGCGGCCCACATGGCCGACCCGAATTCAATTCCTCCGCCCCTCTCAGAGAGCCCGGCAAACTACTGAGAGTATCTCGCCCGCATATTTCGCCTGCACAGCAGAGCCTGGCAAGCTACCTGTGATGTATTCGATATGCCAAACACATTAACAACAAAGACTCCAATGGAGACGTTACTGGGCCCGCTCGAGAAAATCAGTGAACAACAGGAGGACAGTGACAGTGACATCATATATGGTGTGGTAATTATAGAAAATGGGTAAGGAGTGTTTTATGGTGTGTACCCAAACCAAAGTAATATAGTAAAAAAACATAAAAATAGAAATAAAATTCTTTAAATTCATTAAAATTTTTTTTTAGGATTTTTAATTTTTTTCTTATTGATGCATTTTTATTTTTTGTTGTTTATTTTACAGACTTACAAACTTTCATAGTTATGTTTCAGTCATACAATGACTGAGTACCCATCCCTCCACTAGTGCCCATTCTCCACTACTACTAAAGGCCACAGAGTTTTGCTGTGATGTTTCAACTTACCAAATGTTTGGGAAGCATCCTCTTTTAAAAAATTGTATTCTGTACTGCAAACGTGAGCAGAAAAAGTTTGAGTCCTTTCCCCTAAGTAGCCCTTCAGTTATTTTCTGCTTTAAAAGTGAAATGAAAGAAGGTACTTATGAGTTTTTTCTGACTGAATTTTTACCTTGGTACAGCACAGCAGGTAGGGCATTTGCCTTGCAAGCGGCCAACATGGCCGACCCGAGTTCAGT
Source organism: Sorex fumeus (assembly GCF_029834395.1). NCBI lineage: Eukaryota > Metazoa > Chordata > Mammalia > Eulipotyphla > Soricidae > Sorex > Sorex fumeus. The sequence goes on from NW_026606155.1 coordinate 58,093,096, forward strand.
TCCTCGGCCCCTCTCGGAGAGCCTGGTTGCCGAGAGTATCTCGCCCGCATGGCAGAGTCCGGCAAGCTACTCGTGATGTATTCGATATGCCAAACACAGTAACAAGTCTCACGATGGAGATGTTACTGGGCCCGCTTGAGCAAATCGATGAATAACGGGAGAACCGTGACTGTGACCGTGATTTATTTCACAATTAGTTTGCAATTACAGTTATAATTCTCACTGTATATCTTTTCCCAATACGCTTGGCTTAAAAGTCCATGCTACTTAGTATAGTAGATACTATTTATTGTAGGAAAAGATAACTAAAAGTAACCAGAAAGCTTGCCTGACTCAGTAAGTTTTGAAAACCAAAATGGAAGCTTTGGAAGCATAGGTGAAGCTTAATGACATTATTTATTTGGTCATAGCAAGTTTGATGCTTACAGGAGCTAATTTTAGAGGAGTTGTACTAGATGACTTTGGAACCTCTAAGTAAGCAAAGATGCAGTTTTTTTCTTTGGGAGCATCACACACATCTGCTCAGGGTCTATGCCTGACTTTGTGCTTAGGGATTAATCGGTTCTCAGTGGACCATACATGGTGCTAGAGATCAAACTGGGGTTGGTCACATCAAGATAAGCACCTAACCTTTCCAGTACATAGACATGCAAGGATTTTACTGGAAGATATCATTGCCAGTCTTAGGAATGAGCTACTGTCACATAGTACCCTATGTTTAAAACACGTGGTTTAATGTTCTGCTACATTTGGTTTGAAATTCTTAATAATTTGAAACCAATTTCAATTAACAAAATATAAACACAGAAGGCATAAGCTGTAACATATTAGTAATCGCTTATTACTTAATGGATCCATGATGAGATGCAACAATCTTTATTTTCTGTTTTGATCATTCTGTTAGCAAATTATTGATAACAAAATAAATGTGTGCTGTGAGGGCAGGTTTAAGGGGTGATTTGGAAAATTGGAGAGAATAGTGGAGGGAAGGTGTAATGGTGGGAATGTTGTTGGAATATTGAATACCTCTAACAAATCATTATGACAACTTTGTAAAACACAGTGTTTATATAATGTGTGAGGGGGAAATTATTTAGAACCAAGGATCCCATGCTTTTATTATATATTTTTTTCGATGGTGGGGGAAGCACACACAGGAGTGCTTAAGGGTTCTGTGATTAGGAGTGACCCCTGCTTTGTGTTCAGGAGTGACACATTGTGGTGCTTGGGGAACCATATGGAGTGTTGGGGGTTCAGACATGCAGAGTCTTAAACCCTTTGCTATCTTGCCAACTTCACATTTTTCTTTTGTAAACTATACAGCTGGTCTTGGAGGGGAAATGCTTGGTAAATAAAATGAGTTGGTGGTGAGGTAAACCGGAAGATACAGAATTTCTTACCCTTACACAAGTCTCACCTTGAGTGAAGGTGATGGGAAAAGAAGGTGATGGGAAAAGAAGGATGTTGGCATCCCATCTGTGCAATTTGAGGGAAGAAGAGGATACTCAAAAGTGTTCAGAGGATCTGGGAGCCATTTCCTAAAACGAAGGCAACTGGGCTAGTAGTTTAGTGTTAGAACCTAAGGATATATTCTTGCTTAGGTTCTGTGGTACTAGGGTCCACAAGGACCACCACTGTAGTGCTCAGTACCTCCAGAATATACCCAGCGATGCCTGGGGAACCAAGTGATGCTGAATACTGTGCCAATGAACCTTAACCTCTCAACAAAATGGAAACATATTTCACAAATGGAATAATTACAATAAAAACATGTGTAGAATCCACATGTGTAATTCACAAAACTTGGGGATACATTTTCTAGTGTTAAATTCTTGTGATCTTTTGGATTTTCCAAGCAGTAAATTAAATTGGATAAAACACAACCACTTCAACACACCTTGGAAAGGGTAATGGGACATCATAAAAATAATCCCTCAAAAAGCCTCTGGCCAGGCCTGCGACGATATCATTTCAGACAAAACTGACGAACTATTTGACCCAGCATCAGGGAAAACGGAAAGAGAACTTCAGTCATTTGCTTATTTAACTATTTTTAAAGACATAATTAGTTCTATTGAATTATTGCAGTGGAGGAAGGACAGAAATATGAGAACCAGTGTAAAGTAAGAGGGGAAATAAAGGCGAGGCTAACTCAACTTGAAAATTTCAAGAGCTAAATAATGTTGGAAAACAAGGACCCTGTTGGTTTAATGGCTTGTTTCCTTTTGTTTATTGCTGAGCACTAAGGCTGGAACCTTGGGAATTTTTTTAGCAGAAGTTTCATATGCAAGATGATGTGGACCTGCCTTTGTTGATGCTGGTGCTGGCTGGGTCCAGCTGAGGACCTGGACTGTGCTGGGTAGCATTGCTAGTTTTGACATATTCTCACATGAAGACAGATTCACCTCTTTCTTACACTCCCACTCTGCCAAATACAAAATAGATTTTTGTCCTGCTGTAGATTGTGAAAGCTACTTAGGAAAATAACAGCAGAGATAAGTCAAGCTGCACATAACATGTTGACATATATTTCCATCCCATATCTTGTTGAAAAATATTTCAACTCCCAGGTTCCTAAATTAGGATCAATAAGAAAATAATGTCTTTTTTTTCACTGTCACTGTCTTCCCCCATTTTTACCAAACTGATTTATCCCCTTTTCTCTGTAGCCTTTTGCTGGATCTTTGTCACCACCTTTATGATGTCAAGGCATTATTTTTTTCTAGACTTCTTTTCAAATAGTTAAGCAGATAACAAAGCATAGCTTGCGGAAATATATCTCGTATTCCAATGTCTGGTCACTCAGACTTGATTTATCAATCAGTCAGCACATAAAATTTGCTTGAGAAAAATAAGTAATAAGAAAGTAGAGTACCTTCTTTGTAGAGACATTATGATCCCTGAGTTCCCAACACTGAGTGTGACTCAATCATCATAATATGTAGTGGGAAAATATTCTTGCCTTTACTTTAATGATCTTCTCTCATTCCAGTAAACGGAACACTTTCCTGTGCACTTATTTTGTCGTTAGAGTTGTTGCAATTTTTGTTGAGTGTAGACATTTTCAGGGTATATATGATAAACTCACGTAAAAGATTGTCAGAGGCCATACTTAAGGGATTGATGAAGTGTTGCTTTCCCTCTTTATAAATTTACCCCAAAGTACACAAATGTCCTGGGGACTTTTTACTTGCAGAGGATTGTATTAGTCTCACCTTAATTTACACGTATGATGAAAACGACAATAAAATTTATTGCTTGGAAATGAAAATATCAATCTCTCATACCTAATTTGTCTGTTGTGCTTTGGTACAATCTCAATCAAAACAGAGTTAATCAGGAGTGACCTCATAGGGTCACTAGCTCTAAAATTAATTCTGGTTTTAATGATATATGTCTCTAATTTATACCTAAAAAGTGTGGACCACCTGTGTTGTTGACTGGTTGTGATCATCTTGAGACCTAAGGGATTTGTATCAAGAGAAAATCCAGACATGCAGGATACATGTTTCTTTAAAGTGATGCTATAAAAATTATTTTCTCAATTAGATCTATGTGATTCACTTTTATTTTGTAAAGTCATGAAATTCATGACTTTGATTGAATACATGTTTGTGATTTGTTTTCACTAGCCTCCTTCCTTAGTGCCCTTCTCCAATGACACCATACATATAGCGTAACCGCAAGTATTCTAAAGCACATTTCACAGACAGGGTCACATTTGGCACTGGGTTGTAGCTTGTAGTGATACAATTTAATAGAAAATAGCAGTATTAATTAGATATACTCTGGCAGGCTACAAGTAAATGTTTATGATTACTGTCTAAAGTCAAACAGGAAAATGTAAAAGTAATAATAAATATATTCTCTCTCATTCCAATATGCCTGCTTAGGCAAATTTTTGGCTGGAAAAGCATAAGTGAGTAATTAGATAATTGCTGCCTTGATTGAGCTTAATAGGAAACATTTCAATTAGGCTAAAACGACACAGAAAGGAAGTGGGTTTTTTACAAAGGGAAACATTCCTTGTCAGGCAACTGTCAGCTTGTGCCCACACTAAGAGATGGGATTAAGTGGATCTCTGCAAAGGAAACAAAAAAGAAATGATTGCAGTAATTAGACCTATACTTAAACATTGTGTCTTCTGATAGAATTTCTTGATGATTCTAGCTTCGATAACGCAGCCCCTATAAATGTCTTGCCTGAAACAAATTACTGCCTTAAATCTGTGGCAAAATAAGTTCCTGGAGAAAAAAAAGCTAAGATTTTCTCATACTACAAAAACTAACATTCTAGAATTGCAGTCCTCTTCTCCAAGCCACCTGCAAGCAAATAATCAGAAAAGTCATTTGGGGCTCGTTTGCATGGTTAATAGTTTCTCCTTAGCATACCTTGAGTGGATGTATCTTGTTGCTGACTCAGGCCTAAGCCAGATGTCAAAAGGCTCCCTTCTCAGAATAACTGTCTAAGGAGCAGTTCTATTCTTAATATACTAGGGGTTGGGGAGAAGTGGTGGAACCTCTCTGTCAGTGTCAGGGCCTTATTCATTGATGGGTACCTGGTTCCACTCTCAGGTAGTTAAATTCACGGGGGTGATGTCATTTCTCGTGCCATTTCAGCAAGTTGCAAAGTACGCAGTCTAGGGCCTTATATTTTTAGACACTTCATAAATCATTACTGTTAAGTTTGATACCGTGTTTTATGTAAAAGAAAATAGCTTGAGCTCCTGCTAACGAGTAATGGAGAAGCCATTGATAAACCACCAAACTGTTACACAGCCTAGGAGGAAATACATCCCAAGTCTCATAAGAAACTTGTAGAGACAAATGTAAGTCTCACTTAAGGTATGCTGAATTCCTGACACTGAATCCCCAAATCATTTGATTCCTTCTGTTCGCTGGGTGAGTGTTCTCCTCCCTCAAGGTGACTGCTATATAGATGACACAGTGGGAACAATCTAAAGTAAGAGATGACGCATTAAGACATGATTATTGAGCTTGCATTGAGGATTTATTTGTGTGTGTGTGTGTGTGTGTGTGTGTGTGTGTGTGTGTGTGTGTGTGTGTGCAGTGCATGAGATCAATCCTAGGACTTCACACTTGCAGTGTACTGAGCTAATACATACCCAGGTAGAGCATGGATTTTGGAAACACATATGACCAATTCTAAATTTGGGCTCTACTTCTGGTTGTATTATTTTGGGGGCAAGTTGCTTAAATTTTTTACATCTCAGCCTCTTCATCCTTAGAATAAGAAGAATAATATTCTCTTCCTCTGAGGGGTGTAGTGAGGTACTAATGAAGTCATACAGGAAAGGCCTTAGTACAATGAAAACACCTAAAATGTTTGACTCCTTTTATTTATAGACAGTGGGAGATCGCATAATTTATTACGAGAACTTCAGAAATGCTTTTACAGTCAGAAATGTCAAGGATTTGCTCCCCAATGCCATTTTTTCACCAGTAGTTAAATTTTGAAGTTTTTTCAGTGGTCTGGGCAGGGCCACTTCCCCCCTGCCACCCTCCACCACCACCACCCATGTCTACTTCAGTTTGCCAGAATGTAAAACTGCTACAAAGGAAGCCATAACCAAGATGAACTGAAATCTTGGATCAGGGAGTGCCTACATCCCTGATTCCAGGGCCAGCTCCTGTTGTAATCAAAGCTTTGTACCGTGAGCAGAACTCCTCATTCATACCCAGTGAAGCAGCTGTGTGTGACATCCTTTCCGTGCTAATAACTGAACACACTCTTTACTATGTACATTTTTAGGACTTGAACATGAGACAGTCTTCATATGTGACTAACTTTTTCCACAGAGTCAATTTAAATGGAAAACTGCAAACAACTAAAGAAAATTATTCATTCCCTTGCACATGGCTCTAAATCTACTAGCCAAGCAGAGATCTTTCTTGGTTGATTTTAGAATTTTAGGGGTAATACATTTATAAGCATATTGTGTTCTCCATCCAGGCTAATTGCTATTTCTGTTATTTTTTTTCTCCTCAGAACCATCCCTGGTACTTCAGCCGCTTGTGTATAGTGTGTAAAACCTTCATTAGTGATTCATACCTGGGGGCAGAGGGGTAGTCACTGGGTGTAAGTGGAAGAGATCCCAGGAATCAATTCCCGCGACAGTACTGGTGGTAGTAAGAAAGGCCTAGGTATGTTGACAGTTTTTTGCTTTTCTGGAAGAGCTAATAGACATGCCCTTTGTCTCCATTTGTCCTTGGAGTCTTTGTGACCAGTTTTCCTGGCTGGAAATGCCAGCCAGGAAGCTCAGCTGGCTGATCTCATTTTTGTGTCAAGACTCACGCACACAGGCACAGTGCCTTACACTGGCCTTTTGCTGTATTACTGGCCTTTTCTGTTTACTCTTTCTTACACAATTCTATATTCAGTACTCATGCATCCTTTCTCTAGGAACCCCTTTTACAAAGAGTTCTGCTTTATGACAGCGCTTGACTTGCTGCCAGAGAAGCTGAAAACGAAGGAAGTTTAAGATAAATATCAATGGTGATTTTTCCCCCCTCCCTTGGTCACTCTCTCTTGATCTCTTTTATAAAAAAAGAAAAGTCATATGCTCATATCCTAACTTGTCCCAGTAGAGGGTCAATTACAACCAGTTGACTATAAATCCAGTCCAAGGAAAACACTGGGAGACGAGAGTGTAGCACTGAATACCGAGGGGCTCTAGAATCACTGTAAATGTTAAGAACGTGTCAACTGTGAACTCAGGGACTAAATTCTGTATTTTAGGACCCATTGCTTCCCAACAGGGCTCCAAATGAATAAAAATTAGTCAGGCACTTTTGTATGGTTAGGTATTTGTTTTTAGAAAACTTTTAAAAGTGCAAACAAAACCATAGTTAAGATGCTTGAATAACATGATAAAAATTCATTAACAACTTGTCCCTTGTTAAAATTAAATTATAGAATATTGGTTTGGTGTGGACTTCCCTTATCCACTCTGGTTCATCATCACTTCAATATAGATACTGAAGAAGCTTTCAGAATCCACCCCCTATTTCCCAATATCAAAAGAAGAAACAGTATATGTACCGAGAGATCTTTAACATGTATAGTAAAGGTAAAGGTAAGGTAAAGGCCCTCCCGTTATTCATCGATTTGCTCAAGCGGGTCCAGTAACGTCTCCATTGGAGACTTTGTTGTTACTGTGTTTGGCATATCGAATACGTCACGGGGGGCTTGCCAGGCTCTGCCGTGCGGGCGAGATACTCTCGGTAGCTTGCCGGGCTCTCCGAGAGGGACGGAGGAATCAAACTCGGGTCGGCCATGTTGGCTGCGTTCAAGGCAAACGCCCTACCGCTGTGCTATCGCTCTAGCCCATGTATAGTAATAATAGTAATTACTACAGTTTAGAAATTAAAAATCTTGGTATTGTAAGCCCATGGAGAATCTTTCTGACAACATCTAAACATTGATGATTGCACCTTCAGTTTTGAAAATCAATGGAATTAAGAGGACTTAATTTGCTGAGGATAGAAAGATTCTGCCTGACAGAAAATCACTCCCCTCCTGAGGAGTAGCAAATAGTAAGCCTACATTTTTTTGCCTTTCATCCAGGTGAGACCTAGGGTCCAATTTCTTCATTGTGCTTATATATACAATATGAAATATGATAATTTAAAAATGAGAACAGTAAGGACTCCTTGCCAAATGGCAGTAATTGCCTTTTTTATTAAGAAAAAAATGGATGTTTCAATTCTATTAGACATTTGTCTTTCATCTAATAACATTGAAGACATTCTGGCAGTGTGATAGAATTTTCATTTTATTCCTCTTATTACCAAACTATCTGATGTTTAGCAAGTGATTGAACCCTTGTATGCCTTAGTTCCCAATTTATAAATTAAGGGTATTTAATTAAAGGATTAGATGACAATTTCAACTCTTACATTTCAGAACATATAACAAAGTTATACATTAAACGTAATCTTGGAAAAGAATCATAATCATCTAGGGAATTTAAAAATTAAAAACACTGGACCCCATCCCACAAAACTTCCAACTCAGTAGGTCTGAATAAAGCTTTCATAAACTTTTTAAAAGCATGGATGAATTACAATAAATAATTAACTCCTTGTCAGGTACTTCGCTGTATGTGACAGAGCAACCTGAACTAATAATTTGAAAGGTGATAAAATAGACCTTTATATATTACACCTTTTCATTTTGGCATCTGTGTCTTACATACTTTCTCTCCTAGATCAGTCATTTGAAATACTCCTTTCATACTTCCACATTATAAACTTTCAAGAAGCTAACTCAACAATTAGGTAAATGGCAGAAGGATAAATATACTCAGTGTGACCTGTGGATACCATGATGAGTGGAAGAAGCATATCCTATCTTATATAGCTTATGAAATGATCTTAAGATTGAATATTCAAGGAAGTACCATTAAGGGGAATAAATATCAGGCAATTTTGATAAAGAAATGATAAAGAAATATCAGGCAATTTTACCTTTATTTTGTGCAACCAGATATGCTTCACTATTCTACTTTACCCCTAAGGAAACTACATCTCCATGAGACTTGTCTCCCTTACTCAGGATTATACAATTGATATATAACAGAAATGGTATAAGTAGGTTTAGCTCTTTACTGCTTATGAGCTACCAATAAGAACGTACTAAGGAAGAGAAGACACACCATTTTGCCTAAGCGGGGTTTTTCAGGCCCTAAGAATGCTCCAAATGATGTTGTTTCCACATTGGAAAGCTTCCCCACCTACCACTTCATAATTCAAGTGCCCTAGAAAACTTGGAGCTTTAGGAAAACAACAAAAAGAAGTAGTAAACAATGATCAAACCTGTGTGACATGATCAGCCTAGTTCTTAATCCTAGCTGGAAGTAGCATCAGCAGACAATGTTCTTCTGAAAGGAAACTAGATAGTAAATATCAGGGATCTTAATTATATTCCCATTATTTGTAGGTTTATGAATCCATCCATGTTTTGGGAATAATAATCAGTGTGGAGTAAATATTGAATAAAAATAATGTTTGTTATAACATATGTGGAAGATGGACATAATCTAAATGTTTAGTGGACACAATCTAAATATTTGGTGAAGATGAATAGCTCGCTATACCAAGTACATCACATGATAAAATATTATGCAACAACAAAAATGTCTATAAAGAAATTATAATGAGGTGGGGAAATATTAATGACACTATATGAAAAAGATATAAAGATACATGATATGATCTCAACTATAAAAATAAAATATGTAAGCACTAGAAACACTCAAATGTTCATAATATCTTCATAGTTATCTTCAGGTAGTAAGATTATGAATTAAGTTTGTTTTATTTATATGTTTTTACTCATATTATTATGAGTAAATATTATTCTATAGGTGATCATGTATTGATCATTTATTTAATAAGTGATAAACATATTAAGATATACCTATAAAAAGGAATTAGAGAATATGGTTCAGAAAGAATATTAGACAAAAAGTTTAGTAATGATAGATGAGGACTGAATTCTAAATAAATTTAAATGCCATTTACTTTAGGGTACCTTTCCCTAGGCTGTATTTTCCTCTTGTATCAATTTAGGGGACTGGACAAAAAATAATTAATCTCTTTTTGAGATTTAAAAAATTATTATCAAAATCTTGCTGTGAGAGTCCCTAAATTTTAAAATAATGAAATGTTTTAGCCAATAATTTCTCTAGTCTTAGTCTTAATTTTTTTCTGCATTGATTAAATAACCTAGTTGTAGTAGGTTGCTTCAAGGACATTAATATATAACATGTCTCCTGATATGTTGGTCTAAGTTAACTACATAGTACTTTTGTTTTGTTTTATTTTGGGGGGAGGAGATAAGGGTGTCCCAGGCAGAGCTCACAGTGCCCAAGGGCCATTCCAGGCCCAGCTGCTGTTTATGTGTCTCTGTGCTTGGACTTAGAAATAAATGCAGTGCTGCTTATGTTCACTACAGCTTGGGGGCCTCCAAGGATATATCCTCAAGAAGGCCATATATGAGTTCACCAGATATCAAACTCTAGAACCTGATAACTCTCAAACATACTTTCCAGCCTTTTGATACATCTTCCCAGTTCCAAACTAATAGTTTTATCATGAAGATACACTACAAAGCCCCAAACTTAGAAGTATTCTACAAAATCACTGGCATGTAATCATTTTAAAAATGAAAAAATAAATGTCAATGAAGGTTTGCAATACTTGAAATTGTAAAAGACAGAAAAAACATAAACGCTATATGAAATGGTTTTTTTACTATATAAAATATATCATTGAGATTTTAAAATTTTTAATTAAAGGTTTATTTTTAAAATACACAAGGTCAGTGCCAGAGAGATAGTATAGCAGGTAGAATGCTTAACTTGTGTGTGAATCAACCTGGGTTTGATCCCTGACACCACATTTTGTTCCCCCAAGCACTGCCAAGAATGATCAATCCATGAACACAGAGCTAGTAGTTTGTCTCTAGTAGAATTATGAACTTTTTTCATGCCTTAAATTCATATGTATAATCTCTAATCTCCATATCTTGTGATGCCTATGTATTTGGAGATAGAGCCTTTAAAGAGGCAATTAAATTAAAAAGGAGTCTCTTAGACTGGGTTCTATTCCAAACTATGTGGTATCCTTTGAAGAAGAGAAAATTAAGGTGGAGAGATAGCTCAGTGATATAGCATATACTTTCCATATATATGAGGTCATTGATTCAATCCCTGCACAATCAAAACAAAAAGTACTAAAAATCAAGATAGACAAAGAGAGGCACAAGGAATTTGTGTATACACAGATGGCAACTATATAAGGACAAGGTGGCCAAAAGGGATCATCAGCAAACCAATGAAAGAGACGTGTGGTGACATATGTCCTGGTCAATACCTTGATTTTGGACTTCAAATCTTCATAACTGTGAAAAAATCAATTTAAGCTGTTTAATTCATGGGGTGTGGGTTTTTGCTGGTTCACAAAGTAGTAAGTAGCTCTTTGCATTTATTAAAATAGCTGTAAGAACCATATTCTATAAGTTTAGAGAGGAAACTGACCTCCTGAGGAAGACTTGAGATGAAATAAAGTATGGTAAACAGAGATACTGGCAAATATTTAAGATATGCTATGTAAAAATGACAGTAGAAATGGTTCTCAACATCTTGAAAACCAGGTTATTTCATTGTTTGCATTTTGTTCCCATATCTATCCAAGCTTTATTTTCTAGAGTACACTGCTAAGGATATTTATAAGCCCAACACCAACTTCTCTGTGAACAGAATTGCAGAGCCTCTGTGGTTAGTGTAAAGTTAATAAGGTAGTAAGTAACTCAGGGTTCATTTAAGAGGGATAGATTCAGGGGTGTGAGACAAATGCTTCCTAAAGGGAGTGTTCACCTTTGTTTATAACTTTAGAGGATCTGGGCATGTTTTCCTTGAGTGAATCAAGTGAATCAGTAATAAATACTGAAATTATTCCTTTCAGTGTCATGTGAACAATAAACTTGGGTTGTTTGTCTAAAGTTATAATGACACGAATTGATGAACAAAAGATAAAATGATTTAAAAATCATCTTTGGGGCTGAGAGAGAGTACAGAGAATTAATGTACTTAATCGTACATGTGGCCAAGTCACTTTGGTCCTTTGTACTACTACTAGGAATGATCCTGAGCATAGAGCCAGGAATAGCCTTTGGACTTAGTTGAATGTGGCACCAAAACCAAAATAATAAATAAATAAACAAATAAATACATAAAATAAATTATCCTTTTCTTTTTTTTTTAAAAAAAGGGACTATCAAGCAATGTCATGTTTTATTTTTTTTCTGAACTATCTTAAGTTAAAGGGGATCATTTTCACTGGACAAAATCCAAATGGGTGCAAACAAGTGTAGTTTATTTCAGCATATAAGGACCTTCGTCCACATCTGAACTACACTGGTCTGTAGAAACCTGAGCGGTCCCAGTGAGAATCTAGAGAGGAAAAGGATATTTTTTAATACAATAACATCTTAATCCAGCGCCTTAGACCGCTCGGCCACGCTACCACTAATACAATGACATCTTACTTTAGTGAGTACACATTAATATTCTTCTCCTTACTCTCTTTCAAACAATTGCATAAGTATTTACATTATTTCAGGTCTTAGTTTTTAAAATCTTCACTTAAAGCAGTGTTTTTCAATCTGCTTTATTTTTCCACCTTATTTTTCTCCTGTTTGCCACCCCCCATGTCAGTTGGCCTCCTAGTCTCTTCCCATGTCTCCCATTTTGTGAGTTTTTACCTGTGATCCCCTTGAAATATACTGGGAGGCACACAGGGAGCCTTATGTGCACCTGGCTCAGAAATTCTTATTTAAAGATGCTTAATATGGTTTTTCACAACAAATAATACAAAATATATATTACTTCAGTTCTGCTTTGGGGCATGGATTAGGGTTTGGGATGGAGACACCCAAAATATGGTGGTGGGGGGGTGTAATGGTGCTGGGCTTGGTGTTTGAATATTACATATAATCAAATATTGTGAACTACTTTATGAAAAAATTTTTAAAAAGTTGCTTGATAGGGTGTTGGATATCAACCCAAGTGAACTCACAATAGGGCAAATGAAATGAGAGACTGTATATTTATATAGAATTTAATGATTTGCCACTATTTTGGACTTACTTGGAATATATTACTCTTAAATATTGAGTAATAAAGACAGAGATAATATAAATCTATAATGTTAAGGGTTTTTGTCTCTTGTATTCACTGGTCTACACTAGACTTTATGTTAGTGTATGCCATAGAGTAGACCTCAAATAGTTGTAATAAATAAGACATAAATAAAAACAATACCACCAACACTTTATTTTTTTCTCATCTCTAATTGAAGATTTAAAGTAAGGAAAAGACACAGAACTAAAGTGAAAATCCAACCAGACTCAGAATTCACTCAGTAAGTCTATAATCTAAAATACCTTTATCCTCTTTTATTCTTGCATTTAAAATCCTTAAATGTCCAATGAAAAGCAAAATAACTTTTTAAAAAGTGGTATAGGTACTAAACTCTAGATATATTTCATATCCTATGAAAGTGAAAATGCTTATTTTTGAGTGTTATTTTTTGTATCTGAGTCATTATTTTGACCTCATTTCAAAAAAAAAAAGAAATTAGAATCTTTAATGTAGACCTAAAAAAGTAGAGCAGGAAAAAAGCCTGGCAAGCTACCTGTGATGTCTTCGATATGCCAAACACAGTAACAACAAAGTCTCACAATGGAGCCGTTACCCAGCCCGCTCAAGAAAATCGATGAACAAAGGGAGGACAGTGACAATGTATCTTGGATATTAGTCTTTGTCATATGTAAGTGGTGGGTAAATATTCTTTCCAAGTCTGTGGGATATCTTTTTATTCTGGTCATTGTTTTGCTTTGATTTGTTTTTGGTTTTTTTCACATTGTAGAATCTTCTTAGTTGATACAGTCCCATTTGTTTATCTATATTTCTGTTTGCTTGGATAATGGTATTAAGTCATTCAAGATGCTTCCAATTCAGTGTCATGAAGAGTACTGATTATATCTTACTCAATATAATTTATGGATTTAGATCTGATGTGAAATTTTTAATTCATTTTGAATTCACTTTTATGCATGGATATGAGAAAGGGGTTTAAGGCCATACCTTATTTGTGACTGAGCAGTTTCCCCAACACCATATTTTGGAGAGGCTTTCCATGCTCCACTTCACATTCTTTGATTCTTTTGTTGCAGAATAGCTATTTATATACCTGATGATCTGACTCTGAATCTCAATTTCATTGGCCTAAGAGTCTGTCTTTATTCGAGTAGCAAATTATCTGAAATACTAGAGCTGTATAGGATAATTTAAATTTGGGAAAGAGAAGACTCCTGTCTTCTATTTTCCCTAGGATTTTTTTTGTCGTTACAATGGGTTGCTACTTCATATAAATTTCAACGGAATTTCAATGGACTGCATTGTATATTGTTTTGGTAGGATTGTCATTATAAGCCTTAAAAAGATTGAAGTCGGTCTTCTTTAAAGGTTTGAACTCACTCATAAACCTGCATGGGGCCCTGAATTTTGTTTTGGAGGAGATTTTGATTATAGTTTCAATCTTCTTGGTAGTAAAAATATTTTTGAGTGCACTTTCCTAGTGATTTAGCCTTGGAACACTAAAGGAGTCCAAAATATTTCCATCTCTTCTTGAGTCTCAAATTTTGTGCTCTGAGAACGTATCATTGTAACCCCATTCCCCTCTGCTGTGGAACTCTGTGATAAATTCAGTCCCAAGAAACAGTGAGAAAAACTTAGAGAGGAGTACTACTCCAGAATTGTGGGCTTCCACTAGGAATAAAGATGTCTGTACTGCAAACTTGGATGAATAAAGGTTTTGCAGAGGAATTCCAGGTTTTGAAGTGGAAAACGGTTCAGTATTCCAGCATTGAAAGGCAGAGTTGGGACTCCATTTGGTCCTCTGTGTGTTTCTGGCCTAGTGGAGGGAGATAACTTCAAAGATTTGCTAACCTATTAAGATGAAGGAGCAGCCTGGCCATAACTGTAACATACTTGGCATGCATACTTAAAAATTAAAAGATTGTAAAATCAGATAAAAAGTTTAATTTATTGCTCAACTGTTACTGTTGCCTATAAGTACTAGGAAGACACAATGTTGAGAGTAACAGAACTCCATGTCTTATAAGCATGCTTCAGAATATTTAATTTTAAAGGATCACTATAGTCACATTGCATAAGGCACAAAATCAAAGGATGACCAAAAGAAAACTTCAAGTGTTGTGTGTGTGACACTAAAACCAGCAGCTTGTACATACAATTGAAATAGAACTAGGGCTGTGGCTCAATGGTAGAGCACCTGCCTTACATGTGTGACATAATAGGTTCAATTGTTGGCTCTGCAAAAAAAATTTTTTTTTGCAAAGTGTGTATTTAATTAATAAATTAGTCTATTGGGAATGAAATAGAGTAAATGCTCAGTTAAACATTATTTTGTTTGTCATTGTGGAGACCCAGTTTATGGTTCAACAAATAAATAGAAGTAGAGAATAACCTTTACTCAGATGGCCTTATTTTACAAGCCATTAAAAAAAAAGGCTAGCAATGAACCTAGCACTGCCTGTATTTTACGATTAATGGGGAAAAAATGCCAGACTAGTCTGGGATATACTCATAGGACATCCTCTTTCTCATATCCCTTCCAGAATTTTATGGCACCGAATTTTTAAAAAGTAAATCAGTTGTTTAATTGAGAAAGAATTAACTTCTATGAAGCAGGTTAGATATTTATGTTTCCTTCATTTAAATCTCTGTGACCCAAGAGCTTCCTCTGTGGTCTGCATATCCTTTGTGCTGCTTAAGCTTTTCCTCTCTACATGGAAATAAAAAACGGAATATGTTAGTACCACATTTAATTTATACACAAACTTTTATTTTTATTTATTTATTTATTTATTTATTTTTTACACAAACTTTTAAAGTTTGAATTTGAAGCTTTTCTTTATGATGTTAGTTAGCCAATTTAAAGTTTAGTTTTAGGGCAGGTAAGCAAATTTTTAAATGTACTTCTTAAAATGTTTATTTTTACCATTTAGACTTCTCTATTAAGTTTTACTGAAATACTTTCTTTTCTTGATAATATAAGCTTTGAGGTTTAAAAATCCTGTATTCTCCTTTGAATATCTTAAAGAATGAGGTACATGCCCCAAATTTGGATATGGAAAATAAAAGTACCATATCTTACCAATTACACTGTTATTTTTGTCTTATGTAAAGCTGGCTTTTTAAAAACTAAAAATAGGGAATTAGTAACAGTGCCATTATAAGCCAGCCAGTTAGCTATTGGACTATTATAGTAGTATACCTGATTTGTTAGCATTTAATGGATTATATAGTCATGTCTTCTAACTCTTTGGGGGAAGAACATTTACTTCTAATTTACTTAAAAGAAACCAAGACTAAAGAGGAAATGATATGCATAAATCAATACCCCAAGTCAAGTAACTGTTATTAATTGTAAATAACTAGAGTATTCTAGAGCAAATTAAAAGTATTAGATATTGTATTCTGTAATTTTATACTACTTTAGATTTTATATTCTACTATGATGTGTGAATATTATCTTGAAATATGACTTTATATGCAGATAACCATTGCTCATTAAGTTGCCATTTTAGAATCATTGAGTGGTTCTGCTGTTATTAATTTTTTAAATTTTACCCTTAGAACTAGTCTGAGTCATAGATGTATATAACTACTAACCCGTTTGTCCTTTATATTCTCTCTGATTTTAGTATTTAACCAAATAATATCCAACTTGATTATGTTATTGTCCAGAAATGTCTTTAGTAATATTTTAATATTTCCAAAATTGAAATTAATTCTCAAAAGCTTTATAATCACTTTAAGGAAAAAAGAATGAAAAGAACAGGGATACCAGAATTCATATAACAGTAGTGGTAGAGGGTTTGGTACTTTGCTGATGGGGAGATGCACTAACTTTGTACATCAAAAGTATAAACATTAACATGAGTGTAATCATGCTACCCTAATAACAATAAAATATTTTTACCCAGGAAGGAGGACACACCTGGCATTGCTCAGGGCTTACTCATGGATTTTTGCTGACTGATAGAGTGATCGCTAGCAGTGTTCAGGCATCATGTGCAATGCTGGGGATAGAACCAAGGTCATGGCCTAAGCAGCCACAAGCAAAGCAAGTGCCTTACTGCCTGTGCTATCTCTCTGGACCAAAAAGTAAACATCTGGCATTTTTTCTTCTCCCTCTGACATTTCATATAATAGGATCTCCTCCTGTTCCTCAGGCTGTACACTCTCAGAGAAGGAATTGCACTCATTGTTGTAGAAAATGTCAGTTGGTTCTGCCTCTATGGAAAACTGTGTGATTCCACAGAAGAGTAAGAATAAATTCTCAGATGACCCAAAGATTCCAATTTTCAGAACACAAGAACATTACAAATATATATGCACAAATTATGGTTTTTGCAGCACTCAGAATAATAGCCAGAACATGGAAAAAATCCAAATGTCCAATGACAAATTAATAATCTATGGTGTATATACACAATGGAATATTATGCAGCTGTAATGAAAGATTAAATCATACACTTTGCAACATATATGGACTGGAGGGTATTCTATTAAGTAAAATGTCAGAGGGAGAACAAAATGGTCTCATTCATCTGTGAAATATAGAGACAAAACAAGGTAATGGTATTAAACAATGACAAAGCCCTTGGCCTTGAATTACAAAATTTATTCCACAAACAGTGACTGGGGGATCAAAAATGGGGGGAATGAGGACAAGGTCAGGGACCTAAGGTACAAAGATGATGTTAAGGGATGATAAATCCAAATATTCAAACCACAGAATCAACAACACTGAAATCAAGAGATCCAAACTTTAACAACCAAAGTAGAAAGGTGCCTGTAAAGAGGGCAGGCTGATGGGACATTGGGGGGGGGGGTGGGGGGGGAAGAAGATAGGTGGCTATGGAAGGAAACTGGGAACACTAATGGAGGGAACTTGACCCTGGTGATGGGATTGGTGCTACAATATAGTATGTATAAAAGTCAAACCAAAATTTTGAGATCAGATGAGGAAGAAGGATTTCTATTTTTACTTTGATTTTTCTTAAAATCTGGTGATTTAGAATATCTCTAATGATAGCTTCATGCATACATGTTCCAGCACCAGACCCACTTCCGGTGTCCACTCCACAAGGTACTTACCCTTCCCTCTTTTAATGTCCTCTCCCCTAGGTAAGCTCAGTTCTGTAGATTAACTCTCCAGTTCTGTTGAGGCATTAGATCTTTAAATATGAAAAATTAATTAATTAAATGCAGATGAAATAAGTAATTAAGTGAAGTCAGAAAAGTATCAGTGCCCTGGAAACCAATTCTTAAAGAGAAATGTGCACTATGTTAGTGGGTTTTTTTGTTTGTTTTTTTGTTTTGGGTTTTTTTTTTTTTTGCTTTTTGGGTCACACCCAGCCATGCTCAGGGGTTACTCCTGGCTCTGCACTAAGAAATTATCCCTGGCGGTGCTTGGAGAACAGGGGATGCCGGGGATCAAACCCCGGGTCACCTGCATGCAAGGAAAACGCCCTACCCACTGCTCTGTTGCTCTGGCCCAGAAAAGTGCACCATGTTAAAGAGGAATATAAGTTGTATGGACATTATATCTTCCATTAGCACAAAAGAAAAATTAATGGTTTAAAAACACTCTGAATGATATTTATTCCTGAGTCTTCGTGCTTAGGCTGACTTGAGTGGTTGCTGTGAGAATGACCTGGGGGTATATGGGACCTAAGTCCAGTATCTAGCATTGTCCTGAAGAGATGATTAGAGCTTATCATGTACTAAACTCTCAAAGGAAGAAGATGAATTCATCTAGGGTGGCAGGTGTGGTGAGAAAGCACTGGAACAAGCCTGAGATGCAAGCCCCAAATGAATTGGCTTTTTTCCTAAGACCTAGCCGCTTCTGCCTTGCCTGGTGACTCATCAATTATCAAGAACTTGCATCAGTCTCACCCTGGGGCTACAACCCTCTGGATCTTGGGATTGTAGGCGAGGTGAGATGCAAATCCTCTCACCTGATCCTGACCCTGCAATGCACAGGCACTCTATAGTTGAGTATTTTTCATGTGCAGGCTTTGACTTGTTCTTAAGGAACTGCTAATCATCTTCTTTCAGTGATGCCTAAAGTATGGGCTTACTATACAAAATCAAACTACATTTTGGGCAACAATCAAGAGAAGCCTGAGAAGAGAATGCAGATGCTGAGGCTTTTGAAGATATTTCACATCGGGTAGGGTTTGCCCTCCAAAATGACTCAGGTTGTTGGGGAACCTCGGCCCACCCCTGGACAAATACTGATCTCACCCCTTTCTGTTCTTATGTAATGTGAGTTTATGGGAGCCCCCACCATGTGCAGGGGACCTGCCTGCAATCATTTCTTGGGTGCATTGCATTTTTCTCCTCTTCAACTCTGCTTGATTGGTGGTCTGCTGTATACTGTGCAGATGTTCTTCTGCACTATTTCATGATTATTTTTCAAGTGGCTTCTTAGTCAAGGGAAGGCAGGTCAGCACATGAAAACATCTGCTCTCACCATTTTTCTAAGCAAACAGCAGATGGCATTGCTGCTGTCCTTTTGATCTGGAACACAAATTGCCATGGCTGAGGTGTTGGTTTACACTGACGCTGCTGGAGCATCTGCCTCCCCCAACAGTAGCGCTGCTTACAGATGTTTTCTTGGTAACTCGTTTTCAGTTTGTTTCTTCCCGTGATTCTACTTCTGTAGGGTGTCTTGAACTTTGGTCCTTCCTCCTGTGACTTGTGAATCTGCGTCACTAATATCAGCGTTGGTCACCAAGTAATTTTTTTTTCCTGGTCACCTCTGGAGGTTCTATTAGTATCGCCAAAGCGGAGACAGTGGAATTGACTATTTGGGGCGTCCCTGGATTTGGAGACTGAATGTATAGGTGTGACACACCCAACAAAATAATCTAGAAGTAGCTGAGCCATGGACTTAATTTTACTAATTTTCTTTCTCAACCAAACAAGACCATATTAAAATCATATTTGTAATAGCTGGGTTTGTAAAACTTTAATGTATGTGTTCTCTTAAGTTTGCAATCTGAAAAATTGCAATCATTGCAAGCAGTGAAGATAAACCAAAGATATTTCCTCTGCAATTCTATTTCTAAATGGAATTATGGTGTTTAGAAGAAAAATAATCTTTACCACTTCTCCTTGTTGATTGTATTCTCAGTGCATATTTTGTTATATTGTCACCTTTAGTCATATGCTGTGCTTCCTCATTCCCTATCACCTTTCTTTTGTAGGTGTTTCTCTTTTATGTCACCAATCAAATTCTTTATATATACCCTTGCTTTTTCTCCCTAAACCTTATGTCCTGTCAGAAGCTTCCATTTCCTCATCTGAATAATGTGAATAATTAAACTATTGGTGTACAGAGATTGTCTTAAGTAGTAAATGAGATAATGCATGGAAATTTTTTTGTCACTAGTTGTTCAAATTTGGTTCCTTGTATTATGTGATTTATTTCTCACTTTTTATATTAAACTCTTTTTTTCAAATATCCCTATGCAACTGTACACAGATACTATTCTTGAACATTTTTTTTGTTCTACATATTATATATACTATAGCCTTGGGACTCAAAAATCCTCAGGTCTACTTTTATAGCTTTAGTATGGTCTAATAACAATAACATGCGAAGATTTATTTGATATTTACAAAGATTGTTGGTAAAAGGGGGGAAAAGAAACTGTCAGTCAGACTCTTAAAACCTTGCTGAGACTGAATTACTGAACTATTCTGTTGAGTTCATGCCTACTCATATTTTGCCAATTTGTTCACTGTCTCATCAGGACTTCATCTTCTCAGTTGTGCATAGTCTATGATTTTACAAAATGGCAGGGTTTTGTATACTGAATTACTTTTTCTTTATCAGAAGGTTGAACAACGGTAACTCCATTCAGTAGTTCTGTTGAGTCAACTGATGTCTGCTTATACTGCTACCAAAGTAGACTTTGAAGTGGCGCATATTTTTAAGGAGAGTATCTTATTTTTCATTACATACCCTAAAAAAAAGGGACATTCTCATAAAAATATTTGAGAGTTCGGGAAATATAAGCCTTTGAAATATTTAGGATCTGTCTGTAGATTAGGGAAAAAATAATTCTATGCCTACTGTTTTAAAGGCAAGTTCTTGGATGTAGAAGAGTTGTCAAAATGAAAGTCTTTCTACAGCACCACTCTCAGAATTATATTAGCAGATAAAAAGGAACAAGAGGGGATTTTTAAGAAAAAGAGTGACTCATGTTTCTAAGAAAAGGCAGTCACCAGCTTTGTGTGGAAAAAATGAAGGAGCAGATCTGTTAATGTGTAAGTCCTTCTAGAAGTTGGAAATACTAAGACTCAATAAAGTTTAAATAGTAGTGATTAGTTTACATAACACTAAACAAATCTTTTCTATTTCAAACAAATATTCCTGGTGACATTATCCCATCGTCTATTTTTATTTTATTCCTGCTCAATATTTGGGAGCTTGTCAAATTCTCTTATTAAATGGTTACTCTGTATTCCTCTCCACATGACACTAAAATGAATAAGACTGTCTTAGTTTTACCTTTCTCAGATAATTTATTGCCTTATTTGGCACATATTCTACTTAATCCTTGCGAGTTTTGATTAGTTTTGAAAATTTTATTTACCACACTCCTCTCTAATTCTGCCCATCGTCATCCTTTAAATGAATTGCCCTGTCTTATTTCCTCCTTCGTCTCCCTTCTTTGAACTTCTAGTTAATTTCTTCATTTATTTTTGTTTCCTTTAAAACTTACTTTGTGAACTAGAGAGATAGTACAGAAGATAGGATGCTTGCCTTGCACTTGGCCACCCCAAGCTCAATTCCTGGCTCTTTTTTTCTGGTCCTCCAAGCCCAAGCAGGAGTGATTCTTGAGTGCAGAGTTAGGAGTAAGCCCTGAGCTCTGCCAGGTGTGATCCAAATACAATCATAATAAATAATAGTAATAGTAATAATAATTATGCTTGGCCATCCCAGTAGACCCATTTAACTATGTTATAATATATTGTATTTTACATTTAAATACAGCAGTACCCTTTTATTAATTATTTAAGATTTTCTGAATTAGTAAACTTAAAAAATCTTTAGGAGATCAAGTATAAAGCTGACCCAAATCCATGTTCCTTATCCCCTGTTAAGTACAGTACATCAGTGTGCTTCCTATGCTATCAGCTCATCATCACCCCATCTTTAGTGGTGGTATCACTCACTCATCCTAACTGCATCTTGAATGTTTAACCCACCTTATTCCTCCTTTTCTTGCTCTACATTTGACTGCTCACCACATCTTATTAAATCATCCTTGCTTCTGTAGTGTTTCTCACATTGGTTTGCTGTGTTCCAGTTCACATCACTAGTCTCATTCGATGGCTCATCATTCTTCCACTGTTTCCAACTTGTAACACCATTAACACCCCCATCCACCACTACAAATGCAACCCCAGTTTCCCTGCCTCCTGCTACTTCCAATTCATCTGACAGTTTATAGCTTTTTCTTCCCCAAAGTGGCTATAATGGTTGTTTCTGCCCCATCTTTCTGTATGTCTCTATTGAATAAATTTGACTCCTTCCTTACGTGTTCAGATCATCCACATGTTAGCATCAATTGCTTCTCCACTCTTCTCCTGCATGCCTCTGCACCCACCTAGAATGTTAAAAATGCCTGTGTTCAGGCATTTAAAAAATTATCTGCACTTGTTATGTTCCAGGTTTTTCTCAGTTGTATTTTCTCTTATTCATTTTCCTAGATATTCTAAACCTATCTCCCCAATCAACACCTACTGGTCATTTTTTAAGATAGTTATAAAGCTTCTCCTGGTTCTTTTGTTGTTGTTGTTGTTGTTGTTGTTGTTATTGAGTCACCATGAGAAACAAAGTTATAAAGCTTTATGATCAAATTTCAATCATACAATGTTCCAACACCCATGCTCCTGGTTCTAACAATTCCCTAAGTCAGCTGGCTTTCACTGTTTATTTAGTCATCTTGTCTGATCCATCTGTTATCCTTTTCCCTCCCCTTCTAGCTTATTGTGTTTGTTTCCTTATTTTTAGCAAGAATTTAATTAAGATCCTTGAAGATGAGAACAATTACCTTAATTATTGTATTTTCTATGGTGCCCAGCATAATAACAAATTATGGTTGGTATTTGATAAATAAGTGAATAATAAATAAGCAATAACTAATTAAGATAATTTCTTTCTTCCTTCCTACCTTTCTTTCTTTCTTTCTTTCTTTCTTTCTTTCTTTCTTTGTTGTTGGTTGTTTTTGAACCATACCTGGTGGTGCTCAGCGCTTACTTCTGACTCTGTTCTCAGGGATCATTCCTGGAAAGGTTCAGGGGACCATCTACGATGCTAGAGATTGAACCAGGGTGGTGGCTACATGCAAGGGAAGCACCTGCTCACTTTATAGTCTTTCTAGTGTCAAGATAATTTTAAAAATAATAAAGATTTTCATTTAAAAAGACATTTAGATATATATTATTTGCTATCCCTTTCTCTCTATTTTTTAAAGCACAATATTCAAAACTAGGTTTCTAATTATGTTAATCCTTGGCTCATATCTCCCTTTTCCAACTAGGTCCTGTACTTTGAGGAAACGAGTGGGGGGACAAGATGCCTTAAAAACTTATTATTGTCAGTTTTGGGTTAAGGAGGAAATGCTGAAAGTATTTGGAAAGTTTATCTCATTTGCTCATTTCAAGCTCGTGTCTATTGAGTTTACATATTTACTTGAACTTTAAAAATCTTAGAACTTTGCTTATATATTTAGTGTCTTACCTAATACATTTTAACATAAGTGGAGACTTATTAAACATATTAAATGTGTTAATGCTGACTATATAAATGAATATGTACATATATTTAGGAATGCAAAGAAACTGGGAATTTTAATGCAATTTATATAAGCTCTACTCAAAGAGTGATATAAAAAATATCCTCAACTCTACATAAATTGTAACTTGTTACCTTTACTTTTAGCTCAGCACAAATATACTTACATAAAAATATTAGCTTGAGTCATTTGAAATTTATGTTTGAGCATTTTAGCAAAAACAATAATTTCACACCATTTTGTATATGTAGACATAGAATGGGAAGATCATTCAGTTTTCAAGAACTTTAGGTTAGGGCTTGGGATCTGTGTGCATTCGTCACCCTAAACTGGTTTGCTATTTACTTTTGACTCCACCTATGCATTTAGAGTGCTAATTAGTAGTGCTATTCTTAATTTTATGCTGGTAATTATTGGCTTAATTCTCTAAAAGTTATTAGTTCATATTAGTTTTAATTAGTTGTTTTTATTATACTAATAATTAAAACAAAAAATAATTGGATATTTCCTTTACTTTGAAGTTGCCCTAAAGTATGCATGTGTCATGTCATGACCCTGACTCAGCAACTCTGTGCATTTTGGTCAGTTGTGTTCTGAGGCTCATTCATTCACCCATAATTTCACCAACAGTTGGAATAATGGAGCACCAATTTATTCTATGTATATTATCCCAGACAATGCAAGGTTGATTCCTGATCTCAAGAAATAAAGAACTGAAATATACTTAGTCTGATCTTGGTTCAGCTAACACTTGTCTTGCTAGCATTCGCCTTACTGGTCATTGTGATGATGATGCTCACAATTGTGTGTAGATATATTTTAAAAATTTGGTTTCCAAATACCAGATTCTCTCACTCATCTGTGGAGTTTAAAGAAACAAAGAAAGGGATTTGACAGTCCCCAATACAAACAAACCCTGAGATAAGATAAGTAGAACTGGAAACTTATGAAGCTAGGAAGGGAGAAGGGGGATGGGTTCATAGAATAAAGCAAAAGGAATCTTTTTATTTTTTTGGCTTTTTAGGTCACACCTGGCAATGCACAAGGGTTACTCCTGGCTCGGCACTCAGAAATTACCCCTCGCAGTGCTTAGGGGGCCATATGGGATGCTGAGAATCGAACCCAGGTTGGCCGTGTGCAAGGCAAAGGCCCTATCCACTGTGCTATTCCTCCAGCCCCCAAAAGGAATCTTGAAACACTGTTGGAAGGACTGGTGGTACAGGTCTGAAATGGTAAAATAACAATTTCAACAGTATTCTAAAACTACCGTAGCTCAATAAAAAGAAATAAAAACTTTAAGATTAAAAATTCAGGCAAAACTATATCCAGAATGGCTCCCAAAATGAACACAATTTTCCCAGTAAAGAGAAATCTGAAAAGGAAAAAATTACTAAGGAACTAGAGATCAGGGTTGGGCCTTGAAATGGGATGAGTTAAAACTACACGGAATTCACTCTTCTTACCAACATGGAATTATTTTTGAATTAGTGCTTCTGATATTAGCCTCTGATATTAGCCTTTGGCTGATTCCCAGAATTCTGAAAAAAACTCACATGTCTGTAATTTTATTGTTTTTATAGAATCTAGGTTTTGAGAGGTCCAATCACTCTAAAATGCTTTTTGAGAAAAGTAACTTCTTTGTAATAAAAATTATTGATATAAGTCTGGAGAGATTATACAACAGGTAGGGCACTTGCATTGCACATGGCTGACTTAAGTTCTATCTCTGGCACCTGTTTTATTTTTCTTGGGTTTTGGTCCATACCCAGTGCTGCTCAGGGCTTATTCCTGACTCTGAACTCAGGAATCAATTCTGGCAGTGCGAGGGTGACCAAGTGAAATGCCATGGATAAAACCTGGGTTGACCACATACAAAGCAAGCACCTTACTTGCTGTACTAACTCTTCAGCCAATTAATTCATGGCCCATCCTATGGTCACATGAGCCCTGGTAGGAGTGATTCCTGAACACAGAGACAGCAGTACGTCCTG
This sequence comes from Sorex fumeus, assembly GCF_029834395.1. Classification (NCBI taxonomy): domain Eukaryota; kingdom Metazoa; phylum Chordata; class Mammalia; order Eulipotyphla; family Soricidae; genus Sorex; species Sorex fumeus. The sequence continues at coordinate 58,118,583 of NW_026606155.1, forward strand.
AAAACTGCTGAGTGTAGCCCAATACAAAGTCACTGATATAATTTTTTATCTGCGATTTCTGTGATTAACAAGAATGAGAAGAAACCAAAGGATCAGCTTCTATGTACGTAACTTCTCAGTTGTTTCAGCATCAAGGATACCATATTTAGATCTTCTTAAAGGTCATCAGTGAAATCCAAAGCCTTATTATCCCTCTTTCTGCAATTCCTCTGATCCAAGCTCTAAGGCACATAAAAAAAACATTTTATCTTTGAGAGCATAATACAAAACCTGTACCACCAAAACTCTCTTACCTGTGTTTGTCTTATTGCTTGCTTGATGTACAATTGAAGCATAAGAGTGAGTGCCTGGGGCTTTCTTGGACCCTAATGCTCAGCTCAGTTGACTGAAATAAAAACAAAAGTGTGATTTCAGGCTCCCAGTTGTCAACCTACTTCACTGTGGTCCAGTCTCTCATTTCACAAAGATCTTCCACAGTTGAGAGAAGGACTGAGATTTGGTCTCTGATAGGACCATTTTCTAGGCCCATTCTCCACTCCTAGACAGTGTGGCATACAGGCTCTAGAGTAGGGATAGAGTATCAGTTAGGGGTCTCACAGGCAACATATTGATTTAATTAATTAATTTGTTTCTTATTTGCACATAACAATTATTTTCCACTTTAATTAAAATAGTTATTACATTTATTCACAAGAGGGAATGTATGAATTTCAAGATTTGCTTTTATAATTTTCACACGACTTTTTTTTCTGATAGCATCTTTTAATCTGGAAGGAATGGATCTGGGCCACACCAAGTGCTCAGAGATCACTCCTGAAGATTCTTGGGAGACCATATATATTGTTCTGGATAGCTGACTGGGGTCAGCCACACATAAGACCAGTGCCTTAACCTGTGAACTATCTCTCCAGCAGCATTGTTTTTAAATTTTTATGCCTCTTCCCTTTCATATTGAAAGAAAAATGACAATGAATTCTGCTTGTTATTTGTTATTAAACTTATTAACTCTACTGAGAAGAGTTGGTCCCTTGACTGCATTGTCTTGGGATTTGGTGTATTACTCTATTTTCTTTGATATATGTACAGTAAAATATCAGGCCCTAAAATAAAATCTCTTGCTGGGTTTCTTCTCCCTTGGAAAGAATACACTTTATGGCCATATGGAATGGCATCATGTCTCACTGTTGGGGTAGCACAGAAAAGACAACATCACTGAACGCTTTCCTTTCTCATACAGCGGAGGCTCTTTAGTTTTGTCAGGTGCTGTAACTTGGACCCAACACTGAGCTGCAGCTCAGGAGACAAAACAGTTGAAAAACTTGAGGAAAGGCTCTAAGGGTCAGTGAAATTTACTGTGGGCAGCTGCTGCTTCAAAGCCACTCTCTGTGCAGAAGCCTATTAAGAAGTAGTAGGTTACGTTCCCGCCGTTTCCCCCAGCATGATGGATGATGCTCTGAAAAGAGAAAAGACTTCCTGTTTCATGGAGGCAGCTTTCCTCTCAGCTGTCTTGCTGGCTTTCTCAGGCCCTCTCTGTTCCGTTTCTAACCATTGAATTCACTGCTCCACTACATTTCATAATAACCTGGGTTTGTCAGAAGTGACTGACTGTGACTCACAATGACTGCTTGTCAATCAGCAGGACCTCCCACTCTCCCACTCTGACCAGGAGCTGAGTGTGCTGCTGGCGCAGGAAGGAAAGACCCAGCAAAAAGAATCAGGTTGCAAATGGACAAATAACAGAAGAAATGGTTTCAGAATTTTCTTGACCTTTTCTGCTCTCAGAAACATTTTCATTCTATGTAAAGAAATTATTACTCCCTGTTCTTCTCTCCTGCCCTCTATTTGCCACATTTCCTCCACTATAGGCCTTCTGTATGCCTGAGTTCCCCAGGCTCTGCATTCTTGCTTCGCCTTCTTAACTGCTACTCATCTTTCCATTTGGGGCCTGTGGAAAAGTCTCAAAGCAACTTCTCCCTGAGAAACTCCAACTCAAGATACTCACAGGACTTGATATAGCACTTCGCTGGGCAGCCATTTGATAGTTGCATTTACCATACTCTGCATTATTGAATGCTCTTCTCTCTCTCTCTCCCTCCCTCCCTCCCTCTCTCTCTCCCTCTCTTTCTCACACACACACTCACACACACCCTTTGTACAATGTCTGACCCCTCCAACTGCAAGTTCCACAAAGGATTATGGCTATCAGTCTTCATCATTATACTTCCAATGCTCTCTCTTCAGTACATACTTGGTTAGTGCTTGATAGGGATCATATTTATACAGCATTAAGAAAGCAGAAACCTGCTGTAATATCCTTTTTTAATAGACATAGTAGATATTTAAAAGTCATCATATGTGGTCTTTTTAACAGTGATACTGAGTTGCTCACTTTGTGAAAAATCATAGCACCCCTCCTTTCTGAGTAGGGAGAGGTTGTTCTTAATGGATTTTTCAAATTTGATCATATGAAGATCGTTTATTTCAAATGAATTTTATTCTGATTGCATACTTCCCATAAATCAGTGGTTACCAAGGACTGGTGCATTTAGGACAGAACTTCGGTGCTGTGTAGAAAAGATTAACATAGACAATATCCTTGCCTCTCTGAGGTTAATCATAGGGGACATCAGGTAAAGACCATGAAAAAAGTGTTCCCTTGTAAGAACATGGGATACTCACAAATATAAATGAGTAGACTGTCTAATTATCTCTTCTTTCAGAAGCTCATATCTGTGGATTGATAGAGAAAAAATACATAAAGGGCACACGGGTAGATTTATATAGACCTATTATCCAGAAATCTTATGTTTCATTCTAAATTAACCCACTGTTCAAAAGGAGCTAAAACTAAGATTCTTTAAAATATTTGGAATGGCAATATGTTCATTTTGTTGATTTGATGTGTAGATGGAGCTAAGGAGTTAAGTATTTAGAGAAATAAGAATTCACATCGAAGTTTCCTTATGCTGTCTAATTTAGAGGTTTTTCTTTCTCTGTGAAATACCTTCGGGGCTTCTAAAGATGTCAGCAAAGAAGGAACTCAGGGGGATAAAACTTTGGTCTCCCAGTTCTCCAACCTGAAATACCAGTTTGAAACATTTGTTTTAGAATTGTAGAATCTCATTTGAGGAAAGATTTGCAAACTCTTCTTTAAACCACAGAATTCAAGGATTCTTGCCCAAGGCAGATGACAGGAGTTATCTGAATGTTGGGGGAAAAGAAAGTAGGAGATAGTGTAGCATGTAGACAGGAGAGAAACAAAAACATTCTCTATAATCAAGGCAAGAAATTGATGAAATCAGGCCAGAGTGACAGTATAGCAAGTAGGGCACTTGATTTGCATGCAGTCAACCTGGGTTCAATCCCTGTATGGTCCTCTGAGCACTGCCAGAAGTGATCCATGAATGCAGAGCCAGGAGTCCTCTGAGCACTGCCGAGTGTATCCCACAAGAAAAAGAAAAAGAAAATCGGTGAGATCTTGACACAGATGAGCTGATCATTTGGGACATTATTAGATCAATTTGAACTGAATCTACTCTACAACATACTAAGAATCTTGTTTGAAATACTTCAAATGAGTAGGAAAAAAGGTTGAAAAATTCCTTTCTCAATTCATGCTTGGTTTGCCTTCATGTTGCTTGGAGAGTCCTCTATCTAAGAAATAATGGAGAGTTACTAGAGTAAATATGAAATTATGAGTCACAGATTTTATGTGTAGTGCCCTTTTCTTTTTGGAAAATTTTCTTGAACTACTTCTGGAGCCCGGCAAGCTACCGAGAGTATTGGATATGCCAGACACAGTAACAACAAAGTCTCCAATGGAGACGTTACTGGGCCCGCTCGAGCAAATCGACGATCAACGGGAGGGCCTTACCTTACCTTACCTTACCTACTTCTGGGGCTTAGCAAATCAGGTATCAGAACAACAGAGGGAGGAATGAAGCCACCTTGAAAATGGAGGCTCAGCTGTGTCTCAGGGATCAGATACCTCCAAACCATCCTCTCTAATGTTCTATTTAGTTTTCTTTCTAAAAATTTGTTGTAATGTAGCTGTGGTTATCTTATAGGTTGATCTATTTTTAATTGCAAATATAATATGATAATGCAGAATTATTGGTGTTAATAATTTGATATCATAATATAAAAATTATTTCTCATAATTTAATGAAAATCTCTGAAAGTCAGGAAATAGGCTATAGACCCAGAAGGAAAATAATTTTTGTCTAGTGTATGCCAAGAAATATTGGACATGCTCCAAAATTTTACTTTTACTCTTGATAGGAATACATAGAAATGCTATAGTTTCTATTTGAAAAGTATGTCTGTACATCATTTGTATATATTTAAAAACCCAAATCAGGGGGCTGGAGCAATAGCGGGTAGGGCGTTTGCCTTGCACGCGGCCAACCTGGGTTCTATTCCCAGCATCTCAAATGGTCTCCTGAGCACCGCCAGGTGTGATCCAAAAAGCAAAATAAATAAATAAATCACTGTCTCTGTCCTCCCATTGTTCATCGATTTGCTTGAGCGGGCCCAGTAACGTCTCCATCGTGACAATTGTTACTGTGTTTGGCATATCGAATACGTCACGGGGAGCTTGCCAGGCTTTGCCGTGCAGGTGAGGTACTCTCAGTAGCTTGCTGGGCTCTCTGAGAGGGACAGAGGAATCGAACTCAGGTCAGTCATGTTGGCCGCTTGCAAGGCAAACGCCCTACCCGCTGTGCTATTGCTCCAGCCCCAAATAAATAAATAAATAAATAAATAAAAACCCAAATGAAAAGGAGATTGCTCAAATTCAAGATGATTGAGATTATAAAATTCTCAGTAAATAACATTATCGCATGGGATATTTGCCCTCTGTTAAAAAGTAAGTAATTTAAATGCCTATTGACAATATTTTTAAATAATAAAAATCCAAATCTTAAATATAGAAATATTCACATGGGTGGAAACTAACAAATTAGCTAATAAATCAAAACCAAACAGTGATATAGATAAGAAAATCTTTATCTTTCCCATTGTAATTATCATCTAATAAAGCCAGAAAGGTATGTCCATGTTGAATAGTTTATCTTCTCAAAATGCATAACTGATTGTCGCTCTGGTTGTGCACACCGAGTGGGATTACGTGGTTAGAGGACAAGTAATGATACACTTATATTTGGAGTCACTTTTGCTTAATGCCTTATCATATTGTTTGAGTGTTGACAAGGTACCAATAATGTTACTTTGTCCTTTCACTGCACCCCTCAGGAGAGGATCTTTAAGAGCTTTACTCACATTAGTGTGTTATTCCCAGGATTATTCTTTCTGTTTTATAACTGAGGAAACTGCTTCCATGGATATAAGTAACTTGTTCAAAGACAGCAAACAAAGTCTCTCATTTTCCAAAGCTGTTCCTGATTCCAGAGCTTGACTGTTCCACCCTCAGGATTAACACTTGAAGTATGCATTCTCAGATGGCTCTCCCCAGAGAATGGTCACATTAACCTCATTAAATTAAGCATTTGTGAACATATATAAGGGATCCGCTTTTTTCAAGTCTATACATAATTTACTGAACAAATTAAGGAATTGAAATATAGAGAAAAATTGTTAAATTTACTACATTTAGAGAAAAGTTGCCTAGCATTTCATCTTCACTGGCTTTACCCTCAGTCTCCTAAATTGAAAGCAAACTACTCACTTACAAATTAGCATGCATATACATAGAAACACTTCACTGATATTTGGTTTGAATCCATGAAAGTATTTATAAGAAATTTATAAAACTCATTTGTTTAAAATATATTACCATCTTTGGTCTTATAGAAACTTATGTATGTATGTGAAAAGGCTTGGAAAATGAAAACATTGAGTAATCTTTGCAGATAACTCAAAAGTAGCATATTAGAACAAGATTTCAAACAAGAGGGAAATCATTGAAGAGCGATTAACACAGTGAACCACATAGAAATATCTATTTTTCACCAAGAATTTTGAACATCCTGCCATTTCAGGTAATGACTTCCTTCACAAACAAAAATCATCAATATTCAGGATCTAGCAAAATGCAATATACTGTGTGACTTGCATGCCTGCCTGTGAATACCTGTTAATTTGCCTTTTAACCTAAAGTTCTGAATATTTGTGATGTGAGTTAGAGTATGCACAAATAGGAAAGAGGAAGGAAGGAAAGAAAAAAGCAAGGAAGGAAGGAAGGGAGAAAGGAGGACATGTCATCGCTACAATGATTTACATTAAAGTGCATCTATTTCCATCTTCAAAAACACTGATGTCCTCTCTCTGATTTTTGTGTGTGCTGTGTAGTCACCAGGTGCACGTGATTACCTGAGCAGGCCTTGTAAAGTCAGAGCAGGTCTAACTTGCCTCTGAGTGAGAGTAGATACACTCCCCTACATGCATCTTTAGTAGCTCATTTTCCAGACACTACATTTTCTTCTAGTAAGGACTCAAAACATGCTATCTACATACAGAGGTTGCAGAATCCAGGTAGAAAAATCTGCACAATCCTGCCCATTGACTCATGTATTTTGATAACAACCCCCTGTGTGGTCCTGTATCTCTTTGTGGTTAAGGCAGAGCTGTTATGGTTACTGCACGAGTGATCTATCATTTAAAAAATATAAATTTTCTCATTACTGTGTCGGCCATAAATTATTTTGCTAACATGCTGTTTGGAATCTGGGGATGGCCATTTTATATCCTCTGTTCACATGATCTAAGCAGCATTTTTGCATGACTTTGGGGAATAAAACAGGAAAAGGGGGAAAATTTTAAAAATAGAAATGAGCTTAATGGCTTTTTCATTTATTGTTTCTTTAACCACTTTAATATACTATGGGGGGATATGTACTAGACTTTTGTGGAAAGGGGGACCCATTCTGTAACCAAAAGAAAGTGAAAAATATTTCTGGAACATTCTGACTTTCAACTTCATTAATGATTCAAAAAATATGAAATGATAAAATAAAACTCAGAGGCTGCCAACTCAGGTTTCACAACAATCTTCCTGCCCAAAATCATAATTCTTTTTTTCATCTTGCCACTAAACATAAAAGATCAGATTTTGTCTAAACAATATACCTGCAACCTCCACCTCAAATACTAGAATCAAGGAAAGCAGTAAAATGATAAATTATTAAAAGTAAATTTTATAGTGTTTGTCATTTCTAACACCTAAAGGAAACTAGTATTCTTAGAGACAAGAATCTGGGTGGCTAGTACAATTCTATTATCTTTAATAAAACTAAGGGATAATTTCTATATTCTTTTCTCGATTATTTTCCAGGTATTTTAGCTTCTAATTTATAATGATGTTATGCTACTCTATTTCAAAAATATCATGCTAAGAATTAACATGGCACCTTATGAGACAAATGCAAAGATTTTCTTAAGTATATGACTTATATATGAGAGAAATTACTAGCAAAAGTCAAAGAAAGAAAGAACAGTAAGAAAGTCTAAGCAGTGAGGTTATCTTGAAAGCTACTGAAATCATCCTATCAAAGATGCCGTCTCAGATCAGGAATGGGAAGATGAAGGAGAAAGTCCTTCAGGGGATGGTATCCTTCATAGACAGCCCATAGTCTCTAATTCCCCTTCTTGTCTTTGTTTTGATGGGAAATTAGTTTCACAACATACAGCTTTTCGAGTTTCTCATCACTATCTCAACTCCAGATATAATCTAGGTGAATAGAGCAGGGTGTCAGGAAATGCTTCCTGTTTCTCAACTGAAGGCAAAGGACTGTGTCCCTTCAACTTCTGGGGTGTAAAGCATTTCTAATGTACTGTTGTATCACTCTGGATTCCTTTGTCTCCTCTGCCAACACACACACACACACACACACACACACACACACACACTATTGATTGTTTGGGTGTCAGCTGGAGAGTCCAGCTGTCATTTGTTCTTTACCAGCAATGTTACCTGTGTGTAAGCGAGTGGTCCCAAAATTTTGGAATAAGACTGAAAAAGGCTAAGGAAAGCAATGGGGTGAGCACAAGGTCAGGAGGCAAAGCAATCCTTGTGGTTTCATGGCTCTTAGAAGATCTTCTATAGGATAGTGGCACCTTCTCAACCATTAGAGAAATTTTTTCACAGCATGGCCCTTGGACTTCCTTTCTCAAAAACATGCAAGCAAAGACCTGCTAATGTGATGACTTTCCAGATCTTAGTCCTGACCATCAGAAGCAAATGCTCTGGGGTGAGATTTAACAAGCTCATTTAGTTAATTCTGTACATGAATGTTTGGGAACAATCTAAAACCATCTCACCTTACCAGAATGTGATTAGTTAAAAAATAAAATACACTGAACACAAAGTTACTGCCCTCAGAATTCAGTTTGATGGTTAAGTAGGTATGACATATGCTGTGAGAATCTTTCTGATTATTGGCCAAAAAAAATTACATATAATGAAAGTAACTCTATGCTTAGAATGACTTTGAAAGTGGACTCATCATTGCTATTTAGGTAAGTTTGGCCATGGACTTTCCTGCTTGGGTTTGACTGTAATTGTGTTTTGTGTGGCAGAGCATGACTTTGCATATAACTCCAGCCTGTGGATTTGCATTTCTAACACAAAAGGGACTTTCTAAAAGTAAAGACCAGAAAAGAAACTAGATTATTATGGTGTGATTATCTTTGGGGAGAGTGTATCTGAGAAGGGAAGGAAAGAAAAGACTGAGATAACAGGGTAGGGCAAGGAAGAGAAAGAACAAAAAGAAACAAAGGACAAGAGAATAACATCAGAGTCTGCATTGTAAGATAAAAATCACTTCACTTAATCACTTAATCCCCGTTATTCATCGATTTACTCCAGTGGTGCCAGTAACGTCTCCATTCATCCTGGTTGCGTGCTAGCGTAGCCCAATGGTATCTATTCGTTCTAGGAATATGCAGAGCCTCAAACCGATCATTCAGGGTCTTGACGAAGAAGTCTGACCATCTTGTAGGTGGGCGTCCACGTGATCTTTTGATGTCCCGTGAAATCCAATCAGTAATGGCTCTAGTCCAGCGGTTGTCTGTAAACCTCTTTACGTGTCCAGCCCATCTGATTTTTGATGTCTTGGCAAATGAGACAGCGTCCCTGATTCTTGAGCGTTGACGAAGATCAGAACTCCGGATTCTATCTCTCATTTGAATGAATCGTGATATTCCAAGCATAGCTCTTTCGATTCCTCTTTGAGAGACCCGAATAGCGTTCTCATCCTGTTTTCGTAGGGTCCAGGTCTCTGAGGCATATGTTAATGCAGGAAGAACAGTGGAATCAAAGAGATGTGCTCGTAGCTGGTTCTTTGTCCTTTTAGTTATTTCTTCAACGTTCTTGAAGGCATTCCAAGCCGCTCTATTCCTCCTGCGTAACTCAGGTGCCAGGTCATTCATCATGTTGATTTCTCGACCTAGGTATATATATGTATGTTATATATATAAACATGAAAAAATAATTCTCAAGAAACAAAATATTATCAATATTATTATGATTTTAAGGTGCTTGACAAGAGGAACTTGTGGATGACCCAGTGGTACTGAAAATTTACTCCTGGCTCTGTGCCAGGGATCACTCCTGGCTGGTCAGAGGGATCATATAGAATGCTGGGAATCAAACTCAGATTGCCTATGTACAAGGCAAGTATCCTGCGTCCTCTTCTGCTACAGAATCTTATGATTTGAAAAACATGGGAATTTATCTAGAGCTCTAGTTTTCTTCTTTCTCCATTCCTTATCTCTCACCACAAACACAAAATTCTGGTTCTGTTTTTATTTTTTTAATGCTTTTTAAAAATTTTCATAAAGTTGTTCATAGTAGTGGATTACATTCACTATTTCTTTTTTTATTATTTATTGAATCACTGTGGGATAGGTTACAAAGCTTTCAGGTTTAGGTCTCAGTCATGCAAATATCAAACACATTTCCCTTCACCAATACTTATTTTTTACCATGAAGAACCCCAATAAAACCCCACCCCCCACCCCTCCCCGTCCCTGTGAGGCAGATGAATTCTAGTTAACACTCTATCTGCTTTGATTAGATTCATTGTTTCAATAAAAGATTCACCACTATTATTTATAGTTTACCCCCCCCAAATCAGACATGCTGAAAAAGCATTGTGAAGTGATTTGCTTTCTACAGCTGGGTTCAAGAATTAAATGTTGGTTTTGGATTTCTGCTATTTTACCTATTGACCCTGGAAGTATTTCTACTGAAAGTCAGATAGTTAAGAAATTGGTTTCTGTGCTCTGGAGTCGTGGCCGTGCTGAAGAGCTGCTCGTGGGGGGCAACTGGTGGCCTCGGTAGGGCATGAAGGGCGGAGCGAAACGCCCCCCTTCCCATGAGGTTTTAGTTGCCCCCACACTCCCGGCTCATACCTGCTGTCCACAAGGCTCCCATGTGGCCGCCATCTTTCTTTCCAAAGAGGAGAAGGCAAATGGGGCAACACCCTTTCCCCTCCGGCAGAATTGATGGCCTGGATTAACGCATAGTCCTTTCACTTTTCTGCTCCAAGCTGCCGGGTTCTGCATTAAGTCCTTGTGCTTCTGGGGCCATGGCTGTGCTGGAGGGCCGCTCGCGGGGGGCGACTGGTGACCTCTGTAGGGCGTGAAGGACGGACCAGAACGCCCCCCCGACCCATGAGGTTTTAGTTGCCCCCACACCCCCGGCTCATACCTGCTGTCCACAAGGCTCCCATGTGGCCGCCATCTTTCTTTCCAGAGGGAGGAGGGCGGAGGGAGCAACACCCTTTCCCCTCTGGGCTCATTCACTATTTCAACACCAGTCCCACCACCATCAAACCTTCCCACCACCATTATTTTGAAATTCCCACCGCCATTCAAAACTGTCAAACAGGCAGATGCTAGATAATTTATTTGTAATGCCCGGTATGAATAATATAGGAAGTGGCATGGCCCCAAGAGTAGCTGCTCACTCCTAGAAATCTAAAATTTTTGATAGTTAGGGTCTGGAGAAATTTCTGCAGCAAGCTGCTCGGTTCCAAAGTTCTTTTGTGTGTCTCTCAATCATGGCCATTAATGAGCTTAAATAATCTCCAGAGACAGCTCCTGGGCATGACATCCAGGATCCCCATAGGGGCGGGGAGATGGGAAGGACCCACCCATCCCCTATCCCATGAGGCCTTGAATTTGCCATAACTAATCCCGAGTACCTGAACTTTTCATTGGATTCTGGGAGTTGGCGGCCACCGGGATTCCTAGGGGGCAGGTGGAGGGACAACACCTGTTCCTGGCTGAGGCACCCTAATGAAATCGGCCTGTTGCAAAGTCCGGAGGCATCTTTGCAGTGAGCTGCTTAGTTCTGAGATTCTTTTGTGTGTCCTGGTTCTGTTTTTTGAAAGCAAATTCTCTCTTCCCCATTGTTCCCCAAGAAATTCCATGTAACTTTCTCAGTCACACTAATCTGTGTGTGGTTAAGTAGTCAAACTATTGAAATAAGAAGGCATAATTGTATATGAATAATAAAGACAAATCTAAAAATGGCAATGACATAAATTAGTGAAATAGATTATGGCTATACAAACACCTCAATTAGTTGAATTAAATCATTAGAATCTGTTTTTTTCTCATGAAATTGAGTTGAGAGCCAGTGCTTTCTAAAAGCCTTTAGAAATGAATCTCTGTCCACTTTAAACTTTGGTGGCTTTCGTATCCACCTTGTTCCATTTGATGCTCAGAAGAGTCTGCAGAGAATCTGGGTATATTCTTGTTTTAATTCACTTCATGGGGAACCGGACAGCCCAAAAGCTTAAGGGACCTCCTGGACATTTTATAATCAGCAGATTGCAGAGGGAAGAGGCTAGTAAAACTTTTTGCCACACAGGCAATGCTCAGGGGTTTCGTCTGGCTCTGCACTTAGGAATTAACTCCTGGCAGTATCTTGGGGACCATATATGCTAGGGATCAAACCTGGGTCAGCTGTGTGCAAGGCAAATGTACTACCCGCTGTACTATCACTTTGGGCCCTTATTTTTTTTATTCCCAATGCACTCATCTTTTCTCCAGTGTTTTTCCTTTTTTCTTGTCTTAATATTCCAAGAGATGAGAGTCAAACTGCTTATTGGTTCCTGATAATGTAATAATTAGGTACCAAAACATCAATCTTTACTGAAAAATGGACAGGAATTGTGGTCGAAATTGTGGAATCTAGGTTCAGAAATTTCAAACAAAGACTGAAGGTAAAAATAAGCCAGAGATTTTCCCTTCCTTTTTTCCTGTAGGTATCTCAGCTCAACTGGAGATATATGTCTTTTATTCTTTGTCTCTCCAACTTTGTTGAAAGCCAGTGCTTTCTAAAAGCCTTTAGAACATGAACATGTACATGAATGAAAATTTTAATGTTTTGGTTCAGGTACCTTATATTTCAGGTTGTAAATACAGATGAAGCATCATGTTCACCTGCAGTTTGTGGGAGATTCTAGACAGTTACATTTAAAGACACTTAAAGGAATAAGACACAATTTGGTCTCAATTTTTTAGAAGCATAGAGAGGAGAATGTCCTGATTTGAGTAGTAGACTAAGATTGAGATCTTACAGTCAAACCAGTTAGTTCTATTTGCTGTATGCCATCATGGGATTTCTGGTGATGGGAGGGAAGGGAGGAGAAGAGGGTCCAGTTGAAAAAGGAAGCAGCAAGTCAGCCCTCAAAGTGGAGCACAATTGTTGCTGCAGAGACACCCCCTAAATGTGAAAATGGGCCTTGAATTCATGCCCACACTGGATTTCTTTATAAGCTCATTTTAGTAGAGTCAAAACAGCCATGAGTGCCTAACTGTACTTTCCTTCAGGTGTGTTTAGTTCTGGATTTCCTGTTTCAAGTCAACCTTATGGGGAGGCCTTGGGGCAGACCTTGAAAACCTAATGGCCTCACTCAGTGTCTTCTGTCCTCTGGCTCTTTATTTGTTAATTTTTATTTGGGGCCACACTCATCATTGTTCAGTGATTACTCCTAGCTCTATGCTCAGGATTCACTCTCTTGGCAGTATTCCCGAGACCATATATAGTTCTGAGGATTGAAACAAAGTTGGCTAAACACAAGACAGTAGCTTCTGTACTATCTCTCTGGGTCCTCCTCTTACTTTTATGCACATATGAATGTGTGCACACATGTGTTACAATGGGAAGAGATGGCCAGTCTTCCATATCTATGTAAGGCCTCAACACCTAGTTGACAAGCCTAATTCCCAGAAGGAAGTAAAACTTAATAACTCTAAATATCTCTAATGTCAAGAAACTCACTTCTGAACCTGATGTTCATTGCTTAAAGGACCATAGTGAAGTACATAATGTAAAAAGACTACAAAAGAGCTGCTCTTTGAAGGTCCTGCTGTAGGTAGTAGTGTTCTGAGTGAGTATTGTCTGACTTGGGTTGAAAAGACAAAGGAATGGCATGGGCATTATTTCCTTTTTTTAAAAAAATTTTTATTAGTGAAACACCATGAGTTGCAGTTGTAGACTTACAAATTTTTGTGCTTGGGTTTCAATTATACAATAATTAAGTACCAATCTTTCCACCAGTGCCCATTTTCCACCACCACGGATCCCAGTATCCTTCCCAACCCTCATCCCCCCCAACCCCGCCATCCCACCCTGCCTCTGTGGAAGGGCATTCCCTTTTGTTCTCTCTCTCCTTTTAGGTGCTGTGGTTTTCAAAAGAGGCATTGAGTGGCAATCATGTTTGGTCTATATTCTACTTTCAGCATGCTTCTCCCATCCTGGGAGGATCCTCCCAACACCCTTTATTTGGTGCTCCCTTCTCTATCTGAGCTGCCTTTTCCCCTAGCATGTGCGGCTGGCCTCCAAGCCATGGAGTAACCCTCCTGGTACTTATCTCGGCTATTCTTGGGTGTTAGTCTCCTCTTTTGTTTCTTTATGTTCCCCAGATGAATGCAATCTATGTCAATCCCTTTCTTTCTGAGTCATTTCCTTAACATGTTACTTTCCACGCAGTACCACTTGTATGTAAATTTCATGACTTCATCTTCTCTAACAGCTAAATAGTACTCCATTGTGTAGATGTGCCAAAGTTTCTTTAAACAGTCATCTGTTCTTGGGCACTCAGGTTTTTTCCAGATTCTGGCTATTGTAAACAGTGCTGCAATGGGGCATCATTACTTTCTTTGTGATGTATGAATGATAGACAAAGTGACAATTGTTTTGGCAATTTGAGTGTTTGAGCAAACATAGCAAATGATTATCTGGTTGAATTGATCTTAGTGGTTGGGTTAATATGGATGATAAAATATCTATTGACTGAGGAATTACTTTTGCCTAAAAATAATTTCAGAGGACTCTTTTATTCTCTGCAAACATGAAACCCAGCCATGGAGTATATTTCATATGTACAAGTTACCATGTGCAATATAATCTATATTTACGGTGTCTGATAAAAATATTAGACTTTGTGCATGCTTTATACAAAGGATAGAACCCAGGCCCTCATATATGTGAAGCATGTACTATAATTCTATGCTGTATCTCTGGTTCCAGAAACATTTTGCTTATCATGACCAAAGTTAGAAGATGCATACAGGGGGTCAGAGCGGTACTACAGCAGCTAGGGCATTTGCCTTGCTCAAGACCAAACTGGGTTAGATCTCTGGCATCCCATATGGTCCCCTGAGCCGCACCAGTAATAATTCTTGAGTGCAGAGCCAGGAGTAACCCCTGAGCATTTCCAGGTGTAACCAAAAAAAAAACAAAAAAAAAGAAAAAAAAGAAGGTACATAAATATATGAAAGCAATATAACATAAGACTAATTCAGTATAAATTAATACCATTGTAAAAATAAGCTCTGGCAAATAAAACCATTTTTTAATGACCTGGAAAAAAACTTATTCTAATTTTCAAGGCCATCAAAATGAAATCTCATTGAAAAAGAAATTAAGAATTAGAGGAAAGCAAGAAATACGAAGAGAAAGGAGGCCAGTGGGATATTGAGCGTGGAAGAGTATCCTGTGTCTTTATAAAGCTCACACATATATTACTTAATAGTGAACAGATATTCTGAAAAATGTATCATCAGGTAATTACATCATCATGTGTATATCACAGAGTATAACTACTCAAACCTGGATGGGATAAATCTAGGCTATTTAGTATAGCCTATAGGATCATGTTCACATGTGGTATGTCTTTGACAAAAATGTCATTAGATTAATGAGATGGACTTTCTTTTATGGCCTACAAAAGATATCCATTTCAAAGGACCAGTGTTCTTTGGCCAGCAGATAGTGTTATTTAAATATGCATCCAGTCTTTGAAAAACAATACAAATTTCAGTGACAAGTTCTTGTATTATTTCTTTTTGTATGCATATAACATATGTATGAACTTGAGGGTTTAAGAATTCTGGTCTTTTATTTATTTATTTTTAATATATATTTGCTGTCCATGGTAACATCACACACATGAAGTGACATTATGTATAAATGGCAGCATCTATACTTGTTACTCTAAAAAGTAATTGTTAGCTGTTTTTCTTTCAGTTGTAATTTCTTTTTTGGTTTAATAAACATTGCTATGATTAGTAAATTAGTTCTGTTAAGATTCTTAAGGGGGCTCATAAAGTTTTGAAATAATGATATGAGTTTCCACATATATAGAATTAGCATAATTTCTCTAGCTACATAATGTAGATATATGATTAAATATTCTATTTGTTCAAAGAATGAATAAGTGCAGGGAGGCCAGGGAGCTAAACATGACTGGCTAAATTAACATCATTTGAGCTGTTTCTTTAAAGCAAAAACAAAAACAAAACCAGTCGACAACATTAGCCTGATGTTATTTGGTAGACACAGTAAGGTACAGTATGCGTTACTAACCTCATTAAGTTCCAAATAAAACTCTATACTTTACACCATTTCTACAAGAGGTTTTATTAGATTTCCTTAACTGGTGTCATATTTTTTAGCCAGGGCATTTTTAACCAGCTTCACATAAATAAACTTCTATTTTGTCACCATGTCATAGTAAAATAAACTGCTTGTACTATGCATCCCTGCCAAAGCCTGAGCAGACTGGGAAAGGATATAAATGTGTCAGTATTCGGGGAGAGAAAACACATAAATGCACATGGCGACTCTCTTAACTCCGAAGCTCAGCGTGATACTAATTCATTTGGGTGACATTTCGAAAGCTACTCCCAACATAAATAATATGTATATGGTGGGGGGTATCTCTGACAGACACAGCGTTGAAAAAAATGGCCTTAAAGAATGCACATCAGATTTTACAGGTGCTCAGAACATTAATGCACAGTGATGGATGACCTCTTTACTGAAGGTTGACATAATGTTGAATGGAATGTTGTGTTTATATCTAGTACCGAGTTTATTGACCAGCACCAAAGGATAGGACCAGGCTGGGATTTGAACAGTCTCTATTTTTTTCTTTCTTCTGTGGAGACTGTTTTCTATGCCCCACCTCCTCAGAGGTTACAGTTCTTAAGTTGTTTCACAGATATTATTCTACAAGATGGATTACTCTCTTTAAAAAAATCTTAGGGCTAAGTATTCATTACCAGAGGTGTAATTTTTGATGGGTAAATATGAAAAATTAAGCAGAAAGGTTTTTTTAAAAAATAAAAACACATTTATCATACATCTTTAATCTTAGTTTGTCATCTCAAATGTGTCTAGAGTTAAAGTTCTCATGATTAATGGTGAGTTATTACTAAGAGTGCCTGTAGATAAAATCACAAAATTCAAAAATATTAGAAACCAGCAAGTTAACCAGTCAATCTGCCTAGCAGTGTGAACTTGTCCCCATGTTGCCCTTTTTAGTTTGGATGAAAATGATATTATAATTAAAAATGGGAAGATCTTTGTATCAATCCAAGTGATAATTTCCTTTCATCAGTAAGTAGAAAATTATTGCTATACAAAAATAATCTCCTTGGGAAATTTTCTCATGTGCTTAGCAAAAATTATTCCTTTCATGATGTCAGTCATTACATTTAGTTCTTTTTTATTGATAGTTATACTTTTCAAGTTAATTTCACTGTGTCTATCTTTAGTCAGTTTGTTCTCTTGTTCATACTTTCACTTATTTATTCATTCAGTAAGCATTTTTTGAATGCCTATATTGTGACAAGTTTTGAGGAGGACACAAAAGTGCATCAGACAAGAAATTTTCAAATGGCGTAATAATCAGTAGGGAAAACAGATAAACAGGTACAAAATGCCACAAATTAGGTAGCATAGGTCAGGTGATCCAAATCCTTAGAAATTTACAGATACAGTGGGGAGGTACAGATGCACAAATGATTAAGGCTGGTTGGAAGTGCCAGGAAAACTTCCTAGTGGCAATATTTGAGGTGAGCTTTTAAAGGATACCATGAAGGCAGGGGGAGGGTGGGAAAGGGGGGGGGGTATTCCAGGGATATTGGTGGTGGGGAATGTTCCCTGGTGGAGGGATGGGTGTTCGATCATTGTGTGATTATAACCCAAACATGAAAGCTTGAAACTATATCATGGTGATTCAATAAAATTAAAAAATTTAAAAATAAAAGATGCCTTGATTATGCACTTTCAGGGAAAAGCATGAAGAATAAGAAAGCTGTTTTGAGCAGTAAAAAATGAGAATGACAGAGAAAGAAGAAAATATAAATGAAAGAATGGGAAAGTAACAGAAACATACATTGACCAAATCAGCAATGACCTAGAGAGCTCAAATTAAAGATTTTTGCCCTACTCAGTTGGGAATAATTTAAGGTCTTTAGCATTAACAAACTTGATTAGAAATATGCCAAGTAAGGACTCTCTGTAATGAGTTAAGACCAAAATTAAGGCTTTTTAAAGGTGTCGATGAGGGGGAGAGAATATTTGATTTTATTTTTTGTTTGTTTTATATTTTATTTTTAATATTTTCCATTTTTTTCAATTGAATCACAGTGATATACACATTTATAAAGTTGTTCATGATTGGATTTCAATCATAAAATGCTCCAACAACTGTCCCTTTGTCATTGTACTTTTCCCACCACCAATGGTCCTCGTTTTCCTCCCTCTTCACCAACCATTCCACTTCCTGTCATATGGCAGGCACCTTTCTTTTCTATCTCTCTCTCTTTCTCTTTCTCTTTCTCTTTCTCTTTCTCTTTCTCTTTCTCTTTCTCTTTCTCTTTCTCACCCTCTCTCTTTCTAAAAAGAGGAGAGACTATTTTAAAAGGACATAGAGAAGGGTCAGAGAGTTAGTACAGGAGTAGGCTTGCATGCAACTCACTCTGTTTTGATCCCTGGCACCACATGTAGAGCCCTATTAAGAATAATCACAGAGCCAAGTGTAATTCCTAAGCACATCCCAGTATAGCCCAGCCCCTCCTCAAAAAAGAGAACAAGGAGAAAGGAGAACGATGGAAGAAATGCATGACAGAGGTCACATAAGACGAATAGTGGTTTTTTAAATTCTTTTGAGATTTATCAAGATAAATTAAGTTTCAGTTTTCTGAGCAAGTCAATAAAAATGGATGCAGGTGAAAAGATAAGGAATAGCAAGTTTGATTTTGAACACCAGTTTAACTATTTAGTTGTACAGAATCATGTCTATATCGCTGAATTCTCGTTTTTTAAAAGAACTCCCAAGAAGTGCTTAGGGGTCACTAGCAGTGATACTTGACCTGACTATGAAGGCCTGATGCCCAATGTTTGGACCTGGTGTTGTGGTGTTGCTTGGGTTTAATGGGGTTAGAGAACAGCAGGGTCATCTTAACAGTGCTTAATAGCATACTATAGTATGCTTGAGCAGGTCGTACAGTGCCAACTTAGAAACTAGGACATGCTAGGTGGGTTCTGCAATGCTTTGAGCTATCTACTATGCCCTTTTCTAATTTTTTAACAAAGTATATATGGTAGATAAAAGAATATTATTTACAAAGCAAATTATTATTCCAAGTGAAGATATTCACTGGGCACTTAGAAAAGATGCAATAAAACATTTTTCTCTTCATGGTATCTGGTACATTAGAATGCTAGAATATTGCTATATTAGAATATAGTGTTCTATTAGAATATATATTCTAATATATTAGAATATTAGAATACTAAGTGTTGCGTGAATATGCTTTTGGTCAGAGGTGCAGAAACAAGACATGCCAGAGGAATGCAGGGAGCATGGAGGGCCAAGGCGTTGATCTGGCTTGAGGCAAAGAGCGACTTCCAGAGCCCCTCTTTTATTCTATTTGTTATCAGTTACATCCTAATGACTTCATTACAGAGAAAGAATCATCGATGAGAGTACAAACAGTTATAGGATGCACATTCATCAAAAAAAAATCAGGATATACATTATCTTGTCAAAGCTATGTTGTAAAAGCTATGTTTAATGATTAAAACGTCATAGGAAGATTTGAAGCTGGACACGTAGGTTCTATGGATTACGTCCCCCACATTCTTGTGGTCAGTTTCACAAAAACAAAGAGAAGGCTCATACTGATACTTGAAGGTCAAGCCAGATTAAGGATGTGTAAGAGAGGGGGAAACTGCTGCTTTGTACTGCCAAGATAATGTATGACCAGGGGGACATATGAGAGCATGCTGTACTTTCCCAGATCATCCGGACTCACAAGCTTAGCTTGCCCACTTAATGTAAAGTGGGACCTCGGTTCTGCTTCCTGCTTGCGGGGCAGCGTCTAGAGGCTCATCCTAATGTCTTGGCTTAGCACCAACAACTAAGCATGTACTTAGTATCTAATAAATTTTATTATTTAACTATAAGAATGGTTAATATGCTTAAATGATGAATAAAATATTTAAATAAGTAATCCACTTCTCAAATATATATGCATGTATATTTATGTATATAACAAAATATTTGTGCTAGAATTAAGTTTTTGTGCTAGAATTAACTTTGTCATTAGAAAAAATTTTTGAATATTTTTTAGAGTGTTAAACAAAGAAAATTATCCAAAAGATTTTTTTTACCTCATTAAGTTTTGCTATTTATTGAATGGTTTTTATTAGGCAGACTTATTTGAGTGCTAACTGCTTAAAAATTTTTATGTCCTGTTGTTCTTTCTGTCACTTTTACTTTGTGTTCTTCATTTCTGGCTTTATATATGCATTTGAAATGTGGCTTGATTTTTTTCAGTTGTGTATGTTGTATTCATGATGATATTATGGATCATGAATTACAAATAGAAATATTAGTGCAATTTAATATGTGTATAACTTGCCATTTAGTATGTGTATAACTTGCCATTTATACAGTGTTACTTACACATCCTTCTGTGTTTATATGAAATTCAAAAATTTATGATTAAGAAACATCTTAAAGTCCAAGCACATTGCTGATTAGTAATAGCTTAGAGTACGTTTTGTTATCATTCAATAAATATTTTCTGACATTCAATCCCTGATAACCAAAACCTGTGTTTAGACAAGGAGCACAATATCATGCAATTGATACTTCAAAACTAAATAGGTAGAGGCAAAGATAGAATAACAAAATGATAAAAATCAAATTCCTCAACACTACCAAAGAATCCAGAGAACACTGGGTAGCTACAGCTCGATGATAGATGAGTAACCAGATCTAAATGTTCTGTAAATAACCTGTCATTTAAAAAAAAGTATTCTTGAATATCTTGTTCTTCATACCTGAAAAATAACAATTTGAAGACCAGACTGCAGAAGGTTTAGTCTTTGCTCAAAGTCACTCTTATGGACTAGATATAAATGTGATTTATTTGTATTATATCTGGGGACTTGTTATTTTGGAGTCATAGCCTGAGGCACTCCTGGCAGAGGGGCTACTCCAGGCACATGCTCAGAGTCTTTCCAGACAGTACTCAGGGAACCATATGGAGCCAAAAATAGAACCCAGGTCTCCCAATGCAGTGCAATGCACTTAGCCCATTGTGCTATCTCTCAGGCCCACTGGAGACTGTTATGATGTTAAGGAATCACTTTTTGGGGGGAAGGGGTATTTTTGTTACTACCCTTAATTACTGTATCATGTGGCATTTAATTAATTATCAGCTTGGGGCTGGAGAGTTCGTAATGCAGTTTGTAAGATGCTCGCCTTGCACTTGACAGGGTTTGATCACCAGCATACCATATGGTTCCCTGAGCACCACCAGGAGTGATCCTGTGTACAGAGACAGGAGTTAGTCCTAAGCAACACCAGGTTTGGCCTGAAAACAAACAAAAAGTATCAACTTGAACTATAATATCTGGAAAAATGACATATTTTCTTATATCTCGACATCTTTGATCTAAAATTTGCTTCTAAATCTGGTTTCACATCTGTTTGCTCAAGATTAATTTTCCTCCATCAACTAAGTGATTATTAGCATGTGATAACGCAATAATAAAAGTAAGAAGATAACTCCATCTTTTAAGAAACATGTCTACAGAATAAGAATTAAAGTCATGTAAATATAAGAAACTTTAAGAACAAATAGTAAATAACCCTCCTCTCCAGAAGAATTGATCTCTACTTCCTGCTTCAATATCTGCACTGCCAAGAACTGAAGGAAGACAAATATTCATTCCATAGAGATCCTCTTCCATTGCTTCAAGTTTACCCTGCATTCATTGTATCTGAAGCATGGACAGAAAGGAAGCTAATTGTAGAATTCTCCTGCTGAAATTGTATGTAACTAATGAATCATTTTGTAGTATTCCAGAATGCAAAGTCTAAGCTAGTGAGATAGAATAATCCAAAGCCATTATCAAAAGCTCTGAGTTGATTCCATGTTTGTCTATCACAGAAGTGTGCTATATCCACATGTTGGCCAAGACAGATTTCTCTGATGTCTACGTCCTTTGTAGCAAATATCAGGCATTCCTTCCCTCTATTTCCACAATAAGGAACAAACTAAATCGTGAAATTGCTTGATTATGCTTGGTGTGCCTTAGTTTCATTCATTGTTTGTTCATTTCTTTACCAATTTACTGACTCACTCACTCACTCACTCACTCATGCATTCGTTCATAAAACGACTTTCAGAATTATCTTAGGCACTGAAATCAGAAACTGCATAAAGCAATTCTTACCTTTTCTAGTGTAACACAAAGGAACTACAGGATGCATTGTTATTTCTTCCATAATAGACTTAATATGTACAAATTATTAAGGAAATAGAGAAAGAAAATACATTTATGAGGTAATGTGAGGGAAAGACATTGAAGTGTGGTTCGGTGATGCTTAAATGTTCATCCCTGAGCTCATGTCTATCCATGATCAAGTCTTTATTATTTGAGTGAAATAATATTAGTAAAAGAAATATCCTCCTCAGTGGACTGAGTACGTGGCTTATATGTAAGATGTCCATGTTCGGTTTCTCGAACTGCATGGTCCCCTGTGCACTACAGGGAGTGACACCTGGTCACAAAGTCAGGAGTAGCCTTTGAACATCACTGGGTGGATGTTGCCCAAAACTTTTAAAAGATTATATACTTATAAAATTAATTTTAATCAACTTGCAGCACTGTCATTTTAAAGATTATAGTCTTAGTACTTCAGTGCTATCAAATATCTCCTTTCAAGAAATAATAGTGAGAAGAGATGATGGTAATCCAAAACAAAGCAAGGGAATAGACAAATGGAAATAAAAACAAATTCATAGGCTCTGATAACAGATTTGTGGTCACCCTAAGGTGACAGGGATGAGAAAGGAAAGATCTATTAACTGTGGTGGAGGGACATTGATACTTTAATAGCAGACTTGGTGTGGTAATATTGTTCCCATGAAACATAAATAATTTTGTATATTTGTAAACAAATTTTACCACAATAAATGATAACTTCAAAAACATAGTTGGGGGGCTGGAGTGATAGTACAGCAGGTAGGGCGTTTGCCTTGCACGCGGCCGGCCCGGGTTCTATTCCCTGCATCCCATATGGTCCCCTGAGCACCGCCAGAAATAACTCCTGAGTGCAGAGCCAGGAATAAACCCTGTGCATTGCTGGGTGTGATCCAAAAAGAAAAAAACAAAAACAAAAACAAAAACAAAAACAGAAACATAGTTGGTAAAATAGCAATTCTATGTTATGCTTGTGTTATAGCATTTCTTTATTGTTCTATATTATTTCTCAAGATTAAAAGACAAAAGCTCTGGTCTGTGGAATCTGGTAGATTGGGAGTCACATGGATGATACTTTTAGTGGGTCTTGCCGGGCATACCTGTTTTCCAAATCTTGACACCAACTAGAAACTAGTGAATCCAGGCAGATTACCTTTAATAGATTAGAAAATCTGAAAACATAAATTTATTTGAAGAGTGTAAAATGTCCTCACTTATAGTTCCAAAGAGATAAAGTCATCTTCAAATAATTTTTGACAAACATTCCTTTCTCCCCAACTTCATGTGCATGCTCAGAGCCACTCACTTGCATTATACCACTATACTGACACTGATGCTTGTCAGAAAGAAAAATTTTGCCTCATAATATTTATCTTAGCAGTAAGTATATCTGTGCTCCTATAATAAACGCCCTACAAGCGGCCAACATGGCCGACCCGAGTTCTATTCCTCCGCCCCTCTCGGAGAGCCCGGCAAGCTACCGAGAGTATTCGATATGCCAGACACAGTAACAACAAAGTCTCCAATGGAGACGTTACTGGGCCCGCTCGAGCAAATCGACGATCAACGGGAGGGCCTTTACCTTTACCTTTATAATAATTAAAAACTTTAAATTTGTCTCCTTCAATGACATAAAGCAATGGAAATGGATGATTTCCTAATATCTGCAGCTCATCTAAAAAAAACAGTTTTCTCCTCTCTCTGCACTTCTTGTGAGCTTCCCATCTGGGGCTCCTGTGTCTGCAGGAGGGGGACATCAGACATGGTCATGCTAACAGTCTCACTTCCTCTGGATCCTGCACATGTCCAATATAATCCAAAGAAGGATTAAGAACAATAGTGTTCTGAAAGGGATATGACTGTCTGCATTGGTACAAAATGCCATATCTTACCCAATTCCAAGTTAGAGTAAATTTGAAACAGTGTGAGGATTTACAGTGACAGGCAAAAAAAGTATGTCATTGTTTTTAATACCAGTACACACATAGTTTATTTGTACAAATATCAGACTCATTCTTTCTAAGAGACGGACCTTAGCTCTATTTCTAGACTGAAAACAGTACTGAAAGAATTAGCATTGTTTTACTTTTTCAAGTTTTTAACTAAGAACTATAATTCCACCGGACAGTTTTGCAATGCCTACATTTTTTTTGTTTTTGTTTTTGTTTTTGTTTTTTGGGTCACACCCGGCAATGCACAGGATCATCCATGAGCAAGGCAAACACCCTACCAGCTGTCCTATCGCTCCAGCCCTACAATGCTTAAAATTTGAGCAAAACGTAATCTATTTTCTTTCCTTTTTTAATTTATGTATTTTTAATTGAATCACTGTGAGCTACATCTATAAAGCTTTCATGTTTTTCGATCACAATGATCAAACATCCATCCCTTCAACCAGTGTAGATTTTCCACCACCAACATCCCCAGTATCCCTCCTCCCCGTCCCTGTCCCCTGCCTCTCTGGCAGACAGTTTCCCCCTTAGTTTAGCCCATTTTCTAAGTATGTTATGAGTTGCCTCAATTTTCAAAATGTAAAATATAAGAGAGCATGGCATTTTAAGCATTTCTTCATAGTGTTTCAAGAAATTATTTTATTTTAATACTTTAAAGCCCATGATTTATGCAGTACTGTTACTGGTAAGATTTTATGGGTACATCATTCAATTATGAAACTATAAGATGTTTTAAAAATCCAGAATAAATGTTTCCTTTTAAATTTTCAGGAAACAGGCTCAGAGAGGGCCCACGGCATTTTCAAGAAATCAATGCCTGATCCCAACGAGATCATCTTAATAGCAGTGGAATGGTTTTAATGCTGCTACATTTTTGGTTGATATTTTGGCAAAATAGTCTGTCATTAGAAATATTTTTCCTTCCTCAAATACAAAGGATAGATGATCTAGTTTGTGGACATGTATGCTCATCAGAAGAAATCCCAGTTTTCTAGTTTCAGTTGGAGTCACTGACCTGAGACAATGCTGTGGAAAAGTGAAGGAAAAAAACAATCACTAACAGACCCTCACCTTCAGATTCCCAGGTTATATTACTTTTAGATATTCTCACTCTATTTTGCTTCTAATATGTTGCTTCGACCTTAGTTTTGAACACAATTACATATTGTTTAAAGTTAGCTTGGCAAGAGTTGAGTTTTGGTTTTGATTTTTGTTTCACATAAAGGCAGGATAAAAGTCAGATTGTGCCTCTTTTGTCACAATTTTAGAGGAGGGGTGAATAGTGTGCAAGTTTACACCAAAATTATTTTCTCTGTGACATGGACGGCTGCTGCTAGGGGTGCAGTAGATGTGTGGTTAGTCAGGTTGCTTCCTTTTTGCTCTGGAGATTGAAAGGGTGAAAAGTGAACTCTGGTTTCAGCAGTCATAGGGAGGAAATATGAACCTTTGTATGGAACCTGTGTCTGGGCTCCAGGAGGTGGTTGGGGTTGGAAGACTTGGAATATATATTTCTCATTGCCTAGTTGGTACATCTTTCTCTTCTCTGTGTGAAGCATCATGAAGAGACTTAGGCTTAATGCCCAGGATTCTACGCTTTTCCAGGAAATAAGAGGGAAAAAGACGACAGATACCTGATTGGCTCACTCTTCAAGCAAGAATTTACCAAAATAAAAAAATATTAATAATTTTATTATATCCTGCAATGAGAATGTCAGTTGAAGATTAATACGTGGAGTAAGTTAATACTGATCCCAAGTCAAGTAACTAAACAAGCCAACACTAGACCGTTACTAAATGTTTCCTATGTTGCCCTTAAAATAGGATACAAACTTTTAGTGGTCAAGAGCTGTGTCTTTTCACTATTTGCATTCCCTAAATATGATAGGATCTATTAATTAGTGTGTCAGGGCATCAGTCAAATAATGTCTCAGATTGACTGACTTAAACAACAGAAATTTAAATTTTCTGCAGTTCTATAAGCTAGGAGTTCAAGATCAAAGTGCCAGCAGAGTTAGGTCCTGGTAGGACCTTTCTTCCTACCTTATAGACAGCTGCTTTCTCGCTGTTGTTACAAGGTCTTTGGAAATGTGGAAAGGGTGGTGAAAAGAGAGAGAGAGAGAGAGAGAGAGAGAGAGAGAGAGAGAGAGAGATATGAAAGAGAGAAAAGAACAGAGAGATGTAGATGAGAGAGAACCCATGACTGCCAAATACAGTCACATTGGAGGAGCTTTAACATTTAAGTTTTAGGGTTGGTAGTTAACTCCATAACAAGCTAATGGAAGTTTATTGTATGAATGACTGAATAAAATATATGTGGCATTATTTTGTGCTAAATATAGATGAAAGGTGGTCAGTGGTTTTATAGTTGTCTTGAACTGGGTTGGTGAGATAGCTCAGAGGACTACAGCGCATGCTTTGCATGCAGGAAACTCAGGTTAAATTAGTGGCACAGTGTGTTTCCCTGAATACCACTAGGAAAACCCCCCCCGCATACCATGGGCATGGCATCTTGCACAAATTCCAGGCACAGCATTTACCTCAAATGTTATTCTGTATTGTCTCTTCAGAGGTTCTAGAATTTATTTTTTAAACCATTTTTATTAGTGAATCATCTTGAGGTACAGTTACAGAGGTACAGTTACAGACTTACAAACTTTCGTGCTTGCATTTCAGTCATAACAATGATCGAGTACCCATCCCTCCACCAGTGCCCATTCTCTACCACCAATGACCCCAGTATCCCTCTCATCGCCCCACCCCATCCCCACCCCATCTCCTGCCACCCCACCTCTGTGGCAGGGCATTCCATTTTGTTCTCTCTCTCCTTTTTGGGTGTTGTTGTTTGCAATAGAGATATCGAGTGGCCATCATGTTTGGTCTACAAGACTAGAATTTAGATGGCTTAAATAGAATTCTATAAGTTTCATCCTTTTCTTAGAGACATAGTACACTTAGCATATTAAAATTTCTGAGGTGTATTTAAGAAAAGAAAGCTCTTCAATTATAGTTAACACAGTTTTACCCCATATTAGATACAGAATCAGCTTTCTGGGGTTTTTTTTGTCCTTTTTTAAAAAAGAAATTTTTGTTCTTATTTCCCCACTTGGAAAATGCTTCAACCTATGCTGAAAGGAAGTGTTTTTGAGATTAGAAGGAGAAAGAAGTGTCTAGATTATGTTATAAAGGTAAATTTTTTTAGTCTTCATAAAACAAGACTAAGATGATGCAGGTATGAACCATGACGTTTTCATTGTTTATATGGCTCTTTTTCTGCCATGGGTTTTGGAGTATGAGGGGGAGGCTAACACGAGAGGGAGGAGGCAAAAAATTTCAGAGAAAGAAAGCTGGAGCTCCTGGAAAGGTGACTTTGTTATGCTTTAAAAGCAGTTTAAAATTGTTTCAATGGGTTTAGTTAACAAGCATTCACTTTCCAGTAAACTTACTTTAGTGGTGATGTGAATTAGAAATCTTCATTGAAATATAGACAGATAATGAAAATAGGACTGAGCTAAGTATCACCAGAATCCAGAAAATAAAAACACTGACATAGATGACTGAGTCAATAGCAAAAGTGTTTATATTTACCTTGAAAGAAGAGAAAGTAATTTAGAAAAGTGCAGGATGCCAGAGTTGCGGAGCGGACTCTCTGTGTCACGTGAGATGAAGGCGAGATTGAAAGAGGGGTGATATTGAGAGGGGCAAGAAGATTTTTGTCCAGAAGTGCGCTCAGTGCCATACCGTGGAGAAGGGAGGCAAGTACAAGACGGGTCCCAATCTCCATGGTCTGTTTGGGCGAAAGACGAGTCAGGTCACTGGATTCTCTTACACTGATGCCAACAAGAACAAAGGCATCACCTGGAATGAAGACACGCTGATGGATTATTTGGAGAATCCCAAGAAGTACATCCCTGAAACAAAAATGATCTTCGCTGGCATTAAGAAGACTGAGTGGGCAGAGTTGATAGCTTACCTCAAAAAAGTTACTAATGAAGATACCACTAACTTCAATATCGTGGAGAGTTTTGCCAACTTTGTCTTCAATAAACATTATGGATTCCGGTCTGATGTTGAGGTCATAAATCCATTTCAATCTTACTTTTGTGCATGGCGTTAGGCAGAGATCTGAGCCCACTTTTTTGCATGTAGCCGTCCAGTTTTGCCAGCACAATTTATTAAAGAGGCTTTCCCTGCTCCATTTCACTTTTCTTGCCCCCTTATCGAAGATTAGATGATTATATGTTTGGGAGGAGATGCCAGTATATTCAACTCTATTCCATTGGTCTGCAACTCTGCCTTTGTTCCAGTACCATGCTGTTTTGATTATTACTGCTTTGTAGTAGAGCTTGAAGTTAGGTAGGTTGATTCCTCCCATTTTCTTTTTCCCAAGAATTGCTTTAGCTATTCATGGGGGCTTATTGTTCCATATAAATTTCAGGAGTGTTTCCCCCATTTCTTTGAAGAATGTCGTGGGTATCCTTATAGGGATTGCATTGAATTTGTACAGTGCCTTGGGAAGTATTGCCATTTTGACAATGTTGATTCTCCCCATCCATGAACAGGGGATATTTTTCCATTTCCTCGTGTCCTCTTTTATTTCCCGAAGTAGCGTTTTGTAGTTTTCTTTGTACAGATCCTTTACTTCCTTAGTTAAGGCGATTCCTAGGTACTTGATTTTCTGGGGCACAATTGTGAATGGAATTGTTTTCTTCATGTCACTTTCTTCTCTTTCATTATTTGCATATAGGAAAGCCATGGATTTTTGGGTATTGATTTTATAGCCTGCCACTTTACTATACAAGCCTATTGTTTCTAGGAGTTTCTTGGTAGAGGTTTTAGGGTTCTCTAAGTATAGTATCATGTCTTCAAAGACGTCACGCCACTGGCCGAGCAAGTGAAAACAGAGATAGACAAATGGGACTATCTTAAACTAAGAAGCTTCTGCACCTCAAAAGAAACAGTGACCAAAATACAAAGACAGCCTACAGAATGGGAAAGAATATTCACCAAATACACATCCGATAAGGGGTTGATTTCAAGGATATACAAGGTACTGGTTAAACTACACAAGAAGAAATCACCCAACCCCATCAAAAAATGGGGCGAGGAAATGAACAGAAACTTTCGCAAAGAAGAAATCCGAATGGCAAAAAGGCACATGAGAAAATGCTCTACATCACTAATCATCAGAGAGATGCAGATCAAAACAACAATGAGATATCATTTCACACCACAGAGACTGGCCCACATCCACAAGAACAAAAGCAACAGGTGCTGGCGCGGATGTGGCGAGAAAGGGACCCTCCTTCACTGCTGGTGGGAATGCAGGCTGGTCCAACCCTTCTGGAAAACAGTATGGACGATTCTCAAAAAATTAGAATTCTATCTCCCATTTGACCCAACTATAGCACTCCTGGGAATATATCCCAGAGAGGCAAAAAGGTATAGTCGAAGTGACATCTGCACTTGTTTGTTCATTGCAGCACTCTTTACAATAGCCAGAATCTGGAAAAAACCTGAGTGCCCGAGAACAGATGACTGGTTAAAGAAGCTTTGGTACATATACATAATGGAGTACTATGTAGCTGTTAGAAAAGATGAAGTTATGAAATTTACATACAAGTGGTACTACATGGAAAGTATCATGTTAAGCGAAATGAGTCAGAAAGAGCGGGATAGACACAGAAAGATTGCATTCATCTGGGGAACATAAAGCAACAAAACGGGAGACTAACACCCAGGAAGGGCTCAGATTAGTACCAGGAATTTTGCTCCATGACTTGAAGGCCAGCCACATGTGCTAGGTGAGAAGGAAGCTCAGATAGAGAAGAGAGCACCAAATAAAGGGTGTTGTGAAGACCCTCCCAGGGTGGGAGAGACATGCTAAAAGTGGTCTATAGACCAAACATGATTGCCACTCAGTGCCTCTCTGGCAAAACACAGTACCCAAAAGAAGAGAGAGAGAACAGGGAGGAATGCCCTGCCACAGCGGCAGGGTGGGACGGGGGGGGGGATGGGAGGTGGGAGGGATGCTAGGACCCGTGGTGGGGGAGGATGGGCACTGGTGGAGGGATGGGTACTTGATCATTGTATAACTGAAACCCAAACACAAAAATTTATAAGTCTATAAGTGTACTTCATGGTGTTTCACTAATAAAAAAAATGATAAAAAATAAATAAATAAAAATAAAATTTTGAAAAAAAAGTTACTAATGAGTAATAGTTGGCACCGCCTTATTTATTACAAAACAAATATCTCATGACTTTTTTATGTGTACCATATTTAAATCCATCTTGTTCACCAGAATTCACCAGATCATGAGTGACCAGTAGCGTATTTTTGTTGGGCAGCCCTGATTTAAATAGGATTGGATTGTGTTTTAAATGAGTATGATCCACTTTTTGAATTAATGATAATTCCAGGTCAGCAAGTGCGATCACTGTCCCTTTCCAAAGATATGTTTGAACTTAATTCTTCACATTCACCTTTCCAAGGGAATGGAGATGGCCATCTCATACCTGTGGGAGAATAGTTTTCTATTCAGATTTATAGAACCAGCTATATTAATATATCTAAAGATTGAGGATATCACTGTCTCCTTAGGTTGTGTTTCTTAGCCTGATAAGATTAGTTGGCAGTGATCTTATATCTTTTTTTAATGATGCTGATTTAATTAAAAATTCCCTGTATCTAAAAATGTTGCCTTTCACTTACTGAAAAGTACTTTAATGTGATGTATGTATAACATTGAATAAAAAAATACCACTTCTCAAAAAAAAAAAAGAAGATAAAGTAGTTTAAATAACCTGAAAGTAAAATAAAAAAATTTTGGCATGGTGATTAAAATAAGTCATTTCATCATTTTATGATGCTCCCAATGGAAAGAAAGCTAGACTGCTGAACTCTATTGAATCTCTGTTAATTCTAATTCTGGACTTAACCAAACTCATCACTATCTAAGCTTCAGTTTCCTTGTTTGTAAAATGTGTGGAGTTATGTAGGGCAATTTATAAATTCTCAACCATATTTTACGTTCTGTGACTAAAAGTCATTGGCAAACAGATATATAAATTACACAAGCCACATTTAGTTTTAAACATTTGAATTGATTCTAATATTTTATTTTATGTAATTAATTTATATTAACATAACACTATGTGTCACATTAAAGTATTTATGGTATTTTGCATTTTGTTTTGAATACTCTGAGATTTGTACCTTTTGCATCTGCTCATTACATCTCAGTTGAGACTAGCAGTGTTTCAAGTGCTTAACTTCCAGTGATGACTGTGGCTTTCATATTTGTCTGCAAAAATTTTTGAATGTAGAACAAGAGGAAGCCAAACTTTCATTACTCTTTAATACCCCAGAGTAACTTTATTGTGGTTTCAAAAGTATCAGTTATTTTATTACATTCTAGTAGATGTCTAGTTAGTTCCATTATGTTCAAGCACTTTTAATAAGATGATTCCACAGTAGTTTATTTATACCTTTGTTCAACAGAACAATTCTCAGAGTGAAAACTTGTTGGTCATGCCAAACAATCTGTGACAGATTTATAAATTATTTCCATGGAAAAGGACAAGCTTGCCTGAATCCATTGGAATCCTAATTAAGCATTCTACTATGTATATCTAAACATATTTTGTAAATCTACGTACTTTCTAATCTTAAAGAATATTGTTTTTTTGTAATATGTCAACATTAGCATAAAAGTAAAGTAAAGTAAAGGCCCTCCCGTTGATCATCGATTTGCTCGAGCGGGCCCAGTAACGTCTCCATTGGAGACTTTGTTGTTACTGTGTCTAGCATATCAAATTTAAAAAATATGGGCCTTTGTCTTTTTATCCTATTCTACACACCTAGAAGATGATATCATTCTAACTGGGTTCAATGAGTGCATGTTATAATTTTGATGTCATAATTTTAACACTTTATTAATAGAATTTCTAAATGGTGGGCCCTAATTCTCACCAGAGAGAAAGCTTCTTATTAATACTATATATTTTCTATGCTTTGTGAAATATTCATATTTTGGAGATATAATTCCTTCCTAGCAGAAAAATAAATATCTGGTTACTAAGCCAATATTTTCTAAGAAATGTTCACAATTTTCACACTTGTATTATTTAGAGTAGTGCCTAAAGTGTGTTTTGGGTGCAGTACTTGTAAGCCTTTAAAACAGAATGCCTTCCTAGTGGGAAAATGAACATCAGGTTACTAACCCAATAAAACCTGAGATGATTTTTCTATATGTGCTCATATATAGAGATACCATTTTAATAAAGTACCCTCTAAGATGTGTTTTGAGTGTCACATGTGAGAGGCAAAATATGTTCTGGTGATCCAAACTCTCTGGTTTTAGTGGAACAAAAGAAAATCAACCCTAAAATCTGTGTGTGTTTGTATATGTGTGTGTTTATGTGAGTATGTATCATTTTGTAATAATCTGTGTCCTGCATTTCAGAAGAGACATGGTAAATCATAAGCCACAGACCACCACTGTGTTTATGGAAAAAAAAACTCAATCTTTCTTTGCTGAATAATAAATGACTGCAGGGTTAGAAAGGAATCATATGTTCTAAACCAGCCAAAAAGTCCAGTCTTCTTAATTCACCTGTACACATCCCACATTATTACTCAGGTGCTAAGCAGAAATGCTTTTTGTCTTTAAGGCTGAAAGAACCTTTAGTTTAAATTATTAACCTTCTCTGGTTTTCTCTGAGAAAGTAAAATAAATTCTGTAGTGGTTACTAGTTGTAAAAAGTTGTTAAAATACACAAGTTCTGCCCCATTTCCAGTGAAATGCTGTGACTTAAGCATGCCTGTTTATTGTGACTTGGTTTGCAGCTGAGCTATGCAGGTAGATGTAATTGGATTCTCTTTCTCACTGCTTTATGCATTCCATTATCACTTATGGGCTGTTTCAAAAGGCAATGTTGAAACAGTAAATAACTTAAAAAAAAAAAAACTTTTGCTGAGCGCATGAAGTGGGTGGATCAAGGAAGGCTTAAATTTTTTTTCCAAATGTTTTAACAAAAGAAAAAATAGTTTCCAGAAGTTACTAAAAAGACAGATCAAAAAAATGTTTGGACTATGAAAAGAAATAAAGACATAAAATATTAAGAGATGGCTTGGGCACAGATTGGGTTTATATTATTAGCTCATTTCCATTATCCGTCAAGTTAGATTTCATGCTCAGGCCATGAAATACTGACAGCTTGGAGGGATTATTAAGATTACAGGGTTGGCCATCTCTCACTGGACTGCTAGACTGGGCAGTTCTTGAGCAAAACCAACTGTAACTTGGATTTTAATTAATAGAACATTTGGGAGCGGTGACAACGCACTTGAAGTAATGATTTATGGAAGAAAAATTTCACTACTTCATACTTAGCAAACCTTTTCTTAATGTTGATTGAATTAGACACACAGATGCATGTGTCAAATAGAAATTTAAGAGGTACTTGTTAATGTACCTGAAAAATGTAAAGAACACAAATGTTACTCTTTTGTTGTAATTATTATAATTATTCACCCTCTAGGGTTATTTATCTAGTGGTATTCGTAATTGATAAAACATGAGATTATTTATTTACATGTAAATATAGTGACATGTAAACTAACCACACCCTCTTCCTTCTAAATAGATAATGGGCAGGGGTTGGTAGATACAGGAATTATTTAGACTGATGATGTCTTTTTATTATTATTATTATTTATTTATTTGTTTGTTTGCTTTTTGGGTCACACCCAATGATGCACAGGGGTTACTCCTGGTTCATGCACTCAGGAATTACTCCTGGCAGTGCTCGGGGGACCATATGGGATGCTGGGAATCGAACCTGGGTCAGGCCACGTGCAAGGCAGATGCCCTACTCACTGTGCTATCACTCCAGCCCCAAGACTGATGATGTCTTAATCTTTGAATGGATCGATAGTTTATGGATCCTGAACACTATTTAAAACCTCTGGCATCATATTTTAATAATAAAAGTTTTACTCTATGAGGTAATATGAAAACAAATAAATTTTGGATTTGCAAATGTGTTACATATTATTTATAACCCATAACTTCATTACACTTACTTCTTATTGAGAATTTAATGTTATTTTTATTTTCAGAGTATCCTTGAAGTCTGAATAAATTATATTATTACAAACAAGAGCATGAATATCATTCATATGATTGGTATATCACAGGATTAGAAATTGCTTAATTTCTAGTTATTAAATTTCATTATTAAATTCCTTGTGTTCATTCATATGTTCATTCTTGCATTTTAAAATTTGAATGGGAAAATATTGGCTTTTTTTGTTTCCAACTTTCATTTTTATCTCTATTTCTTTCCCTGTGGTATTGAGAGGTGACACACCAGAACTGTATAAGGGCAATTCCCAGCTTCATGCTTGAAAATTACTCCAAGCAGTACTCAGGTGTCAGTGCAGTGCTAGGGATTGAACCCAGGCTTCTACATGCAAAGCATGCACTGTAGTCCTTTGCAACTATCTCCATGGTTCCGCAGCTTTTGTTTCTCTATTGAAAAATGTTGGGTATATTTTTGTTGTGATAGAATACTCATAACAAAAATTTCCATATTAATTATATGTAAATATACAGTTTGGGGATGGAGCAATAGTACAGTGGGTAGGGAGTTTGCCCTGCACATGACCGACCCGGGTTCCATTTCTCCGTCCCTCTCCCAGAGCCTGGCAAGCTTCCGAGAGTATCCCACCCACACAGCAGAGCCTGGCAACCTCCCTGTGGCATATTTGATATGCCAAACACAGTGACAACAAGTTTTACAATGGAGATGTTACTGGTACCCGCTCAAGCAAATTGATGAACAATGGGAGGACAGTGCTACAGTCCTAAATATACAGTTCAGTGGCATTACACACATTTAGGTCTAAACATCACCATTCTCCATCTCTAGGGCTCCTTTTGTATTTCAAAACTAAAAATTGGTATGCATTAAATAATAACTCTCTGTTTTCACTTCTGCCACCTCTTACAAGCATCGTTCACCTTTTTGACTTGAAGAATTTCACTCTATGTGCTTCCTATATGTGGAATCAAGCAGTATTTTCTGATTGGAATTTTTTTCACTTAGCATCATATCCTTAAGATTCGTACATGTAGAAGTATATTACAGAATTGTCCCTTTTAAAGGTTGAATAACTTTCCAATAGATGCTTGTAACATGATTTTATCCATTCATCTCTCAGTAAATGCTTGGGTTGCTTTCACCATGGGCTATTGTGAATAATGTTTCTATGGAAAAGTGGGTACATTACTCTTGGTGGTTGTAGGGGACCTTATGGGATGCCACGGATTGAATCCAGGTCTGCCACATGAAACGCAAGCACTCTACCTTCTGTACTATCACTCTTGTCCCTAGTCCCTATTTTTAATTCTTTTGGGGTTATTTACAAAAGTGGATTTGTTGGATCATATTTGAAATTTGTTTTTAGTAGGCTAAACATGAGATTTGTCAATTGGTTACATGGTGTCAATTTGTATTTTTATCTTCCTTTATAGCAATATTCTTAACTTTGATGTCTCACTTACTTTTATAATTAAACTTTCCTCATACCATAGTTATGAAACTAGTATGGGCATATTTTAGCAGGAGAATGAGTAACCACCACTGCATATGCTTAGAGGTAGTCCCCTAAATTAAAAATAGTAATCTACATATTAAGAAAGATGTTTTTTGTTTTTTGTTGAGTTTATTTGATTTTGGTTTGGTCTTAGGATTTAGTTGTCTTGTGAATGTTGACTGGTAAGGCATTCATAGAGAAAGAAACCTGGAGAAACAAACGTGATTTGGCATGTTCGTAGTACATACCAGGGATATTATGAAAAGAACGAAGTAAAGCATGATGAATTTCAGTTTAAAGATTAGAATTGATTTACCCAATAAAAATTGAGCAAATGGGATGTATCAGTGACAGATAGCATATCTAAGTTTTAAAATGTTCAGTCTGAATTCTCTTTTGTTGGTTTGGCTTCTGGAGTGCTCATTGTACATGGAAAAAAAGTAGTATGCAATGGACTGAGACTGTGATTCAATAAGAGAGAGAGAGAGAGAGAGAAAGAGAGAATTTATCATTCCTAATGAGATACGATTAAATGCTATGGACTTCAAAATGCAATTCAGTGGTTTCTGTGTATATGAAATCAGACAATCTGTAGTCACAATCATAATTATGCCTAAGAGGACTGCTTAGAGCTCAGCTTTCTACCTTTGGAACAGATGTGTTTTTCTCAGACTGTTTGGCTGAGGATGCAAGATAAGGAGGCACCATCAGTAGTGTCTCCTCACATAAACTTTGCTCTTCTCCTATCAGAGGTTCCTAAGTCATAACCATCTCTCAGGGCCCTGATCATCCTCCTTCCAGAAGTCTTCCTTGACAGCTTCATCCCAAGAGCCCTACTCTGAACTAAGAGTGTTTCCTTCTTTTAACTCCCATCACAATCTGTTTAAGTTTGTGGTGGCGATCAGCTTTGTCCACATGTCTTTCCCGTTCTTCAAATGACTGGATATGACTTGGTTGAGACTTGTCCTTGTCCCCAGCACCCTGAGCCAGTCTCACACGTGAACTCTCTTTAGTATGTGTGCCAATAACAGGTCTACTGGGGCGGAGAGTGTTGGGGGTGTTGAAGAAGTCTCTTCTGATCACTCTTCAACAGGGTCACCTGAGAGCAGTAGAGATGTAAATCACTATTTGGCTGTGACTGTGAATGGAATGCATTAAAGCAGACGGTATATTTATACCAATAGGTATGGAATTGCTTGTCCTTTGGATGAAACCTTTAATTGCCAGTGAACTAGGTTTCATCAAATTTGCTTTCCCCCTTATTTCTTCTCTTAAAAATATAATACCAGCAATTTCATACATATCATCATAAAGCTGTCATTGTACGTTTTCTCAGTCAAACTTCTTACAAGGAAGTTTCTGAGCTAGCGATTAAAACAAAGAATGCTTACCAAATGGAAGTCACAGTCAGGTGGGCTAGGATGTGAGTCCTATTCTAAATTCTAAGTCTTGTGAAACCATTGTGACCTGACTTGGCAGCAGTTTCAGGCTAGGTCCTATGTGAGTTGCATGGAACTAAAGGAGTCTATCACTGGAGAAAGCCCCCTGCAGTTTCCTGAGAACCGCAGTCATAAGGGCTAGTTTATCTTGCTCTCGTTTTGAAGTACCTACAGGGGGCACAGACAGCCCTTCAATACTGTAATACTGCGAAGAGTTTATTTAAGTGTTCTGAAATAAACATCAGGCTGTCCAGAACATGATATGAAGCAAACTCAATATGTTAGCTAAAATATTAGTTTTTAAAGTGGACTATCAGTAAACTGTATCTAGGATAAGTCTTTGGCACATAATTAGTGTGAGATATTAGGTTAATGCACAAAGAAGAAAACAGTTTGCTCTCATTGATTAAAGATGGGGAAGGGCTATTAAAAGGAAAGATTGGGTGTAGGGATTTTTATCATTGTGAATGTATTAAAAATTAAATCAACTGTTAAAAACAATGTAACTTCTTGGGACAGTAAAGCATACCTAGATTAAATAACAGGTCAGTTATATTTTAATCACCAAAGTCAGTAGGTACTTAGAAAAACTTGACTCTAGACTTACCCTAAGATTATTTCTTGCTCACACCTCAGGATAAATTGATCATTTGTGTCTCTGTCACAAACTGAATATAAACATTCCA
This sequence comes from Sorex fumeus, assembly GCF_029834395.1. Lineage (NCBI taxonomy): Eukaryota > Metazoa > Chordata > Mammalia > Eulipotyphla > Soricidae > Sorex > Sorex fumeus. The sequence goes on from NW_026606155.1 coordinate 58,156,307, forward strand.
GAAATATTAAGAAATAATTGGATAGAAATAATCCTTGAAACACTTAAGTGGACAATAAACCTAAGAACCAGTTCCCAAGCAGAAAATATAATAATACCTTCTCTTTAAGAAATTATTGACACTCCCAATTGGACCAGAACATCAGATTCCCTTGGAAAACTTAGCTGAGATTTGAGTCACCTGGGCAAGAAGCTTCTGCTTTAGTTGTCTATTCACATCAAACTGACAACTCTGCCTTGTAACACAGAAACTCTCCACCAAAACTGTACCTTTCCTCCAGGCCCCAAAGTAGCAGAGGCAGACTCAGCCTTAAGTTCACATTTCTTTGATTCTTTTTTTTGAATAAGATGTTAAGCTACATATTTTTCATGCTGGGCCCTACTCCCTGGCACTGTGCTCATGAATGACCAGGGATATAAATAAGGTTTCTATACGTAAGATAAGTACCTTAATTTCTGTACTATCTCTCTTCTTCTAAATTTATATTTCTACTAAAAACTTATATGAGGCAAAAATTACTAAACCATTACACAAAATGTTGGAACTGAAAATTTAAGGGGCTGTGTGAGAAGTATTGGTGACTTATGTCCCAGATATAAACAAAATTTATTAGTCTGTCACTGGAATTCACAAAAATTCTTTGCTTGACAGAGAATAGACTAGTGTGACTAGGTCTGGCAGAAAATATCAAGAAGGAAATTGCACAATCACTGCCTTTACATATATATATATATATATATATATATATATATATATATACTACCACACCTGGATTTCTCTATACTACTCCCACCCCTTCAAAATTTCCTTTTGTTCCTGCAAAAAATTAAAATCATAACATTTTATTGCATACTTAGTATGAATCCCCCCCCAAGATCATTTTCACAAATCTTCTTTTCATATCGTCTGTATGACAGAAAGCTTAGATTAAAATAGCTAAAATGTGTTCTCTTCCCAGCATGCTTGTGAGACCCAAGGCACAGGTCACAGAGGCTGGTGGATTCCTCTGCTGCCTTCTCCACTAGGTGCCAGCACAGCTCTGCTCCCTGTTTTTGCTCCTTCCTAGAGCCCAGTTCTGCAAACTCCTAGTAATGCAGACTGTATGTGTGGTGTCTTATTTTTGTCTGTTGTATTTGGTAATTTTGATTAAATTTGACCAGAAATAGTCTCATTAGATTGTCTTACTAATTGCTAAGAAATCCACTTTCAAAACACTCTTGAAAGTAGGATAAACTCTACATTACTAGCAGCAAGACCGTTTTGTTTTAATCTGAAGTCTTGCATATAAACCTAGTATTTATTGTGAAAGAATGAATAGTGAAAATTAAGCTGAAATTTAACAATTATATAGAAAATAGAATATTAAATAAAATGTAAAATTAAACAACTGACATAGAAATAAAATAGAAGTGGCATGGTATATTTCTAAAATAGCAGCAAAATTTTCATTGTTAACCAGCAGTTGTTTTATTCAAGATTCAGTGTTTCAACCTGATACAGTCATTCCTCCTTCAGTGTTTGTATGTAACTCAATGTATCTTTTGTTTTTTCTTTATCTAATCACATATTTTCAATTTATTTGAGAAACATTCTGCATTTTAAAATAAAAAGAGTATTGGCATATTTTTCCTTGTTATATGTAGTATTCAATTGTATAGCAATCCCTAAAATTATAAAACATTTATTTACCTATTTTCAGTTTCCCTCACTTATAAAATAACTTTTTATAAGAACATGAAATTTTAATAATTATCAGTTAATATTTCACTACTATTAAAAATAGTATGTAAAATATTTTCTGAACAAAAATACATTCATAATTTTGTATATCCTAAGCTATATGGTTTAGCGCAATTAAAAATCCATGCAGCAACTAAATATAGACCAGGCAGAACTGATTAGAAAATCAGGTTAGAAAATACCATCAAAGTTCTCATGACTGCGATAAGAGTATTTAAATAACAAGAAATATGTTTCAAGATGAATATCAAAAGCATATAAATCTACTTGTTCTAAATTAAAGCTAGTTAGTACTGTCTATTTGCTAAAATCAAATATATAATCAAAACTCCTTTCTAATTTTGTGCCAAATATATTTGAAAATTATGAAAACCAATAAAATTAACTACACAAAGCATATATTTAAGTTTATAGGATAGTTTGACTTAGAAAAATGTGAGATCCTTTCTTCCCTTCATTTTATGGTATATAATAAGCTAGGATTGCTGCTTTACAAAGCATGCATTAGAGAAAAAAACCACTGATGCTCTCTTGGAGTTCGATTTGATACAACTTAGTGTCAGTATATTAAGAAAAACTTGGATTATTCAAATTTGAGAAACCTCTGGATCTATGCGGTTATAATAAATACTGCATAATTCTATTACATCTATTTTGGTTGTTTCTTTTAATCTATAGAAGTAATTTTGTGTTAAAGGGTAGAAGGAGAAGGAAAAGGAAAGCAAAGAAGTGCTGTTTAATCTGAACCAGAGGTTTTTAAGTTCAGTCTCAGAAGCAAGATCAAATGACCTCTCCAGTTTATTCTGTATCTGTAATTCCTTCACAGGGCTTTTCTCGAGTTTCGCAGATCAGCCCAAGTCCCGTTGGAAAACTGTACTCTGTACTTTGTCCTTTTTCGGTATCAGACAATCATAGTATGGTCAGGGCTCTCTCCAACTTCAAAGATGGTCATTTGTAAGTCTGATGTTCTTTGTTGCTGTGAAGTTCAATAAAAAGATTTTCGTGTTGAATTCAGCCCAGACCACAGGATGATTAAATTCATTGTTTTTGATATGTCGCATGAGAAGATATTATGTAACGAGTTGCTTGCATCTTTGTAATTTCTTTTTTTTTAAAAAAAAAGGGCTATTAATTATATATCACAATTAAAGTAAATTCACTGAATATCCTGGCTTCATATCATTTTTTCTGTGTTTGATTTAGGAGTCTGAAAAAGGACACCAGTCCTGCCTTTTATAGTTAAAATGCTATCATTTCCATCATAAACGTCTATTTTTAGGAGTTTTACATTATATCAACCTTAAAAAATTCTTAACATGCTCAGATTAGTAAATAAATTTTTAATATGAGAAAAAAGTTTTGCTGAAACATGAAATCAATATGGTTTCATGCCTTTTCATTTGTAAGAGAGCAAATTTAAAAAATCAGTGGTTTCAAGTACATTTTTGTAATTTTTAACTCCAAACTAGCTTAGTTGTGTGGGATAATAACATTTGGCCATATTAATTCACAGACTGTTGATAGTAGTTTTTAAATTTAACTCAGTTTAAGTATAATTATGAAACATTTGCAATAAGCACTTTAAGTATAGGTTCAAAAATTTGTTGAAGTCCCTTTATATGAAACCACATAGGAAAGTAGGTTTGTACATAGTGGAGGTGATTTTTTAAAAGTCTACTTCAGTGCACTGAAGAATGGTAATAGAGAAACAGATCTCTTTGGGAGCATCTCTTTGAGAAAGGCCCCTGATCATAAAAATAAAATGCAAAACAACAGCTCAATTCACTTATTACGGTTCACTTTCCTAGCAACTAACTTCTCCCTATTTTCTATTCATTCATGATTTGATATTTAAGTGCTTTTAATGGAGCTGATTCGTTAAGATTTCTTTTTGTGAGATTTATAAAACATAAGTATAACAGCTGCAATGATAGCACAGCAATAGGGCTTTGCATGCCTACCCGACCGACCGAGGTTCAATTCCTCCACTCCTCTTGGAGAGCCCAGCAAACTACTAAGAGTATCTACCCTGCACAGCAAAGCCTGGCAAGCTACCCGTGACATATTAGATATGTCAAACACAGTAATAACAAGTCTCACAATGGAGACATTACTGGGTCGCTCAAGCAAATCAATGAACAACAGGAGGACAGTGACAGTGACAGTGACAAGTATAACAGCCTGAAAATTATATATGTACATATATTGATTACTTTCCCCTCAAAGAATGCATTGATATTTATTATATAAAATACATTTAAAAAGTCTTCTTCACAAAATTGTTTAGGGTAGACTATTGCAAGATTTGAGAAAGAAGAGGGAAAGGAGTCTACGAGATTTTTTAAAACTCCATAGACATGAACTAACCTGGAATGGGATGGCAGGGAAAATTCAGTGTGAATAAGATAACTATGGAGATGAGAAAGAGGGATGTAAATCATATCAATTTTACAGAGCCATTTTTATTTATTTTTTTTTACTTTTTAAAAAACTTTATTGAATCACTGTGAGATAGTTACAAGTTTTCAGGTTTGGGTTACAATCACACAATGATCAAACACCCATCCCTCCACCAGTGCACATTCCGCACCACCAATATCCCTGGTATACCCCCCTTTTCCCACCCTCCCCCTGCTTCCATGGAAGACACAACTCCCCATAATCTCTCTACAGAGCCATCTTTAAAACTATGAATATATTTCAATCTTACAACAGGCAACTGCCTCACAAAACAAAATGTGTATGATAGAGAACTCATATTTCTGTTTTCTCCCTATGGTTCCAACTTATTGGATTAGGGAAAAAATAAGCACTCCTCATTTCTTCTAAATAGAGTAACACTGCTTTTTGTGTTTTTCCCCTAAATGAGTGTCACTAGAATTTTAGGTTTAAAAAAAAATTATTACAAATTATTTTGGAAGCATAGAATTTTGCAGAATACCCATTATGAAAAGTCTGTTACATAAAGACCATATCTATACCAAAGTCATGTTTAAGAAAAGGCTTTCTGGATTATAACTGGATTTATGATTTAGTAAATTCTATTGATGAATCTTAAACAAAATTAAATTTGCAAATTTTTGGTTGACATAAAACTTTTTTGAGATATAAGCTGAAACTAGTGAATTATTCTGCTCTCTGAGCCCAGTACAGTTAAATTTTAATGTATTTCAGGTTGGTCTATTTCAGTGATACAATGAGACAACAGATTTCTAATGTGTTTTTTAATTTATATTTTACTCATCACATAAATCATACCTATATATACATATCCCAGCTTGACTGTTTCCCATCAAGTTTTTGTTTAGAAGTTTATGAGATTAACTGATTGCTGAGGAGCCCAAAATTCTTTTTAGCTGATCCTGTTTGGTCATTAGAATGTACAGAATAGCCAGATGTGATCTTGGTGATCAAATTGGATTGACTGTGCAGTGATCCAATTGATTGTTTGGCAATTGTTTGTTATTACGTATTGAAAAATCCAAAATCATCAAGAGAAGAAAGCTAATTTAATTCGATATGTAGACAAAGGCTTAGTGAGAGGTAGACTTAGATGGGGATAGATTCGATTGCCAAAGATTCCAACCCTGCCATTCCTATAACACTGTCCAGAGCTTAAAAGTCCTCAACAGTACTTTGTCCAAACAATGAGGTGGTCTTTCTTTTGTGAGGAGTAAATAATCTGGCATGAAGTAAGCCTGCCTAGTTAGAATCCTACAATAGTAGACTCTTGTGCAGTCTTGGCCACAGGCCAGAGCATAGTCCCTTCTGTTCATGGACCGTGGTGTATTGTCACCCAGAGGTCAGTTTAACTCTAAGTCTGGGTGTTGCTTGGAGAAAGCTTCTCTAAGAAAAATAAAATAGAAAGGATGCAACTAAAGGGATCTGCACGTAACTTAAGTTCAGCAAGCTTTGTGAGTGGGGTGGGGGGAGCACAAAGAAAATCTAAATAGATTTAAAAAATGTGCATCTCTCAGACCTCACAACAGCATTTAGTTGGACAACCAAGAGAAAAACCAAATAAAACATATTCAGTGCTGGTCCCCTAATAATAATAATAAGAAGAAGAATGTGGTCTGTTAAAAAAAAGTCTAAAATAATACATTGATTTTAAAAGTCAAATTTGGATAATCTATAAGTATGATATAACTGATTTGTCAGCTATTAATTGAAAACACAGTGACCAAAACAACACAGAACTCCTCAGTAATATGAGATATTGATCATTTTCTAGTCTTTCTTATTTCATGTCCTTCAAGTTTGCTGTGCTTTCTACCTAGACCACTCTTCTGATTCCTTGTCTGACTCATTCTTTCTACATTTGTTAGGGCACCTTATCTATAAAGCCTGTCCCCTCATGTACTGTTGTTCTAACCCATCTTTCATTTGTTTGTTTTCCTCTGGATCCCAAATCTTTTATGTTAACAGCACATTTTTATTTTTCCTCACTCTACAGAACTCTTTTTCCTTCATTTTGAACAGTAACTAACACATAGTAGGTGTTGAGTCAGATGAGTGAGTGATGCCTCTTAAATTCACAAACCACATTCTTATTGCCAGTATTATCCCAATATTCCTCAATAAACTGTGTCATACTCTTCTACACCTACGAATCTGTTCTAATCATTGGTTTTTTTTGAATATTGGGTTTTTTTTTAAAGCTTCATTTCCCCTTTGCTTCATTTGTGTCAGCATTCTAAAGTGTTTTGTTTTTTGGAAGGAAAAGTTCAGACAGCGAACTGCCTTCCAATTGTCTTGATTGAGAACCAATATTTCTGCCTTCAGCATCAGTCTAGTTCAGGCATAGCAGTTTCTGCAATGCTACTGCAGGATTTTTTTTTCAGTGATGAGCAGTCAATCAGCAAAAGAGAACTTGGTGCTCCAAAAGGAAGCAAATATTAAGCAAACTCTCCTGCCTTATTTTTTTTCCTTTTGACTTCTCAGTTAAACTGCAATATTTAGTTGTTTTTATTGTACTGTAGAAAATGTTCTGACAATGACTTTGGACCTCCAGTTACTCCATTATCAATGAACCTCAAGCAGTATGAGTCTCCATGGGGCAGGGTGAAAGGTAAGCAGTAGGCGTTGAGCTCCTTCTGCATAAGCATTCATTATGTTTCTAAATGAAAATCAAAGTGTGTGTTCCTTCAAGAATATCAAATTGAGAAATTAAATTATTTTTCTGCTGGAGTGATAGCACAGCGGGTAGGGCGTTCGCCTTACAAGCGGCCAACATGGCCGACCCGAGTTCGATTCCTCCGCCCCTCCCGGAGAGCCCGGCAAGCTACCGAGAGTATTCGATATGCCAGACACAGTAACACCAAAGTCTCCAATGGAGACGTTACTGGGCCCGCTCGAGCAAATCGACGATCAACGGGAGGGCCTTTACCTTACCTTACCTTTAATTTGAAACAAGAAAGTGGAAAAGTAAAATTCATTTTGGACCCACAATGCTGGAACCCCCCCTCCCCCAAATTCCCATTATGTATATCTACTTTATTGTTCTTGACATTTCTCTGGATTAAGAAACAATAAAAATAGATTATGCCTTACTATTCACATGCTCTTTGAGCAGATTTGTATGGAAAATCCTTGGGAAAGTTTCCCAGAGAACGTTTCTTTTGGTGATTTCCATGTATTCTGAGAAGGTCTAATTTGTGATTTAGTTCTCACTTTACATTGTCAACACCTCTATCGCAAATCAGTTACCAAAGTTGGGAAAAATTGTAAGCAGCTTTGAAAGCTAAGAGGAGGTAGACATCATTTAGAGAGCTTATCTATCTTCCTTGAGCAATGCAGAAACTGAAAAAAAGCAAACAGTGCAAAGGATGCCCAGCAGAGGAAATGGAGAAGGTATGCGGGGCGGGGGGGCCAGGGGGGGAGGAGAGGGGTTGAGATAGGGGCTTCTGAAAAACATTCCAGTTTGTTTGGTTCCTCCACAAATCCTAATGAGATAATAGCTCATCTAGTCAAGCCCATTCCTTACTTTCAGGAAGTGCCACACAGGTAAGTGAAGAAATTATTTGAAGAGGGATCATGGTGGGTGTGGACTGTTTGTGATTCAGCTTGGAAGCAATGCAGATGCAAGTTTCTTTAGCTTGACTAATATTACTTTCCCTTGATGGAATTCTCTAAACTTTTGTGATTGCTAACCTGAGATTTGTTAAATGGACACAGTATACTGGTAGATTATTTTTTAATAAGTAGGTTCTAGTCACTGAAAGAAATGTGGAATAATTTACCCTGGAATAGTTGTTCTGTTGTCTAGCAACAAATGTGTTATTTTTTTTTTCTTACCATACAAGCCATGCAGAATTCAGATCTCTTTAAAATTCTTTGTTTTTTTCTTTGATCTTTGGGCACACCTGATGGTGCTAAGGACTTATTCCTGATTCTAGGAATCACTACAGCATTGCTCAAGAGAGTATATACAATGCCAGGAATTCAACCAGCAAGAACCTTAGCCCTTGTATTATGTCTTCAGCTCTCTTTATATTTTTATTCTTATGGTGGCCCATTTTTTGGTTTATTTATTTTGGAGTGGGTTCTTACAAGTGTTGCTCATGGGACCCAGGGACTGCTCCAGACAGTTCTTGACCAACTGAGGAATCCTACTGGTACCTTAGTGAGAGGGTCTGAATATGCAGTCCTGCTCTGGAGCCTCCAGGAAACACCCATGATATTTGGGAGGCCATGTGGTGTCAGGAAGCTCAAACCTTACATCCGCCCTAACTCCTGTACTGTCTCCCCAGCCCTTAGGTAGCCCTTTTAAAAACTAAAATTAGAAGATTCAAGGACACTTGTCAGACTTGAGAGATAATACAGTTGGTTCAGGTACTTGCCTTGCACAACAGAGTCAAGTTTGAGCTTCAGTGCCTCATATGATAACCAGAGTTCCACTAGGAGTTATCCCTGAGTGTAGAGCCACATGTAAGTCCTGAGCATAGCAAAGTGTGGCCTCCCCCCAAAGCATTTTTATTATAAAAAAAAGTATGGTACACTTTCTAATACCTTGACATTTAAAATGACGATGAAAGAAACTTGTGACCATACATACATATATTCTTAGGATGAGAGTTTAAGAATTAGATTAAAATAAAATGTACCATGCGAATTCTAGTTTATTTGTTGGGAATTATATCCTGTGATTCTCAGGGCTTCCTCCCAGCTCTTCACTCAGGGATAACTCCTGTGGACTCAGGGACCGTATGGAGTGCAGGGTCTCAGACTGGGTCAACCACATACAAAGCAACTATCACTTCAGCCCCCCATGTCATGCAAATTTTTAAAGTATGTCCCAACACCAATTCCAGGTTTCATTGCCAGTTTTGTAAATAGTATTTTATTATGTTTTAGATACTCTACAGTGTGATACAGTCAAGAGTGTGACAGAGAAGAAAATATTTATAATGAGATAATAAAGCTATGCATGGTCTCAGCATGGTGGTGGCTGGGACCACTCTCCGCACACCTGAAGGTACTGGCAGAGGGACAAAGCCACGCGGGTTCCGGGGCCGAGACCTCCAAGCCTACTCGAATTGGAGTGGAGCATCTTCCACCCAGATCCTCCAAATTCCAGTAGGCGGGGGTCACACCCACCACCTGGCCCCCTGGCACCGTGTAATCCCATCAGCGGCCAAGACTCAGAGACTATAAAATCCAGATCCCGGAACCGCGCGGCCGCATTCGCGGCCGCGCGGCATCTTATTATCTCATTCCTACTTTGGACAAACTTGCAGGCTGTCGAATGTAGCCTGCCCACAGGGCAGAGTCTGGCAAACTCCCCGTGGCCTACCAAATATGCCAAATACCAGTAACAATGATGGGTCTCATTCTCCTAAAGAGCCCTGAATATAATCTCAGGGCTAGGATGAAAGAGACGTTACTGGGGCCTGCTCGAGGCAATCGACGATTAACAGGATGATGAAATGAAATGAAATGAAAAGCTATGCCACAAAATGTCATGATAAATGTAGACATGAGGTGCTTCTTAGGGCTGGAGCGATAGCACAGAGGATAGGGTGTTTGCCTTGCAAGCAGTCAACATGGCCGACCCGAGTTCTATTCCTTCACCCCTCTCGGAGAGCCCGGCAAGCTACTGAGAGTATCTTGCCCACACAGCAAAGCCTGGCAAGCTACCCGTGACGTATTCGGTATGCCAAACACAGTAACAATTGTCACAATGGAGACGTTACTGGGCCCGCTTGAGCAAATCGATGAACAACGGGAAGACAGTGACAGTGACAGTGAGGTGCTTCCATAGGAATCTGTTTGTCTTAAAAAATAATTAAGTTTTCAGGCCTAACCTAGAAGACGAACAGGAGTACAGCATTGACATCATCTTTCCTATGGTCTAGGTAATAAAATTCCTCCAATATGTAGTATTAGACTTGGAGTTGGAGACTCAAGCTCAGTGACATTACCTAGCTTAGTACATCTTGTTCTGTGCAAGAATAAGTTAAATTGGAGAAAAACGTAACTCTAAAAAAAGTTTAGTTATGATTAAAAATTATCCTGTTAGAATATTCTTATGATACATTAAAGGGTTATAGACAGACAGTACAGGGTTCTGTAGATTGTGTGGACAGTCCAAAAATGTACACTTAATCCAAGACTTTAAAATCTTCATTAGTTGTTAGAGGTGTACTGACGAAATTTGAAATTTAAGTTGGATTGAGAGATTTCAGAGCTCTTGCATTATCTTCTTCATTTCAAATATGTTGGTAACTGAAGGTCCTGATGACAACCACTGGGGCAAAAATGAAGGACCACAAACATTTAGCTTCGGGATATACATAATTTTCTCACATACTTAATTTTCTAATCACTGATTTTAGTGGCAGAAGAATGATATATAATTTTTAAGTATCTATATAATGGAATTTATAAAAATATAAAAGCAAAATTTCTAAGAAGTAATACCAGGGAAACATAAATAGGTGCTTAATAAGTATTAATATATTTTGAGCAAGTTATTGAGAATAAAAGACAACAAATACATAAAGAGTTTCAAAACTCATCTCTACTATGTATTTATGGAATCTGACTATAGAGAATCAGGGTGAGAATTTTAACAACTGTATTTTAAAAATCAAAAGCAGAGAGTTCTTTTCATCCTATTAGTCCTGGAGAATTGGAAGTGAAAATGTCAAAAGAACTAGGTTCATTAAGTTCAGTCAGTGGTTCATAGTTGGTGATATATAGTTTTAGTATAAATGAAGAATAAATTCCCAAGGGATGATATACTTTAAAAATATCTTTTGAAATAAAATAGATATGAATTTGGTGTGAGGGTGACTATGAATCTAAGAATTTTTAGACCCCACAACATCTTGTTTAGAAATGTTGCACAACTTAGTAGAGATTGTGGCCTCATTAGGTTGTGATACGTTAATTATAAAGGTTCAATTTAAAAATGGGATATTTACTCCTTTCAAAAATAGTATATGCAGTTCACTGGATTATAGTCAGTAGTAAAAGGCATATTCTTTGCTTGAGATTTAGGTAGTGATTATTCACACCCTAAAAAATTAATAATGGTATGATTTTCATGTGCTATCCAAATGAACCTCCTTCTAAAAACAATTTGAATTTAATTAAATATAGATTTTTACAATCACTAAATAATAATAAAAAGGCCCTCCCGTTGATCGTCGATTTGCTCGAGCGGGCCCAGTAACGTCTCCATTGGAGACTTTGTTGTTACTGTGTCTGGCATATCCAATACTCTCGGTAGCTTGCCGGGCTCTCCAAGAGGGGCGGAGGAATCGAACTCGGGTCGGCCATGTTGGCTGCGTGCAAGGCAGACGCCCTACCCGCTGTGCTATCGCTCCAGCCCAATGTTATATTATGTTACTTAATTTTAAAAAGTCATCCTATTCTGAAAGTTTAAAACTCTAGCTTGCTAATTTTCTAGAAAATAATTTTTATCCCTGAATGCTAGCTTTTAGTCAAAAGACATTTCAACTTTGAGCCCTGTTTAGTATCAGAAAGCCTTTACAATGCTAAATTCTTATGATAAAAAATCTCTTTGCCCATCCTTACTATGCATTTACTCTCTTGGTAACTAAAAAAAAATATTAATAAGGTGAAAGAAAAGAAAACCCACTATGTTCTCTCTTATCCTCTTAACTGTAGGACAAACTGGGAAGAAATACTTCTCTGTTATAACTTAAATAATATTTTCATTTTGGACCACAAGGAGGGACAGAATCATTTCCTAGATCCTCTTGCTAAGATACAGATAGTTTTAATGTAAAGCCTTTATTAGTTTAGTTTCTCCTGAGAAATTTTCTTCAGGCCTGCATATTTTATAATAAAATGTTTAAACAAAACGATTTAATAAAGAGACCGATGAATTTCACTTCAGTTAACCTCTCAAGATGAACTAATCTCCCACCACTTCAGTTGACTGTTTAAAATATTCTGGTATGAAAATGGCCCTGTTCAGACCTGGAGAGATTGTGATATAAATTTCAGTGGAGGCATAGACCTCACAAATGAGGAAATTCTATCCTAAAACTGCAGCAAATAAGATTCTTTTTTTAAAAAAAAAATACAATCTAGGAAGGGTTCATGCCCACCTTCCCAACTTTATAGATACAAACTAAACATCTTGTAAGTTCTGACCTGTGTGAGGAATCATCATTCAGTCATGCAATTAATTCCAGTTTTGATTTTAGTTCCTAACTAGATGGCTAGGGGTGTGCCCTAATTTCAGTTATTCAACTCATTCTGCTTTCATCTTGGGATTTAAACTTCCATTAAAATGACTACAGTATGCTTTTAACTTTAATTTGATTCCATGTAATGCTACCAAACAACAATACCCAGTGTTTATTTAGTGCTTTATTTTAAAGCTCAAAGTATTTAATGTGCTTTTACTTATTTAATCCTTATAATATCCTGTAAGGAATATTAGAAGTAGACCTTATTATCTCTATTTCATAGGTGAAGAATTGTTGCCACAAAGTAGTCCAGGAGTTTGCAGATGTTCTATAAGCTCCAAATGCAGTTGTGATTATTTTTCAGTTTTCCTGCCTTGCCTTCTCAGGGGAACTTGTTGCCTTGCTATATACTATAAATACACTATATAGTGTATAGTTTTACTATTCTCAGGTCCATCAAGTTTAATGGGGTAGCCTGGCATGGTTCCTAGAGAAGGATCATGTACATGATAAATATCACTTATAAGATGATGTATTTTGACTTGAATGTAGTTGCAGTTAAAATATGCAACAAAAGAGAGCATGTCACACTTCTTTTTATTTCTTACCACCAGATGTGGTGCTGAGCACATAGTAGGCATACAGTAAATGTTTTTTAAACAAATTAAAGCACCTCATTAAAAAGTAGCACCATTAACAACAGAAGACTATTGAGGCAAATAAAAGGAAGTAGTACTTCACTCAGCAGGAAGTGATTAAATAGGACAACCTACCTCCACCATAAATCCCTTGGTTCTTGTTGAGGCTCAACCACTGATCTGGGTAGAATGTAGCTCCAAGCAAGTGTTCTGACTTGTGGGATTTTGATCTTTAGAGCCAAAAATGTCATTTTAAATAATTTAAACCTTCTCCTTTTCAAATTTTAATAGCATAAGAAATTGAGGTTATATTTCATTTTTTACATTTAACAAACAGAAATTACCATGTAGATAAATTTATCTTTGAATTGTTTCAAAGAATTATCTAGATGCATATATATAGATACATATATATACATTATTCTATTTATGGAAGAATTTGAAAGATAGAGGCAGAAAAAAATTAAGTGAATATTTGGAATTTGATTTCATGAAATAATCTAAAGGAATCATATTTCATTACTACTTTATAGCAAATGGAGCCCAATGTCAGAATCATCATTTTCAAAATAGCATACCCTTTAATTGCAGAATGTCAATAAATAAATGAAAATACATGATTAAGTTTATAAAGATCCTTGAAAATTATTTAGTTTGGGTGGTAAATTATTACCACCCTCAGAAAGATACAGCTAAATTCCAAGGGCCTATCTAATTTTCCTCTCTGTTATATCTAGGCAGTTACTCTATCCTGTCTATTCTAATTAGGTTTTAAAATTCTACCTAACCTATCACTTTTTCCCAATTTACTTCCTTTGTATCCATCCTTTTTTCACACTTTTGCTTTCTAGCTTGTAGCCCCAATCTTTTAAAATCTTTTAAACTTCTGCTTAAAATCTTTTCCTGCCTTCCCCATTGCCTATACCAGTGTTTTCCAAAGTGGTTGCTACTGCATCTCCCCAGAATGTGAGCTGGAAGGATGGGGGAATAGTAGTCTTGAGTGCAATTTGGGTCACTTTCTGTTTGTTAGTATAAAGAAGGAAGATTTCCTGGTCAGTGGGATTGAGTGATTTTGTTTCTGAAATGGGAGCAGTAAACTCTTTGGGAACCTCTGGCCTGTACGATAGAGCCTAATGCCCTCAGAAGTTCCATCTTCTGGCTTCTGACTACATGCTAACCTTGTTTTCTTCTTTGAAGAATGTGAAACTACTCCACATGAATCTATTTATAATATCTGAACACTCTTTCTCACTCTTACACCTTTGCAGAAACACAGGACATTAGTGCTCTCAACTTGTCTGGCAGTGATCCTTATTCTTACAAGTGCACTCAGGAGCCTCTCTGAGAAACTTCTCAATATCCTCTAATTTGAAGTGTCTGTTTTTGGTTGGTTTTTTGGGATTTTTTGTTTTGTTTTGTTTTGTTCTGTTTTTGCTTTTGGGTCACACCCAGCAATGCACAGGGATTATTCCTGGCTCATGCACTCAAGAATTGCTCCTGGCAGTGCTTGGGGGACCAATATGGGATGCTGGGATCGAACCCGGGGTTAGCCATGTGCAGGGCAAACACTCTACCAACTGTGCTATCGCTCCATCCCCTAATTTGAAGTGTCTGAACTGTAGAGAAACTCTTTTCTATTTGCAGCTGGAACAAATATTATTTTTCGTTGCATGAATGAAAATATCCTGTCTTTCAATAATTCATTTATTTTTTTCATGAAATACTTATTGAGGGCCTCAGAGTTGTCAGGCACATTCTCAGTCTTTACAATATGCACTTATAATAAGTACTTACTGTATATATGTTATTAGTGATATATAATATACTTAAAAAGTATTCTATGTATTATATACTTATTATAAAGTGTTTATGATATAGGAGTTAGGAAAGCAACTAAAGGTATATTGAACTCACAAGTAGAAAACCAGATGAATCCACAGAAACCCAAAGATTTGTCAAAATTAATTAATTTTTCAGCTCAGGGAAGCCTTCTCAAAAGAAGTTTTTTTTTTAAATTTGAACTGTGAAGAATGAATAGATGAAAAGGCAGAGTGAGAAGTGGCCTGTGTACAAGCCAACACTAAGGTATCTAACTTCCTCTGGGAGCTACCTAGAAAAAAGTTGCTATGGTTCATTGAACCTACAGGGAGGAATGTGATAGAAAGTGAGATTTGGGAGGCAGAAAAATGACAAATCACAAAAGATTACACATTTTTTTAAATTAATTTATTTTTTTATTGAATCACTGTGGGAAAGGTTACAAAGCTTTCAGGTTTAGGTCTCAGTCATGCAAATATCAAACACATTTCCCTTTACCAGTACTTATTTTTTACCATGAAGAACCCCAATAAAACCCCATCCCCCACCCCTCCCAGTCCCTGTGAGGCAGATGAATTCTAGTTAACACTCTATCTGCTTTGATTAGATTCATTGTTTCAATAAAAGATTCACTACTATTATTTAGAGTTTACCCCCCCCCCCAAAGCAGACATGCTGAAAAAGCATTGTGAAGTGATTTGCTTTCTACAGCTGGGTTCAAGAATTAAATGTTAGTTTTGGATTTCTGCTATTTTACTTATTGACCCTGGAAGTATTTCTACTGAAAGTCAGATAGTTAAGAAATTGGTTTCTGTGCTCTGGAGTCGTGGCCGTGCTGGAGAGCCGCTTGTGGGGGGCAACTGGTGGCCTCGGTAGGGCATGAAGGGCGGACCGAAACGCCCCCCCTTCCCATGAGGTTTTAGTCGCCCCCACACCCCCGGCTCATACCTGCTGTCCACAAGGCTCCCATGCGGCGGCCATCTTTCTTTCCAGAGAGGAGAGGGCGAATGGGGCAACACCCTTTCCCCTCCGGACAGACATGATGGCCTGGATTAACGCATAGTCCTTTCACTTTTCTGCTCCAAGCTGCCGGGTTCTGCATTAAGTCCTTGTGCTTCTGGGGCTGTGGCCGTGCTGGAGAGCCGCTCATGGGGGGCAACTGGTGACCTCAGTAGGGCGTGAAAGGATTACACATTTTAAGCTAAAAATCTAATCCTTATTTTAACCATTATAACAGCCTTTAAAGGACTTTAGATTAAAGGTACAGAATCTTGAATTTGGTATGAGAATGTTATAGTAGTGCTGAATTGAGTGAGGGTTTGAACTTGTATTTTAGAGGATATAAAAAACAACAGAATTATGTAATTTATTTTGACTTTGGGGACATACCTAAAAGGTCCTCAGGACTTGCCCCTGGCTCTGTACTCGGGGTTTACTCCTGCAGGGCTTGGAGACCGTGTGTAATACTGGGGATCAAACCCAAGTTGACTGTGTGCAAAATAAATGCCCTGCACACTGTACTATCTCTTAGGCCTGAGTTGTGTCATTTTAATAGAATTTTTAATTTGATCTGAGATCATGAGACCATGACAATAGAATAAAGAGGAGACGATGGGGTTCAGTGATAATAAGAAGGTGGAGAACATGATGATTAACTGGATACGGTGACTGAATGAAAGGAGAGCATTTAACAGGACTCAGTTTTCTGATTTTAGTATTTTGTCAAATTGTGAACACTGGTTAGGTTTATTCCTTATATTATCTAAAAACCTCACTGATTTTTAAAATTGTTACCGCTGAGCTATGTAACAGCACAATAATAGTTTCTGGCTTTTTGTTCATTTTGGATTTTGGGGTGTTTTGTTTTATTTTTTGTTTATTTGTTTTTGTAGTGCTGGGTATTGAACTCAGGTTTCATGAATGAAGGACTTGTACTTTATCAGTAATGCATATATCTGGCAATGTGCAATATCATTTAGCTCATGAAAACTTGTTATCTTAAGACAATTCATTACTACGTCTTTTTTATCTTGGGATTGATATCCTCAGCAAGGCTAGTCTCATATGGGATATAGCAAAATGCTGATGAGGCTAGCATCCTGGGAAGGCTTTCCAATGCTTCTTCACTTACAGTCTGATGTCAAGCTCTAACAACTGCTTGGACATTTCTTATTCAAGAGGTTTCTTCACCTGTCAGTCTTGGGTCTTCTTACATAGTGGCATTTGCAGATTAGGTGGATTTTCTTAGGTAGTGGATTTACTTCCTCAAGATATAGATGCCCCAATAAACCTGTGGAAGATACAAGTTTTCTTACATTCTTTTTTAAGTTTTCTTATATTCTAATTATGAAGTCATATGCACTCAGATTTTATTGGTGAAAACAATTAAAGGCCAGCTCATATTTAAGAATGTGAGATAATTAACTCCAACTTTTAAAGAGGAATTGATTCATATACATTAAAGGAAAGAATTGTTGGTTTCCACTAGGGATAGAAACAGTATTATAGGGTCTGGAGCAATAGTACAGAACTTGCCTTGCATGTGGCCGACCTGGGGTCCACCCCTAGCATCCCATATGGTCCCCTGTGCACCACCAGAGGTGATTCCTGAGTGCATAACCGGGAGTAAGCCTTGAGTACCACCAGCTGTGGAACCAAAGAGAAAATAACAAACACAACTATATTAGAGCTTCTTACTATAGTTCTTTCTCTTTAAGTGAAGCAAAATGACTGTATCTTTTGCCCTTGTATATGCTTTTCTGCATTCCAATGGTAAAGAATTATAGAACCAATTTGGGCAATTGAGTGTGTGTGTGTCGAGGGGGTTGTGGGGAAGGAGGGCGGGAGTTAGTGTCTCCCAAGCAATATTTAGGTTGCCAAGGGGCCTTTCCAATTATTCTTGGCCATCTAGACCTGTTGTACAATGCAAAGACCCAAGGATGCTGCTCAGGCCCTGAAGTGCTAGAAATGATCTGGATTACCCCAGTGGTGTTGAAGGTCTCAAGGACTGCACTCAGCTGTGCCCAGAGGTCTTCAGAGCTACCCCCAGTGGTTCTTGTGAACCATGTGGTGTCAGGAATCAAACCTGGGTAGGCATGCTGTAACTGCATTCACTTTTAACTGCTGCATTATTTCTTAGACAACAATTTTTATTTTGAAGTAGTATATGTTCCATGATGGAGGGATGTTTGCACTTTGGTAGTGAGCATGATGTGGTAACATTGTACCCCTAAAATTTATAATCATATTAATCTTATAAAAATAAACTTGCTATCGTTTAGATGGTGTTTCTTCCATTTAACATTATAATTTATCCAGGTACTTCAAACTCTTTTTGCTCTCTCTCTCCCTCCCACCCTCCCTCTCTCTCTATTTCTCTATCTCTCTCTTTCACACACACATATACACACACAACTTTTATCTAATAATCTTTAATTGGAGCATTCTTAGCACTTAAGAAGAAAAGCATAATATGTAGTTTACTCATTCCCCTCTCTTTCAGGGATAGCCAATGAATTAAAGCAGTGAAAAACATGTTTAAAAACATTAATAATCCAAAGGCTCTTTTTAAACGGCTCTTTTAAAAATAACTTAAGGTAGGGATTCTTTTAGTTAGGAACAAAAATTCTGTCAATTGTGAGTGTGATATTACGGTATTCATTTAACATGTACTTTTTAATGGATCAATATGTACAAGGCATCATGGAAGGTAGAATGGTTTTATTCTTTTTCAGGATCCTCAGGACATGCTTGCTTGCTTGCTTAGAACATATTCTTTAAAAAAATTTTGTTCCGGTCTTACATGCCATTATGTACTAAATTACCATTATTTTGAATTTTCTATAAAACATGATGATGATGATTAGTGTGTGTATTCTAATATGTCAATAAAGTCATCTAATATTATTTTATAGTGATAAGAAATTTTTAAGAAATGCTACAAATAATAAATTTACTATCACCATTTTCTATGTGTAGTTGTATATAACAAGCCTTCCATTATGCAGAATAATGGTATTCTTTCTTAAGTTCCCTTTAAGTGCTATTGATATTTATAGTGTTAGTTTTTCCTGCAAATAAACTTCTTGAACAACTAGGCAAAC
Organism: Sorex fumeus; assembly: GCF_029834395.1. Classification (NCBI taxonomy): domain Eukaryota; kingdom Metazoa; phylum Chordata; class Mammalia; order Eulipotyphla; family Soricidae; genus Sorex; species Sorex fumeus. The sequence goes on from NW_026606155.1 coordinate 58,175,273, forward strand.
TGTTCTCAATTCTCCAAAATGATCCTTAGCCAGGAAAATGGGGGTAAATTGAAGAGGATTTTCTTTGCAGGGATTTTGTTCTGATTGAATAACCAGATGGAGAGTCACGGATTTGAAAATGTTTAGCTGAGCAGTTCAGCATTCTCTACTGGGTTCCACAGTAGGATGCCAAATAAAAATCACAATTTAAGCTGTTATGAATTAATGAGAGTGTGCAATACACATACTTCCTTATACTAACCCTAAGCATACATGCATTGTGGACAAATACTTCTGAGGATAAATACAGATCCATAATGTACAACATTAACCTCCCATTAGTTAACCATGTTAAAGTTTGAAAGAGTGCTTCCATTATTAAAAAAAATCAAACAACAAAAAACACCACTCTACCCAGAAGCTTAATCCTGCCATAAAAATTGATTAAAATCTGGGAAGGAAGGTAGTAATCAAATTAACCACATTTTTTTAAACAAAACTATCACATTCAATGTTTCTAGTATTATTCCTTTAGTAAATTATTTCTCTTTGGAGAAACTTGATTACTTTTCACATGTGACTATTACAGTTTTTATATTGTGATTATTACTAGGATTTATGAATTTTTCTGAGTTTTAAAGATAAGATAGTAACTATGTTTTTGGAAGGATAGGCTTTGCATGGAAAAGATTAGATTTAGGATGGCAGTATTAAAGCAACTGGCATCTAAGGTGTAAGAATTAACTATTTTGGTGTCCTAGTTTCGTTTGTCTCAAGCTGTATGCTAGATACAAGGATTTTTCATGAAGGCTGGATTCTGTATACTAAGAGAATATAAAGACTTTTTTCTTCTGCGTCCTCTATAATAGTTGCTCATACTCTTACTACTAAAGCTACTGGCAGTCAGATGTGTGATTTCAAGCTCCACAGAGCAGATTTTCATTTTTCATATTTTTGGGACTTGTATAAAGTTGGATTCCAGTCAGTGTTGGTTAAAATTTTCATGCTTGGCTTAGGTGATGACACAGGGGATATAATGAGTTTGCTTTGAGAGATAACATTTTTCTCCACATACTCTATAAACTGAACTGACTTTCCATATTAGTATTTCCTAATCATTTGCATATGAGGTGGTTTCAACATTGAGATCAGATAAAATAGGAAGTCTATCAAAATTTCAAATGTGTGCTAATGCTGTGAGAAATGTCTACTACTACTTTAAATGTGTTAAAAACAAAATAGGAGCGAAACCCTTCTGTTCGCTCACCTTATTTAGTTTTTAGTATTCCAAATATAGAGGCAATCATTGGGAGAGTAAGTGATAACCATTAGGTTCAGGTTCTCTTTTGATGGAAAGAGTTGCAGATTTTCCAAAGATTTCTGATTTCTTCAAAATTTTAAAATAAGGTTTTATGAAATTAGTCTTTTATTATTGATGGCATCATCTGAAAATTAAGACAGTTCCAATACACCCAAATGAAGAAATGAGTCATAGTCTATTAGTCTTGGTTATTCTACCCTTATAGAATTTCTACAAAAGTGCTTCTTTGGATTTATTTTCTAATTATTTATTTGCAGAGAATAGATTCTATATTCATTTGTGGGGGAGAAGGAAAAGTCAGTATGTAAAACTTTAGAATGCATTTCAAAATGCTTAATCTCAAGTAGTAGAGCTAAATGGAAATAGGTACACACCCGTTGGAGCCAGTATTCTAAGTCATGATCTCCTGGATGTAGATCCATTAAGTTGGTCCATAACCAAGTGATTTTTCACCTAGTAATTTAATGATTTTCATAGCCTGTATTTCCCACTCTGCTTTCTCTTTTGCCTATTTTGGCATCTAAAATGAATGTGACTCCATCTGTATCCTTAGATAATTCTGAGAAGTCCCTTCCTTGTGTTATATTAGTAACCACGGATCAATTATTCTTCCTCTCTTAATAATCTTCTTTCTCTCTCCTTCAATGTCTTTGTTTAAAGATCTTTCCTTAAAGGTGCTGTTTTATTCCTTTTATAGTTAATGCAGTTTTATGCTAGTTAAGGAAGTATTGCCTTCCCCAAGGTCCACTGGGGAAGGAAATAGAATATTGCTTTTTTCTTTTCATTCAGGTAAAATTATTTTATTTTAATTATTTCTATGTTGGGCTGGAGTAATAGCCCAGCGGGTATGGTGTTTGCCTTGCGTGTGGCCCACATGACCGACCCGGATTCGATTCCTCCACCCCTCTCGGAGAGCCCAGCAAGCTACCGAGAGTATCTCCCCCGCTCGGCAGAGCCTGGCAAGCTACTCGTGATGTATTCTATATGCCAAACACAGTAACAGTAAGTCTCACAATGGAGACGCTACTGGGCCCGCTCGAGCAAATTGATGAACAATAGGAGAACAGTGCTACAGTACTATTTCTATGTTATATGAGTTATTTGGTGTGTATCCTTTAATTGGCAGATTATTGGGGATTTCCCAATTACTCAAAGAACATACTTTTTCAGATTTGGCCACCATCAAATTTGTTCAAATTAATTTTACAACTAGAAGTTCTATGCTAGGCAGTAAAAAATGTTTCAGCAAATTTGATGGAATTGAAATACTTCATGCACATTTGAAAAATGAATATTCTGCAATAACTCAGTAGAGAGCCCTCTACTGAAGGTTTATAATTTATGAACAAGTTGATTTTCTGCCTTGAATGAAAAACTATTACATATGTTTTGATTTCTATATTGCAGTTCTGTTATTGCTTTATGTACTTTGAGTGTGGATGCAACATACTGAGTAAACACATATTTAGGATTTTTTATGTTTTTATGGTGCTCAATACACATGATCATTACAAATTGATTATTACAAAATGGTTTTCTTTTTGACAATATTCTTTCTATAGAAGGAATGTTTTTGAGAATATTTTTATATTCTCAATATAAAATATTATGTATAACAAGCACACCACCATCATATTTATTAGTGAAATATTGAAAGCTTTCCTCTAAATTAGGGAGCAACTAATATATAAAAAGTATAAATGACTATTGTACCTCATGGTGTTTCACTAATTAAAAAAAAAAGAAGAAAAAAATAAATAGCAAATCAGCTAAGATATATTAAAGGGATGCACGGACAGAAAATGTATGAGAAAAAAAAAGTATAAATGACTTCCAAATATAGAATAAATCATATTTTTTGCAGTTGACATAGTACACCCACAAAAGTGCATCTAAAATGTTCACATAATATGTAAAATCTAGTAAAGTTGCAATATACAGAATTAAACATGTAAAATCTGTTGTATTACTTTAAACCTACTAGGGCCTGTAGAAAAAAATTAAAAAACAATTCCATATGCAATAACATCAAAAAGAATAAGATACAAATAAACCAAGGAGTGAAAACCTAGCAAACTATATATATATGTCTATATATATGTATATATATGTATATATGGTAAATTGCAAACTATAATGTATTGATGAAAGAAATTAAAAGTCCAAATAAATGTAAAGGTTTTTGGATTTGTTTTATTTTTAAATGTTTAAATCATTTAAAATTTTTCAATGATACCTTTTTTACTTTAATAAAGTGCACCATAAACTAATATTGTACCACATTTAAAAAATAAAAACTCTTTTATGTTTAGTCACACATTCCCATCTTCATGTATTTATGTAGATTTTAGTTTCCAACTGGCATTATTTTCCTATATATCTTTAAAAATATTTTTGATAGTATAAGAGTGTATATTAGCCAGAGAGATAATACACTGGGTAAAGTCTTGCATGTAGCCAACTTAGGTGTCTTTCCTGACACTGAGTATGTTCCTCTGAGACCTGCCAGAATTAAACTCTAAGCAGAAAGTCAGGAATAAACCCTGAGCACAGTCAGGTGTGGCCCCAAATCAAATAAACAACAAGAAACAAGTATATATAATGAATATTTTTGGGGTTACATGAAAAATCCTGTTTCTTAAACAATTTTTCAGAGTGTATAAATGTAGTTCATCATGATTTTTTAAAAACATATTTGTCTGTTGCTTTTATCTTACAAATTTCTGACAAAAATTCTATTGTCATCTAATTTTTTATTCTTTTTGTATATAATTTTATCTATGTTTGTTGCGTTATTTAAAGCTTTCTTTATATTGGGCCAGAGAGATGGTCAATGGGCTGTAGTGTGTGCTTTGAATAGGGGTAGCCCAAGTTCAATTCCTGGCAGTGCAATAGTCTCAAGACCATCATCAGGAGATAATCCTGAACAAGGAGCAGCCCCTGAGCAGTGGTAGGTGTAGTTCCTAAACAAAACTAAGCAAAAGACATGTCTTCCTGTTACTGCTTTATAGAAGCTTGCCTTTGAATGTTTCTGTCTTTTCTACTGAGAATTTTTTGTGCTTCTGAAATACATGATTTTTTAGCCTTTCTTTAAACCCTTGATCATAATTACTTTAGAGACTTCTGTTTTACCGAGTTCCGTTTGTTAATTGCCACGTTGCTGTCATTTCTGAGTCTGTTTGTATGTACTGACTTTTCTTCTAGGTATCAGTTATGTATTAAACATTCTTAGCTATCTTTGATTGGATGCTAGATATTAAAAATGTTACATTGTTGGGTGTGTAGATTTCAGTGTCCTCATTTAAGGTATTTTCAGTTTTCTTTTTACTCACTTAAGTTACTTTGGTTCATCTTGATTCTTTCAAAGTTTTATTGTAAGATTTTTTTTTAAGGATGAATCTCCATTATTCCTTATTCTAGAGGTAATGAAACCTGCTGCAAAGTGGTAACTGTTCTGGAGTCTCTATTGAATACTCCATGTTTTCAGGGACTTCTATACTCTGGAAGTTTAAAAGATATGAACATTCCCCCACCTCTATGTGAATTTTGAGAATATTTTACTCTAATTCCCTCAGAGTTCTTTGCTTGAGCATGTGGAATTTTATTATTCCTATGGACATTCTGGAATTTAACAATAAAAAGGACAGGACTCCCATGATGATTTCTGAAGTTACTTCTCTACACTGATAATTCCTCTCTGATAATTCTTTCTGTCTGTCAAGAGCTATGTTGGTCTACACAAGCTCTAATTTCTCTCTCTCTCTCTCTCTCTCTCTCTCTCTCTCTCTCTCTCTCTCTCTCTCTGTTTCTCTCTCTCTCTCTAATTCAACAAGAACTTCTTCACACTACAAATTCCAGAATGTGTTTCATGATGGCAAGTAGATGGTAATATACAGATAATTTTATTTGTTTCTCTTCTCTTCAGGAAAACATCTCTGAAATTATGGTTATAAATTTTCTGAAAATAACTATTTGATATTTTCTCTACTTTCCTAGTGACTCATGATGGAACAAAAAAGTTTAGTTGTTAATAATGGAAGAATAAGCCACAGCAAAAATTGGATCTTTTCATGGGTCGGAGAAATAGTACAGTGGGTAAAGCACTTATCTGCATGTAGTTGATCATGGCTCAATCCCTGATACCACATATTATTCCCTTGAGTATTGCCATGAGTGATCCCTAAACACAGATCCAAGAAGTAAGCCCTGAAGAAGTACTGCTGGATGTAGTCCAATAACAAAACATAAAAAATAAAAGTTTCTATACTGTAATTTTAAAGAGACTCACAGTATCTCATACTTAAAGGAAAAAATGCACAAACCATAAATGTTCAGTCTATTGTAATTTTACAAAATGAACACCTATCTAAATCAGTATTCTACAACATAATTAGCGCCATAGAAGTTCCTTTTGGTCCCCTAAAACTGTTACTATTTTTGCAAGTATAGCTTAAACCATTAATTCTTCCAGTATCTATTTTAATTGTGTTATATAGTTTAAAAGTAAAAGAATTTATTCACTATACTTATAATAGCCTAATGTAATAATTATAAATACTCCTATACATATTAGTCGATGACTATATTTGGGGAAATATATTGAAACTGTTTTGTCAGAAAGAATTTTTATGTCTATCTAGAGCAAATTCTGCCAGTTTTCCAAAGTAGTTTTACCAATAAATAGTTCAACAATATGTGGAGGTTTTGGTTGTTCCACATCCTCTCTGATAATATGAAATACAATTTGCTAAAGAGATCTTTGTCTAACAAGTTTCTGAAGATAGTCTTCTATGGTTTTTCTTATTTTATTTTGATATTTCAGTGTACAAGACATCTGGAATTAATTTTTTTATATACATAGTGTGAGGGAGCATTAAGGATTCCTTTTAAAATTTGACTTTTGGGTCACAAACTATAGTAATCAGGGTTTACTCTTGACTTTGTGCTCAGGGATCACTCCTGAAGTGCTCTGAGTATGATATATATTGTCAGATTCCCAGGTTGGCCACATGCAAGACAAGCATTTTACCTGCAATACTACCTCTCCAGACCTTCATTATTTTCTATAGCTATGCAGTTGTCTCAGTATATTCATCGAGAAGACCTTTCTCTCCTTACAAGAATTCATTGAAAACATGTCAGGTAATCCTTTGTATACAGATTTACTTGTGGACACTTAAATTATATTTTTGTATTGGTCTATTTGTTTATTCTATCCTAATTTCATATTGTTTACATAACTTTAGTTTTAGAATACATATTTATATGTGGTAGTGTAAGTTCTCTTTGTGTATCACAATATTTTTAACTACTCTTCACTTTTGCATTTCCCAGTAAAATTTGTATTTCCATGACAAGAATCACATTGTCCACTTTCATAAGCATGTTATTATTTTATCTATTATATTTTAAATTAAATGAGACTAAAGAAACATTGCTAGGACCTAGTATGTACCTTGCATGTTGAAAGTCTTTAGTACATGTCCACTGAATAAACAAATGAAATATTATACTCTTTAATAGAAAAATCACAGTCACTAAAACTGTACTTTGTGTCACGGTCCTCCCATTGTTCACCGATTGCTTGAGCGGGCCCAGTAACATCTCCATCATGAGACTTGTTAATGTGTTTGGCATATCGAATACATCACGGGGAGCTTGCCAGGCTTTTCCGTGTGGGCAAGATACTCTCTGTAGCTTGCCAGGCTCTCTGAGAGGGGCAGAGGAATCAAACCCGGCTCTGCAGGGCCAGCTGCACGCAAGGCAAATGCCCTACCGCTTTGCTATGGCTTTGTGTATGCTACAGGATATAATTATCTGAATTTCTTTTAACAATGGGCCAGTTCTGTCTAGACAAGTGTTTCTCATCTAGGGGCCATATGGCCACCTATTGGCCCCAAGGATATTCTAGGGGACCACAAGTAAAAACTGTAAGGGGCAAGAGACTATGAGACCTACCAGTAGGATAGATGCTTGTGTGTGTGTGTGGGGGGGGGGGCACAGAAAAGAAACAGAGGCTAAGAAATGGCTACAGTCAGAAAAAGGTTGAGTAACACTGGTCTAAGGCAAAGTTCATAAGGCCAAAATTTCTAGCTTTTCGTGTAGAAAAGGTTAGTTACTAAGCAATCTTAAAGGAGTGCTTCACAAGGCCAGGAAGATTGCTCCACTGTTGGAAGCCAACCTTATGAGCTGTAGGAGAAGGCTTCTGGGATAGAGAAGGGATCACTTAATCTAGTCAATGATGGTTGGAGGAATCACTTGGGCTGGGAGATGTGTGCTGAAAGTAGATAAAGGACCAAACATGATGACCCCTCAGTATCTGTATTGCAAATCATAATGCCCAAAATTAGAGAGAGTAAGAAGGAAATTGTCTGCCATAAAGGCAGAGGGGTGTGTGTATTTGGGGGTGGGGGGGGGAATACTGGGGATATTGGTGGAAAATGTACACTGGTGGAGGGATGGGTGTTCAATCATTTTATGACTGAAATTCAATCATGAAATCTTTGTAACTGTATCTCACAGTGATTTAACTTTTTTTAAAAATGAATGATTCAATTTCAATAATACTTTTGACGTAAAAATTCATAATTGTTTTATGGAACAGTGACAGAAAGCAGATAGCAGAGGCACTTTCTCAGAAAATTGATAACAAATAACTTACTAACAATTATCAATGAAATTGATAGCATTTTCTTGGTTCACAGGTAATATATAATACCTATAGGCATCCTTATTGTCCTAAAATCTGTGGAATTTCTCGTGCTCCTCCTTTTGTGTGTGTGCTGGGTAAGAGAGTGATTTGGTAGTGCTCAGGACTTAATCCTGACTCTCTGCTCAAAGATCATTCCTGGTGAAGCTCCCTACGGGGCCCATCTGTGGTGACCAGGATTAAACTAGGGTTACTATGTACAAGACTAGTGCCTTAACCCCTGCATTTTCTTAAAAAACAAATGTCAAGGGTCACACCTAACAACACTCAGGCTTATTCCTGGCTCTGTGCTCAAGAATCGCTACTGGTAGTGCTTAGGGGATCATATGGGATGCCAGTGATTGAACTCAGGTTGACCACATGTGAGGCAAATGCTGAATCCTCTGTACTATTGTTTGAGCAGCTGCACTTTCTTTTATATTTTCAATCCTTTATCTACTATAATTATCTGTGAAACTCAAATGTTTATGTATATAATAATATATAAATATACATACATATATATACATACATATTTGGTTTCTGGCTATACCAGGCAGTGCTAAGAGCTTACTCATGGCTCTACACTCAAGTATCACTCACTTCTGGTGGGCTCTGGGGAATATGGAATGCCAGAGATCAAACCCAATCAGCATCATACAAAGCAAGCACATGACCCATTGTAAGCTCTTTGGTCCCAAATTTTAATATTACATGTATACAAAAAATTAGTTTTGAGGCATTTTAATATCACAGTATAAGATATAGATATAGATATAGATATAGATATAGATATAGATATAGATATAGATATAGATATAGATATATAACTACCCTACTCTGCACTTCTGGGTATCCTTAAAAGTCTCTCCTTGGAAATGACTCAGGATTTTAAGACACATGCTATCTTCTAAACATGTGGAATCTCTCAAATAATATTTACAAGAGTTTGTTTAGAATGTCTGTTGAAATAGCTTCTATGATTATAAAGAATATTTTACTTGCTATGATTTTCCAATGATGTAAATATAAACATAGTTAAACTAACTTGATTTCATATTTTTTAAAAAGTACCACATTACTGCCATCTATGTGTGAACATAAAATTTCAAAAGGAGTCTTGTGTTTAAGTTTTAAATTTTCTATGAGAATAAAACTGTAGTTAATAGCAACAAGTAATTTACCTGAAAAATTTCATATCATGTGTGTTTCTAGAAAAGGATAAATATACCGTGTAAAGAATGTTTGCCTCTGCGATAAATGTAATTAGAAAAAAAATTCTAAAAATTAACATTGTAGCTGAATGAAATGTTAACTGACTTATACTTACAGAGTAGAGCAAAACTTCAAAACTTTTTCTCCAGCTACATTTTATTTGTTTCTGTTTATTTGACTGATTTCCAAATTGAAATTAGCAATCAAAAAAGAAAACTTTGGAGAACTGACAAAACAAAATATCTTTAGGACATATGTACAGAATAAGAGCTTTAATGGTAGTTTAATTTCACTTACAGAGAATAAAATTCATTGGCAAGATTTTTACTTTCATTCATCACTGTTATTTGTCATTTTGTATTTAGTGAGTGATATTATAATGTGGTCTGTGGTCTTTTGTAAGGAAACATTTTGATTGCAAATCAAGTGAGTATACATCTCTGACTCAATCAAAATAACTATTATTTGTTCTCTGACTTTCTAAAGAATTGGCAAAATTTGGCTATTGAATATTTCAGGTTTTTAATATGTTATTTATATATGTATATATGCATTCATTTCTCCCATCTATCCTGTGGGAAGGAATATCAAGGAAAATTTTTGTTTGTTTTCAGGAAAAATTTCTTTGGACATTTGCTATATGTCTTAGGAGGAGCTAGTATATATATATGTGTGTGTGTGTGTTCGTATGTGCGTGTGTGTGTGTATACACACACACACACACACACATATATGGGCTGGAGCAATAGCACAGCGGGTAGGGCATTTGACTTCCACGAGGCCAAAGCGGGTTTGATTCCTCTATTCCTCTCGGAGAGTCCAGCAAGCTACTGAGAGTATTCCGCCCTCACGGGAGAGCCTGGCAAGCTCCCCATGGTATATTCGATATGCCAAAAACAGTAAAAAGTCTCACGATGGAGACATTACTGGTGCCCGCTCAAACAAATCGATGAACAACAGGATGACAGTGCTATACACATATATAAACATGTGTATGTGTGTGGTTATCTCAGTTCTTGTATGTAGTTAACTCATACAAGAGTGAAAAATGCACTTAGAATTCACTGCTTCTAAAGATAGATTAGGATTTTTGGCCCAAAAGATGATGTCATAAACAAATCATGTTCAAACAAGACAAAGAAACAATGAAGATATATTGAAACAAATAATTCCTTAATTTCTACTGTGAAAGTAACAGTTACCTATCGCTTTAAGCATTTTAAAATAAAGTATTACCTAATACTATAGATGATTGGTGAAGAAATTTCTATTCGGAAGATGATGTATGCTATGGTTGATGTCATACCTATACATATAGTGATGTGAAGCTGCACTCTTGATATTTAAAGTGTTGAAAACTAATACAATTGGATTAGAAAATTAGAAAAAGCTTTATCACCTGAGGTTGTAGTATTAAAAACTTACTTTATCTTTTGAGATAAATGTTTCTAAAAGTGATGGGGAGAACATGAGCTTTCTTTAGTCTCCATGGCTTGACTCTACCTCTTTTTTACTGTCTGTTTTTTCTCTGGTTAGTTACTATCTAGAAGTTCTGATCACATAAAACCTTTCCCCCTAGAAGACGGTTGTTAAAAAAGAGAGAGAAAGAAAAATTTATGTGTCTTACACTTAAAAGGATCTTTGGGCTTTTCTTTTTACAGCTTCTCTCTCCCCACAACTGCCCCCCCTCACCCCACCCTCCATCCCAATTTGGCTTTTTTTGTGTGAATGTTTTTCATTAGTTATTTTTCAAGGTAATAAAGATGGGTGACAAAGTTATAGCTTCTGCATTTTTCCACTTTTACAGTTTCATTGGTTTCTGATTATTTTCAGTAAGAAAGTATGAATTTGTATATGTTGATCTGAAGGTGATTTCTAAAAATGGCTCCCTATTTATATAATTATTGTGGACAGTATTTCCCTGCCATTGGTAAAATCCTTTTAAAGACCTCTGTGTTGTGCTTTCTCATCCTGCAATTTAAAAAGAATTGTGATTCAAGTCCAGCCAATTCCCTAGGTTCAGATCAGGAGTCTGTGGTCAATTTTGTGTTTCAGGAAGGATTTAAATCAACTTGAGGATGATGACTTTTCAGTAGGATATTTAGGAAATTAGACCTCTTTGAGATATATTTCTTTATCATTTTGAGTTTGGCATTTTGGAAGAAAACCGTGGAACCCCACAACCATTCCCTGATCACTGTAAAAACCTATGATTCTGGGGTGGGTGACCCAAGGGTTTGACTCTGTAGCAAGGCTGGTTTGTGGACATCTGGAGTTCAAAGTATGTCTAACATCTGCTATACTGATGTTAAGTTTTTTTTGTAATTTTTTCAGCTCAATCTCTATAGTAAATCTTATACAATAAGAAATCTGGCCTGAGCTAAGGAACTTCTGGGGATTTCCATCTTCTATTCCTTTTTAGAGAATGTTCTTCTACAAACTAGTCACATCGAAATCATTGTCTTTTCCTGAGATCTGATGTCTTGGTCTCTGTGGATACTTACACACAAAAAAACGATGATGAGCCACATGCCTCAGACTCAAAAAACACTTACAGTCATAAGGTAAAGGTAAAGGCCCTCCCGTTGATCGTCGATTTGCTCGAGCGGGCCCAGTAACGTCTCCATTGGAGACTTTGTTGTTACTGTGTCTGGCATATCGAATACGTCACGGGGAGCTTGCCAGGCTCTGCCGTGCGGGCGAGATACTCTCGGTAGCTTGTCGGGCTCTCCGAGAGGGGCGGAGGAATCGAACTCGGGTCGGCCATGTTGGCCGCTTGTAAGGCGAACGCCCTACCCGCGATAGCACAGCAGGTAGGGCGTTCGCCTTACAAGCAGCCAACATGGCCGACCCGAGTTCGATTCCTCCGCCCCTCTCGGAGAGCCCGGCAAGCTACCGAGAGTATCTCGCCCGCACGGCAGAGCCTGGCAAGCTCCCCGTGACGTATTCGATATGCCAGACACAGTAACAACAAAGTCTCCAATGGAGACGTTACTGGGCCCGCTCAAGCAAATCGATGATCAACGGGAGGGCCTTTACTTTTTACTTACAGTCATGAAATGGTAAAAAGCAAAAGTACTAAGCTTATGGTACCAGTTTTTATCTTTTTTTTTTTAGGTGAAATCACTTAACATTGTTCTTAGATTATAACTGCTCAAAAATGAAATCTGTATCTTCTGGGGATCAGAGAGATAGTACAACTATTAGGGTGTTTGTCTTGATTGTAACCAACCCCTGTTTGATCCCCAACAACCCATATGATCCCCCAAGCCCTGTCAGGAATAATCCCTGAGTGCAGAGCCAGAAGTAAACCTTGAGCACCATTGGATGTGTCCAAATATTTTTGAAGTAATCTGCATTTTCTGAAACTTCATCTTTGAATTAATTAAAATATTTTCATGCTTTATTGGTTTAAACTGTTGAAAGAAATTTAAATTTATCTATTTACCTGTACAACATTATTAAATTATCTCCTATGTGCTAAGCCTTGTGGGACATGCCAAGGACAGAAATGGGGATAGTCAAAAGTCATGGATTCTGAGTTTTAAAGAACTCATAGTTTGCTGGGAAAGGGAAAAATTGTACTCAATTATTATTAAAAAATAAAAGGGAATTGTTGAAAGGGACTTCATTCTGTTTGAAGGTGCTCCAGTAAATAGGAGACAAACAAAAAGAAAAGCATTATAACCCCTGGTATCTGAAAGACCCAGTACATACAGGAGCTACATTTATTTACTAGAACAACTAAGGAGAGGGAGAAGAGGATTAGAGGTAAAGCTTTGGATACAAGAAGAGTTTGGGGTAATTCTTTGTCTATAGGTATTGGGTAGCCACTAGAGTAATGATACAAGAGAAGATATGCATGAAGAGTGAAGAGAAACAAAGCAGAAAGAACTAGCAGAGGATAGTGTTAAGGTAAAGGTAAAGGCCCTCCCGTTGATCGTCGATTTGCTCGAGCGGGCCCAGTAACGTCTCCATTGGAGACTTTTGTTGTTACTGTGTCTGGCACATCAAATACTCTCGGTAGCTTGCCGGGCTCTCCGAGAGGGGCGGAGGAATCGAACTCGGGTCGGCCATGTTGGCCGCTTGTAAGGCGAACGCCCTACCCGCTGTGCTATCACTCCGGCCAGTGTTAAAGTCTACAAAAGAATAATGGAAACTTGACATTTGATTGGGGACAGTGAAAATGGAAAATGGGAAAAGATTGGAGAGAAATCAAAGAGGAATCTATGATTTTGACACCACTTGGATGTGAAAGAGCAAGGCTATCCTGGATATTACTCATTTGAATTACTGCATGTAGAATGTATACAAACTGCTTGAGGAGGAAAAGACTGATAGTGGGGGGTAAGAGGAGCGGTGAGTGATTCTTTCATAGATCAAGAGTCATAAGCTGGAACTAGAGAGGTAGCTCAGTGGGTAGGGTACTTGCCTTGCATGTGGTCAACCCAGGCTCTATTCATGGCACCCCATGTAGTCTCCTGAGCACCACCAGTATTAATCTCTGAACAAAGAACCAGGATTATGACCTGATCATAGCCAGTGTGGCCAAAATGTAAAAAAAAAATTTAAAAGAATCAGATGCCCAGGAGATTTCCAGGTGGAGCAGTCCAGGAGGCAATTTAAAAACTGAGAACAGGCCTGAAAGAGATCAAATCCAGATATTATTGATCTAGATGTCAATTGTTTGAAAACAGTAGATGTAAACTATTACCTTAATTGTTATTATTATTCTGTCAGGATCTGTGCCTGTTCTTTCAAAACCAATTGAACTTTATTATTTAGACAAAATCAACAATTTAGGCAATTATGACCCACAATTAGATAGCATCTTTTTATGTGTTCAATAGACGCCACCAGCAGATTCACATTATCCACAATTGTTAAATAGTAGATTCTCGTGAAGCCTCAATAAAAACTCTGTTACATTGTGTTTGGTTTGTTTTGTGCTAGAACATTATGAATAGCTTTGAATTATATATGTGCAAGGGAGAATGAGGAATATTTATATTTATTCTCCCTGATGGTAGGATAGAAAATAAATTAATTAGTTGGAGAACAAAGGATAAATAGCTCAAAGAAGTGATTTCCCCAATAGACAACAGCAGAGTTCTTTTTCATGTTATTTTATGATCTCCCAGAAAGCTATTAGCAGCATAAAAGGCCCCTTGTGTTGAGGACAACTAGATCTTTAGATCTATATTCTTTTTATCTTACTGAATTTTACTGAGAATCCAAGAAATGTTTTAATCAACTTTTTCAAATCTGGAAACAAACTCTCCCTTTTTAATTTTCCCAACTCTTACCAAAAGCTGTGAACATTTCATTTTTATATCCCTACTGTCTATGAAAGTCCTTATGGATCCAATTCTTAGCCAAAAAAAAACCTTTTGGGTAATCAGGCAGCAATGCCCTTCCAGTGTGTGACTCTCAACTTGACTCTGACAAATTATTTAGAGATGCTGATTAGGTTACATTGGGGCCATGACCTTCAGGAGCTTTGCTGATTTGACCTGTGGTTACTAGTCATTTTTCAAGGTCAAAGACAGGGGGCTGTGCTAAGAGAAGTCATCATAGAGGGTGTAACTTGGTTTGAGAAAGAATGTTGACCTCTTGTCATTAAAGAGGACAGACATGAGGCAGATCAGAGCTGAGGCTGATGCCTGAAAGTGTGATGGTACCCCTAGGATGTCACAGCAGGAACCTCAATAGCTATTCAATTAAAATCAGATGTTCCACTAAGAAAGAGACATGGAATGTATCACAATAAGCTGAGAAGTCTGATTTTTTTCCCTTCAGAGGCATAGAAAGTCTTACTGAGATGGCCAAGTGGTTCTTAATTACAAATTTGTTATCCAGCAAGCAAAACGACATTATTTTCTAGTTTCATAGTAGACTGTTCATGGTGGATTTTCTGTGATTATATTAACATTTAGTTATAGAATTGTCTCTAGCATCTCCTCATCCAACCCTCTCCATCCCTTTTCCTGGGTTTTTGTTGTAATTCCAGTTTTGAGAGAGAGAGAGAAGAAAGAGTGTGGGAGTGTTGCCCTTGTTAAAGACAGGTTAATTCTAGACATGGCTTTACATGTTGACATTTCCCAGTTAGCTCACAGCTCGTAGTAGAATTCCGTTGAAACTGTGCCATGATATACTGCCAGCAAGTGGGAGTGGTGAAAAATACTAGGAAGACTAGTGAAGGCTAAAATAACAGAAAATAGTACTGCTGTCATCACTTGTTTCGACAACACAGTCTCTAGCTAATGTGCAACAAGAAGACCCCTACATATTTGACAATATTTTAAAGAGGACTAGTTAGCTTGCATCATCCTGATCATTTTAGGGTGAAAAATAAGTTTTTTCTTTAAAAGAAATTAAACTATCTCATTTTAAGCAAGCTGACCACTGGATGGTTTAACTACTCCTATTATTTTTATTTAAAACATTTTGTCTCTACTATTTCTTGAAGTTTGAAATCAACTTTCAGTTTCTTTCCTTCAGGGAAAAGACAATCATTTAGTCCTTTAAAGTACTTGCTTTGTGTAATAGCCAAATTTTAGGAAAATATAAATTAAAACCACTTGCTGTGATTTAATCTGAAACTAACAAATACTTCCATCCATGCAACATAGTCTCTTTTTTCTTTTCTTTTTTTTTTAACGGACATGATTATTTGGTGCAAGATACCCTATTTGTAAAATGTTTGCATTTGGCTCATCATAAAAGGTGTTTTCTTTTTTCTCTCTGAAAAATACCAATTAGCCTTGATTACGTGTTGTCACTCACTTTATGTTCTTTTTCCAATGCAAAGAAAAAATAAACAAAACACAGAAGTTGGTCTTAAATATCAAAGATCAAACAAGATGAAGGAAAAAAGTCCATTACCCTATGGACTCTTGGAAATTAAAATATAAAAGTCTCCTGAAATAGCACTGCTTTATGTAATGTTCCTGTGAAGCACAGGCAAGAGCCTGTTTATATTAATCATCCTTTCCTGTAGCTTCCATTGGCAATCAACTGCTGCATTTCAGCTGCAAGAGCTTACCTTACCAATGCTTTTTGTCACTGGGTAGTACTGGAAAATGTTTTCACAAACCTCAGATGTACCAGATGGAGACAATACTGTCTCCTAAAGTTCTGACAAATCATTTATTAATTTTCATTATGGTGATTAAAACCAGTCAGGTATAAGGGAATCTGGAAACAAATTAAACTTTTATTTATTCTACACTGGAAGGTTTCCTTTAAGTCTTCCTGATTTTCTAGAAAGTTTATGTTCATTTGTTCTTGTTTACTATCTACTAATGTCAATGTAGTTAGCATTTACATTTAAGGTAGAAAATATGCCTTAGAAAAAGTTACTTGGTAAGGGAAATTCTTATAAAATTGCATTTGAACCAAACTGTTCTGGCTTATTACTACACGATTTAACAATATTCTATATGTTATTACAATGTTACCTATATTCTCTATATAAAAATCTTATATTTCTTGAAGTTTTCTGATCCTTCTAGAAGATCTGATACCTTTATTTATTGTGCTAATTCAGAATAACTTTATTCACCTGTTTCTGAATTTCATGTCTAGCAATAACTTACCTGTGTGCACTTTTTTTTTGCTGGCATTGCAAAAAAAATAGCTTTTCTAAATAGTTTTTTTTAAAGAACCAGGAATAAATGAAACTGAAATCAAGTGTGTAGTTTTAGATAAATCACAATTATTTTGAGCTGATTCATTTGTTAAATGAATCCTTCTCACTGATCAATCTTGCTCTTCAGGGTGTGATACAGCACTGAGTCCTGTATTGCTATTACTCATGCTCAATAGATCCTTACTCTTAGTTGGTGAGTTATTAGAAGAGACTCTTCAAACAAAAGGTAAAAGGTCCCATGTGGCACTTTTTGTTCATGTTCTGTTATTCATGATACTTAAAATGATTTGCTGTGATAATTTACTCTAATGAAAAATGACCCATAAAAGGATCTTCTGACTGTGCATGATTTACCATAGACCTAGACTTCTATTGTGGAGGGGAAGAAGGAACAACCAGCAGTGCTCATTCTACTTGCAACTCTATACTGAGGGTTCTCAATCAGCAATGCTAGGAGGGACCTTGCAGTGCTAGAGATCTAACCTAGGCCTCCTTGCATATAAAGCATACCCTCAGTATATTGACCTATCTTTACAGTCCAGATCCAGACTTCTTAACTCTCATTTACCATTCTTGGTGGGAAATATAAAAATCTACTCAAACAACTCATTCTTATCCTTCAAAACAAAATTCAGACATCTCAGCTTCTACCTCTATTTTATGGAGCTTTTCCTGCCTATAATATCTTCTGAATCTTAGCAAAATAATATAAAGGTTTATGCAGTAGTCTCTTAGTAGGCACTTCTCTTCCTTTTTATACCATTTTCTGATCTTTAAACTTCCAATGTTTAACAAAAATATTATTGCTGGTTTTCTTCATGTTTGGAGACCGAAGCTTTGCCCCATGGTTCTTGGTGAGACCACAAAATGTTGGAGATTTTCCTAGGATCTCACACATGCAGGGCACTTGAGTTACATCTCCAGCCCTAAAATCTTCTTTCCTTTTAATGTGACTTCAAAATGAAAACCTTAAGTGTAATTAAAGTTTTATTATTATTAAAACTAACATTTTACCTTTCTCTTAGTAGAAGACATATTCTCAGTAGAAGGTAGAAGTCAAGTACTTGACTTCTGGGGAGATATAAATCTATATCAATATTGATATCAATATAGATAGATACAATTTTACCTCAGCTCAGGTAAACAGAATAGTTAAGAGTAAGGGTGGTTGTATTTTGCATTTTTCTAGTGCTGTATAGCAAAATCACTCAAGCCTTTGATGCTTAAACCAATAACTACTTTCATAATCTCATGATTTGGACTTGATTGAATTCACCAGTGTTTTGCTGATCTTGATTCAGATCTTTCTGGCAGCTACAATCAGGTGGCAGCTTCTCTACAACAGTTGAAAAGCCTACCTTAGTTAGTAACACTAGATGCAGGAAGTGGGCTAACATTAGAGGCTTCCATTTTCCTTCAGCAGGAAGTGGCTTGTGGAGATGGCTTAGGCTTTTTAGCAAAAATTTTGGATACTCAAAAGATGAGTAGTAGCAGAGCAAACCCATTGTTTGTAGCTTGTTAGCCTTTTGCTTGCCAAGTAGCTTGTTAACGTTTTGCTTGCCTAAAACAGGTTCATGCCCCACTGCTCAAAGAAAGTCATGTGGCCAACTTGAAATCAATGTAAGGTGGTATTCCACTAAGACAGGAATACTGGGCGATGTGGCTTATTGGTGACCAACATAGGAACAATCTACAACAGGAATAGATGCCAACTCAGCCCATCAAAAGATGTGTCATCTTTGAGCGAGTTATTTCTCTTTCCTGTGCCTTAATCTTTTTGTTAAGAAAGTGGAAAATAATAGTACTCTTTTCAGAGTGATGTTATGCATATCAATTTGTTCAGTGAGTTAATGAATAATGAATGTAAAATACATGTGACAATTTAGAATATATAAGAGCACTTAAAATAAGCCAGTATCATAATAGTGGTTATGATAGTTTAATAGTAACCATGGATAGTAATAGTAATAGTAGTACTACTAGTAGTAGTAGCTGTAGTTGTAGTAGTAGAAACAGTAGCAATGGAAACAGTAATAGTAGAAGCAGTAGAAGAACTCTCATTTTAGGATTGGAGTAGAATTTTAGGATTGAAGTAGAATTTCATGACAATTGTTGGTTTTATTTTATCAGAGCTTTTAAAATACATGTTGATTCTTAGAAAACTAACAGTTTCAGTTTCCCTTTGAGCATATTAAACACTAATAAAATTTTCCTCGACATTCAAGAGAATAAAACTTGAAAGTAGGTGCAGTCCATTTAGAAAGCAATCAGAATTTATAGAATACAATAAAAAGGCCTTTGATTTAAAGAATTAAGGAGCTCTTCCCGGTTCAGTTGAAAATTTTGCAGATCGTTAACTACTTGACAGGGCTGTTCGATGAAGAAATGAGTATCATTCCAAAGTAAGTCACTAATGAGTGCTGAGCATTTGGACAGTACCTCATATAAAGACTCGGGTAGTAGTCTCAGAATTACTTCCCAATTCCTATATAGATTTCTAAAAGTCTTGCTAATTAATTCCTTTCTTATCATATTCACCACTTTCCAATTAGGCACAAATTTATTTTTGTCCAAGTCTATCTGACCCTGCCAACTGGGGTCATAAATTTAATCTTTCTGCACTGTCATTCTGTTTCAGAATTCTCTCCCTGAAAATATAGATAAGATCCTGTTCCTAACCTATCTCATATCCAATTACTTTGACAATTTTTTTATCATATTTTCAAAGTCCAAACTGTTTGACATGATGCCCAAGCACTCTATACTTAGGGATACTTATAAAATGGTTGTTAAATAAAAGAATGATCCAACACAGAGTCATCATAATATATTTATGGAAGAGTGAATGTTGGATTCTTAAAATAAGAATGATATAAAATGGGGTTGAAGATCTAGTGTCGTAGCTAGGCACTTTTCTTGCATGTAGCCAACATGAATTCAACCGACACCATCTCCTCTGCTCCCCAAGAACCACCAGCATTTATCCCTGAGTACAGAACTACCAGGAGTGATTCCTGAGTGCAGGAGCAGGTACAAGCTCAGAGCATAGCCGGTGTGTCTCCCAAACAAAAAGAATGATCCAGTGGTCCCTAGACTTATCCTTGCAATGTATGATAACTTACATAAATCTTTAAGTTGTCTATTTTTATTATAGTGATATCACATTACATTATTTATTATGTTTCCCTGAATAAGAGCATTTGACGGTCGGATCCACCTAAATAACTGAGAGTAGTACTAACATATCTTTAGTTGCATGATCACAAGTTTCATGAGGGAAGCAATGGCACAACCCACTAAAGTCTTATTTTCACTGTAAAAACTATTGATAAAATTAAGTAAACCACAATTTCCTGGACTGATATTATTGTTTATATCTAGCCAAGTTTGTACTATGCTCACACTTTTAAAAATCAGTATAATATTTTGTTTCATGTTATGATTAAATGTTGGTGATTTATTATTGGTTCACCAGAAAAAGATGACCGGTCATTTGATAATAAATTTATAGGAGATAGAAACAATTGTGTGAGTCTTCTAAATGACTGCATTCTTGTTATTCCTTTTAAACCATAACTAATAGGGGGTGGAGAGATACTACTGGAAGTAAGACACTTGCCTTGTATGTAATTAACCTGAGTTTGATTTCTGGCACTCCATATGTTTCTCAAACTTCACTAGGAGTGATCTCTGAGCACAGAGCCGATAGTACAGTTGTGCAGTTGGATATCAACTCAAAATTCACTTATTTCCTGCATGAATAAAGAAACAGAACTGAATTCAGAATAATAATTTTATATGTTATTTTTCCCTAAAAATGATGTTAAAGTTTGGGAGAAATCCTCAGAGTTTTCTATGAAGAGCGAGTTCTGAGCACTGAGACTGTGAGTGTGGGGTTTTGATTGAAAAAACTCATAGAAGTACAGATCTATATGCCTTGCTTCAGTATGCAGGAATGATTGTGAAAATATCTTAAAGTAAAAGAATCATATCATGGTGTCAGTGGTCTTTGAGTTTGATCCTAGACCCTCTTCTCATTTTCACTTCTCTCTGGATAGTCTCATCACTTCCCATGGCTTCAGTGACTACATAGGCTGGGTCCCAAATGCGTATCATCCCATTTGGACTTTTAAAGGGCCTTTACACATAATGTGGCCCTAAAGAGACTTGTCATCGTCTCAAAACAGTTCTTCAGTTCTAATTCCTCCTTTCCTTCACTTCCAAATATTTCTCCAGTTCTTCTGCTTCTTTCCTTTCTGAATGATGACATCTCCTGCAGAAATTATACAGGAGCCTTTTCACTGGTACCCCTGCCTTTAGGCAAACCATCAGGATCCAACCATATGCATTCTTTTCACTGCCACCTAAGGCCAAAAGGAAAATTATTTTATCATGATAGCAATTTCGTGTCTTAAATTAGTTCATTGACTTCTCATGTTTTGGGGATAAAGATTATACTCCATAATATAGCAGTAATTATGAGTCTTTTATAGAACTCTTCATCTCTTATATCACAAGATCTGCCTACAATGCACACACTTCTTGCTCTATCCCACATGATATCGGAAACTCTTGTGTGCATATTTAGGTTTAAAACAATTAGAAGTAAATAAAAACTAAAGGTGATTTCTTCCATCATGTCAACCACATTTAACATACATAACATGAGGCTAGAGGCTACCTTCCTAGATGGCACAAATTATAAAATGTTTCCATAATATCTTAAAAAGAAATTTCCCTTTAATGGGCAGGAGAGTGAATCCTGAAATTATTTAATTTTCTGGAATTTTGCTTTCTTCTCCTCTCAGTTATAGTCTATCATCTTCTTATGGACTGTTTCTCAAGTCTACCCTTACCACTCAAAGTGAGCACTTTCCCACCATCTTTTGAAAAATAGATTTTAAATTTAGAGTACAAATGAATAGAAAGTAAGTAGGATTCCTATGAACATGTTCGCTGCAGCCTCACAATCAGCATCCCCTCCTCAAGAGGAATGTTTATCACAGTGTCAATCTTCACCGACCACTCCCCAATGTCCATAGTTTATAGTGGGGATTTTTCTACCTATTAGGTGTTTTTCTATATTTAGGTATTAACTATTATAATGCATGAATTATTTTATCTTGGATTGTGGATTTTTAGACTTTGTTGTGTGCTGCCAGGGATCAAACGTAGGGCCTCATACATTTGTTAGTGTTCAGTTGGTGGTGTGAATTCTATGGATCTTCAAAAACACATACTATGTATCCACATTATAATATCATAAGAATTAGTGTAAACTTAAAAATTTTGTGTCCCACTATCACATTTGCATTTTTACTTATATTGAGGCCTTCCAGTGTTATTTGGGAGACCAGGCAATACTTAATCTGGAATTGTGGGCTTGACAGTTCAATGCTTGGGCCTGGCCATGTGGTGCCACTTAGACCCAGGAATGCTGGTGGCTACTAGGACCACAACCAACAGGGCTGGGGACGCTTAGCGGGGCGGGATATGACAAGGGCATCTGTGTTGCTAAAATTCAAACTTGGGATTTTGAGAAGCACATTAATTTTTTTTACTCAGAGTCCAATTCCTTCTACTCAATTTACCCAGTCCTTCTTGGCTTTTATTTCTGGTAAATAAGCAGTGATTTTCTTTACCCAGACTGGTATTGGTGCTGATTCTGGTGCCAGTGATGCATCTTTGAAGTGTAGGGGCTGACCCTGGCAGCCATTTCCCTGGATCTTATTCAGATTGGTCACTCCATCATCCAGGTTTTGTGGTCATCTTAGACACGTACCGTCATGGACACCGGACACCATTCATTATATGTTTGTATGGTTTGTTTAGTCAGTAGTACTTATTCAATTTTTTTCTTCATTTAAATAGAAAATTTAATCCAATTCTCTCATGAACTGGAGATTTTGTAGAATTCATCTCAATTCTTACATGTCCTTGGGATTTTTTTTTTGTCAATCTTTAGGACGAACATGTGTTGTTTTATTGTTTATTTGAGTAGTTTCGATTCTGGCAACATTTGTTTATTTTAAGAAAATATTGTCAGAATAGAAACTACTCAATTGAAGCTGTAAGATTTTTTTTTAATGAAAATACTCATTTCTGTCAGAGATTTTTAAATTTATTTTCTTTCAACTTACAGAGAAGTAGGTATTGCATTTTACTTCTCAATTGTTAATTACCTTTTATAATCTGACTACTTAATTCTTTATAACAAACCACCACATTATTTTCCTTGTGAACAAAAGACTCACTGCTTTACAAGGGAAACCCTACTGACTTCTGCATACAGGTAGCTCAACTTTCCTGTGCCTCCCTCTCACTTCCTCAGTCTTAAACCATACTCCGAACATTCCTCCTTTGCCCGATTTGTGTATAACTTGAGACATATCCATTTCTCAGTTTTGGCGACAGTTCAGGACCACGGGACAAGGTCACAGAGATTATAGACTGTTGAATGTGTGACGAGGCGGCTCATAAAGAATCTGGTCAGATGTCCTTCATTTGCCTTTAATTAACTACAGCTGCTTTTTATGTTGCGCACTGATCTTTGATCTGCTTTCCCTCCTCAGACCTTGATGCACAAGGTAGTTAAAAACAAACTTGGAGGCCAATTTTAAAGACAAAAAAAAAATCCCTTCGGGGTAATCGAGTGATAGTGAAGCAGCCATAAGCTGTTAGCTTTATTCATTAGAGAACTTTAAACATGTCAAGAAATAGAATAATGTCCCTGCTGTTCCTTTAGCCTCAACAATGAAGATTACAACAGCTTTGGGACGCATGAGTGGGCAAACTTCTTGTGAAAACAAGTTTATTGAAGAGTGTTTTACTACAGTGGCACAGAATCTAGCTTACACAGTTTCATAGCAGGAATATTAGTTCAATATGCATTGAGAACATTGGTCTGTGAGAATGGCAGATTTACAGTTACTACCTTGTCTAATCCAATAGCTCCTGAGTTTAGGTTTAGAAAAACTTCCTACAGGCTGGGAATCCTTGGCACACCACAGCACTTTTGCTGAGGCATTTGTTGTATATAGTGGATAAGTCAGCATAAATTTCAGTTTGGTAATGAATTTATAATTCTTAAAACCTTTTGCTGGCTTGGGTAATTAGCATGGTCTTCTATTTGAATCATAATTCCAAAGCCAATATAATTAATTAAAAATAATAATGTTCTCTAGGTAAATACTCTTGGGCTAGAGTTTAGAAATTGTTTTGGAAAGAAATTCATTCTAATAGGCTTAAAAATCAGTTTCTCCCGGTCATATTTTTCTCTTTTTTAATTATAATTCATAATAACCTGCCCACTATTGAGGAGTCCTTGCCAAAAAGAGAGAATTTTCAATATTAAAAGGAAAAGAATACAGACTTTCTAATTCTTCATTTTATACCATACATAGTCACTTTTCACAGAGGTTTTTCCTCCTGAGACATCCCAGAGAAAGTCAACCTTACAATAGCTCTTTGCCTGTAGCACTGTAGCACTGTCCTCCCAGTGCAGGAATATTAGTTCAATATGCATTGAACTCCCAGTGCATCAATTTGCTCAAGCGGGGACTAGTAAGGTCTCCATTGTGAGACTTGTTGGTACTGTTTTTGGCATATCAAATATGCCACGGGTAGCTTGCCAGGCTCTGCCGTGTGAGCAGGATACTCTCGGTAGCTTGCTGGGCTCTCCAAGAGGGATGGAGGAATTAAACCCGGGTTGACCACGTGCAAAGCAAATGTCCTACCCACTGTGCTATCACACATAAAGGAAACCAGCATTATCTCTTATTTTATAATTTTAATCTGCTTTAAAGTGATATCATTGCTCATGTCAAAACTAAAATATTGAGCTGCTGATTCATTTCTAGTTCTTCCAATTTGATATTCTTCATACCATGTTTTTCTGTAGTCAAATTGTGAGTTAGCCTCAGGACTTCTGGTTAACCCCGGAAAGGCTTTTACCCAATCAGATCAGATACCTCTTTCTAGAATCTTAGAATCAAGTTGTGGTTCCCTCCCTTCAACATTCCCATAAGATTATTTTTATGAAAATAATTTAGTAACAGAAAAAGGAATATTTGTGGATCGTGTAGATACTTTGCCCTTAATTACCTGAATGTTTATTCTAACTATTCTATTTTTGAAGTTTAAAAATGTTCTAGCAACAGAGAGGAGAAGTGAGTATAGTCAGTTAAGGATTAGGATTTGCATGTTTAGGCAGGGGGGTCTTATGTGGTCAGTTTGTTATAAGGAGGAGACAACAGATCCAAATTCAACTATGAAGGGTCTTCATCCCTGTATTCAGTTCCAATCAGTTTAAACTTTGTAAGACGATAACTCCAATGTGCCAGATAGTTCATTTTACTAATAACTTGGCAATCTCATTATTTTAAATGTGAAATCTCTTTGTTTCAATGTTGAAAGCAAAGCAGTATTTTAAAAGAACATGGTGTCAACTTGAACACACCTATAGACCATTCATTGGAAATAGGAACCTCAATTTTCTTTGCAGTACTTACTCTTTGGGCACGTGGCTTTCCAAAGGAAGATAGAAGATTTTTAATTCCTTGCAGATGATGCTATCAATTCAGAAATTTTCATACAATTTTATTTGAATATAGTTGCAGCGACTATAAGATAGCAATTATATTTTGTCATGACATAAGAGTATCCTCAGGTGAGCTCCATAAGGCCAGTAGAAGAGCTTCTGTTTTAATGTATCATCTATTTTACAGAGGAAAAAGGTATAGCCTAATAAGTGGCCTTTGATCATTTTAAGGGCATGGAATCTTTGGAGGGATTGGTGAAAGTTATTGACTCCTCTTGCCATAAAGGAGTCTGAATATGAACATATGAACATGAGGTGGGTGGGGAAGATAAAATAGCACCCAGTTCCTAGGAGTTCATTTATATCTTGCCGTTTCCAGAGTCCGATCAAAGATGAAGAACCTCAGGAATAAATGATCTGTGAAACTCAAAATATTAACTTAAACATAGATCTCTCTCTTTCTTTCTTTCTTTCTTTCTTTCTTTCTTTCTTTCTTTCTTTCTTTCTTTCTCTGTGTGTGTACACTTCATCATACTTCTCAGAGAAAAGGAAATATCTGGGAAAGCAGTGATGAAGTAACACTTGCTTAGGCTAAAGGGTCTTTGCTAACCCCACCAGTGTCACACCGGCCTCTGAGGTGAGGCTGGAACTCAGAAGAATGAATTCAGAGTGCTGCTGGAACCCTCACCAGAATATCCTGGAAAGTTTCTTGGAGTTGTCTGAAAACTATTTCTTGTTTCTTGGAGCTGTCTGAAAACTATTTCTCGGGGATAGAAGTAGAAATAGCAGTAACAAGAGTAATAATTATTTATTCTGGGCTTGTATTATACCAGGTCCTTTCTTGACCACTATAGTGAGAATAGTGTTTATTATTGTCACTTATCACTTATCACTTAACTTCCCGTTAGTCGTCGATTTGCTCGAGCGGGCACCAGTAACGTCTCCATTTGTCCCTGTCAAGTGCTAGTGTAGCCCAAAGGCATCTGTTCGCTCTGGGAACATGAAGAGCCTCAAAATGATTGTTCATGATCTTCACGAAGAAGTTTGACCATCTGGTAGGTGGGCAGCCACGCGGGCTTTTGACATCCCGTGGAATCCAGTCAGTAACAGCTCTAGTCCAGCGGTCATCTTTAAATCTCATTACGTGACCAGCCCATCTGATTTTTGACACCTTGGCAAATGAGACAGCGTCCCTGATTCTTGATCGTCGACGGATGTCAGAAATCCGGATTCTTTTTCTCATTTGAGTGAAACGTGATATTCCAAGCATAGCTCTTTCTATTCTTCTTTGGGAGACCTGAATAGCGTTCTCATCCTGTTTGCGTAGGGCCCAGGTCTCTGAGGCATATGTTAATGCAGGAAGAACAGTGGAATCAAAGAGATGTGCCCGGAGCTGGAGGTTCTTCGTCCTCTTAGCTATTTCTTCGACGTTCTTGAAGGCATTCCAAGCCACACTCTCTTCCTCCTGCGCAGCTCCGGTGCCAGGTCATTTGTCATATTGACTTCTCGACCTAGGTACACATAGCTGTTGCATTCGGAGATGGTCGTTCCGTTGAGAGCGAATGGGGCATCAGGAATGAGGCTGTTTCTCATAAACATTGTCTTCGTAAGATTCAGCTGTAGTCCTGCCTTTCCACACTCACGGTCAAAGTCGGCCAGCATTAGTGCCGCTTGGCTTATGTTTGGTGTTATTAAAACAATGTCATCAGTAAAGCGGAGGTGGTGTAATTGCCGACCATCTATCTTCACTCCCATTCCTTCCCATTCCAGTCCTCGCATGATGTTCTCAAGGGTGGCACTGAAGAGTTTCAGTGAAATGGTATCACCCTGCCGAACCCCTCTCTTGACATCAACGATCACTTCTTTGTAGAATGGTGAGATACTGGTAGTGAATCCGCAATACAGCTCACAGAGGATCTTGATGTATTGGGCTTGAATGCTCTGATTGGCTAGGGCTTCAATGACCGCTTCCATCTCAACAGAATCAAAGGCCTTCTTTAAATCAATGAACGTTAAACAGAGCGGCATCTTGAACTCCCGAGAAACCTCAATGAGTTTGGTTATTGTGTGGATGTGGTCGATGGTGCTGAATCCTTTGCGGAACCTGGCTTGCTCGCATGGTTGTCCTTCATCTAGTGTTCTGCCAATCCTATTTAGGATGACTCGAGTGAACAACTTGTAGATGACAGACAATAGGCAGATCGGGCGATAGTTGCCAATGTCATGGATGTCTCCCTTCTTGAACAGTAGTACGGTGCTGCTGGTTTTCCAATGGGATGGAACCTTGCATTCAGACAGGTAGCGAGTGAAGAGCCGAACCAGTGTATTGATGAGTACTGATGGCAGGTTCTTCAGGTGTTCAGGTCTGACCTTGTCTGGGCCGGGTGCTGCTTGTTTCTTTACCTACGAAATGGTGTGTTGGATTTCGGAAGGGAGAACGTTGGGAATGACATATCCATCCTGTGGAATTTAGTATGTCGGCAAGTGGACATGGCTATCGAAGAGATTTGAGTAGAAGTCATGGATAATCTTCTCCATTGCCGTTCTGGAGGATGTGATGGATCCATCAGGATGTCGGAGGGCAGTCATCTTGGTCTTGTAGTTGGCGAAGGACAGGCGGCGTAAGGAATACTTTTCCCAGCTTCTGCCGCATCTACCAGTACTTCTGCTCTTCTCTCTGAGGTCTTCCTTGATCGCATGTCTTGCACTGCTTTGCGAGCTTGGATGTTCGCTTGCAGTTGCCTGAGGCATGCGCCAAACCATGCTGGCGAATTAGCTCAAGAGTTTTCAAAGACAGGCGTTTTTTTGTGACTATCTCTCTCTTGGCGTTCCTCGCACATTCATGGAGGTGCTGAACCAGTCTATCGTATTCCTCGTCAATGTTATCAACAATGGCATCTTCCCATGTTGCCACAATAGTACCAAAGAGTTCCCAGTTGGTGGTCGTTCTGGGAGTACTCTTTTTGAACTTTGCAGCCCTTTCTCCCCGTTCTGTGAAGTAGAATTTTGCACGAAGGAGACGGTGGTCCAATCCCGTTCAAAATTTTGGGACAACAGCGACATTGGTCAGGCAAAACTGTTGATTGAATATGATGTGGTCTATTTCGTTGTGGAATCGTCCACTGGGAGATTCCCATGTCCAACGCTTAGATTCTGCCTTCTGGAACTGTGAGTTACCATGGTTGGTCTTGGTCGACATGATGAACTCAGACAGTCTCTCACCCTGTTCGTTCCATTCTAGGCCATGGGTCCCGATGTGAAGTTCTTCAGCTGATCTTCTCGGTCCTATCTTGGCATTAAAATTACCCACAATGATCTAGTAGAAGGTGTGGTCTTCTTTATAGAACTTCTCCAGCTCCATGTAGAACTTCTCGATTTCTCTTTCATCATAATGAGATGTTGGTGCGTAGACAACGAAGATAGAAACTGCAGGCAGTGTGCCACATCTATTCAAATGTAAACGTCTGATTTGGGTTGTTAGGCATTCGAATGAATCAATGCTCTTGGCCAAGTTTGTGTTGACAAGGACACCAACGCCTCCGACACCTCTTTTATCGCATGTTCCGAGGAACAATTCTTCTCCAGTGTCGAAAACGGCATGGTGAGATTCGTGCCTTCTTGTCTCGGTCAGACCAATGATGTTGTACTTGATCATTCGCGCTTGTACCATCAGGTCCTCGATGGATGTATCTGATGCTAGCGTACGTGCATTGAAATTACAGACGATCATTTTTGTCTTCCTTCGTTGTGGCAGCCTAGTTCGGCCTTGAGATTTTGTTGGCCTCTCCTTTCTCATCCTTCTCGGTGCTGCCATGTCCGTGAAGCCTTCAGGGTCAGGTGAATGAGACCAGTTGTAGTTACTGGTTTTGGCATATCGAATACACAACGGATAGCTTGCCAGGCTCTTCCGTGTGGGCTGAATACTCTCGGTAGCTTGCCAGTCTTTCCGAGAGGGATAGAGGCTTTTGAGGCGACCTCTAATCACCCTTGTAGGTGTTACCATATTTGAACCCTATCAAATATGGTACGATAATTCCGGAAGATGGGTATTTAGTGTCTTATGATGTGTTGCGCGGCTGCTTTGCGGCCGCGTGGGTCAGGAAAGCGTCCTGGAGTGTGGCGATGGCTGGGTAGTGGAGGTAGTGTCGATAGTGGAAGTCTGCCAGTGGGGTATATATCTGGGTAGGATGGGTCTTCTGTGTGCAATCCGATCCCTGGGTGGTTGATGGAAGCAGACAGGGCAGGGTAGGGTGGAGCTCATGATTAGAATCCCTTTGTCACCTGTGGTTGGTGGGAGCAAGCAGAGAACCCAGGGACCCAGGGACAGAGTTTCTCTGCTTGCTCCCACCAACCACAGCCGTCGCCACACTCCAGGACGCTTTCCGGACCCGCGTGGCAGCTCCGGCCAAGACTCACGCACAACTGAAGACCCACAGAACAAGATAAGCGGAACTCTCTGAGACCTTGGACTCCAGCTAGGAGGACCCAGGGACAGAGTTTCTCTGCTTGCTCCCACCATTATTGTCACACAGATAAATAAACTGCTAAACCTCATTCTGGATCCGGTTCTTTTAACCTCTATTGTTCTTCTGCTTTTGGAGTGAGCGTTTGTGGGGAGAGGGAGCATGGCCAAGTATTCTCTATAATCATTCTTAATGTTTAATGTGAGAGTTCTGAAATTTCCTGAGTCCATTGCTTTTCCTTCTAAGAAACAAGGAATTTTCCCCAATAACAAATTTAAATATATATATAGTTCATTTAAAATCATAATCTTAAAAAGTTTATTTGCCAAAAAACAAAACAAAACAAAAGTTTATTTGCATCTAATCTAGTGGTAATTCTTATATATACATATAATCAGTCATTGCTAAACCCTTAGATAGTTGCCAAAATCAATGGTAATCTATGTAATATTCAATGCCTTTTAAGGTCAGGCATTCCAGATTCTTCAGCAATCCAAGTAAGTCTACAGTATTTCCAAATATTTCAGGAAATAACATATTATGGATTTAATTTCTTAACTTCACATATCATGCTGTGGGTACCATGTAAAATGAGCTACCTGCCAAATAAAAGTGAGAAGATGCCAAACATGAATAATTCATACAAGATACAGAGTTAATCATTTAAAAAAATTTATTGAATATCCGTGAGATAGACCATTACAAAAATATTCATGATTGGGCTTCACTTATACAATGATCCAACATCCATCTTTCCATCAGTGTACATTTCACACCACCAAAGTTCCCCGTTTACCTCCCACCATCCCCCAACACCTTCACCAGCACCACCACCCTTTGAGGCAGGCATCTTTCTTTTTCTGTCTCTTCTTTTGTGCATTATGCTTTCCAATACAGATACTAAAAGGTCATCATACTTGTTCAGAGCGTTCAGTAATTTTATCAGGAAAGTAAGGCTGAAGTAACTTTTAACCGGTTGGCAGCTTTGGGATATGGATATGACTGACAAGGAGGCTTCCAGAAGTACAGGGAGGCTGGGGGAGGTAACCCATACCAACCTCAAGGAAGCCTGGATATTTCATTCTCAAAAACCACATTCCCGAATTTTCGGCAGACTATATCTCATCCCGAGATGATGGAGTCTCGTCAGGGACATGGCATCAATTTTGGATTGTGGGAGCAAGTGGCCACTGGGGTCTCTACTTAGGCAGGTACCAGACATATCTGTCCCCCTCTACTATACCCTGGTCTGTTCATGGTTTCACAAAACCTGTACATCTGAATTTTCAACACGTTAATATCTCAGTGAGGTCAATCCTGAGATGGTGGAGTCTGGCTGGGGGCATAGTGTCGATTTTGGATTGTGCGAGCAAGCTTGTGACCAAGGGATCAGCTTGGGTGGGCACCTGGCTGACCTATACCCCTCCCACATTTTTTACCCTGGTCTGTTCAGTTTTGTGCAGTTCTGAGATTAACAGTATTTTGATCTCTTTCGAGATTTATTTATGGGTCTCTGAAGCATGCCAATAAACGAGTTTCTACAGCTGAGCCAGTAGTGCTCTATGGATGTAGCTCTGACATATCTAACTTTTGGCCATTTAGTTTCTTGGGAAACTTGGTCCTGAGTTGTTGGGGTCCAGCCAGAGATACAGCGGCAATTGTGGGGTATCAGAAAGCCTAAAGGCACCATCAGGCTGCTGAATCACACAGGAACAGGTTCACCTGCTGGCAGCACCACAACCCCCGTTAATCATATTTTTTTTATGTGTAAAAACTCCAGTACTCGGCCATCTTTGAAGCATTCAGCATAAGAGAAGGAACACATGGAGGGTGCGGGATCCCGGAGGAAAAAAAAAAAAGAGAAAAAACAGGTTCCAAAAAGAGCCGAGATCACCGGCAAGTTCCAGATGGAGTAGGCGCCGCATCCCGCCTCCGCCAGATGGAACCCCGGTGACCAGAAGCCTCTAAAAACACAGCTCGAGTATGCGGGAACCAGGACTTTTTCTCAAAACCGCACGGCCGCATAAGCGGCCGCGCGACATCTCTCTATATACAAAGTGATCAATGAGAAGTAAACCACCCAATCTTTCTCCCTGAAAATCAGAGTTAAGTTTGGAGCACAGCCACAGCCCCAGGAACACAAGGACTTAATGCAGAACCCAGCAGCTTAGAGCAGAAAAGTGAACGGACGATGAGTTAACCCAGGCCATCATCTCTGCCCAGAGGGGAAAGGGTGTTGCCCCATTCGCCCTCTCATCTCTGGAAAGGATGGCGGCCGCATGGGAGCCTTGTGGACAGCAGGTATGAGCCGGGGGTGTGGGGGCGACTAAAACCTCATGGGAAGGGGGGGCGTTCCGGTCCGTCCTTCACGCCCTACCGAGGTCACCAGTTGCCCCCCACGAGCGACTCTCCAGCACAGCCACAGCCCCAGAAGCACAAGGACTTAATGCAGAACCCAGCAGCTTGGAGCAGAAAAGTGAACGGACTATGCGTTGATCCAGGCCATCAAGTCTGCCGGAGGGGAAAGGGTGTTGCCCCATTCGCCCTCTCCTCTCTGGAAAGAAAGATGGCGGCCACATGGGAGCCTTGTGGACAGCAGGTATGAGCCGGGAGTGTGGGGGCGACTAAAACCTCATGGGAAGGGGGGCGTTCCGGTCCGTCCTTCACGCCCTACCGAGGTCACCAGTTGCCCCCCACAAGCGGCTCTCCAGCACGGCCACAGCCCCAGAAGCACAAGGGCTTAATGCAGAACCCAGCAGCTTGGAGCAAAAAAGTGAAAGGACTATGCGTTAATCCAGGCAATCATTTCTGCCCAGAGGGGAAAGGGTGTTGTTCCCTTCCGCCCTCCTCCCTCTGGAAAGAAAGATGGCGGCCACATGGGAGCCTTGTGGACAGCAGGTAGGAGCCGGGGGTGTGGGGGCGACTAAAACCTCATGGGAAGGGGGGCGTTCTGGTCCGTCCTTCACGCCCTACCGAGGTCACCAGTTGTCCCCCACGAGCGGCTCTCCAGCACAGCCACGGCCCCAGAAGCACAAGGACTTAATGCAGAACCCAGCAGCTTGGAGCAGAAAAGTGAACGGACTATGCATTGATCCAGGCCATCAAGTCTGCCGGAGGGGAAAGGGTGTTGCCCCATTCGCCCTCTCCTCTCTGGAAAGAAAGATGGCGGCCACATGGGAGCCTTGTGGACAGCAGGTATGAGCCGGGAGTGTGGGGGCGACTAAAACCTCATGGGAAGGGGGGCGTTTCGGTCCGCCCTTCACGCCCTACCGAGGCCACCAGTTGCCCCCACGAGCGGCTCACCAGCACGGCCACAGCCCCAGAAGCACAATGACCTAATGCAGAACCCAGCAGCTTGGAGCAGAAAAGTGAAAGGACTATGCGTTAATCCAGGCAATCATTTCTGCCCAGAGGGGAAAGGGTGTTGCTCCCTTCTGCCCTCCTCCCTCTGGAAAGAAAGATGGCAGCCACATGGGAGCCTTGTGGACAGCAGGTATGAGCTGGGGGAGTGGGGGCGACTAAAACCTCATGGGTCGGGGGGCGTTCCGGTCCGTCCTTCACGCCCTACCGAGGTCACCAGTCACCCCCCGCGAGCGGCTTCCCAGCACGGCCATGGCCCCAGAAGCACAAGGACTTAATGCAGAACCCAGCAGCTTGGAGCAGAAAAGTGAAAGGACTATGCGTTGATCCAGCCCATCAAGTCTGCCAGAGGGGAAAGGGTGTTGCCCCATTCGCCCTCTCCTCTCTGGAAAGAAAGATGGCGGCCACATGGGAGCCTTGTGGACAGCAGGTATGAGCCGGGAGTGTGGGGGTGACTAAAACCTCATGGGAAGGGGGGCGTTTCGCTCCGCCCTTCACGCCCTACCGAGGCCACCGGTTGCCCCCCGCGAGCGGCTCTCCAACACGGCCACGACTCCAGAACACAGAAACCAATTTCTTAACTATCTGACTTTCAGTAGAAATACTTCCAGGGTCAATAGGTAAAATAGCAGAAATCCAAAACCAACATTTAATTCTTGAACCCAGCTGTAGAAAGCAAATCACTTCACAATGCTTTTTCAGCATGTCTGATTTGGGGGGGGGGGTAAACTCTAAATAATAGTGGTGAATCTTATTGAAACAATGAATCTAATCAAAGCAGATAGAGTGTTAACTAGAATTCATCTGCTTCACAGGGACGGGGAGGGGTGGAGGGTGGGGTTTTATTGGGGTTCTTCAGGGTAAAAAATAAGTATTGGTAAAGGGAAATGTGTTTGATATTTGCATGACTGAGACATAAACCTGAAAGCTTTGTAACCTTTCCCACAGTGATTCAATAAATAAATTAAAAAAAAAATAATAAAAATAAAATTTATCTTCACCAAAAAAAAAAAAAAACTCCAGTACTCAAGAGCACAGTTTCTAAAAGAAATGCATATCTCTTAGTCTCTTGTTAAATAGATAAGCTTGGAATTCATGGAACTTTTTTCTTCTTCTTTTTTTCTATGGAACTTTTATGGTTGTGTTATATAGTGTAGAGAAGATCAATTTACTATGTTTATGATACTTGAAATAGTAACAAATTTCAAGTGAATGTCCAAAATGGATCATTTTAATTGTAAAAATAGTTTACTGTATTTAAATTATTGGAAGACAAATAAAGAGTCTGGGTTTTGTCCCTCTATATTCTTGGGAGTAATTTTTACTTAAAATGTATTTAGATTTATTATTTTTAATAAGTATTAATGATTTATTCGTGTACAGGAATAACTTATTCTCAATATAAAATATAAAGGACAAATATGAAAAGGGAGGAAGGGAAGGAGGGAGAGGTGGAGGAAACATTCAGACTCACAGAACACAAAATGTGGTGAAATTTAAGAAATGCAGTTTTGTATGCACTTAGAATTCATTTGTGGCTAACTGAACACAGATATTCAATAATTTAATATTTAATAAATATTAAAAACATATTTAGATTTAAAAAGCAAGATTTGATATTAGAAATCAGTTTAAATATAGCAAACTGTTGCCATCTGTTAAATACAACTCCCTCTTAACCAGTACTTCTAAGATTTAAAAATGAAATAAAAATTGGTGTTTTAGTCCAACTTCCCTGACTCAGTCCCCCACACTATGTGCAGCGTGGTACAGCTCTGAAGGAGTTTTCTTGTTCTAATACAACACCCAGATATTTTTTGTGTGGCCAATTACCAAAAAAACCTCAAACCATGTGACTATACAGCTATACTCCAACAACACTGTGAAAACACCGAACTTTATCATTCCAACTGTGGAGCAAACCAGGATTTTCCAAACATCAGCCCACTCTAGTATCAACACATAGGGTATTACCTGGACATAAACAGCATCTGGGCAGCCTAACACTGATCAGTGGTGAATGAAACATCAAAGATAATGGAAAAATTAAAGAATACAGAGATGTCAATAGACAATAACAGAAATCCAGGGGGATCACCAATGACATCAGACCTCTGCGATCTGCCCGATCAAGTCCTTAGGACAACAATCATATCAGTGCTCAGCAATCGAAAATAACAATAAAGTCAGAATCAATAAACTTGAAGAGAGTTTGATGGAGAAATGAGAGAAATTGTCTAATAAGAAGTAGTGGAACTTAAGAATACAGCAATAAGCCTTGAAGAAATATGAATGAAGTAAAAATAAAAGATAAAAAGCAAATCAGTACAATCAAATACACATTCTACTCCACTATACCTGGAACATTCTCCAGGATAGATCACATATTGGGACACAATTCGATCATCCACAAAATCCCAAAAATAAAGATCATAAATGGTATCTCCTCAATCCACTAATTCATGCATAAGATTAAATATCTGGAAACTGACACATAAAATAATACTTGGAAAAAAGAGGACATCAAAGAAATCAAGATTCCTCCAAACAAAAGAATATGAAAACACCTATTATAAAAACCTATGGAACACAACATAAAGGGAGGTAAAGGTTATAGCTACTCAAGTGCATACAAGAAAGAAATAAAGGGATATAAATGGTCCAGATCTACAGCTGATCCGGAAGACTCAAAAGCTAACTCGACCCAGGTAGGCCTGATCTCAAGACTCAGATCTCTGGAGCCTTAGGGGCAGACAGAGTCCCTGCCCTATCAAAAGGCCAGGCACTCAACCCACCCCTTACTTCTGGTAGCATATAAACAGACTAACTGAGATGCTGAACTGCTAAATAATCCCAGTCCCTCAGCTCTTGAAATGACATCTCAAAATTTCACAGTATTGACAGCCCAGTAGGAGCACAGAAAATTAGGTGGGAAAAGTTGAATAGAAGCCAATAAATTCAATTAATGTAAACAATAACACAGAAGGCTCCATTAGTACCAAACAGCTCAGATAATCCTCAAACAAGGACTTTAGTAACATCATTATGAAAATATGTTGTAACAAGCAATGTAAAGTAAGTTATTTTGTGCCTATTAAGGGGGCAGGCTTGGATTGTGGGTGGGTAACTGGGAACATTGGTGAAGGGCTAGTCACACTGGATTGGTGTTGGAAAATTGAATACCTGAAATAATTGTATTATGATCAACTTTGTAAATCAAGAGGAAGAAAGGAAGGAAGGAAGGAGGGAAGGAAGGATGGAAGGAAGGAAGGAAGGAAGGAAGGAAGGAAGGAAGGAAGGAAGGAAGAGAGGGAGGGAGGGAGGGAGGGAGGGAGGGAGGGAGGGAGGACAGAGAAAGATAGGAAGAAAGAAAGAAAGAAAGAAAGAAAGAAAGAAAGAAAGAAAGAAAGAAAGAAAGAAAGAGGGAGGGAGGGAGGGAGGGAGAGAGGGAAGGAGAGAAATAAAAGCAAAAACAACTCAAATAAGCAATCTAACCTTTTAGCTAGAGTAACTAGAAAAATAACAATAAATGAATCTCAAAGAGTAAAAGACAGGTGATAATAAAAAATAGAGCAGAAATCAATGATATAGAGAACAAGAAAACAATACAAGTGGTCAATTTGTATTTGAAACCAGGAATTAGTTCTTTAAAACACTAAAGAAGATTGACTCTTTGCTAGACTCATCAAGTGAAAAAAAAAGGTTTAAAAAAATCCTAAAACAAATAGGATCAGAGATGACAGAGAATAGACTACAACAGACACCTCAGACACCTCAAAACCTAAAATAAATGCATGAATTCTTATAATCATATGAATTCTCAATATTGAACCAAGAGAAAATCAAAAATGTGAAAGCTTGTAACTATCTCACGGTGATTCAATAAAATTTTAAAAAAAGAAAACCAAAACTGTGAATGGAACAATCTAGAGCAAAGAAGTGAAAACAGTAATTTGTTGAACCAAGAGAAAACCAAGAATGTGAATTGGAACAATCTAGAGCAAAGAAATTAAAACAGTAATTTAAAATCTCCCCCAATTCAAAATCCCAAGTTTAGAGAGATTCACTAGTGAATTCTACCAAAACTTTAAAGACTTAGGGTCCATACTCTTCAAACTCTTCCAAAATGTTGAGTAAAAAGGAATCCTTCCTAATATCTTGTGAAGTCAATATTGCACTGATACCTAAAGCAGTCAGAAATACTCCTGAAAATAAAAATTATAGACCAATATCTCCAATGAAAATTGATGCAAAGATCCTCAATAAAATCCTGGTGAATCAAATCCAGCAACATATCAAAAGGATAGTATACCATGATTAATGGAGTTTATCCAAGGACACAAGGATGGCTCAATAAATGCAAATCAACTGATGCAACATATCATATAAACAAAAACAAAGATAAAAAAACAAAGATAAACACCCATTCATGACGAAAACTCTCCAAACAAAATAGGAAAAGAAGAAACATAACTCAAGATAGTATTGGCTTTATTGACAAGGAACACACCACCAATATCATAATTAATGGCTCAAAAGCAGAGATCAAGCACAAGGTTCAAGGCAAGGATGTCTTCTGTCACCACTGTTATTCAACATAGCTTTGGAAGTCTGTGCCATAGTAATTAGATCTACAGAACAGATCTTATTGTGGTGTATAGACTATGATGGTGGAGTAGTGGATGGGCTCGGGGAGCCCTGAAGGGAGAATCCCAGTACAATGCAGACACACTGGTCGGAGACATGGTATTGAAATGTCACATGTATGAAGTCTTACCATTAATAGCATTATAGAGCTTTGAAGCACAGTGACTAAAATAAAATGTAGAAGAACCTAAAACTTTTCTCTATTATCTGTCCTTTTCTTTCTTTCCTGCTGAGTGATTCCTGCCTCCTGAGTTCTATGGATTTTCATCTCATGACCTAATACCTTTATTTTTTCCATGAAGCAATGTTTACACACAGCTGTTCTGTAATGTATAGCATATATTGGCTTGAGAATGAAAATTTCACTTCTCTAAAGTGATTTGGGATATACTTTTATGCAAGTTGTATGCCAAACTGAATTTTGGACTGTAACACACAGCCAAAATTACCTATGTTTCCACTTCCAGGAAGTTGTTCACAGTTTTAATAATCATGATGCCCTGTTTGAATGGCTTCCAGAATTATTTTACAAACCTTTCAAGCGGGGATTATGCCCTCCTTATTTCTGAATGCCTTTCCTGATATGATAAATACTTTATAAATAATAATTTTAGGTGAGCCAGAGCCTTAACCACAAGTTAACATAACATTTTATGTAGCAAATGTATATTTAAAATGAGCTTTTTTATTTTCTTTCCAAGTCTGCTAATCTCACAGGAATATAGAATAACTATGCTATAAACTAGAGCTCTTAATAGGAAAGTGTTTTTTGAGATGGAGTGCAATTAATTAGTCCCAGTACCACTGTCACTTTTCACTGTGTGGAAAAAGTCAGTTAAGATGAAATGTTAATTATTTTGAGAAAGAAGCAGCAAGAATATTGTTTAAACATTCCAAACTAGTTTTATTTTTAAAGAGCTTTTAAACTCTGAACTTCTGTATCCCTCCCCCACCCCAAATTAAAAAGTAAGCATGTGGTTCAAACCCTCCCACATATTTCCTCACCACTTCCTGCCCACAGTGATTGGCCTAGGATTCCCATGTGACTAAAGTGAGACCAATCAAAGCCCTTCCACAGGTTTTTCTGCTGGATCCTGCAGAGAAGAGTCCTGTTTTTGTTTCTTAAAGATGACAGGATGGGAATTGGGGAATTTCTGATGCAGTTTGCCTTTCTCTGTTAGGAACACTCTGCTGAAGAATGAATAAAGACAAGCAGAGACATGCTGAAAAAGGAAGGGGAGAGAAACTCTTGGAATCAGGCATCTCTGCCCTTTCTGTCATTTCAATTATGAGCCAACAAAACTCCCCTTTTGTGTTTGAGTTGATTTGTGTTGAATTTTGTCTCAAAGAACCAAAAGAGTTGTGACAAATTATTTTTGTTGGAATTGACTACCTGAATGAATGAAAAAAGCCTTGTTTCTCCCACACAAATTCCTTGAGCTTTTCATTGGTAAAGTCAAATACAAAACATGGAATATCAGTTCACCTTAGAAAGCACCACTTTAAAATAGAATTAGCTCCTTTTAAAAATATCTTTCAAGCTGTATGAAACAAATTCTAAATACTCGACTCTGACAGAGGAAAGTATTCTTTCATTTTTTAAATATTAGCATTTTACTTAAAATTCTACTTATTTTTATAATTTTATTGTAGTTCAGTTTGAGCCATGCCTTCTACACAAGTCTAAATGTTTTGTTCTTAAACTCACTTTTCGATCATTACCGCCCATTAACCAAGTCTGCAGTTAACTAGTTACTCACTGTAATCTCACAACTTGATCTCTCAAACACTTTCTGACATCACTGTGGGTTTTTTTTTTTTTAGTGGGGGGTGGTCTTAGTGAGCCACACATGACTGCACTCAGGGATTACTTCTGCTCACACTCATAGATCACTCCTGGTGGGTCTCGGGGGACCTTATGGGGTGCCACTGATAAAACCCTTGTCAATTGCATGCTGTCCCATCAATGTGTTTTTTGTTCGTTTATTTGTTTTTATTAAGACAGGGAAATATCACCCCCTTGGTGATTGAATTTAGTTTAGAAAAAATGCCATTATTGAGTTTGAATTCGTAGAATGAGAAATCACTATATTCCTGAAGTTCTATAGTATTGTAAACTGATGATAAATTATTCCTTTAAAAAAATTTCTGTTCATTTCTTCTCCCCATTTTTGATGGGGTTGGAGGTTTTTTCTTATATAATTCTACTAGTGTCTTGTATATCCTGGATATTAGTCCCTTAACAGATGGGTATTGGGTAAATATTCTTTCCTATTCTGTGGTCTCTCTCTATATTTTGGTCACTGTTTATTTTGAAGTGCAGAAGCTACTTAGTTTGATGTACTCCCATTTGTTTATGTTTTTTTCCACTTGCTTGGTCAGTAGTGTTTCATCCTTACAGACGCTTTTTGTTTCAATATCAGGGAGAGTTCTGCCTACATTTTACTCTATGTACCTTATGGACTCATGTCTGATATTGAGGTCTTTAATCCGCTTTGATCTGATTTTTGTGCCTAGCACTAGACAGAGGTCAGAGTTCATTTTTTTGCAGGTAGCTATCCAGTTTTCCCAGCGCCACTTGTTAAAAGAGGCTTTCCTTGTTCCACTTCACATTTCTTGCTCCTTTGTCAAAAGATTAAGTGGTCATATATTTGGGAATCTGTGACAGAATATTCAACTTTGTTCCCTTGATTTGTGCTTCAGTTTCTAGACCAATACCATGCTGTTTTAATTACTACTGCTTTGTAGTACAGTTTGAAGTTGGGGAAGGTATGCGATATCATCTCACACCACAGAGACTGGCATGCATTCGAAAGAACAAAAGCAACCAGTGCTGGCGTGGGTGTGGGGGAAAAGGGACACTCTTTCACTGTTGGTGGGAATGCTGGCTGGTCCAGTCTTTGTGGAAAACTATATGGACAGTCCTTCAAAAACTAGAAATTGAACTTCCATATGACCCCGCAATACCACTTCTGGGAATATATCTCAAGGGTGCAAAAAAGCACAGTAGAAATGACTTCTGTACCTATATGTTCATTGAAGCACTGTTCACAATAGCCAAAATCTGGAAACAACCTAAGTGCCTGAGAACAGATGACTGGTTAAAACAAACTTTGGTACATCTACACAATGAAATACTATGCAGCTGTTAGAAGAGATGAAGTCATAAAATTTGCTTGTAAGTGAATAGACATGGAGAGTATCATGCTATGTGAAATGAGGGAAATGAGAAAGAGAGGGACAAATATAGAAGGACTGCACTCACTTGTGGAGTATAAAATAACAGAACACGAGACTGATACCCTAAGGACAGTAGATATAAGGATCAGGAAAACTGCTCCATAGTTGGAAGCCTGCCTCATGAGCAGGCGGGGAGAGTACAACTGGAATAGAGAAGGGATCACTAAGAAAATGATGGTTTGAGGAATGAGTTGGGATGGGAGATGTGTGCCGAAAGTAGATAAAGGACCAAACACCAAACATGATAATCTCTCAGTATCTTTTTGCTGATGAAATAATATAAAGTAACAAAAACTTAAAACAAAAAATAACTTCCATTAAATTAAATTTTCAATAATTTTAAAGACATTTCATTTTTCTGAAATGAACTATAAAAACTAATATTATTTTACAAATGATATTTTCATTAGTTTAAGGGGGGGTACACCTGGCAGTGCTCAGGGATTGCTCCTAATTCTGCGCTCAAGGATCACTTTTGGCAGGCACAAGGGACCATCTGGGGTACCAGGGATCAAATATGGGTCGGTCACATGCAAGGCAAACACCCTATGTGCTGTACTATCCAACCCCTATTCTAATATTTTCAAATCTTTCTATAATTCTATTCAAAGTGTAATAAAAATATATTTATTTTTAAACTGACTCAACATTTTTCCTTTCTTTT
This sequence comes from Sorex fumeus, assembly GCF_029834395.1. Taxonomy (NCBI): domain Eukaryota; kingdom Metazoa; phylum Chordata; class Mammalia; order Eulipotyphla; family Soricidae; genus Sorex; species Sorex fumeus. Next base: position 58,217,040 of record NW_026606155.1, read on the forward strand.
ATATAATCTACCATGCTTTTGAGATCATAATGTATGCATATTTTATAGCGCTAACATATGTATTTCTGTTATTTAATTAGATCATAAACTCTTTAATGGCAAGTAGCACGTACTTTACTATTTTTTAACAAAGCAAATTGCTATATACCCTGTATGTATGTGCTAACAGCCATTGGTTGGTGTAAATTTCTTTGGAAACAAACATGCAAATACTAAACTTCTAGTAAAATATTTACTTCATGGGAATGCTGTGGCGTGCCCAAAATAATTACTTTTAATAATATCTTTCAAAACTTCCAGGTCGCATTGCCTATTTAGTCAATTCAGTGTGTATAATGTTAATTTACTGTGCCACAAAGGTAGTGGGCCTTTACTGTTATTTGGCAAAAGCATAATATATTTGATGAGACTTTATGAGTCTCACACTGCTTATAATTCAGTAGGGCTACCACATTTTCTGGGCAGGCTATCAACTAGGATGTTGTAATGATTTGCTTGACTAGTAGAGTAGACAAAAAAAATCACTTCATCAGTAGCTGTTCTATTTTTGAATTTCAAGTTTATAACCTCTTATTGCTCTGTACTTCTTTTCAAAAAATAAAAATTCTTTCACTTTTTAATTTTTTTCTTTGCCATTTTTATTGAGGTACCAATATTTATAGTTTTGTTAATTATACTTTACATGCATATATCATTTGAACACTATACCCATCACCAGAGGCTGGCTTCCCTCTACCAGTGTCCCAAGGACCCAGAGTTAAACACAAAATGATTTTAGTGAATGATAACAGTGACATGAATTTCAGAGAACAAAAGAAAAGTCTTAGATTTAATTTGTAATATGCCAATGAAGGTGCTATAGTACAATGTAAAAATCTTTTCACTCTTTTTAAGGGAATCAAAGGTTTCCCTTGTCATTGGCATCTTGGAGATGGTTGACTGTCTCAATTCTCTATGCTGTTTTCCTTTTGTGGTTCATAAGAAATTAAGATGCATTCTGCCTCATCAAAGGGTACTTATCAGAATTTTTTAGGATAATCTATTCTACTTAAAAAATGGGTCGGAGTGATAGCACAGTGTAGGGCGTTTGCCTTGAGCACAGCCAGCCCGGCTGAGCTGGGTTCGATTCCTCTGCCCCTCTCAGAGAGCCCAGAAAGCTACAGAGAGTATCTCGCCCACCAAATACAGTAATAACAAGTCTCAAAATGGAGACTTTACTGGGCCCACTCGAGCAAATCGATGAACAACGGGAGGACAGTGATAGTGAGAGTGACTTCAAAGGTAACTGTGAACTCGAAACTTGAAAACTAAATCTTTAAAACTTTATCTTTGTATCACTAAAAAAAGAATTCTATCATTGTAGCAGTCTTATTATTTTAAATAATTCAGTCCCGTTTTTAAGCAACTACTGTGTACTTGGGCTGGAGAGATAGCACAGAGGGTAGGGCATTTGCCTTGCACGTGGCCAACCCTGCCATCCCAGGTTCAATTCTTCTGCCCCTCTCGGAGAGCCCGGCAAGCTACCAAGAGTATCTTGCCCCCACAGCAAAGCCTGGCAAGCCACCCATGATGTATTCAATATGCCAAACACAGTAACAACAAGTCTCGCAATGGAGACGTTATTGGTGCCCGCTCGAGCAAATTGATGAACAACGGGAGGACAGAGGACTGTGTACTTAATGTCATCAATGGACAATGCCCAAATCTGCAGATGGAATATCAAGTGCATAATAGTATTGTGTATTTGATGTTAATAATTTCCCTGTGAAAAGGAAAAAGCAGAGTAGCATATGGAGATATAAGTCAGGGTGAGATTAATGTGAAGGTGACCATGCACTCACTGACCATGCATTCACTGACCACAGAGAAGGCGCCGAGTAGAAACTAGCAGAATAATATAACCAGCAGGGAAAACAGCTACTACATATGTTTAAAGCTACAGTAGGACTGGCACATTTGAAAACAAGTCAAGAGCTAGAGTAGAATAAAGAGTGATGGGTGGGGTATGGGCAGGGGGGATTAGTAAAATGTTTGCCAAGAGAAATATTGTAAGCCTGGATTAAATGTGGCTTTTCTCCACATGAAATAGGGAGGAATATCCTGACCAGAGGAATGACATGAAATTACTTACATTTTAAAAGGATCACTTAGGCTTCTGGGTGAGAACAGATGTAAAGGGTCAAAGGTGTGTGGAGGGAGAGCTGTTAATGGGGTGTTGTAGTTAATCAGCTGAGAACTGGTGGTCATGACTTGGACCAGAGTGGGGAGGCCTTAGAACGAATAAGAGATGGTAGAGTCTGGATGTATTTTGAAGTAGAGCCAACGGGATTTCCAGATAGTTTAGAAGAGAGTTATGGCAGAAAGAGAACCCCAGCATGATTCTAAGTTTGAGAAGTTTCATTTTAGTTTCATTTTGTTTCTCATTTTAAGGAGTTGAAGAGAGGCAAATCAGAAGTCAATTTTTAGGCATGAGACTTTCTTTTTTGGCTCCTTTTTCTTTTTCTTATTTTTTCTTCCTCTCCCTCTTTCTCTCCCTCTCCCTTTCCCTCTCCCTCTCCCTCTCCCTCTCCCTCTCCCTCTCCCTCTTCCTCTTCCTCTTCCTCTTCCTCTTCCTCTTCCTCTTCTTCTTCTTCTTCTTCTTCTTCTTCTTCTTCTGCTTCTGCTTCTGCTTCTGCTTCTTCTTCTCATTGAATCACTGTGAGATACAGTTACAAAACTTTGATTTTTGAGTTTCAGTTATACAATGATCTAACACCCACCCCTCCGTCAGTGCACATTTTTCACCACCTATGTCCTCAGTATACCCCCCCTTCTCCACCTCACCCCCCGCCTCTATGACAGACAATTTCCCCCATGCTGTCTCTCTACTTTGAGGCATTATGTTTCGCAAAATAGACACTGAGATGCTATCACGTTTGGTCCTTTATCTACTTTCAGCACACATCTCTCATCCCGAATGATTTCTCCAACCATCATTGACTTAGTGATCTCTTCTCTATTCCAGTTTATGCATGAGACTATTAAGATGGTTTAGGTACACAGTAGTATTGTTAAATCACTTAATTACTTAACTTCCCGTTAGTTGCCAATTTGCTCGAGCGGGCGCCAGTAACATCTCCATTTGTCCCTGTTACATGCTAGTGTAGCCCAATGGCATCTGTTCGCTCTGGGGACATGAAGAGCCTCAAAATGATCGTTCATGATCTTCACGAAGAAGTCTGACCATCTGGTAGGTGGGCAGCCACACGGTCTTTTGACATCCTGTGGAATCCAGTCAGTAACAGCTCTAGTCCAGCGGTCGTCTTTAAATCTCATTACGTGACCAGCCCATCTGATTTTTGACACCTTGGCAAATGAGACAGCATCCCTGATTCTTGATCATCGATGGATGTTGGAACTCCGGATTTTTTCTCTCATTTGAGTGAAACATGATATTCCAAGCATAGCTCTTTCTATTCTTCTTTGGGAGACATGAATAGCGTTCTCATCCTGTTTGCGTAGGGCCCAGGTCTCTGAGGCATATGTTAATGCAGGAAGAACAGTGGAATAAAGAGATGTGCCTGGAGCCGGAGGTTCTTCGTCCTTTTAGCTATTTCTTCGACGTTCTTGAAGGCGTTCCAAGCCGCTCTATTCCTCCTGCGCAGCTTGGGTGCCTGGTCATTTGTCATGTTGACTTCTCGACCTAGGTACACATAGCTGCTGCATTCGGAGATGATTGTTCCGTTGAGAGCGAATGGGGCATCAGGAACGAGTCTGTTTCTCATAAACATTGTCTTCGTAAGATTCAGCTGTAGTCCTACCTTTCCACACTCGCGGTCAAAGTCGGCCAGCATTTGTGCCGCTTGGCTGATGTTTGGTGTTATTAAAACAATGTCATCAGCAAAGCGGAGGTGGTATAATTGCCGACCATCTATCTTCACTCCCATTCCTTCCCATTCCAGTCCTCGCATGATGTTCTCGAGGGTGGCACTGAAGAGTTTCAGTGAAATGGTATCACCCTGCCGAACCCCTCTCTTGACATCAACGATCACTTCTTTGTAGAATGGTGAGATCCTGGTAGTGAATCCGCAATACAGCTCACAGAGGATCTTGATGTATTGGGCTTGAATGCCCTGATTGGCTAGGGCTTCAATGACCGCTTCCATCTCAACAGAATCAAAGGCCTTCTTTAAATCAATGAACGTTAAACAGAGCGGCATCTTGAACTCCCGAGAAACCTCAATGAGTTTGGTTATTGTGTGGATATGGTCGATGGTGCTGAATCCTTTGTGGAACCTGGCTTGCTCGCATGGTTGTCCTTCATCTAGTCTTCTGCCAATCCTATTTAGGATGACTCGAGTGAACAACTTGTAGATGACAGACAATAGGCAGATAGGGCTATAGTTGCCAATGTCATGGATGTCTCCCTTCTTGAACAGTAGTATGGTGCTGCTGGTTTTCCATTGGGACAGAACCTTGCATTCAGACGGGTAGCGAGTGAAGAGCCGAGCCAGTGTATTGATGAGTACTGATGGCAGGTTCTTCAGGTGTTCAGGTCTGACTTTGTCTGGGCCGGGTGCTGTTTGTTTCTTTACCGACGAAATGGCGTGTTGGATTTCGGAAGGGAGAACATTGGGAACGACATATCCATCCTTTGGAATTTGGTATGTCGGCAAGTGGACATGGCTATCGAAGAGATTTGAGTAGAAGTCATGGATAATCTTCTCCATTGCTGTTCTGGAGGATGTGATAGATCCATCAGGACGTCGGAGGGCAGTCGTCTTGGTCTTGTAGTTGGCGAAGGACAGGCGGGCGTAAAGAATACTTTTCCCAACTTCTGCCACATCTACCAGTACTTCTGCTCTTCTTTCTTTGAGGTCTTCCTTGATCGCATCTCTGCACTGCTTTGCGAGCTCGGACCTTAGCTTGTGGTTGCCTGAGGCATGCGCCAAACCACGCTGGCGAATTAGCTCAAGAGTTTTCAAAGACAGGCATTTTTTTGTGGCTATCTCTCTCTTGGCGTTCCTCGCACATTCATGGAGGTGCTGAACCAGTCGATCGTATTCCTCATCAATGTTGTCAACAATGGCATCTTCCCATGTTGCCGCAATAGTGCCAAAGAGTTCCCAGTTGGTGGTCATTCTGGGAGTTCTCTTTTTGAACTTTGCAGCCCTTTCTCCCCGCTCAGTTAAGTAGAATTTTGCACGAAGGAGACAGTGGTCCGATCCCGTTCGAAATTTTGGGACAACAGCGACATCGGTCAGGGAAAACCATCGTTTGAATATGATGTGGTCTATTTCGTTGTGGAATCGTCCACCAGGAGACTCCCATGTCCAACGTTTAGATTCTGCCTTCTGGAACTGTGAGTTACCATGGATGGTCTTGGTCGACATGATGAACTCAGACAGTCTCTCACCCTGTTCGTTCCATTCTAGGCCATGGGTCCCGATGTGAAGTTCTTCAGCTGATCTTCTCGGTCCTATCTTGGCATTAAAATCACCCACGATGATCTTGTAGAAGGTGTGGTCTTCTTTATAGAACTTCTCCAGCTCCATGTGTATTCAATATTGTTAAATAGACAATCAAATATTTAATCCGAACTTTGAAAGAGCAGTCTGTGGGCTGTAGAGATAATCAGAGGATGGGCATTTACCTCCATGCAGCTGACCTGAGGTTAAATACCTGGCACTGAGTATCATCCCCCAATCCCTAAGTACAAAACCAGTAGTTAGCCCTGAACACCAATGGGTCTTACCCCCAACAAACAAACAAGATTTTAAAGAGGAAGAAGAAAAGTTTGAGCTGGAATTGTAAATTGGCAAGATGTTAATATATATTAAAATATAAAAGGTAATTAAAATCATGAATTAGAGAAAAATAAGCAACAGAGTGATAATCATGAGTAAATTTCATGCAGGTGATGTTACTATTCAATGGTCCTATAAAGTTAAATGCATCTTCTTAAAAAGCACATTATTTGTATTTGGCTAAACATTTGTCTAATTTCAGCAATACCATAATATCTGTAAATGACTACTAGAATGGATGGTGAGGGGTCAGTGGGGGTAATCATGTAGAGAGACAAATAGTTAAATTTTTTATGTGTTACTGGCCATAGTATGGGCTGGAGCAATAGCACAGTGGGTAGATGTTTGTCTTGTAAACGACTGACCTGGGTTGCATTCCTCCATCCCTCTCAGAGAGGGATGCTACCCTCAGAGAGGGATGCTACCAGCAAGCTACTTGAGTATCCCACCTGCTCAGCAGAGCCTGGCAAGCTCCCCGTGGTGTATTCGACATGCCAAAAACAGTAACAACAAGGTCTCACAATGGAGACGTTACTGGTGCCCACTCGAGCAAATTGATGAACAACGGGAGGACGGTGCTACAGTGTGTGGTATTATAAAAGTATGGTATTATAAAAGCTATTTGTGATATTACAGCGGGTAGGGCATCTGCCTTGCACACAGTTGACCCGGGTTCTGCACGGCAAAGCCTGGCAAGCTACCCTTGACGTATTCAATATGCCAAAACACAGTAACAACAAGTCTCACAATTCGCTGTGAGACGTTACTGGTGCCCCTTCGAGCAAATGAATGAATAATGGGAGGACAGTGACAGGGACAGTGATTTGTGGTATTATACATAATGGAATGGCAAGGTAACATATCTGGTAATGTTAAATTGATTGTAATTAGAATATATATTAGATTTGTTGAGAAAGTGATAGTGAATTGAATGATAAAAACCAGAGTATGAGTGTATTTAGAATAATCTGCTCTCAATATATGTATAAAAGCACACAAGTCTCAACCTTTAACATGTTACTGATATCTTATAGAAAGTCTTAATGGCCCCTGTCGAAACAGAACAGTCTTCACACTCTTTCCTTTAAGGATACTTTTTTTTTTAGCATTTTCAGAGGTTTTTGATAACAAACAATACAAAATATATTATCTCAGTTCTGCTTTGGGACAAGGATTGGGGTTCGGGATGGAAACATCTGAAATATGGTGGTGGGAAGGTGTAATCATGGTGGGATTGGTGCTTGAATATTAACTGTAATCAAATATTGTAAACTACCTTATAAAATAAAAAAAATAAAAAATAATCTGCTCTCTAGTAGCATACTTTAGAAATGGTCATTTCTAAAGAAATATAAACAAACTGTATATTTCATTTATGTTTAGATTTTTTGTTTTGGGAGCCACACCTGACTGTGCTTAGGACTTGCTCCTGACTACACTCAGAGATCATTCCTGGCAGGCTCTGGAACCATATGGGATGCCAGGGATCCAACCCAGGTTCACCGTGTGCAAAGCAAATACCCTCCCTACTGTACTATTTCCCTAGCACCCGTGGTTCACAATTTTGTATAAAAGTTAATAGTTACTAAAAAATAGTCTTGATACAGATTGTATACTGTCACTGTCACTGTCCTCCCGTTGTTCATCGATTTGCTCGAGCGGGCCCAGTAACGTCTCCATTGGAGACTTTGTTGTTACTGTGTTTGGCATATCGAATACATCATGGGGAGCTTGCCAGGCTCTGCCGTGCGGGCGAGATACTCTCGGTAGCTTGCCGGGCTCTCCGAGAGGGGCGGAGGAATCGAACTCGGGTCGGACATGTTGGCTGCGTGCAAGGCAAACGCCCTACCGCTGTGCTATCACTCCAGCCTGATACAGATTGTAAGTGGCAAAATTTTATACTATAATAACAAAACTAATATATTGGGCCTGATAAAGTTTTATGCAGATTACTATTCTTTGCTCAGTGTCTTTCCTTTCTATAGAACTCCATGTGTCACTCCTGTTCCTATCTTTTAACTTTTTCACTTTGAGGCACCCTTGGTGTTGTATTAGGCAGTAACTCCTTCATCCAGTACAAAATCCTGTTCAAAGTCAGTTCTCAAGAATCATTATCAGTCCACTTGGTGTTGATTTATTGATTGCCTTCTCACAATTACATCGCAACTGAACACCTGGGTATGTGATTAACATTATTGCAGTTTTGTATTTGAATAATTCTTGTGTTTTACTTTATATAATTTTGAAAAATATTTATCTGTGCTTACTTGTATAGTGCTAAAACTAATAGATGAAGAAGAAATAACTACCTATTTAATTACCTGAGAATAAGCTCACATAATGGTATGGATAGTAATTTATTTATTCACAAAATATTGTACTTACTGAATGCCAGTCATCGTGCAAATGATTTGACACAAAGATGACAGAGGCCTGTGGAATCTCTGTCCTCAGAGGACTTCTGGACAAGAAAACAGGCTGTTGTAGTACCATGTTTTAGCACATAAAAGTTCCCTCTTCTTATTTTTTAAAAATAGTATTAGAAATGATAGCACAGTGGTAGGGCATTTGCCTTGCATGCAGCCAGCCCGACCAAGCTGGGTTCAATTCCTCCGTTCCTCTCAGAGAGCCCGGCAAGCTACTGAGAGTATCTTGCCCACATGGCAAAGCCTGGCAAGCTCCCCCATGATGTACTCAATATGCCAAACACAGTAACAACGAGTCTCACAATGGAGATGTTACTGGGCCCGCTCAAGCAAATTGATTAACAACGGGAGGACATTATTATTATTATTATTATTATTATTATTATTATTTACAAGAGGCAGAAAACTGAAGACTGTAACAGTAGTACAAGAACTTTTCAATAAGACTATCTAGAGATGCACTCCAAAGAACTCCCTCCATAGAACTTCATGATGCCAGAAATTTCTGCCACAGAAATGTGGCTTTGTTTTGTGGTGCCCATTCCCAAAAGTCATACTGTTATTCAAGAAGACCATCCAGTCTTGTAATCACATTCCACCACACAAAAGAATGAGGAGAGAGCAGGTGTATGTCATTAGAAGGCTTCCCGAAAGTTGCTTCTACTTTTGCATATATACCACTGATGAGAACTTAGTGACATGTCAATCCCTCCTAGCAGAAGGGGAATCTGGGCGATGCAATAATTATTTTCGGCAGCCAGAAAGAGAAACGAATCCTAGAGAACAATGAAGTTTTAGTCCAGAATTTCTCGGGAAACAGTTGCCCCAATTGATATGAAGGTACAGTTTTTTCAGAAAAAAATGTGTATTATATATGTTTTCTCATGTAATGACAACATTCCAGAAAAAAGGATTAGCCCAAGGAATTGAACACTGAAAAAAGGCTGATTTTCACCAATCATAATTATAATCATTACATAGTGCTTGTATTTTTCTTAGAAAAAGCATAATGTTTACACATTGTTTTAGCAAAAGAGGTATGGCTCTGGCTCTATCAGAGAAGGAGTTAGTTCAATGCAGTTTTGTGGTTAAATATATGAAACTTTCTCAGAAGAGATGGGGGCTAAAGGAAAATTTTCAACAAGTCGTGTTAACTCAGCCATGTATGTGGGTCGGTTCAAAGAAGATAGCATTTTTGGTGGGGATATGAGAAAAAAAGAAACTCTCATCCACTTTGGTGGGAATGTCATCCATTCAGTCTCGATAGAAAACCGTATGGAGGCTTATCAAAAAACTAATAATTGAGCTTCCATATAAGAGCCGGGTTCAATTCCTCCGCCCCTCTCAGGGAGCCTGGCAAGCTACTGAGAGTATCTCGCCTGCACGGCAAAGCCTGGTAAGCTACCTGTGATATATTCAATATGCCAAACACAGTAACAACAAGTCTCACGATGGAGATGTTACTGGGCCCACTCGAGCAAATCGATGAACAACGGGAGGACCATGACCATGATGATACTTTAGTCCCACCTCTTGGCATTTACTGCAAGAACACAAAATGGTATTTCAAAAGGTATTTGCATACGTATTTATGTTTATTGCAGTACTATTTGCAATAAGCAAGATCTGAAAAGAACCAGAGTGCAAGTAATAGACAAATGAATAGAGGCTGACTAGAAGGAGCATATGGACATCATTAGAGGGTGGTGCGCACTTTGGTAGTGGTGATTTATGGCAACTGGACGTCAAAACCATACATGTTAATATTATCATGACTATGTTTCCTAAATGTCCAGTGGTAACAGCTCCTAACATTGATTGCAGATGTGCATTTACCAGGGTGGTGGTGGACAGGGGGCGAGGCGGGAATGGGAGAGGACATAGGGACATTGGTGAAGAGATGCTGGTACTCCAGTGCTGGATTTGAGATTGGACCATTGTATGCCTGAAACACTTCTATTAATAGTATTGTCAGTAAAAGAATATAAAAATTCAACAATAATATCAGCATTATGTGTGTGTATCTCAAGATACAATTCAGTCAGCCATCTTTTTTGGACGCAGGCAGTAAGCTCAGTGCAAGGGCCTGAAGATGCAATGCTGCTTGGACCCTGCATCTTCAGACCCAGGTTCTAGTAGGACTAGGGTATGAGGGACTTCTAGAGTTATACCCTGCAATGTTTGGGGAACTGTTTGCTATATGCAGGGCAAGCACCTTAACCTCAAATACTCTCTCTTCAGCCTGTGACAGAGCATTTGGTAAGAAAGTATTTCTTTACATATTTTGCTCCCACCAAAAAGAAAGTCATACTACATTTTTCACTAGTCTAACATATTTAACTATCATTTCCCAAATTTCAAGGTTTTTTTTTTTGTCTGCTTGCTTGCTTTTTGCTGTAAATGCTTCTTACAGTCTCTGTGAGCTCCAATAGGAATGTTTTGTGCAAAATTGACCTATGGCCTGCAGTCTTTTTAATATTGGTTTATAATATTATGGAATGTCACAGATTCTTCATTCTCTATTTTGGTATAAGAGGCACCACACCTACCATTAAAGTTTCAGTGCCTTTTTTCCACCTGTCCTCACTCATGTTACACACACACAAACATACAAACACACACACACACACACACACACACACACACACACACACCAACCACTATGCTTTCTGTCTTATAACCACCATAGTTTTCATTAAGTCTAATATTTTTGTTGGTTCTTGCCAGTGAACTTGCTTTAGTTATTTATTTTTTACATATAAACTAAATAATCTAATAATTGTTTTTTACTTCCTTATTTCACTTAGCATCAAAGTCCCAAGTTTGATTTGAATCATAGTTGAGAAATTATTTGGGTCAAGGAAATAGGAATCAATGTTTACATAAGTGTTTATTGGACTTTTCTTTATCATCTTTCAGGTCTTGTAGAAATTTGCCTGATGCACCCCCTCGACGTGGTGAAAACCAGGTAAGGTTCTGCATGAACTAGTTTTATTGACTTTGGCTGATAACCAAATTAAGATCTGTCAGAACACTAAATGCTAGAACTTGTCCTAGACTGGTAGCTTCTCCCAGTAGTGGCATTTATATTTATTTCTTAAAGAAAAACTACTATTCGAAAGACAAAAATCTGAATAGTGAAAAGAGGTCATTTGAAGGTATGTAATATTTTATTGCCTTCTCGTGACAACCATAAGATATGATTTGTAGCAAAAAAGGTAAATGGGATATATTTATCAAAATTATAAAAACTAAACTTTATCCAGTGAGTTATGATAGCCGACTTTCATTTGGATTGCACAAAACAGATCGATATTTAATATTTATTATTTTGATGAAAATCCCCAAATTTTTTAAGTAAACTTTTTAAGTGTGATAAAAGAATTTATTCCCGGGGCTGGAGATATAGCATAGTAGGTAAGGTGCTGCCCTGCATGAAGCAAGGCAGGTTTGATCCCCAGCACCACATATGGTCCCTGTGCAATGCCAGGAGTGATCCCTGAGCTATGAGCCAAGATAAGCCCTTATAACAGTTAGGTATGCCAAAAATTCCTCTAGCCTTTTGATGGTGTGAATTTCTTATTTTAAGAAAAACAAATTTGAACTTATAGGAAGATACAAATTGAAGTACTAAATCTATTTACCAGGAGACAAAAATCTTTGTATTTATGATATGAACGGGGGTGTTATAAAGAGTAAACCTTCAGCTAAATTACTGAACTCTCTTTTCCAATTATAAGCTTTTAGAATGTAGTGAAATTTTTCATTTATTTGCATTGTGTAAGCCCAAGAACCTCATATTTAGGTTAGCTCTTAAAAGCAAACTGTGCCAAGCAACAACAGAGATCAAATAAAGCTTTGCTGCCTTTGTAGGAAACATTTGGTAAGTCAGATTGGTCATTTAGTGGACATGTTGCTTAATGTACTAAAGAGGCAGAATAATGTCAGACTAATTTCTGACAAATAAGATAAAATTACTGAGTCGTGTTAATAAGATTGCATTTCTACAAGAGAATTTTGGCATATGGCTTAACACAAGCTGCTATAATAGAATACCACAGACTGGTGGCTTAAACATTATTTCTTTATTTCTCAGTTCCGGAGATTTAAAAGTTCAAGATCAAGGAGTCAATCATAAAATTGCTAAGTTGAAGAAAGTTTACTTCTTGATCTGCAGACAGTAGCCTGCTTGCTTTATGCTCACATACATAGACGGGAGCAGCAACACTGAAATCCTGCTATGGCATTTCCCAGAAGCTTATCTAAACCTGCTTACCTTCCCAAAGCCCCCTTCCAAATACTGAGAGATAGGATTCCAATATATGGACAACAATTTATAGAATTCCAATATGAGGTTAACATAGACATTTGACCCTTAAGTACCCTCAAGTGAACACCCTCAAGTCACCAAATCCAATAAAAAGGAAAGGTCCACAAGTTATATTCAAATGTAAGATCAACATACTCACCACACCATCTATTTACAAGGTTGTGAAACAGAAAGTAAAACTTACATCTCCTTCTTATATTCTGTTAGCATTATTTGAAAAGCCAGAATATTATTGTAAATTTCATATTATTGCTAGAAATAAATTATCTTTTTCATTTAAGGGTAATTTTCCAAATCATTGAAGAGCTGAAATGATCATAAGGGAGAACTAAAAATGATTTAAACAGATATTATGTTAAAATTATGGTTCTCAGTCATTTCAATTTAATCTTTCACTCATTCATTTAGCAAAAAAATGTATTGGAGTTTCTAATTTTTATGAGTTCCTGACTTACTCAACCCACAAAGAACTTACAATCTGAACAGTTAATAGAAATCTTATCAGAATGAAATTTTTAAATTGTTTAATTTTATTGCTGAAGTGGAATACAATAATATTCTGAAATGGATGAACCAAATTAGTGGGGATATATGTGTGTTTTGGTAATACTTTTCTAGAAATGGTTTTCATTGATTGCAATTAGTCACTTGTCCTTGCCTAAGGGGAAGGAAATGACAATCTTTTCAGGTACTTGAAGGAGAAAGGAGCGGGGTACTGGTTAGTATTTGACCTGCTTAATAATGAAAAATAGCATTGAATAAAGATCCATGATCATGAAGTAAACTTCCAAGTGTATTTGACTGTGCAGGAGAAGTAGACAGTGCAAGATTATCATAAGAACTAACACATAGTTGAACAGGATAAATTAAACCATGAAATTTCTTCACTACCATATTGTATATGAGATGGGATACTTATAAATAAAATAAACTTTAAATTTAAAGAGATATAACCTTAAACTTTAAGAGATATAAAACTATGTAGCATTCATGATTTTAGAGGTCAGTTTTTTTCAATGTCACTCAAATGTCCTGAATTCCAGATTCTTTCAGGTGTTGTCAAAGTGGAGCATAAACACATTGGTGATGACGTGGCATTATTTAACTAGAGAGCTAAACCGTAGAGTCAACAAAACTGAAAGCAGGAGTTCCAGACTGTAATAACCTGGAGCTGGAGCTATAAAACATAGGTAGAGTGTCCGTCTTGCATGCAGCTGACTCCCGTCCTCCTGAGCAACACCAGGCATGGCCCCCAAACCAAAAAATTAAACTCCCACTCCAAAAAAGAAAAAAAAACGTACAATAACCAAATTTAGAACCTGTCAAGGAGGAAGACTGGAGGTTGGGAGGATAAGTGGGACACTGGCAGAGGGAAGTTGATATTGGTGATCTGATCAAAAGTGTGGGAAAATTGCACACCTGAAACTGGAAACTATGAATAACTATGTAAATCACAGTGTCTATATGAAAAAACAAAAATTATTTTTAAATGGGGGCATGAGACCTACAGAGGAGACTACATCAGGGTTTTTTTCTGCTGAATGTTTATATATAAAAATATTATTTTTTAAAAAGTTTAAGCCCATAAGGGCTATGGGGTAGAGAAAGGACCCCACCTTGAATATATGAAATGTATAATGCATATTCACAAGTCCTTGTTTTAAAAAAGTACTTAGAAGTCATAACTGATAAATTTGTGGATAGATTGTAGGTGCTGTGGCACTTAGTTTTATTACAGGAAATATTGCAAAGGTTATCTAACAGGAGCATAGACTAACCACACAAAAACCGCCTTGTAATGTTTCCTGACCTTATTTTAACAGAGATTGAATAATATGCTTTATATATGATTGTTAATCATATGATTGTTAAAGGACTGGAGCAATAGCACAGCGGGTAGGGCATTTTCCTTACACACGAGTGACCCGGGTTCGATATCCTCTGTCCCTCTTGGACAGCCTGGCAAGCTACCAAGAGTATCCCGCCCGCATGGCAAAGCCTGGCAAGCTCCCCATGGTGTATTCAATATGCCAAAACTAGTAACAACAAGTCTCACAATGGAGATGTTACTGGTGCCCACTTGAGCAAATCGATGAACAATGGGAGGACAGTGCTACAGTGCTACATATGATTGTTAGGTAGAATCAACATATTTCTTTCAAAAGTGTGGCAGGAAAAATAGTACAGTAGGTAGGGGTTTGACTTCTACTCTTGTACAGTATTTGACCTGGTTTGATCCCTGGTCTCATATGGTCCCCAGCGCCCCACCAGGAGTAATTCCTGGGTGCAAAGTCAGGATTAACCCTGAACATCACCTGGTATGCCCTCCCCCCCACAAGAAACATTCTTCCCAAAATTATTGCATATACACTCTATCATAGATCTCCTAGTATCAAAGAACTTTTTGAACAATTTGGGGTAAACCCCTGACTAATACCCCATTGGTACTAATAACAAAAAATCCAATTTACTGAATAACCAATAAGACCAATACTGGAATCTAGCTATGTATTCTCTAAAGATTTATATAATCATGAATATCTCTTACAATATCGCTGATATTCTATCTCTCATATTCTTTATCTCTCCCTTCAGAGTTCCTTTTCCTTTATAGGTTTTACTTTAGAATAGCTACTCTACCCCAAGTAGCCATAGTATGTCAAGCTTCTGTGGTCCTTGGTGTTTGTATTATTTCTGAGACAGAACAATATAGTAGATAAGAACTCCAGTGTATAGACTTAGACTTCCTGGGTACAAATTCTGATTCTTCACTGATTATCTTGAGTAAATTAAACTTCTCTTGCTTCACTTTCTCATCTTTAAATGAAACAATAACTGTATCTACATTATTGTGGAAAATAATACATATATATCTATAGTGTTTAATTCTCTATAAGCAAAGAAAAGAGGACATACAGACAAATGGAATTTAAAGGGTAGTCAAGATAAAAAATGGTAGAAGACAAAAGGAAGAAAGAAAAGATTTAATACAGAACTCAGGAGGTTTTAAGTCACCAGACTGGAATACTTGTGCTATCTGAGCACTCCATGTACAGTCTTCCTCACAAAGGTCTGAATGATATTTGCAAGTTAAATCCTTTGAAGACAGAAGAGCATCAGTTTAGTGTGTACATTTCTGTTTACATCATGCCACCATCATTTAAGACTGTGCACTGACATTATTAGGTAATCCCCATGGCTAGCACAGTCCCTAGCCTCTGCAAGGTGCCCCAGTAAATGGTGTTGAATAAATGAGCATTTGGAAACAATCAGAAATAACAGCCCTCAAGTTCTGTTGGTAAACAGGAATGCATAGGCAGAGAATAAATAAGCAGGTAGGTTGTTTTCCAAGAACTGTCGCACTGTCCTCCCATTGTTCATCAATTTGCTCAACTGGGCACCAGTACCATCTCCATTGTGAGACTGGTTGTTACTGTTTTTGGCATATCGAATATGCCACAGGGACCTTGCCAGGCTCTGCATGCAGGCTTTCCATGAAGGTATGTAATATTTTTATAAAAAGAAGTGGAGAGTAAGAATATGTTGAAGTCACAGTCCTCCCGTTGTTCATCAATTTGCTCGAGCGGGCCCAGTAATGTCTCCATCATGAGACTTGATGTTACTGTGTTTGGCATATCGAATACGTCACGGGTAGCTTGCCAGGCTCTTCGAGAGGGGTGGAGGAGTCGAACTCGGGTTAGCCATATTGGCTGCATGCAAGGAAACGCCCTACCGCTGTGCTATCGCTCCAGCACATGTTGAAGTCAAAGGGAGAAATCACTTGACAGCTGGTTGGCATTTCAAGTTTGTGTTGGAATTTCAGAGACCAGATTAAGGAGAGTGAGGAGAGAGGGTATGAAGGAGGCAGGCGGGAATGCGAGGTTGGTGGGGCAGTAGGAGCAGAGGCCAAAGGTACAGTGTGTCAAGTTCAAGAGAGAAAGGAAAATGCTGGACCTCATCTCACCTGGGACAGCCCTGACCAGGAGAAATAAAATGCATAACACATGTAAATTTAAGTTTTCTAAGAACCACATTTAAAAGAGTGAAAAGATCAAATGAAACATATTGGAACAGTATTATTTAATAGTGATCCCAAAACGCTGTCATAGCAACATATGAGTCAAAATTATTAATGAAATAGTTTGTTTTTCACACTTAAATTCTTGAAATTTGGTTCTTAAAAAAATGCTGAAAGTACATGTGAGTACATGTACTTGTCAGTCCCATTTCTAATGCTCAATCATTCCGTGTGGCGAGTAATTCCCACATTCAACTACTTGGGCATAGAATCAAGGGAGGAATTCTTTAAGGGGAAAGAGAGGAGGCCCTTGGTTCCTTAGTGAGAAGACAACTCTTGCTTGGAAGGGGTTGACAGTTGCAAATAAGCACAGTCCTTCAGGTCAGAGGGAATTTTATTACATATGTACTTGAAGGTTTGTACCTGTATGGAGAAAGTGACATTGAAAAGCCCTAAAGATTTATGGGAGTCCCTGTCTAAGGGGGTTTTAGCTTACATCTCTTTAACACTTTTATTCCCAGAAAGGGAAATAGCTCATTGTGCGCCAGGAAGAGAGAATCACTCAAGTGTTCATTATGCTTCACCCCAAGTCATTTTTCATCATTTTTTGTTTTGTTTCCTTTTTGGATGGGGCATAAATCAGGTGCAAATGAAATGAATTAGCAATCTTAGTAAGGACTGCTCTTTTAAAGGAGCCCTCTGTCAAAGAGCCTTAAAGCTGGGTTTCTGGTAGCTATCTCTGGGAAAGGGGGAGAAAGGTCTTTTCACTTCTTCATACAGTCATTTCGCTGAAGGGTGTTGGTGAGTGGACAGGCCAGCACATACCTTGGCTTTCATCCTTCCTCCCATCAGGACTTAAATTACACTGAAAAGTCTTATCATACTTCTCTCAGAACATACATTAATCACAGTAGGTTCTAAAGAGTCACATGGGTTGAACATTTGGCATCCAGAGTTGTTATATATGTGCTTGCGGGACTTTTACCCTTGCTGTTAGAGTTGATTTACACACTCAATTGGTGGCTCCCAAACCCCTGACCTGCTGAATCTGAAACTCTAGAGGTGGGGCCAACCCATATATATGTTTAAACACCCTCTTGGGTGAATCTTAAGTAACAAGTCCAGACTGGTCACTGGGTCAGCACTGGGAAGCAATGTCTGATACCCTATAGGCAGATCTGTATAAAGTCTTCTCATAAAAAAAATCTGCTTGTATGTGTTTGTGTGTGTGATAAATATCTCATTAAACTTTGGTTTCCATTGGTTTCATTTCTATAAACTGCTTTGTTAGCTGTGAACGGAAGTAGAAGGGCAGAGGTTTTCCTTGCCGAGCTCATTTTGTGGTTTGTAAGCCTGAGATGGAATACATTGTCTATAGCCAGGAAAAACACATTTTGTCCTACTGACTGAGGTTACAGAGGCAAAACTCAGCGACAGGAGATGGAAGAGGAATGAGTACTGATTTCTCAGGAAGGAAGGTAAATGGCTCTGATGAGTGAAAATGAGTTAGAGGCATAAGCCCACCACAAACTTTATTAAAAAGAGAAATCTGAGGACTTGCACTGGTGAGTGTCCTGGGGAGCAGAGTCTGAGAAGCTGGGCTGGGACATATCCACACTTTCCCTTTATTGGAGGCGGGGAGGGGACACAGCCCTGAACTTGAGAGTGATCACAGAATGTGGAGGCTGAGTCTGGACACTGAGCAGCCCTTGGAGCCAACAGAACAGCGCTGTGGAAATAAAGCACAAAGATACTTTTTAAAAGGAAAGAGTCCTTTTTAAAATGAGGAGACAAGAGCAGTCTAAGGTTAGAATGGTGTGAAGGCAGTAAAGTCTCTAAGATTTAAAATTAACTGAGCTGCTGAGATGCTTATTTCCATATGTTCATGATTTGTCCCTGGTAGAAAGCATTAAGGTCACATCCAGGGTTAGACCATAGTTATGTCTAATTTCTCACCACACATAGAAATTCAAGGCTAGACCGCTGTCATGGCTTGTTTCTAACCATTCAGAGACTGCGTCTGAAGTAAAGCAAGCCAGGAGTAGAGCCACATTTTATAAACTCGTTTTTTATTGTGACTGACTTTGAATGTAACAGAATCAATCAAAAGCGGGGGGAGGGGGGAGTAGTAGTAGGAGGAAATGGTTAGTTTTCCCCAATACAAGTGATGCAATTTCAGCATTTAAAAAAAAATCAACCAACCATATTAGAGTCTCCCTGGTTGTGAGCTTTCATTGTGATATTCTTTTGTAGTTGCTGAATCAGAACATGAAGCTGTAGGTGGTGGGCATATGGCAACTCTAAGTAGATTGTTATTCTTTTCCATGTAGTGACAAGTTAGGATATTTATGGTGCTAGAGATGTAGCTCAGTGATAGAGCACTGCCTCACAGATATGGAGCCCAGGGTTTGATCCCTGATATAACACACATGCATACACATACACACATTAATTAATATGTCATGTTTTAATTTAGAAGACTAATAAAACATATACATGATGATGAAATCATGTCCCACAGTTGGCGATGCTTCACACAAAGTGTAAAGTTGGTTTGGTGCTGGACTGGTAGCACAAGCTTCCTTATCCAAAGAGAGTATTTCATGCTTTTTTGCTTTTGCTGCTATTCAATATTCAAGACTTACTGTCATTTCTCCAGTGGCCCAGTGATGAGGAGTTGAATGAGAAGACACTTACTCGACCTATCACTCTGCAACCTTGTGGAGGGGAACAAGGGTCCAACTTGGTCTCCAAGGTCTGATGTAGAATAATCTGGCTACTCCAGGCTAAAGAATTTTTTCAGGTTTATGAATAAGAGGGAAATATTTTCTTTAAAAAAATCAGTTCTTTCCACATAAAATAGAAAATTTCTATTAAGTTAAATCAATTACATCAATCTTAATTTTTATTTTGCAAATGAAATTCTTTTTTTAAAAAATCACTCCCTTGAGGAGCATACTATTTTTGTGACTCACTTTATGGAACCTTTGTAAAGTATTTAATCTCTCCTTAGTTTGTGTTTTGGTCTAAAATTTTTTAAAATAAAGATTTGATTTTTATAGATAGACATGGAGAGTATCATGATAAATGAAATGAGAAAGAAAGTGAGGGACAAACATAGAAGGACTGCACTCATTTGTGGAGTATAAAACGACATAACATGAAGCTGACACCTAAGGATAGTAGATACACGGGACAGATAGATTGCTCCATAGCTGGAAGCCTACCTCATGAGCAAAGGGGAGAAGGCAGCTGAAATAGAGAAGGGATCACTAAGAAAATGATGGCTGGAGGAATCAGTAGGGATGGGAGATGTGTGCAGAAAGTAGATAAAGGACCAAACACGATAACCTCTCAATCCCTGTATTGCAAACTATAATGCCCAAAAGTAGAGAGAAATTATTGGAAATAATGTCTGCCATGGAGGCAGGGGGAAGGTGGGAAAGGGGGAATATACGGGGGATATTGGTGGTGGAAAATGTGCACTGATGGAGGGAGAGTGTTTGATCGTTGTGTGATTATAACCCAAACATGAAAGCTTGTAACAATCTCACGGTGATTCAATAAAATTAAAAAAAGATTTTATTTTTGTTCAAGTATAGCAACTGTGATCTCTCAACTCATTAAATGAGCTCAGAAGAGTCTACCCTAGTTTAAGGTGTGTTCTGTCGATACTTTTCTCTTCCTTCTGCTTAATTGCTAAAGCTTTTCCTCTGACTCCCCGGAGGTTGAAAAGGAAAAGTGCCTGTGCATTCCTTGTGCCTGTCAATAGACTTCCCCAGACATTTTTTAAGCTGAAAGGTAAATAATTCTTAAATGGTTTTCTTATCTTTGTCGTGGGAAAGTGAATTACTTATAAAATGAGCATCAGCATAAGTCCTGTTTTCTTTTTCTATCCTCAATGCAGGGTTTTGATACCAATAACTTCTAAATTGTCTGCCACTTCATTAATCTCTTGATTGAGGCTATGCACAATCCAGTTTCTGTATAATACAATACGTGGTCTAAGTCATGTCTTATATTCCAAATTTTATTACTATAATTTAATGTGACTATAAAATTTCACTGTATCACTGTTATCCCATTGTTCCTCGATTGACTCGAGCAGGTACCAGTAATGTCTCCATTCATCCCAGCCCTGAGATTTTAGCAGCCTCTATTTACTCATTTTTCCCAATGCTGCCTTACTGGAGGCTCTTTCAGGGTCAGGGGAATGAGACCCGTTTGTTACTACTTTTGGCATATCGAATATGGCACGGGTAACTTGCTAGGCTTTGCCATGTAAATATTAGCAAATATTCAAATAGTAGCAAATATTCAAATGAGAACTTTGAAGGCCGAAGTGGAGAAGTGTTCCATGTGAACAGCAGTTGAACATGGGTCAGTTGGTCCTGAGAGATCGGCGAGCGCCATTGCGAAGGTTATAAAATATAAGAAAATAAACTGATTCGGTATTATTTTGAATTAATAACAAATGGAATCTTTTTTTAAATTGTTTCCTTTTTACTGCAGTTATCTAGTTTGACAGATAATCTTCTATTTTAAGTATATGGTATTTTTAAAAAAATGTTTGAGGGCAAAGATTTTTGGAATTAATACCATATCTATTTTCAGTGGCTATTTCAAAGACTGATAAGCTCTAGTCCTGAACTTAAAGAGAAAAATAATGGTTCAAACTGTTCACTATTTATGTCTTTTTACATGATTCTAAATAATCTGTCACCATTATAAATGCATTAGTCTTGTTAGGAGTGCTTTGTCCCCATTTATGTCCCTAATGATTAGGTGCCTATCTCAAAGGGGCTGGAAAAAATATTTCTTTTTTTTTTTCCTTAAAAAGTCCTGTATCATGGAGGAAATGCTTTAGGTTACTGAGTTGAGCTCTTCCTGTACCGTGAGAAAAAGTAAAAGTGTTGAGAAAGAAGCTGCTTGAGAAGAAAATCTCAATTCTGAGTTGAACCTTAGAACCTCAGCCCAGGCCCATGGGAAAACTTGTGAGTGAGTCTACAGTGGGAATGAAGCCTAATGATATCTAAATTGTTGGGATTGTAGCACAGCTGAAAAATCTAGTTATCATGAATATTCCTGAAGATTGTTTTTTTTTTTGTGAAGCAAGAATAAAAGTCATAAGTTTCTTTAGACAAACATAAATTCAGAGGTGATCATGTAATATCATAACTGAACCTTGACCAGAAATTGATAAAATTGTTTAAGCATTCCTAGAAAATCAATTAATTCTCAAAATATTTTTGTTGAAATGGCTAAAATAGCCTATATTGCTTTTGCATTACGGTTTTGGGCACAGCATAGATTCAGTTTCTGACATAATGAAGAAGTTTGCAAAATGATAAATAGAGCTGTATAGTCTCTGGATGCAGATCTGTGTACTCCTGGCCAAGTTCCTACAGAATAAAATTTTCCCATTTGGGGATTATTGAAAAATATTTTCTCCAGTGAAACTTATGTTAGTACCTAATAGGTTACATACTTTCCTTTTATAGCAAAAAAACATCCAAAAGTGAAGCTGAATAGTCTCAATTTTTGGTAATTTTGGCCTTTCCCTTTCCTATGAAAACAACATTGACAGCAATTTAGCAGGCAAACATTTCACTATCAGCTCAGAATCAGTTCTGCTAAAGAGTCCAAGAAAAAATAATAAGTTTTAGTATTTTACTTTGAAGTTCTGGAAAATAACAAATACACTTTTGGGGGGCGGGGGGTATGGAGAATCACCATTTTAAAAATAAAGAGATGTCCCAAAGTGGAAAATATGTAGGATTCTAAAAAATTAGAAGTTTCATTCTCAAAGGATAGTTTAACAAGAAGTCTTTTTTAGTGGACAGACTCAGAGAGTGTGTTAACTGCAAGACAACAGATCCTGCTGCAAGAGGAAGGCAGGAGACCTGAAGTTTAACACTCTTTGACCTCAGCAGAGCTTGTTAGCAGACCTACTTTAAACTAAATTACTCACATGGAGTTTAAAGATATCTTACCTCCCCTAGCCTTCTCCAGTGATCTCAGAAGCTTCTTCCCATGAGAAACCATTTTCAAAGCTGTGTTTTCATTGTTAGAAAATCATGTGATCCTAGTTCGTAGTCAGGGATGGGGTTTCTCTTCTCCTTGACCAGGCCAACCTGTCTCTGGCCTCTTGGCCTTTGAGTCTGGTGTCCCTATTTCCCGGTATCACTAGGACCACCTCAGCCTTCATTCCTCAACTCATTTGTTATTTCCTCAGAGAGACTTCTCTGTCTACCTTACCTCCTGTGGTCTCCGGTGTTTCTCCCACATTACCATATTTATCTTTGCTCTAGCTTTCTGACCTTGAAGAATTGATTTATTTCTGTACCATTAACTCCTTGTTCACTGATGCTGAATCTAGGCTTCTATTTTGTTTTTTGTAGATTTGGGCCACATCTGGCAGTGCTCAGAGGTTCTTTGTGGCTGTGTACTCTATAACGACCCGTGGTGATGCTCAGCGTCCCAAATGCAGTGTTGGGGATCAAGCCAGGGTTGGCTGCATGCTAGGCAAGCACGTTACCTCCTCTACTATCTCTTGAGCCCAGAAATATAGGCTTCTAAAGGCAAAGGGCTTCTTTCTCTTATTCACAAATGTTTATGTGCTGTGTCTAGAAGAGTATTTGACAGAAAGTAGGTACTTTCTGTGAATATAAGTTGCATGTAGTTTTAAAATGGATGTGAAGGGTTAAGGAACTACACACAGGGATCATGGGCAGAGGGACCCTGATTTGATCCCAGCATAACCTGATCCTTTTCCAAGCACTGAGTACCTATTTTCTGTCAAATACTCTTCTAGACACCCACATATATTCGACCAGTATATTGTCCAAATTATGTATTTGTAAACACAATATAAGGAAAAAGAAAAAAAACCTGTCTTTCACTGTCATCAGGATCCAAGACTTGATATTGGGCCATTCAAATCCTTTATGGAATTCACAGATTTCTTCAGCTATAAAATCTGTCCATTTTATATAACATAAATTGTGTTTTTTTCAGTACTTAACATAGGCTTTAAGGTTTTATATCCTAGAGATTTAAACATGAAATGTATATATTCATGGTCTGTCAGAGAATTTTTCAGGACCTTTGAACCTGCTCTTCTACTAATTCTTATTCTGAGAAATTGTCACCTGGACCGATGACAGTTGAGCCTCCATAAGTCCACTCT
Source organism: Sorex fumeus (assembly GCF_029834395.1). NCBI lineage: Eukaryota > Metazoa > Chordata > Mammalia > Eulipotyphla > Soricidae > Sorex > Sorex fumeus. Next base: position 58,240,789 of record NW_026606155.1, read on the forward strand.
CCTGTTTCAAGGTTCAAGCTTTTTTCCTCATATCCAGTGTATAGACAACAACCACCATCTCTATCCTCATATATTACTTAACTGGTCCAAGAAGAGGATCACTCACTCTCCTTGAGTTTTTAGACATGATGCTATGACTGGTGGGTGTCATGAAACTAGTCTAAGTATTAAGGGCTTGTTTTAGTGCACAGGACAGTTTCTTGCACAACTCCTGGAATTAGATTTTATCTTAACTTTGTTTTTTAATGAACAATGCCAGTGTGATAGCAGAACCCGTTGCATTCCTCAAAGTAGCTCTTTTGTTAGCTCAGTTGTTTGGTCTAACTTGCTTTTCAAATAGGCTTAGTCAAACAATAACGTCAAAAGGGCTCTCACTTCATTTTAGAACAAAAATAATGCATGACTTCCAAAAGTAATATGTTCTGGCCTCTTCTGTGGAATCTGAGAGAAAAGGGAGGGAAAGGGAACGCAATAAGAAAAGGGAAAGATTTGTTAAGAAAAAGATAATCATGCTTCTGAAGCAATTTTCTTGGAATAATTTTTGGCATTTTGCTAATGTTTGTTACTGAAGACTCTCAAGTCTTTTAACTTCTTTGTTGCATACTGAAACTTAAGTAAATTATTTATCTGAATTTTATCCTACAACAGAAAGACTTTTAGGCTAAAAAGAAGGGCCTCTGAAATGTATCCTCCAATTGAAAAATTGGAATCAGGCTTTTGTTTTATATTCTTATTTCCCAGAGTGTAAGAGCACTGTCTCTGTCCAGAGGCTTGCCAAGTTCTGAAAGAACATTTCAGAGTGTATTTTGGGTAGCGCAGGGAGATAGCTGGGGTCTTGTATGCGGGTGTTCCAGGTTTCTGATTGTAGCAGGGGAATGGGAGAAAAGAGGAAGGCAATCCCAAATCAAACATAACTCTCAGGAAATGAGCCAGAACACCTGTGAGAGGTCGAGGGGTCAGGAAATACAAACTCAGGGCTTGATATTTTGAACTCATTACGCGGAAAAAAAAAATGGTCAGCGATAGTAGACAGAAGAAAATTAGAAATTATATGTCAAAATGAGAGCAAAGGATTCTGTCATTCTAAAAATTCTTCGTCCCCGGACTCCATGATGTTTCAAACATATTTTCGGAATTGACGCAGAAACTTTCTGGTGGTCTCTTGCTGCTTAAACATCAGGTTGAGGAGTTATTTATCTCTTTCTCTTAATTCCCAGAGGCTCGCTTCTGGGAACCTTCTGAGCCAGATTCTTTGGCTGGAGCTTGAAACTCTGGGGGATGGAGGGGTCCAGCAGTCAGAGATGGAGAGGCATCATCAGAGCCTGAATCGTGGGCAGTTTGCTTCCATGGAGAAAAAATAGGTTTGCAAGCGTTCCTTCATGGGACCTCCTAGGGAAAAAGAGGGTGTTTTTTTCCATTTCGTTTCCCAGCTCTAACTTCTCTGAAATCTGCATGATTTTTGCCAGGTGTCAAATTATAACCCTCCTTGTCAACCACAAATGACTAATGATTAGCCTAATGACTATGCAAAGTTTGAAACTCACATGCACATTTTAACTTATGGACTACCCGGTTGTGTTTTTGTTAATTGTGGGTGTGTTACCGAGGAATCACAACCCCCTCCCCCAGCCCCCCAAGCCAATAAAAACAGAGCTTAGAGTCTTAAATTGCAATGTTCACTTGCAGTTTTTGACCCAGTAGGTGCTTGAGAAGAAACAAAAAGGCCCACAGTGCCTGCAGCAGCCCCTATTCAGGTCCAAGGCTGGGCCGGCCAGCATGAATAGCATGAATGACGCAGGAGCCATTCTCTCCCTTCTCTGCCTTCTCTCCTGGGGAGAGTCAAGTGATGTCAGCACCCCTGGGCAGAGGAGGAGTTGACCTTTCAAGTATTCAGATTCAAGCAGTTGTTCTCCTTCCCCATTGCCTAAGGAAAGCAAGAGCACTGAGTTCTCTGAGGACTACCTTCATAGCCCTAGATAAAGTCCATTTAAAGCTGTAATTGAATAATGACCACTCTGCTCAGCAACCCATCCACTGATAGGTAGTAATTCTCCCATAAAGCCTCTGCCTCATTTTCTTGTCAAGGTGCCAGAAAGGAGCAAATATGCCTGCTCTGTCTTCAAAGCATCACAGTACATGCTTTGAGAGCTCATAAAAACAAATGTGCCTCTTTGCCCCGATAGTGGGTAATTGGAGCTGGAGGATCTCAGGGCAAGGTCACCCGTGAATAAAAAGAGCCCAAAGGGGTTTCTGTGAAGGGCCTCTCCTGAACTTCTTCCTAAGTCATTTAGGAAGCAGGTTGTCCTCCAGAAGAAGCTTCTAGTTGTGGGTTCTCCTTGAGTTGAGTAAAAAGAAATCCCAGGGCTCAAACTCAGCTGGTCCAGACTCCAGGCCAGAGATAAAGCACTCCTTAGACTTTAAAGGCAAATAATTTCCTTTCAGATGAAAATAGAGCCATTTGGCGACAGTGCAATCTAGAGCCATCAAATAGTGCTAGATGGAAAAAGACTCCGTGGAATTGTGAGCTGATAAAACACTATGCAAAAGTGGCAGAGGGGTGAGGGGAAGAGTCAAGTATTGTTTATAGAAATTGGATGTGCTTTTCGCCTGGGCAGCAAAGCTCACTTACAGTGGACAAGTTTCCCATAAATTACATGTAAATAAACAGTGAATACTTGTGAATCTGGCTTGCTTTAGAGCTCCTCCCCTCCCACCCCCATCTGAATCCACATTTTCTGCATGGAGAGAGATGCTTTCTGTACTCAGCTCCCAATCTGTGGAGATCTCTGTCTTTCCTGTCACTTTGCCCAACACCTTCTGCTCCTTCAGATTCTACCTGAGGTACCCTTTGGCTGTATCAGCAGGCATCAGAGACTTGGAAAGCTGGTTCTCCAAGTTTATCACCTCAATGTGCCATACTCCTACACAGCTATATACCTCTCCTGAGTAATACTTCAGAGCCTTTCCCACTGGTCTCTCCCAATTTAAGGAAGGAGAGCAGTGTGTGTGTGTATGAGGGGGAGAGGGAGGAGCTAAGGGAGGGGGTCATCAGAAGGACTTTCTTTTATCCTCCCCCAGCACTTACTCCCCAAACAATCTGTTTCCCAAGCCTTGTCTGTGCAGGACCTAAACCTTAGACCTACGTTTAGAGCCAGAACAGGACTGGCCTGACTACTTTGGAATGGAAGACTGAAGACAGGGTAGAAACAATAGACAGAAGGACAGCAAGGGAGTGCAAACAAAGTGGGTAGTTCCTGGTTAGGGTCATAAAGCTCTGACTTCCTTTAGGAACCAAGGATAAACAGAATCAGTCAGCAATCAGTAAACAGTCCTCACCACAGGAGTGGAGATTTGTATTTAAAGATACCAGATTGTATGTCAACTTCCTTCAATTTAGTAGGGATCCTAAGGAATCCTCTATGTATGGCTAACCCTGGGTTTCTAGTCCTCAGCTCACTTTGAAGGAGCTTTTATCTTTGTTGTGGCCAGTCTCTCCTGGGTATTGTAAATGTTTTAGCAGCATCTATCTATGGCTTCTGCTCACTAGAGGCTACTGGCTGACTAACAATATTTATAAACATTGTCAGATACCCCTGGGAGATGAAATCAGCCTCCACCTTGGAGGAGAATACTAACTTACACAAAGAAATAAATCTATGCATTTTCGAGTATGATAGGTAAGTACTGATGTGTGAATAGTGTTGGAAATACCAGAGATGAACCAAAAGATGATGTCATAATCTAAAAGATCTGATATAGTAATTAGGGAGTTCTTTTGCAGATGGAAAGATCTGTGCTTCTCAACCTTCACTGTGTGTCAGAAACATCTCAAATGCTGGTTAAAGCATGAAGAACTGGGCCCCACTCCCAAATTACTGTTTCAGCCTGTTTAGGTGGTGGCCAATAATTAGCATTTCTGATGCTATTGTTCTTGACAACCACTTGCTGGACCTTTCTGGATTAGCACTTAACCTCCCATTGGTGAAGGAGTCATAGATGAGAAAGAAGTATTAAGTCTTCTTTCTCCTGTCTTTGACTTTCTGTGTTAGGTTCTGTACATACTATTTATATTTGCAATGACTGCTTCTGCCCAGATTTTCTTTTTTTAATTAATTTATTTTTTATTAGTGAAACACCATGAGGTACAGTTGTAGACTAAAAATATGGAACACTTCATGAATTTGCATGTCATCCTTGCGCAGGGGTCATGCTAATCTTCTCTGTATCATTCCAATTTTAGTATATGTGCTGCCGAAGCGAGCACTGCCCAGATTTTCTTTAGGGAATTTTCTCCCTTCTGTCAAGATTCAACTCAAGTTCACCTCTCTGAATATTCTACCTCACCACATGAAATGTAGCATTCCTTTCTCTGATAGTGAAACTGTGTACATGCAAGCATATACATGTGCCATACCCAGAAGGGAGTCCATAATGTTTATAAATATGTTTCATATATTAATGTTATTTGATTTTTTGAGCTCCCTCTGTAAAATATGAGATTATATCACATTTATATTTGTATTCCTGGCACCTGGCACTGTCTAGGTACCAAATACATGTGTATTATAGGTATATACATATATATATATATATACAAAATATCATGGTCACGGTCTTCCCCGTTGTTCATCGATTTGCTCAAGCGGGCCCAGTAACGTCTCCATTGTGACACTTGTTACTGTGTTTGGCATATCGAATACGTCACGGGGAGCTTGCCAGGCTTTGCCATGCGGGTGAGATACTCTCGGTAGCTTGCCAGGATCTCCGAGAGGAGCAGAAGAATAGAACTCAGGTTGGCCATATTGGCTGCGTGCAAGGCAAACGCCCTACCGCTGTGCTATCGCTCCAGCCCATACAACAATATACATACACATATATGTATGTTATATATATGATATATCACAGACTGAAGGAGTAGAGTGAATGAGTAAAGGTAAGATGTACCCAATGTTAAATATTATTTTAAATGTACACTTACCACATAAGTCTACAAGTTGTCAACTCTGGGTTGAAATGAACATTTAAACATAAACTTCTCGCTTCCACAGTTTAAGATATTTTTACCTTACCTACATTTTGCATAAAAGAGGGGAAAATAGACAATATATGGACTGTACTCTCTAATCCAAGTGGAACAAAAGCACTAGATGTATAATGCAGCAGTGTTTGTTGGAGGGTCTCAGAGGACACCTAAGACCTCTGAAAAATAGGGTGTTGGCTGATGAAAGTCCCAGGGACTAGGCCATTAAAAAGCTGTGGCATTTGTCACTGGTCCAGCAGAACCAGGAGTAGCCAAGTTGGAGCAACTGCAGTTGCAAACATCAATGTACTTTTCCCTATATAGCCAATTATTTCTAAGAGTTTGCATGTTTGCATGTCTAAATGGGCAAGGGGCGAGGGAACCTCTCAGGCACAAGATCGCAGCCAGGTCCCACTCTGGAACTGGGTGTGATAAATGGGGCTGGGAGCAGTCCAGAGGATGAGGAAATCAAAGTGCTTAGCAAACTAGGTAATGATTTCAATAAATACAAATTAATACTGAAATATACAAAATAGTGTCTGATAGCCACACTTCAGAGACAGCTAGATGTTTGTCTATAAGAGGTTGGATAAATTGAAGTAATTTTGTGTTATGGTAAGAAGTATTCTGCAATATACTGTGAAATGCTTTGAGTACAACATTCATTCAGACAGCATCCTAAATTTTGTTGTTTTAGAGTTATCCCTGGGAGATTTTAATGGTAGCAGAACCCTGCCAAAATATTTATCTGGAATATGTGATTCATATCTTATCATTACAGTTTTCAAACAAACAATTTAATTATACCATTTCCTTTAACAATTGTTGTTTTGGTTGAAGTGCCAATTTTTTTTATAATTTTCTCCTTTATTTTGGCTATGAGAAAGCCTTATAATACTATACTGCACTCTTGTTTTCACAATAAGAATGTCACAATTTATTACCAGGGATACATGTTCTAACAGATTTACAATGTTCCTTTTTCAGTGTATGTTATTAATTTGATCTCGTTTAATGTTTATTCTTTATATTCAGTGTACTTGCTTCTAAGATGTAAAATTTTAGGAATGTTTCCTCTATGGGTTACACACACACACACACACACACACACTTAAAGCTGATTGTGGTTAACTTATGGTTATGTTTGTCTTAGAAATAAATGAGTGATGGTTTTCTTCTTGTGATGATACATTTCTCCCAAATCATACAAAAACACCAGTGTAGTGATTTTTAAGTTAATATGAAAGTATGTTTCTAATGTTTCATAATCTTATGAAAATTTCATAGCTCATGTAATGTAAGAATGTTTGGCACTCTAAAGGAGTCTTTCAGATACCTAATACTAATTGTACTTTCAACTGTTACAGCCACATAATGCACAAGACTTGCATTGACATTTTAAAATGCTGTCACTTTAAGATACACCATGAAGTGTGAACAGAGCGCAGGGCACTTTAAGCAGGTGTATCTAATTGTTCCTTATTGGTCCTCCCTCACCCTCCCTTTCCCCTCCCATCCCCGCAACTAAATAACAATAGCTAAGATGTAGAATTTAGGAAAAGTGTTTTCATGATAAAGCAAACTTCCCAGATTACGTTTTTCAGATTGGGCCTTGTCATTGTTTTCATTCTAGTACTGGAAGAATAAGTGTTTTTATCTTCGTGCTGTGCCCTTTTTTTTAAAATTTTTATTAGTGGAACACCATGAGGTACAGTTGTAGATGGGGGGAGGGGGGTGGGGGGGGAAATACTGGGAACTGTGCCCTTTTTTAAGCAGGGCTTTCTGCTCCACTCTATGGAGGAAAGGTTATATAGTTTGCTTATTTGGAGAGTAAGGAGTGTGTTTCTAGTACTTTTTGGCTTTGACTTAAAGTATGCAAGTGCAGAAATAATCAAGTACATGTATTTTATTATTAAAAAAACATGTAACTGTTTTTACTTGCTCTTCCAAACATTAGTATGCTTGATGTCGTTCCAGAGTACCATGTTCACTATTTAGGAATTAGGAAAACCTTCTGAAAGTAGCCACTATGTCCTAGGAAAAAAACTTTGTTTTGAAACATAGTCATCATGTTGTTAAATAAGTAAGCAAGCAAACATCAGTCTATGAGAAGCAGCCCTTTGTGGGTTGTGGGAATTTACCACTCTAAGAAGAATCTTAGGTGTTCTTTAAAAAAACACATATTAAAATGTCTGTCTTAAAAAACTTTTAAAAATGTTTGTCTTTTTTCAATAGGAGTGTTATTTTGAATACCAGATATTATGCCCTTGAGAGTAATCATATCCATAGTTATTTTTAGTGCCCTCCCCCTTCTTTTTGGGGGAGGGGGGTGTAACTTGTTCTTGTTCTTTTCAGTCAGTCCCATACAATTATAGGGCCGGTTCGTTTTCCTGATACCCAGAGCATTTTTACTGAACAGTTATGTGTTCTCTAAGAAATAACCTGCCTAATCCTGAGCTAACAGGTGTCCCTTCTCCTTCAAATGCATGGGTTTGAGTTACTAAATATTGCAAAGAGGTTTGCCTTTCTGGGTTCTTGAATTTTTGCTGCTTAATTATAGAAACTCATGAGTATCAACTTATTAGCCAGACTCTAGTTAAGGTAAAGGAATTCTGATCAATTTGCTCAGAATTGTCTCCAGCTGTGCAGGTTTCCATCTTTGGTTGAACAGAAGCTGACCAAACTCTCTCTTAATTGCTTGCCTCTTTTTCTTCAGCCACTGAAATTAGGTGAGATTGGGCCCTAACGAATCAACCAGCATATGGCACCCAGCCTATCTTACTTGCTTCATGTTGTGCATAGTAAAGATCCAGTTTAATAAACTATGAATGATGCCTGCATTCATTTGTTTATTTACAAAAGGAATATTTTCTTTTAAATAAAGATATCAAGCCATTCTCTACACAAATTTTATGCTGTATGTAAAAATCTAAAATTTATACCTTACTTAAAGGGGACTGTAGAATATCATAATCATTCATCATCATTTTCACCATTAAGATTTTCAGTAGAGGGAAAGAATAGGTACAAAACAATTCTCTGACACCTGCCGGGGTCCCTGACTTGTTCTTCCTGTATTACACATGAAGTCTGAATTTCTAGTAGGGAATGAAGGAATCCCAGGGAGCATAATCAAGACCAAAATATTGCTTCTTAAATACATGCTGAATCTCTGCTCTTTTTTTTTATCTGAATGGTGCTAAAATCCATTTGACAATTTTAGTAGGCTTTAGTGCTCTGTGTTCTGCCTCTATTAGATTCCTGGAGAGTACATGTAATATGGGGAAACTAATATGTTAGAATAAAGAAATAAACTATCGGTCAATTTTCCAGAGTGGTTGCAAGGTACCCTAGTGAACATCGTTTTTGAAGAATTGAAAGGAAAGGTAGCAAAACATAAGGTTTGATTAGCTTTCTGGAGTCATGAGCCTTTTAACAGAGACTATAAGCAGGATCTTTCATCACCTGATTTCTATAGCTAGCAATCTAAGGCATGGAAAGAATTTTATTTTTTCAGAGAAAACCTTGGTTTGAATCTTGAGTCTAGGATTAATAATGATATGACTTGACCAATTAATTAACTGATACATAAAATAGAGGTCATGGTATCATCTCATGGAATAGTTATGTTAAATGCAACAAAGTAAAATGCCGCCTAATTTCTTGTCTTAGGTTCTCAAACTTTGATTTCTCATTTAGAAATTAGTGAAATATTAGAGTCTGCAGTTTTTAATACTTTTTTTAATGTAGTAAGTATTAGTTATCACATTAACTATCAAGCAAACTAGCAAACTTCAGTATGTGCCAAGCAATGTGGATTGATGTGATTGTAAGAGTTCACAGTCATCTTGTTTACTCTCTCAGACATGGAGTCAGGATGCTGTCTGCTTAGTCAAAGTTCAAGCTCTTCATCTTTGGAACTGAGATCCTTCGCCTTTAGGGGAAAACCTCACTCTTCAGTCCTGCTCACAAAACTGCATAATATGGCCCCACGTACTTTTTACCTATTTCTCTGCACCATTTTCCCTTCCTAAATGCAGCCCAAATACAGCTCTCATGCTCTGCTTTGCCATGTTGGCTGCCTTGTCTGGAAGGAACATTCTTCTCCCTCACTGCACCTTCCTCCTCCCCACCTGCTTCTCTGTGACCTCCCTCCTCAACTTTCTCTATAACAGCACTGCACTGTAGCTCTGTCCTCCCGTTGTTCATCGATTTGCTCCAGTGGGCCCAGAAACGTCTCCATTCTGAGACTTGTTGTTACTATGTTTGGCGTATCGAATACGTCATGGGTAGCTTGCCAGGCTTTGCCAATCGGGTGAGCTCTTCGAGAGGGGCAGAGGAATCGAACCTGGGTCGACCAGGTCGGTCACATACAAGGCAAATGCCCTACCTGCTGTGCTATTGTTCCAACCCTATAACACCATATAGACAAAATGTTTCTATTGCCTGTTCACATGAAACTAAAAATTCTACAATTATAAAGACTGCTTGGCATTTAGTTCTTAATTAATTCTTAATTCACTTAATCCTTAGAGACTGGCATATAAATGAAAAAACAATAAATTTCAGCTAGTCAGGGCTGGAGTGATAGTGCTGCGGGTAGGACATTTGCCTTGTACGCGGCCGACCTGGGTTCAATTCCCAGCATCCCATATGGTCCCCTGAGCAGTGCAAAACTAGGAGTAACCCCTGTGCATCGCCGGGTGTGACCCAAAAAGAAAAAAAAATCAGCTAATGGATTGATTTGGTAATTAACCAGTGAAGTAGTGAATGACTGAGAGTAAAATAAGTTCATCATTTTAAAACACTGAAGTCCTTTTGTTTGTTTTTGGACTGTAGTAGACAGTATTTGGGGGATATTCCTGGCTCACTACTGTGGGGTTTGCTCTTATCAATGCTCAGAGGACCATACAGTGCTAGGAATGGAACCTGGATCTCCTACATGCTAAGCATGAACTGCAGCCCTTGAGCTCTCTCTCCGGTCAAAAACACCTAGTCATAAGTCTGAAGGATTAAGAAACTGAGCAATATAAAAGATTCTGAAGTCTCTTATGGTTCTGGCATAAGTTGCACGAAGAAATAAACTCGGGGGGCTGGAGCGATAGTACAGCAAGTAGGGCGTTTGCCTTGCACGTGGCCAACCCAGGTTCCATCTCCAGCAACCCATATGGTCCCCTGAGCAACACCGGAGTAATTCCTGAGTGCATGAGCCAGGAGTAACCCCTGTGCATCGCCTGGTGTGACCCAAAAAACACACACAGACACATACACACACACACACACACACACACACACAAAGTATCAATATAGATAATCCTACTGATCAAAAATAAACATTTAGAAAAAAGAAAGAAACTCGGAAGTACCTGATTTTTAAGATCCACTGATATACACATACTCATATATTGGCACATCCTAAAGCTTTAAAAATACCTTTTCTACTTCATTTCACTTTATACACTTAGTTATTAGCTAAGTGTTTTGTATATGATTGGTAATCCAGAAACTTATTTTACTGAATATGAAAGGAACCAAGTTCTAACTTCTCCCTTCAAGGTGATATTGATAAAATAATTGATGTCAGCTTATTACTTACATACAAGTTACATTGTTTTGAATTATTTCCAGACTACTAGTGATAGTATTTACTCATAATAAAGTATAAATATATGTATTTAGCCCTTTCCCTCACTGTTATTTCCTTAGCATCAAATTTGTTGAACTAGGGTGTTATTTTACAACTGTGGAAATGGATGTGATTCCTTCCCGCTGTACTGAAGAGCAATATATTTAAATAAAGTACTCTTTGTGACAGTGTCTCATAAAATTATTCCCCAAAGTCTTCAAAATCAAGAGAAAGAAGGTCAGAAAAAATGAGACTAGTGAGGACAACTATTTAGGGTGATACTTGAGTAGTTCATAGTGAAATAGAATTCCCATATTACATATTTAAACTTTATTTTAATGTTATATCATACTTCTTATATATAAACTTGTGTACTTCCTCAAATCTCAGAAAAAAATTAGAATCTCCAATAATGTTTACCTTGTTGATTCTATAACTTTTCAAATCCCACCACTCTTTAATTAGAAATGCACAGAATTATGAGAATTTTCTAGAGGGTTATAATAATCACCTGAATTAGATTAAAGAAAAGATTTATCAGAAAGTCAGAATTTTACCAGGTCTCTCCTGTGATGGAATAACATTAAAACTTTGATAGTGGGTGTGAGTCTCACACATGTATAAAAGTATAAATCCATACTCCTGAAATTTTATAGTTGTGTTAATCAATGATAAATCAATTTAAAGAAAAATAGAACAATAACCTTCCTCAAAACTTTCATTCAAAAAATCACAGACAGATTTAAAGAGAATGGGTTACAGTAAAATGGGCATCTTAATAGATACTAGGCAACCTGGTTAAATTTTCCCATTGGTTTTTGGTCTCTTAATATGAGATTGTCCTTGAAAACCCATGCTCTAATCAGCTATTAAGGGCATCATTACCAAAATAAAAATTGTAGACTAAAAACAAATAAACAGTGAACTTTCTGAGGCACAAAACTGGTACTGATTCTTTTGAAAGATTTTTTTTAATCTGTTGAACAATTGGGAATAAAAATGATTTTACTACATTTTTTACCAAGAGTAGGAAAAAGCCCAATTCTGTGCCAAGTTCCGTTTTGGGGAAATGCATTTCACAAACCTAAATGCTCCAAGTTCCATAGAGATTCTACATCCTCTCTCTCATTCTCTCCCTGATGCAGAGTGCTGCTGACAGCTGTTAGACAGCTAAAGCAATTCACCTCCAGAGTTGCATAATTTGGAAGGTGCTTTGGGATCCATTTGGTTGAAAGGTTCTTAATTATGATGATTTATGATGCTGGAAATGAATCTGGGCCTTGACAATATGGAGAATATACTTAATATCTAATATGTTTGCTTGCTCTACTAGAAAGCCCCTGAAAATAAGGGGGTGGGAATGGAGGGTCCTTATTTTTTTGTTTCTTATAAATAGGGTCATAGTTGTATAAGATATAGTATCTTTAACCTTCTGAGGTAAAAGATAATGCAAAATAGAGAGTGACTGCAGGTTGATATATAATGTTCAGTAGCACTTTGACATTATCCCAATGTATTTATGGTATTTTTCTCCACCTGTTTTCTCTTTATAGTCTCTACATTAGATGCACTGATTCTTTCCTCTCCCTCGTACATCCTATGCTCATTACACTTTTTGGAGCTCGAGCGGGCCCAGTAACTTCATCTCTTCGGAGAGCCTGGCAAGCTACCGAGAGTATTCGATATGCCAGACACAGTAACAACAAAGTCTCCAATGGAGACGTTACTGGACCCGCTCGAGCAAATCGACGATCAACGGGAGGGCCTACACTTTTTGGAGCAACCTTGGAAATGTCTGCCCTCCTGTCCCTTCTGTCCCTATCTCAAATCACCCTTTATCGTCTCTGTAAAGTCTGTCTTTGTTTTTTGACTCTTAATCAAATCTAATATGTGCGACTGTTTTATGAATTTCTTTCCTGAAATGGTAAATGAAACAAAGCAACAGTTGAGCATTTCACTCTGTCCCTGAAAGAAAACATTCTTCTCTCTGGAAAGAAAGATCGTGGCCGCACGGGAGCCTTGTGGACAGCAGGTTTGAGCTGGGAATGGTGGGAGAGGCAGGGACCTCATGGGAAGGGGGGCGTTCTGGGCCGTCCTTCACGCCCAACCGAGGTCACCAGCTGCCCCCCCACGAGCACGGCCACGACTCCAGAGCACAGAAACCAACCTCTTAACTATCTAACTTTTAATAGAAATACTTCCAGGGTTAATAAGTAAAACAGCAGAAATCCAAAACCATCATTTTACTCTTAAACCCAGCTGTAGAAAGCAAATTATTTCACAACGCTGTTTCAGCTTGTCTGATTGGGGGTGGGGGGAGTCGTAAACTCTAAACAATAATTGTGCATCTTCTATCGAAACAATGTATCTAGTCAAAGTAGATAGAGTACTAACTAGAACTCATCTGCCTCACAGGAATTGGGAGGGGTGGGAGGTGGAGCTCTATTGGGGTTCGCGGTTAAAAATAAGTATTGGTAAAGGGAAATGTGTTTGATATTTACATGACTGAGACCTAAACCCGAAAGCTCTGTAACTTTTCCCACAGTGATTCAATAAAGAAATAAATTAAAAAAAAAAGAAAACATTCTTCAAAATCATCTATACTCTTTAGTAAAGCTACATACAGACCTGATGGCTCTAGTCTGTTCTGCCTCATAGCTATACCCTTTGCTACCACCACAATGACCTCCTCACCTTTTCCTCAAACATGCCATACCCTTCTCAAATTCTGCAAGCCTTTGAACATATAAATCCACCTCCTGGAGGGTCCTCTCTCACCTTTTCTGTCTGGCAAATACCTACTCATCTTTCAGCGCTCCTCAAATGTCACCTCTTCTGCCCAGTTTTCCCAGACAGAATAAGGAGATTGTGGCATTTTTTTCACTGTGTGACATTCTTCTGTTTTCATATTTATTACTTCTACTAGATGGTAATTTACAAAAGCAGTGACTGTACCTTACTCATTTCTGTCTCTTCAGTAGACAAAGTTGGTACTAAGAAGTGAACCAATGACTATTGACACCAGTAACTACTAGAAAACCTAGATTTTTGTTCCAGGTATTAAAGAATGCACAAATATACTGATGACTTAACCTGAAAAAAATTCTAAAAAGGATAAAATACTACTAATACGATAAAGAAATAAGAGAGAAGTTAAAATATTTACTACAAAGGATTACAGAAGACTACTAGGAACAATGTATGGCACTAATTTGGAAAACCTAGGAAAAAATGAGTGAAATTTTAGAATCATATAACCTCCAAGACTGAATTAGGTAAAAAAAAAAATATATATATATATATATATATATACATGAATGAGACCCCCCCAAGCTGAATCAAAAAAAAATAAAAATACATGAAAAAGAACATTGAAACAGTTATCAAACTTCCTTCTAAGCAAAGGCCAGTTGGTTAGATTAGTAATTCTGCCAAATCTTAAGCAGAGACCTTTCCTTGTCAAGACTTTCTAAAAATTAAAAAAATGAGAATTCTTCCAGTTTCTATGAGGTTGATATTACTCTAATACCAAATGCAGAGAGACATCATAGAAATATATAACCACAAATATTCCTAAAGAATATAGATGAAAGTTCCTCAACATAACCGAATTTGACTATACATTAAAAGGATAGCATATCATGACCAAGTAGGAGTCATCCTAGTGATGCAAAGATGGCTCACCATACGCAAATCAATTAATGTAACATATCACATCAACAAAAATAAAGACAAAAATCAAGACAAAAATCATGTGATCCTATCAACAGATGCATATAAAACTTTTATAAGACACCATTTACATTTAAGAATTCAGAAAAGTATGGATAAGAAGGAACTTGTCTCAGCACAATAAAGACTATATTTAATAAATCCATGTGTAACATCACACTCAATAGTAAAAAGTATGAAAGCTTTTCCTCAAGATATATGGACAATTAATTTACAGCAGAGGAACTAAAAGCATAAACTGGAGAAAGGAAAGTCTGAAAATGGTGCTCAGAAAACTGGTCAGAATCAGGAAAAGTTAAATTAGGTCATTATTTCACAGTATGCACAAAAGGTAAGTTAAAATGTATTGAAGACTTAGATGTTAGGAGATAAAATACACAAAAGTCACAGCAAACACTGCGTGATAATGGCTTCAATGACATCTTCAGTGATTCCCAACTCCATTGGCAAGGAAAACAAAAACAAAAATTATATTAGAATAAAAATATACTATGTCGAAAGCACAGCGGTAGGGCGTTTGCCTTGCACGCAGCCAACATGGCCGACCCGAGTTCGATTCCTCTGCCCCTCTCGGAGAGCCCGGCAAGCTACCAGAGTATCTCACCCGCACGGCAGAGCCTGGCAAGCTCCCCGTGGCGTATTCAATATGCCAAACACAGTAACAACAAAGTCTCCAATGGAGACGTTACTGGGCCTGCTCAAGCAAATCGATGTTGAGAAATAAATTATCAGTAAAACAAAAATATATACTGTAGAGCAAGAGAAAATACTCACATACCACGTATCTGAAAAAAGGGCTAACACCTAAGATATATAGAGAACTCAAAAAAACTCAACAACTGAAAATAGCTCCATTCAAAAATGGGAATAGCAGAGTACATACTTCTCCAAAGAAGACATAGAAATGGATAACAACAATATAAAAAAGAACTATTCATCTTCTCTTTTTATGAAGGAAATGCAGATATAATGGCAATGAGATATTACCTCACAACAGTAATAATACTTTATATAGACCACAAAGTCCAGAAACAAGGGCTAGTGGGGATATGAGATAAAGGAATCCTTCTTCAGTAGTGAGAATATAAGTCAATTCAGCCTTTATGGAAAACAGTCTGGAGTTTTCAAAAAGATTTTTTAAAAAAAAATAATTCAAAAAGATATATGCACACCGATGTTTATTGCAGCACAAATAATAATCAATACCTGGAGAAAAAAGGAATGCCCAACAACTGCATAAATAAAGAAGTTATGGTGTATTTCTTTATTTCAGGGACCACATCCAGGAATGCCCAGGGCTTACTTCTGGGTTTGCTCTCAGGAAATACTCCTAGAGGTGTCCAGGGGACCCTGTGGGACACCAGGGATAGAACCTGGGGTCAGCCACATGCAAAGCAAATTCCCTACCCTCTGTACTATCATTCTGGTCCCCAAACTTATGGTACATTTAAAGAACAGAATATCGGGGGGGGGGGATGAGGGTGGGGGGGATACTGGGACCCATGGGGATGGATGACGGGCACTGGTGGAGGTATGGGGACTTGATCATTGTATAACTGAAACCCAAGCACAAAATTTGTAAGCCTATAACTGTACCTCATGGTTTTTCACTAATAAAAAAAAGAAAAAAAAAAGAAATAAAAATACTGGATTAAAAAAGTTAAAAAAAAATAAAGAACAGAATATCACTGAGTTAACAAAAAAAGAAAAAAGATATCATTTTTCCACTTTCTACAACACGGATAGAACTGTAGAAGGAAATTCTAAGTAGTTAGAGGTAGAAAAATAAATCTTCGATCACTCATAAGTAGTATATAAAGAGACACGGGAGCAGGTAATGTCCAATGAAAACAAATCATTAGATTCTGACCATAAAACTGTGGTTGCCAAGGGACAGGATGTGGGAAGAGAATAGCTAGAAGCTGCACGCATGCAAAATGTTTATGAACTGATGAATGAATTGCAGAAATTGTAGTATACACACATTATATGCATATGGAGATATGCATATGCACATTTAACATTAAAATGCAATGGAATACTACCATTTTCTACTATATGGGTAAACTTAAGGAATATTTTATAAGTAAAAATTCTGATCACTGAAAGACAAATACACCATTCCATTTATGTGAGGTATTTAAAATAGCCAAACTTATAATAGAGGCAGAAAGTAGAATAGTGGTAGTCAAAGGCTAGGCGACATGGGAAGTTGAGAATTATGTTTCAAAGATTATACTGTTTCAGTTATACTCAACGACTAGTTTTAAGAACCTATTGTATATCATGGTGTTCATAGCAATACAGTAGTCCACATTTTAGACTTTGTGAAGAGAGTAGATCTTGCAATGTGTTCTAAGATTAAAAGCAAACAAAAGGAAACTGAGAAGTATTGACTGTCTTTTACCTTGTTTTGCGAAGTGTATGATGGGTATTGATTTACATCCAAAATCATATATATATATACATACTTATATATGCTCGAGCGGGCCCAGTAACGTCTCCATTGGCCCGCTCGAGCATATATAAGTATGTATGGCTGGAGCGATAGCACAGTGGGTAGGGCGTTCGCCTTCCACGCGGCCAACATGGCCGACCCGAGTTCAATTCCTCCGCCCCTCTCGGAGAGCCCGGAAAGCTACCGAGAGTATTCGATATGCCAGACACAGTAACAACAAAGTCTCCAATGGAGACGTTACTGGGCCCGCTCGAGCAAATTGACGATCAACGGGAGGGCCTTTTATATATAGGTATATATAGAACATGTACAGTTCTTTATATACCAGTTATACCTAAAACCATTTTCTTTTTTGTTCATAATAAACCCAGTTTATTCAAAAACTTTTTAAATTTAACATTTCTAAAACTTTAGTTACCATGATTTTAAAAGCTGTTCACAATCAAGTTTCAAGCATAGAGTATTCCAACTCCAATCCCCAAACCAGTGGAGGTTTTTTTAAAAATGTTTTTAATGAAATACCTTGAGATACAATTATAGACTTACACACTTCCATGATTACATTTCAATCAGACAAATGGTCAAGTACCCATCCCTCCACCAGTTCCCATTCTCTACCACGAATATTCCCGGTATCCCTCCTGCCACTCCCATCCCCCACCCCCTGCGTCTGTGGCAGGCACATTCCCTTTTACTCTCTCTCTCTCTCTCTCTCCTTTATTATTCTTTTGGCGTCACACCCAGTGATGCACAGGGGTTACTCCTGGCTCTGAACACAGGAGTTACGCCTGGTGGTGCTTAGGGACTCATCACCTAGACCGAAACGAACAGGGTAAGAGACTGTCTGAGTTCATCATGTCGACCAAGACCATGCATGGAAACTCACAGTTCCAGAAGGCTGAATCTAAACGTTGGACATGGGAGTCTCCCGGTGGACAGTTCCACAACAAAATAGATCACATCATATTCAATCGACGGTTTTGCCTGACCGATGTCGCTGTTGTCCCAAAATTCCAAACGGGATCGGACCACCGTCTCCTTCATGTAAAATTCTACTTCACAGAGCAGAAAGAAAGGGCAGAAAGAAAGTTTAAGACAGACGAGAACTCCCAGAATGACCACCAACTGGGAGTACTTTGGCACTATTGCTACCACTGGTTCAGCACCTCCATGATTGTGTGAGGAACACCAAGAGAGAGATAGCCACAAAAAAAAAAAAAGCCTGTCTTTGAAAACTCTTGAGCTTATTCGCCAATGTGGTTTGGCGCATGCCTCGGGCAACTGCAAGCGAACATCCGAGCTCGCAAAGCAGCGCAAGAGATGCGATCAAGGAAGACCTCAAAGAGAGAAGAACAGAAGTGCTGGTAGATGCGGCAGAAGCTGGGGAAAGTATTCATAACGCCCGCCTGTCCTTCGCCAACTACAAGACCAAGATGACTGCCCTCTGACATCATGATGGATCTATCACATCTTCCAGAAGGGCAATGGAGAAGATTATCCATGACTTCTACTCAGATCTCTTCGATAGCCATGTCCACCTGCCGACATACCAAATTCCACAGGATGGATATGTCGTTCCCAATGTTCGCCCTTCCGAAATCCAACACACCATTTCATAGGTAAAGAAATGAACAGCACCTGGCCCAGACAAGGTCAGACCTTAACACCTGAAGAACCTGCCATCAGTACTCATCAATACGCTGACTCGGCTCTTCACATGCTACCTGTCTGAATGCAAGGTTCCGTCCCAATGGAAAACCAGCAGGACTGCACTACTGTACAACAAGGCAGACATTCATGACATTGGGAACTATCGCCCGATCTGCCTATTGTCTGTCATCTGCTAGCTATTCACTCAAGTCATCCTGAATAGGATTGGCAGAACACTAGATGAAGGACAACTATGTGAACAAGCCAGGTTCCTCAAAGGATTCAGCATCATCAACCATATCCACACAATGACCAAGCTCATTGAGGTTTCTCAGGAGTTCAAGATGCTGCTCTGTCTAACGTTCATTGATTTAAAGAAGGCCTTTGATTCTGTTGAGATGGAAGCGGTCATTGAAGCCCTAGCCAATCAGGGCATTCAAACTCAATACATCAGGATCCTCTGTGAGCTGTATTGCGGATTCACTACCAGGATCTCACCATTCTACAAGGAAGTGATCATCAATGTCAAGAGAGGGATTCAGCAGGGTGATACCATTTCACCGAAACTCTTCAGTGCCACCCTCAAGAACATCATGCGATGACTGGAATGGGAAGGAATGGGAGTGAAGATAGATGGTCGGCAACTACACCACCTCCGCTTTGCTGATGACATCGTTCTAATAACACCAAACATTAGCCAAGCAGCACAAATGCTGACTGACTTCGACCGTGAGTGTGGAAAGGTCAGACTACAGCTCAATCTCACAAAGACAATGTTTAGGAGAAACAGCCTTGTTCCTGACACTCCATTCATTCTTAACGGAACATCTCCGAATGCAACAGTTATGTGTACCTAGGTCGAGAAGTCAACATGACAAATGACCTGGCACCTGAGTTGTGCAGGAGGAAGAGAGCTGCTTAGAACGCCTTCAAGAGTGTCAAAGAAATAGCTAAGAGGACGAAGAACCTCCGGCTCCGGGTACATCTCTTCGATTCCACTGTTCTTCCTGCATTAACATATGCCTCAGAGACCTGGGCCCTATGCAAACAGGATGAGAATACTCTTTCAGGTCTCCCAAAGAGGAATCAAAAGAGCTATGCTTGGAGTATCACATTTCACTCAAATGAGAGAAAGAATCTGGAATTCCGACCTCTGTCGATGATCAAGAATCAGGGACGCTGTCTCGTTTGCCAAGGCATCAAAAATCAGATGGCTGGACACATAATGAGATTTGGAGACAACCGCTGGACTAGAGCCATTACCGACTGGATTCCACGGGACGTCAAAAGACCGCGTGGCTGCCCACCAACCAGATGGTCAGACTTCTTCATCAAGACCCTGGATGATTGGTTTGAGGCTCTTCGTGTTCCTAGAACGAACAGACGCCACTGGGCTACACTATCACGTGACAGGGACAAATGGAGCCATTACTGGTTCCCGGTCCAGCAAATTGACGATTAACGGGAAGTCAAGTGATTAAGTGATCAAGTGGTGCTTGGGGACCATATGGGATGCTGGGAATAGAACCTGGCTAGGCCCCGTGCAAGGCAAATGCCCTATCCGCTGTACTATCACTCCACCCCCTGGGGTGGTCTGGCACCAGTAACCCATTGTGGGGACTGGACACATTGCTGCCAAAAGCCGCTGGGTTCTGAGATTTGTCTCTGAGTCTCTGGGATCCTGGCTGTTAAGCAGTTTGATCAGGAACCAGAGAGGCCTTCCCTCCAATTATATAGCTGAGCCGGATGTGGTGGTTTGTGGGTGTGTCCCCCACATACCTAACTTTTGGCCATTTACTTTTTTGGTAAACTTTGCCCCAAGTTTTTGGGGTCTGGCCAAAGCACAGCAGCAATGTTGGGGTATCTGGAAGTCTGAAGGCACCATCAGGGTGTGGATGCACTTGCCTCACAGATACAGACTGACCTGCTGGCGGCACCATACCCCCAGTTGTTTGTATATTTTAAAGTAGACACTATTAGTTGTTCTTCTCTGGAGTCCTGGGTATAAAACAACAAATAAATATCCTAATCACTATGTTCGAGGAATATACTGCCTTACACTCCAGTTTGCTATCCATGTCCAGTGCAGAACTATAAACTTTTATTTCCTTCATACAAACCTCCAAACATTTATCACTTTAAAAATGAATCATCTTTTATGCTCCACCATAAACTGAATAATAACCAGAGGCAAGAATTATTATCTCTGGAAAACTGGAGAAGCACTGGTGTGTGATCATAATATTCTGCCCCATAAATCTTAGAATCCAGTTTTGCATTGAATCTCCAGACTCGCCTATGATGATGATGACAAAAATCCTAATTGTTTTACAAGGATAAGTAAAGGCCAGTAGAATGTTCTATTTGTTGAAAGAGGCAATTAAGATAATTTTGTTGTCAACTGGAACATAATCTAAAACAGTTTTATTTGGAACAATTCCATTTGAGACTCTTTAAGTCATGGAAACGTTCCTAAAAATTCTAAAGTCTCATCCGTGGCTTGGTATATTTTAGGTTTCTGTTGTGTGTGAGCTAAAAAAAATTTTTAAGAAGATCATTTGACCAAAAGTTTATTTAAGCCCATATATACATATATCAGTCACGGTCCTCCCATCGTTCATTGATTTGCTTGAGCGGGCCCAGTAACGTCTCCATCATGAGACTTGTTGTTACTGTTTTTGGCATATTGAATACATAACGGGTAGCTTGCCAGGCTTTGCCGTGCGGGCAAGATACTCTCGGTAGCTTGCCTGGCTCTCCGAGAGGGGCTGACGAATCGAACTCGGGTCGGCCGTGTTAGCCGCTTGTAAGGCAAACGCCCTACTGCTGTGCTATTACTTCAGCCCAATGGACCATCATTTTATTGTTTTCATATACATATATATGGAATATAATTTCTATTAGATTTTTAAATGAATCTCAAGAAAGCAAGGTTTATTTTTATCCACATGAAAGTAGCATATGATCTTGACAATTTTCTACATTTTAATTTCATTTTCATTTCATTTCATCATCCTGTTATTCGTCGATTGCCTCGAGCAGGCCCCAGTAACGTCTCTTTCATCCTTGCCCTGAGATTATATTCAAGGCTATTTAGGAGAATGAGACCCATCATTGTTACTGGTATTTGGCATATTTGGTACGCCACGGGGAGTTTGCCAGACTCTGCCCTGTGGGCAGGCTACATTCAATAGCCTGCAAGTTTGTCCAAAGTAGGAATAAGACAATAAGATGTCATAAAAAAAAAAAGTTCTGTTAAGATGTAGCGCGGCCGCGAATGCGGCCGCGCGGTTCCGGGTTCTGGATTTTAAAGTCTCTGAGTCTTGGCCGCTGATGGGATTACACGGTGCCAGGGGGCCAGGTGGTGGGTGTTACCCCCGCCTACTGGAATTTGGAGGATCTGGGTGGAAGATGCTCGACTCCAATTCGAGTAGGCTTGGAGGTCTCGGCCCCGGAACCCGCGTGGCTTTGTCCCTCTGCCAGTACCTTCAGGTGTGCAGAGAGTGGTCTCAGCATGGTGGTGGCTGGTCCTGGAGGTCTCCGGCTGCCGTAGCCCTGGCCGGGGCGGGGAGGAAAGCTCAACCCGCTCCCCTCCAAGGGACTCCGGGAAGGAACACCCAGACGCGGGGGCAGAGACTGCACTGTTCTCGTCCGGGTTCTGGATTTTAAAGTCTCTGAGTCTTGGCCGCTGATGGGATTACACGGCGCCAGGGGGCCAGGTGGTGGGTGTTACCCCCGCCTACTGGAATTTGGAGGATCTGGGTGGAAGATGCTCGACTCCAATTCGAGTAGGCTTGGAGGTCTCGGCCCCGGAACCCGCGTGGCTTTGTCCCTCTGCCAGTACCTTCAGGTGTGCAGAGAGTGGTCTCAGCATGGTGGTGGCTGGTCCTGGAGGTCTCCGGCTGCCGTAGCCCTGGCCGGGGCGGGGAGGAAAGCTCAACCCGCTCCCCTCCAAGGGACTCCGGGAAGGAACACCCAGACGCGGGGGCAGAGACTGCACTGTTCTCGTCCGGGTTCTGGATTTTAACACCCACCACCTGGCCCCCTGGCGCCGTGTAATCCCATCAGCGGCCAAGACTCAGAGACTTTAAAATCCAGAACCCGGACGAGAACAGTGCAGTCTCTGCCCCCGCGTCTGGGTGTTCCTTCCCGGAGTCCCTTGGAGGGGAGCGGGTTGAGCTTTCCTCCCCGCCCCGGCCAGGGCTACGGCAGCCGGAGACCTCCAGGACCAGCCACCACCATGCTGAGACCACTCTCTGCACACCTGAAGGTACTGGCAGAGGGACAAAGCCACGCGGGTTCCGGGGCCGAGACCTCCAAGCCTACTCGAATTGGAGTCGAGCATCTTCCACCCAGATCCTCCAAATTCCAGTAGGCGGGGGTAACACCCACCACCTGGCCCCCTGGCGCCGTGTAATCCCATCAGCGGCCAAGACTCAGAGACTTTAAAATCCAGAACCCGGACATTTTAATGTACCCTAAAAATGATTTACATCTTTTTCATATTTTTTACACTCTGATTCTACCCAATTATGACAGTCAGACTTAAAACTTAATGTAAAATAAGGTCATGCTTGATTCCTTAGGAAATGTGAATATTTTCAGGTGTGTCTCTGCGCGATGTTAGCCTGTTACATGTATTTTCCCTGAGAAAAATGGAGACACTACTTTACAGGCTGACTCTATCTGGCTACACAATTGTAGTAGCCAAAGGAGACTCAAAGTTCTTTTTGAAAATAATTAATAAAATGAAACACAGAGTGTCATCACCTAATAAAAACATTTCATTTTGTGGGAGACATTTACTGCCCTTTAAAAAAAACTTGCCTTTGGATTTGGGTATATGGAATATTACATATTTTGTGTGTCTCTGGCTTCTTGTGTAACTTTTAAGTACTTGCTGTGACCCAGCTAAAAAAGATTCTGTAAGCAAACTATTAGCCCTTAGCGACCTCTCAGGTTCATGATTCAAAATGACCAACATTCATTAAACTTTATTACTGAGCTGTATGAAGTTTCTGTGGATTAGGAGACAGCATGACCCTCTGTTCAGAGTTTTGAATGGTTCTGAAGCTTTTCATTAACCTGGAAGTCTTCTATTTACATGGTTCACAGCCTAGTCTCAGCTCACTTGGAGGTAACAAAGGGTGTCAGGACAACAGGGCGGTAGGAGTCCCTCTGGATGAAGGCTCCCATCTAACCCTGATCAGGTCAACATTTTAACTCCAGCCTCATTAAGTAATATAAAATATAAATGATTGAATATTCAGGAATAATACCTCAGATTTGACTCCGTTTCTTCCACACACTTTCTCTACATTATATAGTTTTATGTGGTATGGTTTGGGGAATTTTCGCCATGTGTGCTGCTGGCATTTCTAAGCCCCACCTGTACCCAGCTTCTAGCAAAGCACAGGAAGATAACAGTGCGGGAAGTTTTGCCCACATAACAAAGCAGGGGAATTCTCCTTGACAATCTGTCAGAAATGATAAATCACTCACATCTACACTTATATCTATAGTTGAAAGCAAATTATAAAGTAGGAAGAATGTGTTCTTAAGATGTGGCAAAAAATGAGTGCTAATGTATGTTTAATATTGTTATTAGCTTTAATGAATTCTGGAATAGCAATGCTAATTTGTTTAATATTTTTGAAATAACTGATTTCTTTTGTATGTTGAGGTTTATAATATGTAGCTATGTCAACCTGTAAGAGAGCAAACTGACATCACATGTCTCTGATATGATGTATATGAAGGACACACAATGTTGCTTATGTGTTATTGTTATAAAAATATTTGTGTTTGTAGATGAGAGATTTGCTCAAGTGGGCCCAATCGATGAACAACGGGAGGACAGTGACAGTGACAGATAGTGACAGATGAGAGATAGGTTACATGCTCCCATACCTCATCTCAGAGTTGTATTTGTAGTCAAACTCATTGGCAGGGAAAATAAACACAAGAGTAAGGAAATGGGACCATATCAAATTTAAAAGATTTGCATGGTATTGGAGACTATGCAACCACCCAAATAGAAACTAGCAATTGGTAAACTCTTAAATATCATACCTCCAAATATCATATCTCAAACATGGAGTTAATGTCCTATATAATAATATAAATATATTATAATAAATACAATAATGTATATTATTGTATATATTTTGATGATTTATATATGATTATATAATATAAGACATAGAATTTATGCTTTTTATGCTATCAGTCTTGAATTTGACTCCAGTCTCTAAAAAAATTTAAATAAAATAGAGGACTTGCCATTTTTCCAAAGAAAATATACAGATGGCTCCAGAGTACATGGAAAATAGTTTGTATCAACCTCTTGTTAGTGAAATGCAAATCAAATAAGATATCATTTTGCACATGAGAATAGTATGCAATAAAAAAGATGAAAAAACTACTAGTGGTGGGATTAAAAAAAAAGATGTATCAAAGACATTTTTACTCTGTTGGTAGAAATAAGAATTCCACAGTCTCTATGGAAAATGTTGCATAGATGTCTTAAAAAAATAAAAATAGAAATACCATATGATCTGGTAATTCCATTCATGTTGTGAACAATGCTATGAACACAGAAATACCTTCCTGAATTCATTTTCTTTTCATATCCTTTAGAGAAATGCTTAGGAATGGAATCATCAGGAATGCTCATCTAAAGATGGTTGGGTAAAGATGCTCTGTTTTTGTTTGGGGGCCTCACCCACTGGTGCTAAGGGCTTACTTCAAGCTTTGCACTCAGGAATCACTCCTGTCAGGTCTTGGGGGACCAGCTGGGGTGCCAGAATTGAACCAGGTCAGCCATGTGCAAGGCAAGCACTCTACTTGCTGTCCTATCTCTTTGGCCCTAATAAAGCTGTAATTTTTAGTGGAATACTACTCTGCTACTAATGATAAAATTGTGCTTTGGGGTACAAAGTGGATGGAATGAGTGAATTGGGTAAGACAATGAAAGACAATAACCAGATAGCTTCACTCAAATGTGGACTGTAAATGGAGCAAACTAACTGACAAAAATGACAAAACAAAACTCTTAGACTCTCTTAGAGTCAGTGAAATTGTGGTGGTTATCAGAGGGTGGAAAGAATGCATTTTGATCAAAGACACAAGAACTTTGGTGGTGGGTACATGGTGTTCTATATACATAAAGGTCTGAGATGTACCCCAAACTTCATATTATTGTAAACCAATGATAAACAAATTTTCAGACTTTACTTTTAATCTGAAAAACTGTAAGAATTAAATTAAAATTATTCAATATGCTATGAACAACTGGCCTTTATTCTTCAAAATGGTCAGTGCCTTAAAAATGAGAGGCATGAAAGGTGAGGATAACTCGGTCACAGTCACGTTCCTCCCATTGTTCATCGATTTGCTCGAGCGGGCCCAGTAACATCTCAATCATAAGACCTGTTGTTACTGTGTTTGGCATGTCGAATACATCACGGGTAGCTTGCCAGGCTCTGCCCGTGCGGGCAAGATATTCTCGGTAGCTTGCCAGGCTCTCCGAGAGGGGCGGAGGAATCGAACTCGGGTCGGCCATGTTGGCCGCTTGTAAGGCAAATGCCCTACCGCTGTGCTATCGCTGGAGGATGCTCTTTTAAATAAGGGATTTAAAAGAGACAAGACAATTTGAATGTCACATGTGGTGCTGCATAAAAGAACCTACAGAGGATGTTACTAGAACAATGGAGGAAAAGTGAATGTTGTTGCATATTAAATTATACCATTTAACCAATGCTAAACTTGGTAGATGAAATTAGGACATTTTATTATGTGGAAGTATTTCCCTTAGGAGAATATGCTGAAGGTTTTAGTGGTGAAATAGCACGTGTCTTCAACTTCAAGTCCTCTCAATATCCAAGAGTCAGTTTCCTGAAAATATTGGATCCCAATATAGAACTTATCTATCCCCTAACCCTCGCCTTGACTCCCACAACCTATGCTTCTGCTTCTGTAGCACCAAGGGCTCTACTTGATATACCATGTCTACCCAGTTTTCAGGCCTTTCCTACTGTACTTTTTTTTGCTTATGCCTAGAATTGAGATTTTTCTCCTCATTCTGTCACCTTACACCCAAGCCCTGTTCTCCATTATTGAACGAATATAAAAATGTGAGGAATTGTGTTTAGTGGTAATAAGAAACACTCCTTCCCAAATAAAGCAGGGGTATTGTACTTCAGTGTCATCTGGGACCCAGGCTTTTTTCTGTGGCTTTCATCCTTTTGTAAAGTTACTTCATGATACCATTCTGAACACTGCCTTTATCCAGCTTCCAAGCAAAAATAAAATACCATCCCACTGAGTCCACCACCTTTCACCTTCTGGGATCCCAGTAATTTCTGTAAGCATCTTGACATTTAACAGAGGTTAAGAAATGTTCTCTTCACACTGGGCACACTGTGACCTCAAAGGATATCAAGAAATTTATTAATAAGAAGAGAAAAAGAAAGAAGAATGAGACAACTAGTATTCTGCCACTCCAGCAAATGCCAGTGCTCCTGCACCCATTAGTTTATCATGAGTCAGATGTTTATTAGTGTAGATGCTGAGGTAAGGGAATGAAAGAAAAACTGGACATGCTTCATATACCACCTATCTCCTTCATGTTTGCAGGTTATCTAGAGAGGCAAATAAATGAATAAACATGTAGAGCAATTCAGAGATTAATCTAAATAAAACTCAAAATGAGGGAGCCAAAGTATGCATGCAAGGTTTTATCTCTAAATAAGATTTATATAAGATAAAAATATGGCAAAAATTTTAAAAGGAAGAGAAATAGAAAATAGAGCACAGAAAGATTTGAATAGTCAGTGTCTTGACTTTACTTATCTAGTCAGAGGGGATGATTTGAAAAAGAACAGAAACAAATTATAGGTAAAATGGGAGTATATTGTACCTACAATACATGATTTTGATCCTGATGGACTAGGCAATGGAGGAATCATAGTTGGTCTTAAATTGCAAGGTATTAAGTGAAAGTAGTAAAGTGGCCGCACGACACATAATAAGACACTTAATACCCATTTTCCAGAATTACCAGACCATATCTGATAGCGTTCAAATATGGTTTGAACCATGGGAACACCTACAAGGGTGATTAGAGGCCACCCCAAAAGCCTCTATCCCTTTTGGAGAGCCTGGCAAGCTACCGAGAGTATTTCGCCAACACGGCAGAGCCTGGCAAGCTATCCATTGTGTATTCGATATGCCAAAACCAGTAATTACAATGGGTCTCATTCCCTTGACCCTGAAGTCATCACCAATATGGTAGCGTTGAGAAGAAAGAGGAAGGAGAGGCTGTTAAAATCTCAAGGCCAAACGAGGCTGCCAAAACGAAGGAAGACAAAAATGATTGTCTGTACTTTCAATGCACGTATGCTAGCATCAGATGCATCCATCAAGGACCTGATGGTACAAACGCGAAAGATCAAGTATGACATCATTGGTCTGACAGAGACAAGAAGGCATCAATCACATCACGCCGTTTTCAACACTGGAGAAGAACTGTTCCTCTGAACATGTGATAAAATAGGCGTTGGAGTCATCGGTGTCCTTGTGAACACGAACTTGGACATGAGCATTGATTCATTTAAATGCCAAACAACCCAAATCGGACTTTTACACTTGAATAGATGTGGCTCATTACCGGCAGTTTCTATCTTCATTGTCTACACACCAACATCCAATTATGATGAAGGAGAAATTGAGAAGTTCTACATGGAGCTGGAGAAGTTCTATAAAGAAGACCACACCTTCTACAAGATCATTGTGGGTGATCTAAATGCCAAGATAAGACTGAGAAGATCAGCCAAAGAACTCCACATTGGGACCCATGGCCTAGAATGGAACGAACAGGGTGAGAGACTGTCTGAGTTCATCATGTCGACCAAGACTATCCATGGTAACTCACAGTTCCAGAAGGTCGAATCTAAACGTTGGACATGGGAGTCTCCTGGTGGATGGTTCCACAATGAAATAGACCACATCATATTCAGTCGACAGTTTTGCCTGACCGATGTTGCTGTTGTCCCAAAATTCCAAACGGGATTGGACCACGGTCTCCTTTGTGCAAAATTCTACTTCACAGAGCAGGGAGAAATGGCTGCAAAGTTTAAGAAGAAAACTCCCAGAATGACCAGCAACTGGGAGCTCTTTGGCACTATTGCTGCCACATGAGAAGATGCCGTTATTGACAACATTGACGAGGAATATGATGGACTAGTTCAGCACCTCCATGATTGTGCGAGGAACGCCAAGAGAGAGATAGGCACCAAAAAAAAAGCCTGTCTTCTAAAACTCTTGAGCTTATTTGCCAACGTGGTTTGGCGCATGCCTTGGGCAACCACAAGCGAACATCCAAGCTCACAAAGCAGTGCAGAGATGCGATCAAGGAAGACCTCAAAGAGAGAAGAGCAGAACTGCAGGTAGATGCAGCAGAAGCAGGAAAAAGCATTTGTAATGCCGCCTGTCCTTCGCAAACTACAAGACCAATATGACTGCTCTCCAGCATCCTGATGGATCTGTCACATCTTCCAGAAGGGCAATGGAGAAGATTATCAATGACTTATACTCAGATCTCTTTGATAGCCATGTCTACTTGCCGACATACCAAATTCTGCAGGATGAATATGTCGTTCCCAATGTTCTCCCTTCCAAATACGACACGCCATTTTGTCAGTAAAGAAATGAACAGCAACCGTCCCAGACAAGATCAGACCTGAACACCTGAGAACTTGCCATCAGTACTCATCAATATGCTGGCTCAGCTCTTCACACGCTACCTGTCTGAATGCAAGGTTCCATCCCAATGGAAAACCAGCAGGACTGTACTACTGTACAAGAAGGGAGACATCCACGACATTGGCAACTATTGCCCATTCTGCCTATTGTCTGTCATCTACAAGCTGTTCACTCCAGTCATCCTGAATAGGACTGGCAGAACACTAGATGAAGGACAACCATGCGAGCAAACCAGTTTTCGAAAAGGATTCAGCACGATTGACTATATCCACACAATAACCAAGCTCATTGAGGTTTCTCGGGAGTTCAAGATGCCACTCTGTCTAACGTTCATTGATTTAAAGAAGGCCTTTGATTCTGTTGAGACAGAAGCGGTCATTGAAGCCCTAGCCAATCAGGGCATTCAAACTCAATACATCAGGATCCTCCGTGAGCTGTATTACGGATTCACTACCAGAATCTCACCATTCTACAAACAAGTGATCATTGATGTCAAAGACTGTTTGGCTGGGTGATACCATTTCACCGAAACTCTTCAGTGCCACCCTCGAAAACATCATACGACGACTGGAATGGAAAGGAATGGGAGTGAAGATAGATGGTCGGCAACTACACCACCTCCGCTTTGCTGATGACATCGTTTTAATAACACCAAACATTAGCCAAGCAGCACAAATTCTGACTGACTTTGACCGTGAGTGTGGAAAGGTTAGACTACAGCTCATTCTCACAAAGACAATGTTTAGGAGAAACAGCCTTGTTCCTGATGCTCCATTCGCTCTCAACGGAACAACCATCTTCGAATGCAACAGTTATGTGTACCTAGGTCGAGAAGTCAACATGACAAATGACCTGGCACCTGAGTTGTGCTGGAGGAAGAGAGCTGCTTAGAACGCCTTCAAGAGTATCAAAGAAATAGCTAAGAGGACGAAGAACCTCCGGCTCCGGGTACATCTCTTCGATTCCACTGTTCTTCCTGCATTAACATATGCCTCAGAGACCTGGGCCCTATACAAACAGGATGAGAACACTCTTTCAGGTCTCCCAAAGAGGAATCAAAAGAGCTATGCTTGGAGTATTACATTTCACTCAAATGAGAGAAAGAATCTGGAATTCCGACCTCTGTCGATGATCAAGAATCAGGGACGCTGTCTCGTTTGCCAAGGCATCAAAAATCAGATGGCTGGACACGTAATGAGAATTGGGGACAACCGCTGGACTAGAGCCGTTACCAACTGGATTCCATGGGATGTCAAAAGACCGCATGGCCTCCCATCGACCAGATGGTCAGACTTCTTCATCAAGACCCTGAATGATCGGTTTGAGGCTCTTCGTGTTCCTAGAATGAACAGACGCCACTGGGCTATACTATCACATAACAGGGACAAATGGAGATGTTACTGGCACCCACTTGAGCAAATCGATGATTAACGGGAAGTCAAGTGATTAAGTATTATTTTGAAAACTGTTAATTGCAGATAGAATCAAGGAGATTGAAGTTGGTAAATGAGGCAATTGTAGGATTGTTTAAAAATTAATGGAAAAGGAAAGGAAATATTTAAAATAAATAAAAATTGAAGAATAAGAATGGTAATCAAAGAATATGAGGAAAAGAAAATAAATAGATGATTCTGAAGATTGTAGCCTAAAATATTTTGGCTAAAGGAATGCTTGCAAATTCTGAAGGATTTTGTACATTTGAGACAGAGTTATGAATACTCTATCTAAAATGCATGCCAAAGTTATTAAGTAAATCTTAGAGAATTGAAATTCCCAAATGAATTTCTTTATGTTCATTGAAACTTTTATTCTGCTTTGTGGTTATCTTTGTTTATTTTCCAGTTAGAGCAATTTCCAATTTTTTTTAGAAAAGTAACGTGGTGTGCTTCTGGGCACTGGGACTTCACTCACCTGCTCCCTTTCACCACGGTCAGGTTCTGGCATGGAACACCTTTCACACAGAACACTGTAGGTTTTTCCTTCATGGACCACAGCTCCTAGATCAGGAAATCACTCTGTCTGATGTCAGCTCTAATTCTCCAAATCCAGAACTGCACAGATGTGTTAATGTCAAAACAAGATTATTATTGAACACACTCTTTATATTGAAGCCATTGAACACAACCATACTTTGCTACAGTCTTATACTCATATATTTCAGTCAACTAAACAGAGTGACAAGTTCAAAACCCTTGTCATTGTTTAATATCACTACATAGTAAAGGGAAAATTAGAACAGCAGAGGTATTATCAGTAGCCCTCTGGTCTTAACAACTGAAGATATCAGTTAAGTAACTGGGAATCTATACCTCCAACATTAAGCCACACAAAATTCAAAGAACAATGGGGAAACTAAGGAACCCAACTGCTTTGTCAGAAAAAGATAGAAACCCAAGCAAACTCTCATTAAAACTCTCAAGCCTGGTTAATGAGGACCTGAAGTCAACACTTACTACATTGGCAATTGAAGTTAAGCAAGCACTGGCCAGTGAAATTAAGCAACCCCTAAATGAGAAATTAAACCAACTCAAAGAACTGGTTTAGAGGATGATATAGTCTATACAAAATAAACTAAAGGGGCTAAAGAACACAATAGCAAGCCATAGTAGCAGTATTGCACAGGTAAAGAACCACATAAATGAACTTGAAGACAAAATACAATCCAGCATTGACAGGTAACTAGGCAAAGTGAAGAGAAGCACTAGCATGAAAGAGAATGTAAGGTTCTTAATAGATAACAGCAAAAGGGACAATCTCCAAATTATAGCAATACCAGAGGAGAGGAAAATGGGAAAGGGATAAACAAGTGATGGGAGAGATAATTGCTGAGAATTTTCTCATTTTCTGGTGGATGAATAATATAGAGCTTCAAGAGGCACGAAAAGTACCAAGCAAAATATACCTAAGCAGAACAATGCCAGACATATAGTAATCAATATGGCAAAATCCAAAGAGAGAGACAGACTTCTTAAAGCTTCTAGAGAGAAGATAAAACTTAAATAAAAGAGAACAGCATAAGAATCACAACAGATATGAAATCATGCAGGAAAGAAAAGAGTAAAACGACATGTTCAAATTACTCACTGAAAAAACTTTCAACCTAGGTCCACTACCCTGTTAAACTCTCATTTAGATGGGAGGCAAGGATAAAAACATTCTCAGACAAATAAGAGCTGACAGCATTCTCTAGAACTAAACCGATCCTGAATAAAATATTGAAATACCATTTATATAAACCAAATAGCCAATAGTGGAAGCAACAACCCCAGACAGTAAAAAGACAGCACAGTCCTTCATATCAACAATTTCTCTGAATGTCAAAAGACTTAATTCTTCCATCAAAAGACATAGAGTGGCAGAATAGATCCAGAAGCAAAATCTACCTATTTGCTGCTTATAGTAAACACATCTAAAATCATAGGATAGTCACACCCTTCACCTTTCTAACCTATTCATTTTGGAGATTATTTATAATATACATATATAGTATACATATATAGTATACATATATAAGTAAAGTAAAGGTAAAGTAAAGGCCCTCCCGTTGATCGTCGATTTGCTCGAGCGGGCCCAGTAACATCTCCATTGGAGACTTTGTTGTTACTGTGTCTGGCATATCCAAATACTCTCGGTAGCTTGCCGGGCTCTCCTAGAGGGGCGGAGGAATCGAACTCCGGTCGGCCATGTTGGCTGCGTGCAAGACAGACGCCCTACCCGCTGTGCTATAATATGTATATACATATATAGTAGGGGACTAATATCCAATGTGAGGGGAAACAGGGGCCAGGAGGACAGGTCAATAGAACCTAAAACTGTCCATGATAAAGTTTGTATGGAATCATAAAAGACCCCAAATAGCAAAACACATACTGAAAAATAAGAAACTGGGGGTATCTCCTTGCCTAACTTGAAACTATACAATAAAGCCATAGTGATCAAAATAGCATGGTACTGACATAAAGATAGACTCTCTGACCAACAGGTCAGAATCGAATATCCAAGAACAAAGCCCCATGTATATGGTCATCTAATTTTTGATAAAGGTGATGAGAGCATGAGCTGGAGTAAAGATAGCCTCTTCAATAAATGGTACTGGCAAAACTGGATAACTGTGAAAAATATTAATACTGGGTTTGTACCTCACATCTTACACAAAATGAATTCAAAGTGGATCAAAGACCGTGAGATCATACCATA
Source organism: Sorex fumeus (assembly GCF_029834395.1). Lineage (NCBI taxonomy): Eukaryota > Metazoa > Chordata > Mammalia > Eulipotyphla > Soricidae > Sorex > Sorex fumeus. The sequence continues at coordinate 58,274,236 of NW_026606155.1, forward strand.
ATTTATAAAATACATTGAGGAAAATATAGGAAGAATGCTGCAAGATCTGAACCTCAAAGGTGTCTTCAGTGACACAATGATACTGACAAAGGTGACAGAAAAGAAATTGAACAAATGGGTCTACATCAAATTAGAGTTTCTGCATGGCAAAAGAAACAAGAGCTAAAACTAAAAGACAACTAACTGAATGGGAGGAAATATTTGTGGTAAACATATCATATAAAGGGTTGATATATAAAATACTCACAGAGATCAGTAACATTGTGTCAAAAACCCAACTATAAACAACTTTTTAATTCACAGTGCTTTAATAAATGAAATTTTGTAAATAAATAAATTGCAAGAAACACAAGAAAAGTTGTGTTTATGAAAGACTACTGATATTTTAGGAGGTCTTGCGTGTTATATACAATATGTAAGACCATGTAGTTACTTCAATTATTCTTTCTTCAAGAAATTTAAGATTTCATTTGTTAATCCTTTACAAAAAAAGAAAATAGAAATTTACTCAAAGTTCCAAGAATTAATATTTAATTATATCTGTTTTCTGTCAAACACTATGAAACCTGAATTATTTCATAAACCAATTGGCTTTGCGGAAGCACAACTGGAAGTGCTCAAGGCTAACTCCTGGCTTTATGCTCAGGGATCACTCCTACAGGTGCTGAGGAGACCAAGTGTGGTGCTGGGAATTGAACCAGAGTCAGCCATATGCAAGGCAGTGTTTTAACCTCGTGCTATCTCTGCAACCAACACATTTTTTTTTAAACTCAGAGCAGATTAGGTGCTGTCCTCAGTTAAACAGCTAAGTTGTTGGGTTAGTATTCAAATCCCAAAACACTGCTGCCAATACTGCTGCTTTTTCCTTTGCTGTTCTACCCATCTTCTTAGTTCTTTTCTTTTTCTTCTGAGTTCATCAGATATCAGATCCATTGAAAAAACGTTCATCTATGTTTTATGCAAGTCACAGCTAATTGAAATGTTTTAAAAGCTTAAGATCTTTGTGTTACATAATTTTATAAATATAAAGTGGAAAAACTTTTGGATAGGAGCATTAGTTGTTTGGATCTTAATCTAAGGAAATTGATGTTATCAACCCATTTGAAGAATAATACATCGCAAGGAATTTTATATGAATAAAGTTTGTCCAAAGCAAACAGATTCTTCTGTTCTTGTTAGTGAGGATAGTAAGGAATTTGCTCAGGTTACCCATTTGGAGAACTTTTAAGAAAGATATTGTGAACAGTAAAATGTTTGGTAGATAAAAGTTAGTTCCAATTAGAGATAGGATAACAGTTATTTTGTTTCAGAAATTGAAAGGATAAAGACAAATATATCTTTGGTTAAAATAAACTCTTCTTTTTCTTATTTATTTGAAGTTTCTTGTACAGTCATTGAAGGTTTCAACTCTCTCTAAGCTTTCCTCAATTCCTTCTTGGATAATGCGTTTTAATAAAAATAAATTCTTGTATTTATTCTTGACTATTAATTAAGTTCTGCTCTCACATGCAGCTGTGAGGTCTATCAAAGAATGCTCTCATGGAATTAATCCTCCAAATCCCAGTTTCCCTTTGGAATGCTTCTGTGTTGCTGCCTTGTGGATGGTTAGAATAATCTCTTTCCTAGTCACACTTAATAGCTCATCAACTTTAGACCAGCTCCCCAACATTAACTAGAGTATTTGAATTTCTAAAGTACATATATTTCTTGTTATAGTTGTATTTGTCAATGTTTGACTAGATTAAAAATCAAATGGAAAATTTATTTCAGATATGTCAAATTAGAGAGCAAATGAATGGCATTTAGTGGTATAGTGTAGCCTGTTACTAAATTGAGCTTTCGGAAATTTAATTTAGTTCCCTTTGACCACTTTCATTTAAGCTGAGGAAATGATTTAACAATCAAAATATAGTAGTTGTTTTTTAAACACAACTGGCTCTTTACATTCCTAGATGTTTGTTTCCTGGAGAAAATACCCACTTGACAGCAGACACTTCATTGATGTTTCTAACATCGCCCCAGTAATACAAATTCAACTGCTGTCTGTCTCTAAAAATTGGTTTGAGAGATGAGTTAATGTACTGAAAACAGCAGAATTTATAAATTTGTTAATAACTTTAAATGAATGTCAGATGTTACTGTAAATGCACTTTAGGTAAGGTAAAGGTAAAGGCCCTCCCGTTGATCGTCGATTTGCTCGAGCGGGCCCAGTAACGTCTCCATTGGAGACTTTGTTGTTACTGTGTCTGGCATATCGAATACTCTCGGTAGCTTGCCGGGCTCTCCGAGAGGGGCGGAGGAATCGAACTCGGGTCGGCCATGTTGGCCGCGTGTAAGGCGAACACCCTACCCACTGTGCTATCGCTCCAGCCCAAATGCACTTTAATGTTTACTAACTCTAATAAGAAAAATTAAAAATCATTTTAAGTGATCTGGAATAAGCTCCAGTAATTTCTTTCTTTTAAAGAAATAATCAAATAAATATGTGATCATCCATGTCAAGAGAGGGGTCCGGCAGGGTGATACCATTTCACCAAAACTCTTCAGTGCCACCCTTGAGAACGTCATGTGACAACTGGATGGGAAGGAATGGGAGAGAAGATAGACGGTCGGCAACTACACCACCTCCGCTTTGCTGATGACATCGTTCTAATAACACCAAACATTAGCCAAGCAGCACAAATGCTGGCCGACTTCGACCATGAGTGTGGAAAGGTCAGACTACAGCTCAATCTCACGAAGACAATGTTTATGAGAAACAGTCTCATTCCTGACGTTCCATTTGTTCTCAACGGAACGACCATCTCCAAATGCAACAATTATGTGTACCTAGGTCGAGAAGTCAACGTGACAAATGACCTGGCACCTGAGTTGTGTAGGAGGAAGAGAGCGGCTTGGAACGCCTTCAAGAGCGTCGAAGAAATAGCTAAGAGGACGAAGAAACTCTGGCTCCGGGTACATCTCTTTGATTCCACTGTTCTTCCTGCATTAACATACGCCTCAGAGACCTGGCCCTATGAAAAGAGGATGAGAACCCTATTCGGGTCTCCCAAAAGAGGAATCGAAAGAGCTATGCTTGGAGTATCACGTTTCACTCAAATGAGAGATAGAATCTGGAATTCCGTTGATGGTCAAGAATAAGGGACACTGTCTCATTTGCCAAGGTATTGAAAATCAGATAGGCTGGACACATAATGAGATTTTGAGACGACCGCTGGACTAGAGCCATTACCGACTGGATTCCACGGGGCATCAAAAGACTGCATGGCCGCCCACCTACGAGATGGTCAGAGTTCTTCGTCAAGACCCTGAATGATCCGTTTCAGGCTCTTCGTTTTCCTAGAACAAGCAGACACCATTGGGCTACACTAGCATGCAACAGGGATGAATGGAGACGTTACTGGCACCCGCTCAAGCAAATCGATGAGTAACGGGATGTCAAGTGATCAAGTTCTTTCTTTTAAATAAATAATCAAATAAATATATTAAATATGTTTTAATATGACTGTGGATTAAGTAACTTAATTCAGCTGAATGTTTTCCAGCAAGTAAGGGAAAGCACAATAACTTGATAACTACAAGATAACTGTTGAAAGGAGACCTTTTGCAATAACTTGCAATTTTCATTAAAATACTATTGGTGGGGCTGGAGTGATAGCACAGTGGGTAGAGTGTTTGCCTTGCTCATGGCTGACCCAGGTTCGATTCCCAGCTTCTCATATGGTTCCCTGAGCACACCAGGAGTAATTCCTAAGTGCATGAGCCAGGAGTAACCCCTGTGCAATGCCAGGTGTGACCCAAAAAAGGAAAAAAAAAGAGTATCAGTTAGATCTACTGCCGTAACATTCTTAACCACCTAAAATGCTTATTAAAAGTGAAATTCCCTTTTGGAAACTACTGACTGCTAACATGTGAATAAGGCTTCCCACTCAGTAACTCTAAAGGTCACTGTCACTATTACTATCCTCCAGTTGTTCATCGAGTTGCTCGAGTGGGCTCAGTAATGTCTCCATTGTGACAATTGTTACTGTGTTTGACATATTCAGTATGTCACGGGTAGCTTTCCAGGCTTTGCCGTGTAGGCAAGGTACTCTTGGCAGCTTTCTGGGCTCTCTGAGAGGGGCAGAGGAATACAACTCGGGTCAGCCATGTTGGCCGCTTGCAAGGCAAATGCCCTACCGCTGTGCTATCACTCCAGCCCAACTCTAAATGTAATCATCATTTATTCAAGCTACCATGACTAGCATGGACCGAATAATATCTCCCTGATACTGTAGGAAAGAATATCAGTCAAAGTAATATAAATTGCATCCAATAATGATCTTTTCCAAGTTTCTAGACTGCCTGAAATTCATTCCCTACTCCATCTCTAAAGCAGTTTTTTTTTTTCAAATCAGGCTCTCTTTCTGGGATGACAAGTTTGCGATACTGCATTCTGTTCTTTATACTCCAGCCATATAACATCAAGTAGGTTCCTGCTTATAAAGAAGCCGCTATATGGTCAGGCCAGTTGAATTCATTTTAGAGTCCTAATTTATTTAGCAGAAATTATACAATCTTTGTGGAAACTTAATGACAACTCAGAAGATGGGCATGTGTGCTGCATCTCAGTGTAGCCTCTCAAAGGTTCCAGGAACCTCAGCAGTGCCAAGACCACTGCCAAGACCACTGTGTTTGGGAAGGTGCTGTTGGTTGTGCCACAGCACTCGAATATTTGCCCAGATTTCATCCTTCTGAAATAAAGTAGGAAGCTTTTGTGGAAGTCTATTCTCCTCTGTTTTCCAAATGAATTCCACAGCAACAATCCCATGTCCATACTCACAGAAGAAAGAAGAATTAGACCCCTGGTAGCTGTGAGTGATTTTTCACCTCTAACTACCACTATTTTCTCTTCATTCCAACTTAATTCCTCTATGACCTAATCCCATGATTGACTTTGGTTTTTGTGGTATTTAGTTTGGAGATCTTGATCATTATACAACAGATCTACATCCTCCTTCTCTGGGGATAGTTGTGGCCACCTTTCATCTATAATGTCCACTCACTGTTTATCAGTGCTCATTGCAAATGCAGCCCTGGGACCAATCTGTAAGCATTGTTGTCCTGGGACTGTGTGATGGAGATAATAGTGAGTACAGGGTCATAGGACTAAGAGATTTTCCTTCAGAAGAATTGAAGGAACAAGACAGCAATAAGTCAGTATTTGTAATCATGGTAGTAGAAAGTTTCTAGCCTGACAAGGTCAAGCATTAGCTTTATAAGTGAGTCATTGGAATATGGTGTAGATACACAGGTAACTGTAGCTGAACAAACTGAGGAATTTCAAATTCAGGCTGTCCACTATTGCATTTTGCTCTCTGTTCCAAAGAGCTGGTTCAGCCATAAATCTTCCTTTTTTTTTTTGTTTCACAAACTAAAACTTTATTTCTTTTTTTTTTTGGTTGTTGTTGTTTTGTGTGTGTGACAATTTTTTTTATTAGTGAAACACCATGAGGTACAGGTGTAGATTTACAATTTTTTGTGCTTGGGTTTCGATTATACAATGATCAGATACCCATCCCTCCACCAGTGCCCATTTTCCACCACCATGGATAATATCCCCCCACCCCCACCCCCCATCACCTCCTGCCTCTGTGGCAGGGCAATCCCCTGTGTTTTCTCTCTCGTTTTGGGTGTTGTGGTCGGCAAAAGAGGCATTGAGTGGCAAACATGTTCAGTCCATCAGCCATAAATCTTCCTAATCTTGCTCTGCTCCTAGCCACTTCTCACTAGCACCGTCCACTTTCTCATCAGACTTCTCATCTCCCATTCTACTCCTTTGACTGATTTCAATACTCACCTTCCAAAGGATGCTGCTGTTTCTCTTTTTTTATTTACACATGGAACTGACATGTTCCTCACTTATCTTTGCCTTTGATCTTGACCCTCACTCAATATCTTTTTCTTTTTTGTTCCTTGGCCATTTACCAATTGCCTCAATATGATACTACAAACCTCCAGGACTCTAGAGACTTTCAAACCTTCAACCTTGGTGTTACCAAGCATGGCAATTCCTGTATTCTTCCTGTACCAGTTTACTGGAATCTTACTTCCTAAGATTATAAAATGAAAGACACACAGCCCCCTTCTAGGCTTGATCTTCCTCTCCCATCTTTCTTCTTTGTTTTACCTCTTCTTTGTCCATTCAGAACTATTAACATTTGGCCCCTCCACTTTTTTCCTTGTACTTCTCTTCCCATTTCTGGCTTTCCTTGGCTCTCAGTTTGGATCTCCATAGTCAACCATTTCAGTTTTGTGTAATCCCAGCTCCATGTTCTCTACCCTACTGAAACTTTTCAGCCCTTTTAGTTAATTTCTTTTTTAATTCCTCCACTCGCCTCACCATCCTTCTACTCCCCAAGCATCTGGTCACACACCTTCCATCACTCTATAGAGATGTATTTGTCTTCCTAGCCACTAAGGAAATTAATTGTGCATATCTGCCATGAATTCCTCCAAAATTCTTCTACTCTGAATTAAGCTTCTGTTACTTCTCTTGTTTTCCCATATTCTTACTTTTTAAATAATAAGTATCTGGCCTTTTTCTTAGTTTCAACTGGTTACACTCCTATTAGAGCTAATCTTTTTTTTTTTTTTGGTCTTCATTCCCCCACTTGAACTCAGTTTTCCTTGCTATAAATATGCTCATCTCCTCCATCTTTTTGGAGGGGAAAGCTTCTTATTTCCCTCTGTCTTCTCTTTTTTTTCTTTTATAATTGCCAAACTTTCTGACAAAGAATACTTTATTTTCTCTCTTCATCCATTTTTCTCTGCTACCTGCATATACATTAGTCAGATACTCCAATGTACACTTCCACCTTTCTACTAAACTGCCTTTTTCAAATATGGGATCATGTAATACATAGCTCTGAGATCTGAGCTAAGGCCCTTTCATCTTCACTGTACAATGCTTCCATGTTAGTTTTCACATATTTGTGTTTGAGAACTAACTCATGTTAGTCAGAGAATATGCATAAAATGCCATTGTGAACCCAATTTTAAAATATTCAGGTTAGAAATAAATTTGTACTTATATAAACATTATCTACTACTCAGAATACAATATTCTTACATTATTGCATTAAAAATATGTTATGTTTTGAAGAAAATATTATTTCTTCCCATAAGATTAATAGATTGAACCAAATTAGACTGTAGAAAATGCCAATGGATTTCCTAAGGATTCAGTGTTTTCTCATTGGTGATTTACAGGAGGAGCTGATCTCACCTGGGCAGCACTTGATCCATTCAAATAGAATAACTTCCTTTTAAAAAGTACTTTTAAATTGAAACTTCATAGATAACAGAAACTACATGGTCTGCATATCAGTTTGGCTTTCTCTGCTTTAAACATTGTCCAAAGGAATAAGGATAAGATCCGATGTAGAAACTGGTTAGATTTAGTCTTATCTGTAGCAGCTGAATGTCTGCCAGTGAAGGTATTTGGCCAGACTGTGGAGGTGATGCTTAATAAGTCAAGATGACAGTTCTTTGCTCAGAGAGTGTTGAGCTAAGTAGCAGACACAAGATAATCAAAATTAAAGAGAATCAAAAGTTCATGCCATTCAGAAAACGGGGGAAGGGAGGAGGGCTTGCTCCAGGTGAAGCAACTCCACTCTAACCCCCTATACATAATCCCCTGAGAATGAAGACTCAGAAAAAGCCAACAGAAAGGATGTCTCGAAACTATTTAAGAAAGGAGAAAGAACATTTTTCAATCTGAAATATCAGAAATGTCTCTGAACACCATATATTTGAACAAGTGCTAAGTCATTAAATTCTTCCTTAGAAGAATTTAAGGTCCTTGTAAGTCTGTTAAAAAAAAATCAAATGTGAGTATCTGAAAAATGTTTCTTCTATGGGTTGTTGTTTTAAGATGTCCCTACCTCTTGGTATTGTGTCCATTTAAAGAACTTTATGACCAAAGAAATGTTACTGCAGCCAGGAAGGGGTTCATGAAGATAAAATGCCTTGTGTTTCCCTGCAGGAGGTCTAGCTCTCTCAGACAAGTTTAATAGCCATTCATGCACTGAGAAGATCTTATCTTGTGTCCTATTGGTTCAGGGTCACTTGCTGGCTCACATTATATTGAAATGTGGGTAGAGAGAGGGAGTAATTTGTTAATGTCATGTAGGATGAACTTGGTTGGAAAGGGAAGTGTACCCGCTTTATAATAACACAAGTGTTTCCTTGCTAATCCCTTGGCAGGTTCATTATCTGTGCAGCCCCAGGCAATGGTTAGCCTATCGTGAAAGTGAAATTTAACCCTCAGCATGAAATTAATCCTCAAAGACTTATGTCTGCTCAGTCTAGAAATAATACATTCTAAGTGATTTTATAATCCCTGGTTTTTTCTTTATGCATAGGTGCTAAACAGTTATCGAGATGTTATAGAAACGTGCTAGGATGTTGATTTTTGTGTGTGTGTTCTTGAGAAACTGGACAAATTTTTTTAAGTGGGGAGAGGGGAAGGGTTCAGGCACACCCAGAATACTCAGGGGTTAGTCCTGGCTCTATACGCAGGAATTACTCTTGATGGTGCTTGGGGACCATAAGGGATGTCAGATATTGAACAGGGGTAGGACATGTGCAAGGCAAATGCCCTACCTCGCTTGAGCCCCCAAATCTGGAAAAATGTTTAAAAACAAAGGTACTGATTTCCCAAATCCAAGGTTCAAGTGTAAACCTGACATGGCGGAATGAATTTTTCAAGCACCAATATAATTTATCATATACTGGTGCACCTATGCAAGTTGTTTTTGCATTCTACTTATGATATGTTATAAATGTACATATGAAATAATTTTTTGAATATCACTTAACAATGAAGCTTATTTTATTTGTTCAGCTTATTGGTGTTTTGCATGAAAGAAAAGAGGGATACACTGTGAGGATGCCAAATGAGTATGAATGGTTCCTTGTAGAATCAGGAAACTTAACAAGGATTTAAGAATAAGAGGAAGTAAGACGGTTCCCCTTTACCAGTTTGACAAGACAGGGCTTTATTCTTAGCCTTTTCTTGTATCTACCTCTCCATGGTGGAAGAGCAGATAGAGAGAAACAAGGGAGAAGAAGTTGGGATTGAGAAGGAGTGGAAGAGATCCAATATTTACTGAGAAATATATGTACCAAACATTTACCACATATAGTCTTATTTAATCCTCACTACAAATAGCAAGCTAGAATTTATTCTTCCAGATAAAGAAACAAAAAGGTCTAAATTTCCTTTTCAGTTTGTGCACTGGGTAAAAATGGCAGAATTTGAATTTAAATGTAAGTCTGTGCAATTTCAAAACATCTTCTATTTCCTGAGTTATAAAACCTAATTCTAAGAAAAGATAAAAGGTAGTTTTTAATTAATAAATCTTATCTGATTGCATTCAGTTATTTTTCCACCCAAACTGTAGAGATCTTTCTAGTGTAGAGTTTGTATCATGTTGAGTGAAGTCAGCCAGAAGGAAAGAGACAGATACAAAATGATCTCTCTCATATTTGGAACATAATGGTATTTATCAAGGTAGCAACAAAATGCCAAAGCAACACAACCAGAAAGTTGATCCACAGAACTTAGTGAGATGAATACACTGGTAATGGGTGGGGTATTGAAATTATGTGCACACTTTAATAACCACCACTAACAATATTGTAAATCATAGTACACCAATCTAATCAAGAAAAATAATTACAAAATTAAATAAAAATATTTTAGTTTAACTTGTTATAATTTAGAATATTAATATTTCTCTGTAAAAATTTATGTTTTTCTTTTTAGGCAATATCATGACCTATTTATACCATTTTTTAGGTTGCCTAGCTCCATATAACTATATTATTACAAGATTTATCCATAACTTCACCCACAGCATCTTTAAAAGTGGTTTAAGACAAATATGCAAAAGTTGAGGATAAGGTTAAGGAAAAATTTGCAGATTATTTTGCCTAAATATTCAAAAAATTGAGAACCTCAAATTTAGGAAATATATCTGTATTTCTATTTTAATCCAGCAAATGGTCATTTATTGGAAGTTTACTGTTGATTCATTATCTATATTATCTCATTTTAAAACATTTTTTTCAAGGAAAGTTGGGCTTTCAAAATAATTATAGAAGCTGTGCCTACATGTATACCTACCTTGCCAAAGCTGTTATCATTTTATATTCCACAGTTTAGTTCTCTTATGCTTGGCCTGTTGTAATATCCTTCTTCACTATTGTTTCCTGTTGGTTGACATTGCCTGTCATTCTTCTGTGGAAGGAAATTAAACTGATCTGGCATAATTGCTCTTCACAAAGGCAAGTTCATGGAAGCAATGTTCTTCTGGAGAAGATACAAATTAACTACTTAGTAATTTACTCTCATTTCTACCATTTTTATCTATTATATAGGTACCTAGTGTTTTTTTTCACAGTAATTTTTTTCTCTAAACTACTAGAACATTCTTCCAAAGCTTTCAAAAATCACATATTTTGTTAATATCAAATCATATAATTAGTTCACTCATAGGCATCGGTGCTATATGGAGAAATGAGGCAAGGGAGCACACAGTGTCCAATGAAAAAAACCTCAGCCCAATCTTCAGAATTGAGGTTACCTAAGTTCGAAGAGAAGAGTAGAAGTGAAGAGTCTATTGGATATTGACATGTTGGTGGTGGATGTGATACATAATACTCTACCCTGAAAACAAACATTTACATTTTGTAAACCAATGTTACCTCAATAAATTTAAAAATATATTTTTGAAAAAAAATCAATCCTTATATACACATATCTCCTTTTAAAACTCTCTGACAAGGCCCTTTTCTGTGGTGGTTTAACTTCTCATCCACCCATGAAACATTCTGGTCATTGCCCCAGAACCGTCCTTCCTGGCATTGCTACTTCAAATAAGTTTTCTCCATTTAACCCCATCTATGCTCCAATCCATCAACTCCGTTTGTATATCCTATCTCCTTTAACTGTTTATTTATTTTCTGTATGTGTGGATAAAATTTATTTTAATAGAACTGTATATTTGCTTTAAATTCCCTTCCCATTGACTCTGATTTTTAAACTTTCTTATATTCCAACTTTTTAAATTTTGAGGGGATATTCTTAGTTTTGGGACCATTTGGTATGTACCTTATACATGGGTTTAAAAATTAACTTTAATAGATTCATATGGGAATTTTATACTTTCATTAATATTTTTCTTGTTAAGCAAGGTGAAATCAATTCCAACTCTAGTGAACAATAGCATTTTTTAGTACAGTGAAACATAACCTGATAAATGTTCTTTAGTCACACAAAAAGATGGCATCTACTTTATTTTCAGAGATTTGTTTCCTCACTGTAGAATACTTCAAGACATTCCTTTGAAGTGATGATTTTCACAAGTTGAAGTAGTCATTTATAGTGTTTAAAAAATAATCTTAAGAAGGCATAAAGTTGCAAACAGGCAGTAAAAATTTGTTGCAAAGTAAATTTTTTTGAGTCACCAAGAATGCCTTCCTGTTGGCATTTGTTTATAATTTTGTTTGTTTTTCTAAAATTACTTCCAAATTGTCAGCCTGCAGGAAAGCGTGAAAAGGTGTAATAATCACACTTCAGATCCGTTAAGTTAATACAGAATATTATGGAAAATTGTTTTAACTCTTGAAACTCCCTCTACAACTATAAAAGTGCAAATGAGATTGTCCCTGCTGTTTCAGCCAGGCCTGTGAACCTCAAAGCAATAGGATATTTATAAGAAAATTCCAGACATAGCAGTGCTGCCATGATCCATATGACCTAAACTCTCCAGTTTTTTTTTGTCTCTCGTCCTGCCTAAGAAAAGACAAAGAGGCATACATTCAAATTGGGATATCTCAAGTCATTGTTGTAATTCAATGTAGTGAAGATATGTGTATTATTTTTTAGATTTATTATGTTGATTGGGGAAAGCCTTTTAAATTGTCATTATATTCTGCTGATTATCAAGTAACTATCTTTCCATAAACAGTTCCAGCTTCTCTCCAGCAGTATCCCAACAAGCTGCTTATCTCTATTGTTCAGCAAAGGTTTTGGTTTTCTTTAAAACAATTTGGATAGTTCTAATGTTTGAAAAATTCTATTGAACTGTTATCGAATGAGAAAAGAGACACAGGCATGTAAATGGCTTTTTAACATATCTGTTCATTGATCTTTCCAAATTGTATGCTTGGAAGAGATTACACTGGTATCTTCAGCCGTGACTCAAATAGCTTGAAGGAAAAGAACTTTGTGTATTTAAGAGTCTTTTCAATGTTCCTAATTTGGTTTGGAATTCAATTCAGTAGATTCCATTTTGCATTTCTCAGAAAACAATTTTGCCAGTCTTAAGGGTATGGTAACCTCATTTTAGGGGCAGATACATCTTATAAAAAATTATTTGAGTGCCACAAGAAGCATTTTTATCTCTAAATAGTTCAGAACTGAAATGATAGAGCTATCTTGTGGAACATTTTTTTGTCAGCCGATGTAAATAACTGAAGTAATGCAGAACTTCAATTAGCAATACTAAGCTTTTAAGGGGAAATATAAATCTGAAATTCAGATTACATTCCAAATTTTTGTACCAACATATGTAAGACACACAATCAACTACACTATTGTATGCATTAGGGTGTAGCTTTATGGGGAAAAAAACTATGCTTAAGCCTCAAACTTTTACCTTTTGGTGTGAAAATGCCCAATATAAATATTAAATCAAACCATATATGTTATATATAATACATTATACATAACATACATAACATATATAAAATATGCATAAAATATAACATATAAATAGCATATATTATACGCAACATATATACCATAAAGTAAGTAAGGCCCTCCCGTTGATCGTCGATTTGCTCGAGCGGGCCCAGTAACGTCTCCATTGGAGACTTTGTTGTTACTGTGTCTGGCATATCGAATACTCTCGGTAGCTTGCCGGGCTCTCCGAGAGGGGCGGAGGAATCGAACTAGGGTCGGCCATGTTGGCTGCGTGTAAGGCGAACGCCCTACCCGCTGTGCTATCGCTCCAGCCCCATATACATAAAATATATATGTTTAAATTTGTCTTCCTTTAAAGGATAAATATTTGCTTTCCTTTAAAATTTCGCTTCTTCTAAAAGAGAAATTTTAAAGGAAATTTTAAAATTTAGGTTGCAATGATTAAAATATAGTCCTGGGAAAATAATCAATGTCCAATGGAAAATAGTCTTAACTTCTTTAGCTTTTGAACTTAGATCTTAAATAGTTAAAAAATTTTAATTTCCCAGAGATACTAACCACATTTTAACTGCTCAGTAGTCATATGTGATTAGTAATGGCCATGTTGAGCAGTACAGTTTTAAGCTTTTGTAATATTTACTCAAAATCCTAGGGATATTTTCACGATCATTTAAAAATGTAGATACTCATTATAAAACACATGATAAAAAGTCATTTGTTAATATCCACTAGATGTTAGAGTTAATAAAGGCCTTTATGCGGGTGATTTATGAGCACTTTATTTCTCTGATTTTAGTTATACATGTTTTAGTATTAGAAGGGTTTGATAGAGAGAGAAAAATCTCTGGCCATTTGATCATTCTGTGAATTTTAAAACATCACCATTTCCCATTTGAAGGCATAGTAAATCTAAACTTTTGCAAAAATTTCAAGTCATGTAACTAATATTGTAGATTATTGAAGAGGAGATGGTGATGTGACCTATGTATGCTGAAAAGCAGTGATAATACTCCTTAAGACTATATTGATTTGGAAAAATATTTTATTATATTAATCCTATCTCTGCTTATAAGAGAAACATTGCCTGTGAAGGTATGGGTGTTTCATTGTATGATCGAGACTTAAACCCAAAAGCTTTGTAACTGCTCTCACAGTGATTCAATAAATAAAATTATAAAAAATGGAAAAAACTAAGTCAAATGAAAATACATGTCTGGACTGGAGCAATAGCACAGTGGGTAGGGCATTTGCCTTGCACACGGCCAACCCGGGTTCTATTCCCAGCATCCCATATGGTCCCCCGAGCACCGCCAGAAGTAATTCCTCAGTGCAAAGCCAGGAGCAACCCCTGAATTAGGTGTGACCCAAAAAGCGAAAGAAAGAAAGAAAGAAAGAAAGAAAGAAAGAAAGAAAGAAAGAAAGAAAGAAAGAAAGAAAGAAAGAAAGAAAATACATGTCTTCCCATTTTGTTTACTCCCAGACTGATGTATTTTGTCCTTTCCTGAAATGAGAAAAAAGGTTAAACTATGTAAAAGTCATCACTCTTAAAAACTTTCTAGCAAATAGAATATAGGATATTCAAACCAACAATTTTTATTATGCCTTAAATCAAACATTACTAAACTTATCTGTGCTCTGCACACTGACCACACTGCCCAATATATGAGTCATTTTCATGCTGAATGAAAGTGGTGAGATGATGGGTATGATAGTTCATCATTTAATTGAGTGCTATTGTTGAATCAGAGTGAATCAAAGTATGAATGACAACAAAAAAATATATAAAAGAAAAGGGACAGAGAGAGAATTTGTGTTAAAAGTCCTGAGTGTGATCCTCTGCACCACCGGATACTTCAAGCCCCAGTAGGGTTGCCCTCTAAAACATCTGTATGAAAAGGAAGTATAGTATTAACATGGCATATCCAGTTTGGTACCCAACATTTTCACATGAAAAGTGAAAATGGCAAGAACTATACTTTTGCTTCCACGTCTCTTCCGTTTTGTTGCTGGTAATGTTGCTATCTTTTACATAAAGATCTTGGAGTCTAGATGGTATTCTAAGAATATGTGCTATTCATGGTGCATAATTCTGTGAAAATCAGTAATGGTTTCTATCAATGTTGAAGCTACTAGGTAAAAACTGCAGTAGTAGATGATGACAATCATATAACTGAAGATGACTAGACAGGAAGCCAGGAAATAGGTAGATAAACTGTTTGGTAGATATGCTTTTCACTGTCCACAAACTTCACTCAACTCTGCTAGTTGCCAACACTGAGAGCCTCAGTATAAGGGCTGGGCTTGATGACCATGCTGACATAATAACTTAATCTCCTGGACATAGTTAAGTGGGCCAGTTGTAGATAGCTATTTCAAATTATTGTATACTTTTTCAATGAGAGAACCAATAAGACACAGAACTCTCAAATTAGGAGATATAGATTATTTATATATATATTATAAGGGATTGCTGTGAAAACTATATAAAGAACTCATGCAATTCAAAAATTTTTTAAAAATTACACAGAAAAAGTGCACATAAGGGCTGGGGAGATGGCCTAAAGGTCTGCAGTACATGCTTTGCATCTTGGAGCCCAGAGTTTTATCTCCAGCAGTCCGTGGAGAGTAAGATGTGGCCCACATCCCCAAAACAGGAATATCCCAAAAAGGCACAGATTTAAATAGTCATTTCTCCAAAGAAGACATAGAGATGTCCAGTTGACACATCAAGAGATGTTTTCTTTTTTTTTCTTTTTTTCTTTTTTTATTAGTGAAACACCATGACGTACAGTTATAGACTTACAAATTTTGTGCTTGGGTTTCAGTTATACAATGATCAAGTACCCATCCCTCCACCAGTGCCCATCCTCCACCACCACGGGTCCCAGCATCCCCCCCACCTCCCATCCCCCCCGTCCCACCCTGCCTCTGTGGCAGGGTATTCCCCCTTGTTCTCTCTCTCTTCTTTTGGGTACTGTGTTTTGCAAGAGAGACATTGAGTGACAATCATGTTTGGTCTATAGACTAATTTTAGCATGCTTCTCCCAGCCTGGGAGGGTCCTCACAACACCCTTTATTTGGTGTTCTCTAAGGGGTGTTTTCTTAAAGAAGTGAAAATTTAAAGATCCACTAAGGTCTCAACACCTCACATCTGTCTGATAATTAGTATGAAAAAGGCAGGAAATAACAAGCTTTGAAAAGGATAGTAAGCAAAAAAAGCCCTCATAGTTAGTTAGTGCAAGTGTAAATTGATATATCCACTAATGTAAAAATACTGTGAATATTACCTTAAAAATTAAAAAGAGAACTGCCATATAAATCAGCTATTCTACTACTGGGTGATTTATCAAAAAATATGAAAATAAATGGTAAGTAAAGCTATAGTTAACATAAGAATACACATGTCTTTTTGAATTAAACATATTTCACTGCACCATAATGCATAATAGATGATATAGGAATATATTTTGTATTCATAAAGTGAATGGATGAAAATGTGGCATGTGCATATATATTATATATACATACATTTAAATAGATATGTATATATATTCCCAATGGAATACCACTTAGTTACAAAAAAATAATTATTGCCATTAACAATAAGGGCATTATGCTAAACAAAATAAATGGAGAAAGATAAATGCCATATGATTTTGTTCATATGTGGAATGAAAACAAAGAATAAATCAAAGCCATTGAGCAAACTTAGAGAAACAAAGAACAGGTTGGTGGTTACCAAGGGAAGAAGAGATTCAAAATAGGTAAATTAGGTAAATAGAGTCAACTGTATGGTGGTGGATGAAAAAAGGACATAGGTGGTGATCATGTTCTAAATATATACAGATGTTGAATCGTAATGATTATCTGGGAAATAGAAATCAAAGTTATTTCAATAAGAAATGGTATTTTTAATTGCATACTTGTATACCTATAATTTTTATCTTTAGGGTATAAACACTTTCAGAAATTATATATTTTTTAAATTATCTTGAAAGCCAAAACTCAACTTGACACAGTAATTTTACTAATAAAGCACATATATGAACCAGTCTTTATTGCAGAAAATTCTCTTGGCATTGCATATCTAAAGTTGTGAACATACTGATTTCACCATTGAAAATACTCCTTTCTCCCTTCCAAATTTATCTACGTTCAGGGGAATAAAAAATATGGAATACCTGCCAACTTTTAAAATAAATTATATCAAGATTTTAAGAAGAGATTTCAAAGTATGGAATTGCAGCTGTCCTGTGATTTTTTTGCCAGAATTTGACCTAATACACATGATTAAGAGTGGGCTTAGAGCCAGAGAGAGAGCTCAACGGCTAAGCACTTGCTTTGCATTCAGGAGGCCCTGATTCAATCTCCAGCACCTATGGCCCCCAATTACTGCCAGGAGTGACCCCCAAGCAGAAAGCCAGGAGTAGCCCTGAGCACCACCAGATGTGGCCTCCCACTCCACCAAAAAACAAAAAATGTTTAATGACTTAGAATTTCCAGAAGTATTTATCCTGAGAAGTAGAATCCTTTGCAATTGGTCATGTTTCCTTTGTCTCTACTGCCTCTTCTCTTCTCCTCCTTCTCCCCTCAAAAAAAGCGCCAAAAAAAAAAAACACCATGTCACCAGTAGATACAAAACTGTAATGATTTTTTCCAAATTCTAGATAATTTTCTCAAATATTCCAATGCAATGTGCCTCTCTGAGAATTTAGATAGCAAGTTCTTAGTGTATAGTTTATAATGCAAAGCTGGAACACACACGCAGAAAAACAAAAAGTCACAGGGACTGAAGAGTACAGCAGGTAGGACCCTTGCATTTTTTAAATATATATATATATATTTTATTTTAATGAATCACCATGAGATACAGTTACAGACTTACAAACTTTCTCAACCATGTTTCAAAGAAACAACCTTTGAGTACCCATCTCTCCACCAAGCCAGGTTCAGTCCCTAACACCACATATGTGGTTGTGGTTCCATGACCAGGACTGATCCCTGAGCACAGAGCCAAAAGTTATTCCTGAGCACTGAGCCAATAGTGACCTCTAGCACAATCACTGGCTGTGCACCCCCCACACCAAGAAAAAAAATCCACAAAAGGGGTAACAGAATGAAGATGGAATCACTATGGCTAGTGTTGGCTGTGCTCAATCATTGTCATCCTCATCATAAATTATAAATTAGTTCTCATTTGCCAGATCTGGCCGGGCATGAGACAATGTAAAACAGCTTACGGAGAGAAATTTCCACTCCACAAGTCCTGAGTGACTCCGCCACTATGGAAATGCCATGTTGGAATGCCTATCTACTATTTAAGGAGACACAAGAATATGACAATCTTGAACTCAGGAAATTTGCATATAAGTGGATCAGCATGGGAAGTATCATGTTAAGTGAGATGAGTCAGAAAGAGAGGGACAGACATAGAAAGATTACACTCATTTGTGGAATGGGAGACTAACACCCAAGAATAGTAGAGATAAGTATCAGGAGGTTTGGAAGCCAAAGTCACATGCTGGGGGGAAAGGCAACTGAAATAGAGAAGGTATCACCAAGTAGAGGGTGTTTGGAGAGCTCACTCAGGATGCAAGATGCGTGCTGAAAGTAGACTATAAACTGAACACGATGGCCATTCAATACTTGCATTGCAGACCACAACACCATAAAGCAGAGAGAGAGTAAAGGGGAATGCGCCTGCCACAGAGGTGGAATGGTGGGGAGATGTGAATGGGAGGGATACTGGAACATTGGTGGTGGAGAATGGGCACTGGTGGAGGGAATGCGTACTTGATCATTGTACGACTGAAACGTAAGCACGAACGTTTGTAAGTCTGTAACTGTACCTCACGGTGATCCATTAAAAAATAAAAAAAAATTTTTAAAAAGAATATGACCAATCTAGAAACACTTGCCGGGTATTAATGTTTTCTCTTTCTTTCTTTCTTTCTTTCTTTCTTTCTTTCTTTCTTTCTTTCTTTCTTTCTTTCTTTTTTGGTCACACCTGGCGATGCATAGAGTTTGCTCCTGGTTCATGCACTCAGGAATTACACCAGGCAATGCTCAAGGGACCATATGGGATGGGATTCGAACCCGGGTCGGCCACGTGCAAGGCAAATTCCCTACCCACTGTGCTATGGCTCTAGCCCTAATGTTTTCTTGATACATCTTTATCTCCTATTAGAATTCAAACTTGCATACGACAGCAAGTGTCTTAAGAGAATGTCACATCAGTGGTTGCACACAAAGTGAATGTATGGGCATGAATACTAGCTGGCATTAATTTTTGTGCATTTTAGTGTTCTTTTATACTGAGGGGTAAGGTAAGGTTTTGCTTGTAAATGTATGAACTAAAACCTCAAATGTTTAAATCTTTACACAACTTTTATGATGAAGTTAAGTAGATTTTCACTAAGGTTTAACTCTTATGTACTCACTAGGTGTGTCACTTAGTCTCATTGTATTTTATGTCTTGCATTTCATTTTGTAGGTGGAGTCTCCCAAACTGTGCTCAGGGTGCCTTGGGGACATTCCCAGGGACACTCACCCAGCCAGTTCAATGCTAGGCCATGAGAATTTAATGCTGCTTGGGCCCTGCAATGTCATGGATTGAACCTGGATGATTTTGTACCCCCTAAACTCTAGGAGTCTTATTTTAAATGAATGTCCTGTCTTTAGTCTTTAAGATATAGAGTCCTAGGCCAGAGTGATAGTACAGTGAATAAGTCATTTTCTGTCAAGTGGCTGACCCAGGTTAAATCTCCAACACCCCAGTTGGTCCCTCCAGCCTGCCAGGAGTGCCCCCTGAGCAGGAGCCAGGGATAAGCCCTGAGCACAGCTAGGTGTGGCCCAAAATAAACAAAAAGAAAAAAATATTTGGAGGCAGGACAGTCCAGGGATTAATCACTTATGTAGCATGGAACTAATCAGTTTGATCCCTAGTACCGTATATGGTCACCATATATGGCAGGAGTGATCCCTGAGCACAGAACCAGGAGTAAACCCTGAACAATGCTGGGTATGCCCTCCATCCCCAGAAAGAAAGATTTTGAAAATCTAGATTAACTATTTTACCAAACTACCTGGATCTTACCCTTACTAGAACAAAGAGTTGTTTTATAAAGTACTTTTGTTGAAACTTTGGTACATTTACACAATGGAGTACTATGTAGCTGTTAGAAAAGACGAAGTCATGAAATTTACATACAAGCGGTACTACATGGAAAGTATCATGTTAAGCGAAATGACTCGGAAAGAAAGGGATAGACATAGAAAGATCGCATTCATCTGGGGAACATAAAGTAACAAAATAGGAAACTAACACCCAAGAATGGCCGAGATTAGTACCAGGAATTTTACTCCATGACTTGGAGGCCAACCACACATACTAGGGGAAAAGGGAGCTCAGATAAAGAGGACAACACCAATAAAGGTGTTGGGAGGATCCTCCCAGGATGAGAGAAGCATGCTGAAAGTAGACTATAGACCAAACACGATTGCCACTCAATGTCTCTTTTGCAAACCACAACACCCAAAAGGAGAGAGAGAACAGAGGGGAATGCCCTGCCACAGAGACAGGGTGGGATTGGGGGGATGGGGGGTGGGAGGGATACCGGGATCCGTGGTGGTGGGAAATGGGCACTGGTGGAGGGATGGTATTTGATCATTATATAATTGAAACCCAAGCACAAAAATGTGTAACTCTGCAACTGTACCTCATGATGTCTCACTAGTAAAAATTTTTTTTAAAAAAAGTACTTTTGTTGGGGATAGTACAGTATGTAGGTTACTTGCCTAGCATGTGGCTGACTCCAGTTTGGATTTCCAGCACCTATATGGTTCCCTGAAAGCCACCAGGAGTGATTTCTTACTGAAGAGCTGGGAGTAAACTCTGAGCACCACCAGGTGTGGCACAAAAGACAAGAAAAAAAAAGTAATTTTATTCTCAAAGGCAAACTTACATTTATGTAAAAGTTGCTAGTTGGAATAAGATCTTCATTTTATAAAATCGAATGACTTGTGCCATCTTGTAGTGCTTCAGTGTTCACTAATGACCCCACTGATAATTTTGCCTCTAATATTAGCTTTGTTTTTTAATTAATTGTTTGGTTAATTAGTGAAACAGTTTTCTCTACAAGTTCTATGGACATGTTAGGCCCGTTGCTAGGTGTGAAGAGTTCATGTACCTCTTATGTTGCCAGTATTTAGTGATAATTCGATGATAATATAAGCACACCCTTCCACTGGGATCTCTTAAGCAAGGGTTTATTACATATGGAATATTTATTATAAAAAGCATTAGGGGAAAAGAGAGAGAGGAAAGTTACTGAATTCATTGTCTTTGACCATGTTCCTTAGTATACAGTAGGCACTTAAATACTTGGAAAGAAATAAGTCTCATTAAATATAGGGTACATAAATACAGCAAGATTTTTTGTCCATCCATAATATCAATCCAGTTGTTTATAGTTAGGGAACTGAGAGGAAGCACAGGCTGTCTTTTCTCATTCAAATGGGACTGCATATGGCTTTCTTTTCAAAGTTGACCATCCTATCTCCCTATCTATCCACTGTCTACAGTCCTCACAATGGAGTGTGAAACTAAAGTAGGATAGTTGGTTCATTTCTGAAACCTGACTTTCTCCAACACAGTTAATTCACAGCTGATTAACTCTGAGTGATTTGCAGGTAGTATTACTTCCCTCTTTAATAACTGGGGAAAAAAAACAACAAAATAACATGTTCAGAGAAGGGATTTTACTGGTTATTCTCTGAGCTAGCAAGACAAATCTATACTACAACAGAGAAACTAGGAAAGCATAGTTTGATGCCTCTAATCCCAAATTGATACTTTTTTTTCCAAGTGATTTAATCCTAGGATTGTGAAACTAAGTGGATCTCTGAATTGGGATCAGATTTGTGACCTTGCTCTCAGAATTAAAGATAAGTTATTAACATGTAGTACAGTTACTTTTCTTCATCATTTGGTGGCTCTGTTCACCTATAAAATACTTTTGCAAGCTGTGTCCTTATTTGGAACTGACAATAATTGATCCAAATCTTGATAATATGTGAGGTCAATATTGGTATTAAAATAAAAGCTTTCCTTGAAATTTTCCTCAACTGTGATAAACATAAGTATGTTTTTTTCTATGCATATTAGCCAAGTTTATTATCTCCATTCCCCAAATTTCTTTCTAGCACAAGCATTTATGCTTATGAACACAAATAAATGAACCATTCTTTTAGTCTTTCTTTCTTTGATATTATTAAAAATGATACTTCCTTATCAGTGTTAAATAAACCATAAAATAGGCATGTTTTATCAGTTAAAATGGAAGAGTATATTAGATCTCTGACATTCTCTCTCCATGGGACTCTGGCTTATAGTCTCTGGTGCATAATTAGTATCTGGGAAGTGGCTTGGTTCCCAGACCTAGAGGATTCTGTTAGGTCTGAATGCATTTGAATTCCTTGTTCTGGAAATCTTTTCTAGAGGCTAAAAGCAAAGAACTATGGTCTCATCCTGAGCTATAAGTTGAGGTTCAAACAGGTAAGAATGATGTACTGTTCTCTATCACCAGGCAACTATTTCCATTGGTGAATACTAGGATAACTTAGGGACTCGAGCAGTCAAATGGGAAAAAATCAGAGAAAGAAATAATATAGGTAATTTGGTGGAGGGGGGAGGCAATGATTCAATCTTTTTACTTTACTATGAAAACATTATATTTCTTATGAATGGCTATAGAAATTTTAATTCAATATTTTGTCATTTCTATTTTATTACCTTGATAGTGAATTATTTTCCATATGTGACCCATTCTCCCTAATTTCCTAAGTTCAGGTTGGTTTCATGCTTATTAAACGCTGTAATGGCCAGCCTAGGTCAGTGCCCTTGGGAATACTAGGTAGGTGCATCTAGTAATATGGCATTTGTTGGCATTTAATATTAAGCTTGTTTAAATATGCATATATATATATACACTATGTTCATTCCAAGAGCAAGAGCAGCAGCACTATAGTATAATGTTAAGTATAGTTTCATAATAAGACATGTATTTTACAAAACAACATGAATTAAAGTCATGCTAACCAAGCCTTTGTTTAATTCATACCAGCTCATGCTTGGAGCATTTTAATTATATGGCTATATCAATTAGTCCATTTTATTACTTGTGGTTTAACATTATTAGATTTAGATTGTAATCTCTAATAATCATTTGTCTCTGACTTGTTAACTAGCTTATTGTCATTAAAATAAATTAAAATTATATTGTCAGTATACTTAGTTATTATCCCATAAGTAGTATAAACAACTAGATGAACTTGTGCCAGATGGTAGAATAAGCTCTCTTATCATGACTCATTTTAGTGTCAAATTATACACAGATCCAAAATACTAGAAATACCATGTGTTTTTTAATTTTATACATATTCAAAAGTAAATTTATTTCCTCACACTACTCAGGGACAAATCACTCAGTGTTTTATTGTGACAAAAGTTGTGACTGGGAAAATAATGAGCCATCTCAAAGTGCAATGTTAAAGTGTGGATCATACAACGTACAGTCACTGAGTATCAGTCTTTAAATCTTGGCTTGTGAAAGAAGACTGCAATTAGGTGTATCTAAGATCACAGAAAATTATTTACAGTATAATCAGGCTCTGTAGGCTGATCTTGTATTTCAGAGAGATAATATTTTGAAAGTTCTATTGGAAAATGTGTTTGAAAGCACATGCCACACTTTCCCTTGAGTCTGTGACCTTGCCAAGTTGTTGTTTTCTTATCTGTGGCAATTATCTAAGCTTACTGAGCACTCCAAGTTACACATTTCTACAAATTATAAACTGTTTTATAATAACAGAGAGAAATTTATTGGCCTTCTTTAAAATACCATAAATGCTAAGTGAATGCATAGCCCAGCCTGACTATAAAACATGTGGACTTTATTGAGGGGAGGCATTTGGGCCCAACCCAGGAGTATTTAGAGGCTGTTCTTGGCTGTATGGTCAGAAGTGACCATTCAGGAGGTGCTCAGGAGGCCACGCAGTGCTAAGGAACCTAAGCAAGGTCAGCCACACACAAGGCAACCTCCTGTATTATCTCTGACCTAAAATATGTAGACTGTAGACAGGTAAAAGTCATTTTAATTTTTACCAGATACAGGTTTATTTTTTTTTCTGATCTAAAAAAGACTCTTTTAGGGAGATTAGGTTACAATCAGGGGAGCGATAGCACAGCGGGTAGGGCGTTCGCCTTACAAGCGGCCAACATGGCCGACCCGAGTTCGATTCCTCCGGCCCTCTCGGAGAGCCCGGCAAGCTACCGAGAGTATTGGATATGCCAGACACAGTAACAACAAAGTCTCCAATGGAGACGTTACTGGGCCCGCTCGAGCAAATCGAAGATCAACGGGAGGGCTTTACCTTTACCTTTTACAGGTGGAGTAATTTTCCCTCCCAAGCCCCATGCCTGAACTTTTAGAATAATTTGATAAGCAGCAGAATAAAAATCTCAAAAGTACTGCTTTTGAGCTTCAGTGATTTCCCTTGGGCAGGCTCAAACTGTCACTCATGACATGGGGATCTTTCTAGAATTATTATTGTTGTTGTTGTCATTGTTGTTGTTTTGGGGGCCACACTCAGGGTACTGAGCTCTGTGGTCAGGAATTACTCCCAGTGGGCTCAGGGGATGCCAGGGATCAAATTGGGTCTACTGCGTGCAAGTGGGTAAGCACCTTACCCACTGTATACTCCAGCCCCCACTAACATTATTTTAGGTTTTTCATTTATGCCAGGCATAGAATATGGACCCAGGAAGCAATGGCCAAGCTTAAAACTGAGGGAAACCAAGTTTCTAGAATTTCTAATTACTTCTTGATTTATAGATAATGTTTGATGAATAATTCCTTCCCTTACAAAAATATCATTTGTTCTTTTCTAGAGAAAAGAATCTGTGGTTTATTCATTTTGGGGTCTTCAAAATACTTAATCCAGTCCCTCATACAGAAGGGAATCTCAATAAATGTTGAAACAGAAGTGTGTGCCAAGAGCAGTAATCCACATCCCTTTAATGTGATATAGGATCTTGCTCATTTTTCATAAGTCTTTTGTGGATAATTACTATATTTAAACTGAAGTAAAATAAAATACTCATTAGTAACTTTCAAAAACTATTGTACTCAATCACGAGTTTCTTAAAATTGGAACAATAAAGCTGTGGATACAGAGAAGGGTAAAAGAAATCTTGTTTTCTAGCATTTATTAAGAAAACAGAATCACTTCCCACATCAGCACGCTTCTCTTCCCACAAGCTGACATGGTTTTTCTGCAGGGATGACAAATGCAGAAATCCTGTTGCCCTGTATTTCAGTGGTCAGCTTTTTAATGGGAAGGGTTGTTGCTTTAGGGGGTTAACACAGTGGAAGATGGTATGTCAGAGAACCAGAAATAGATATGCAAGGGTCAGTTTTACTGAAGATGTATTTTCTGGACCTTTCTCAGAGTTGGTGGGCTGTGTGTGTGCACCTAAAGTGTAAAACCTTAGACATGCCTTTGCGTGTTTTCTCAAACTTTGGACATGCTCAGGCAGTAAGAAAGTAAACACTCTGTAGAGCAACATCTTTTCAGTAAAATAGGCTAATTATAGTACGTTAAAACCTTTACTTAATCTTCCTACAGTTATACTTTTAATGTGTTCTGTAAATGCAAACCTTTCCTCTGTTAATCTCTGATTCATTAATGGATTTCTACATGCTTATTAAGGAACACATGTATCATCCAGTAATTACTAATAATCTTCATTTATAGTACATTTACAAAGATCTCAGAAGGAGTTTTATTAGTTTCATTGCCACTTACTGTCATTATACAATATGCATTATCAATCTCCCACCCCTATAAAATGAGAGATTTGTTACTTTATAAAACAAAGTGAAGTGTCTCTCTTATGTCTTCACAAACTCAAATGTTGGGTCTGGGTGCTGCTGTCCTTTAGAACTGTATTGTCCTCAACTGTCCACTGCCCATTTTAACGCTGAGGAAAATGGAAAAGACAAATATCACCTATTGATACTATTTATTGGTGGCAACACTAGAATTATAATTGGGGACTCAGTCTATGTTTCAGTTCCCCAAAATACCTTACTTCCTTTAGCACAGAGATGTAATTTTTATGTAATCTGATCTATTCCATTTAGGAGCAAGACAGGTAGCGTTTACAATGTATTTGATGATAAAGAGTCCCCCTGCGTCCCCACCCTAAATCATCTCAGGACTTCCTACTAATTATTTGGTGGTAGAAATCTCTTAACAAGAGAGCTCTGAGAAATAACTTATCAAATTAAAAACCAGAATAAGGATTAATGATGCACATTTCTCTGAGAACCAAGCACTAGTTGTAGGTATTACAAGCAAGAGCATAATACTGGATAATGATCTGGACTTTCAAGTATTAGCTACTTCTAATACCAAGAGATGATGTTAGAAATGCAATTGACTTATTTCCAGGCCTTGCTTAGGATTCATGGCATAGTAGTGCCAAAAGTATGACTTGAAATGACTCCTCTCCACTCTCCTCCCCTTTATCTATCTACCCCAATAAAAATGCATAATCAGAGGAGAGAGTATTCAGAACAATGATTACCTGCCTTTTTGTTTGTTTGTTTGTTTCGGTTCCTGGACCACACCCAGCCATGTCCAGGGCTTACTCTGTCTCTGCTCTCAGGGACCACTCATGGTGGGACTTAGGGGACCATATGGGGTGCCAAGATCAAACCAGGTCAGCTCCATTGTAAGGCAAATAGCCTACTTGCTGTATTATCTCTCCAGCCCCACTACCCACCACCAATCCAAGTATTTGCAACTCAGTTTCTTAGTGTGTGTATGTGTGTCTGGAGTCTCCCAGAAATCTCCACCAGGTGTATTTCTTTTTTAATTGGGGAGGGGGGGTCACATCTAGTGGTATTCAGGAACCAAGCCTGGATCTGTGCTCAAGGATCACTCCTGGTGTTACTCAGGGGACCATATGTGGTGTCAGGGATCAGGGTCTGCTCACTGTCCTAGCTCTCCAGTTTGGGATAACTATATTTTAAGAAAATGATACAGGTTTCCCTTGCTCAACAGTTCACCTAGAGGAGAATTAATGTCTGATTATGGTATGATTTGGCAAGTTATTTTTTAGGTCTGGGAACACTTACCATTAATTTATATGGGAAAAAAATCTAGCATTCCCAGACCCCCGAAATAATGTACTAAGTCATATCATGTAGGAGCATTCTATTTTCAAATAGCAGGAGATCCCTATAGATGTAATATTATTTGGGGGACAAAAAGGCACTATAAAAATTTAAATTTGCACTCATCTTTCAGCCTTTAAGGCAGCAAAGTAGTTTTGTTTCTTACAAAATTATATATTTTTTAACGATCTCTTTTTTCTGGCATCACTTAAGACGTACTCAGATAAACTAATGCCTACAGCAGCATTTCAATGTGTGCTTAAAATAAACAAAAGGCTAGTTTAAAATCAAGTACTGCTGCTTGTAGCATACAAGTCAATAGAAAATGCTACAGTCATGCTTCTTGACAAATTTAGAGAAAACTATTAAAGTGAGTGACAAAAGTCTTTGGCTTTTAAAAGTGAGCTTGAGCCTTCTTTTTTGAATGTTGAATAGCAGTTTCATGTACAGTGTGAACCACAATTTGCCTCTAGCAGAGACAGGCTGTTCTTTCTGTAGGAGCCCATAGAGGCACTACTGTGCTCCTTGGCATCTCAATAGGTGGGCGCGGGCAGTGGAGGGTAGGGTCTGAGCCACACTCCATTCCCTGTTTTAATTCTGGCTAGCTGAATCTTGAGTGTTACTCCTTTGTCCATTTTGCCAGTTTGGCAGCAAACTTTCATTGTAATAAAAGAACTTGCTCAGATGGAGATTCCAGATGTGTCTGAGCAGCATTTATTAGGACAACGAAAAGGTCCAACCATTTCTTCTGAATACAATCAAGAGTAGTGTGGCTTTGCCTTTGTAATTTTACAGGGTTGCATTACGTAACTGGAAAATTGTGTCCCCAAACACAGAGAATTTGTGAACACAGAATACAGCTTGGAAAATGCTGATCTAAAGCTTCAATCCAAGATTGAAACCTTTTAAGTTGCTGAAATGTAGTGGAGAGGAAGAAGGAAATTGCTATTTTACATGATTGACCAAAATACACTATAATTATAACCAGTTGAAACAGATTCCATACAAGAACTGATAACTCTATGATCAGAATAAGTCATGTGTAGTAGAATTGAGGATCGTATGTACTTTCTCTCTAAAAAGTAGGCATGCTGCATGTGAGATGTGCAGCGAAGAGGGACTATTGACTGAACTTGCCTTAGCCTGGTTCAATGGGCTTCAGCATAGTAAAGAATGTCAGGAAGACTTTAGTGAGCAATTAATATTTACCAGGACTGCTCATCCTTTTACCTTGCCCTATAGCTCAGCTCACCTAATATTTTGATGTTGCTGCTCCTGTTTGTAATTAATATAGTGCCACTCATCAGTCAGCTCCTAAATGGAATGCTCCTCAAGGATTCCACTGACTGTCCTTGTCTGTTCTAACGTGGGTGGGTAGCAGTTAGTCATATATACACTGGTCACAAATAGCCTTCCTTTGCTTTTTCCTTCTCTGCATTCCAGTGTCTCACTTGGCAAATTTCAGTTAGCTACAATTCACCATCAAGAGAGATCACCTCTGAAAGAGTAATACTGGTGATTATTTAGTACTATTAGAACCCACTGACTGATAATCTGGAAAGTTATTCCTAGATATTATTCTTTATATATAGCAACTATCTATTGGCATATCTTCTTCACCTAACTAGAAGCTTCTAAAAGTAGGATTATGTTCCATTTCCCTATAGCACACCCTGCGAAGGTTGGAGTTTTAATACCAGTCTTCAAAAATGTATTAACTGAATGAAATAGAATTATAAATATCAGAAAATACTATTTTCTCATTCTGAAAATAGGAAAAGAATCTAGGTAGTGAAGTGCCTTGAGTTCCAATTGTGGTTAGATGACTAATTAATTCTTAAATAACCTTACCTAACCTTACAAAATGATAAAGGACCCTCTTTTTATCACCAAGCATGCATATATCATAGTCATAGCAGATGTCTCTAACC
Source organism: Sorex fumeus (assembly GCF_029834395.1). NCBI lineage: Eukaryota > Metazoa > Chordata > Mammalia > Eulipotyphla > Soricidae > Sorex > Sorex fumeus. The sequence continues at coordinate 58,303,164 of NW_026606155.1, forward strand.
CAGACAGTAAAAGAGGGCTAAGGTCAACTTTGTAGGCATTGGGTTTTCTGGGTGCTTGGACTTGGTGTCTCTGCTAACCTCTTTTTTGTTGTTTGTTTTGTTTTGAGGCCACACCTGGCAATGCCCAGGGGTTACTCCTGGCTCTGTGTTCAGGACTTACTCCTGGCAGGACTCAGGGGACCATGGGTATCAGCTGCACGCAAAACAAATGCCTTATTTGCTTTCTATCTCTCCAGCCCACCTCTGCTACCTTTTCCACAGTCCTTTCTAGGACCAGGGCCAGCTGAAAAGGCCAAATGTTGTATGAGCTTTGACTTATCTCCTAAATGATGTCCTTCAACCACACAAAGTTTCCTCCCACCCAGATCAACTCTGCACTTTCTGCCAAGTCATCTAACATCTGTCCTGAAGGAAACTTGGACTGCTACAGTGGGGATCTTTCTCCTCACTTCTCTTGAAAGAGCAGCTTTCTCTCACTGACCGTTGTTCAGCTCATTTCCCCACCTGGAATACTTCCTTCCGGCTTACTCTTTTTTGCTTCTCTGAATCCCAGAAGGACCAGTTCAGATCCCTTCTGCTTCCTGAAATTCATCCTGATCATCCACAGCAAATAGTAATTGCTCCCTAGATGAACACCTGGGCAACTCAGTACCGGTGCTACTTGACATTCTAGATATTTCTCATTATGTTGGGGTTTCCCCTCCGCCCCTTTGTTCCCCCACCACTACCACCCCTGCCCTACTCATATTGGTTAATTGTGTTTCTTGAGAGAAAAGAGAAGTTCTGTGTTTCGTAAAACCTGTAGGATCCTGTTTCATAGAGCATTTTATTAAAGTCTTGTTGGCAATTGTGGGGGAAACCATCTAGAAAGAAATTTGATGGAAACAATGAAAAATTATTACAAATAAAGAAAAAGTATAAGCCTGACCTTTTTTCCCCCCACATTTTATTTTATTAAAGCACCATGAACATGAATTACATAGTTATTCATAGTCGGGTTTCTGACATACAATGTTCCATCACATTGATCCTACCACCTGTGTCAACTTTCCTCCACCAGTGTACCCATGTTCCCTCTCCTAGCCCCAGTCAGGTCCAGCCTGCAATCTTGAAGCATATACTCTTATATAAAGGAAGATGTTTAAAATCATCTCGTTATAAGAACAAATATGCAAATGGATATTTTTGTACATGGAGTTTCTTTTTAAAATTATAATCGAAGTCTTATTTTAAAAATCATTATTTTTTCAGTTATTTGCTGTATAAACTTACATTTAATTCTCCTGTTATGTACTTTAATGAGTGTTAATTTATATCAAAAGTATCAAGTTTTCTTATCTACTTACAACAACCCAGAAATATCAAATATTATCAACCTAATCTGAAAATTTGATTTTTTTTTCAGTTCTTGGGTCACACCTGTGGTTCTCGAGATCTGAGCTCAGGGATCACACCTGATCGTACTCAAGGTGACCATATGTGGAGCTGGGAATGAAACATTGCATTATTCCTCATGCCCCTAAATAGAATTCTTGATGATAGGCAGAACTGTTTACTGTTATAAGCTAATGGTTATATACACAACCAGTGCATGTCTAGATCAAGGACAGTGGGATAAATGTAAGTAAGTTTGTTATACTGGGCCGTGATTTTCTGATGCGTTCCTTGCTATTTAAATTTAAGAACTGTATATCTTGTCTGGAAACAGAACTTCTGAAAAATGATTATGCTAATAGAGGTGTAAGTTTGACATCATGAAAGACAAATATCCATGTTATTTTAAATACTGACAATAGTATGAATGGGCTGTGGAATATTACTTACTGGTTTTAAGAGGAAGAGGGGTATGTGAGGGTATCATTTAAATATTTACTATAGAAGAAACGATTACACAACACACTTCTTTCATTTGCCACATTTCTCTTGCCTCCATTTGTATTTTGGTGTTATTTCTCACTCGGGTTCACATATGGCCGTCCTCATTGTTCTTCCCATCACTTGAATCCACATATCCAGGCAATTCATAGTTTTAGGGGGTTGTATGTGCCTCTGCTGGAAGAGTCAACTCCCACAAGTCAGTACAGATATTTTCCTGCTGAATCATATTCATATCTCTACAAAATCTAATACATCCAGCCTCACTTTCTAGTCTTATTATATATTAATTCACCCATTGCCCAAATGCTTTAAACAGAGCAAAATATTCACTTTTTAAAATCCACTTTGGACATAATTCTCTGAAGACCTAGAGCTATAATATACATATTTTTTTAAAAAATGGGATCAGAGTGATTGTACATCGAGTAGGGCATTTGCCTTGCATGCGGCCGACCTGGGTTTGATTCTTGGCATCCCATATGGTCCCCCAAGCACTGCCAGGAGTAATTCCTGAGTAGAGAGCCAGAAGTTAAGCCCTGAGCATAGCTGGGTGTGACCCAAAAAGCAAAAAAAAAAAAAAGAAAGAAAAAAAAAGGAAAGAAAACAAAACAAAACCACTATTTGCTAGAACCCAGAGAGATAGTACAGCAGGTATTCACTTTACTTCTTACTCATGGCCAAACAGATTCAATTCTCAGTACTACAAAGGGTCTTCTAAATTCCCAGAAGTAAGCCTTGAGCTCTGATCCAGGAGTAAGCCCTCAGCACAGCAGGTGTGACCCCAAAATCACATACGCAGGCTTGCTCTTCAAGCCTTTATTCTTCCTTGACTTCTTGTCTCTATGACGATGCTTGCTTTTTCCACTCTGGAGAAGCCCATGCTTGTGAGCAGAAAATAGAAAATAATTAATTTCAAAGGAAGTGAGAGTAGTTGTCATAAATCCTTTAGAAACAAACCTCAAAGCAAACAAAAAGTTAAGATTTTCATATTGAAAACCTTCAAATTTTTAAGCAGAGTGTTCTGATTTATGGCCATAACCCCCCCAATAAAGAAGAGTTTTTTTAAAAAAGAATTTAGCTTTCAAAAAGTGGCACCCATTTTATTGAACACCAACTATATAGAGAGCAGTGAACTTCTGTGAAGATATAGATTGCCCAAACTACCCAAAAGGACCAAGTCTGCTCCGTCATGAAGTAATAATAGCAAACAGTACCACAATACAACCCAACACTTGTTCTATGCACAGGTGTCTATGTACCAGAAAGAATTTTAGATTTATTATCAGAATTAAAGTTAGGCCATATTTGGAATTCTGCACCTTCATCTTTTGTGTTGAATTACCATCAAGGAGCACTAATTAAGATAAGAAATAGAGCTGCTTATTTGTTTCATATGCATCTTCAGATATTCGAATTCTATGTTGAAACAATCTATGACATCTGTGTATGCTTTTCACAAAAAAAGTTTAAACGCTCCAGGGTGCATCTGCTTGCTAAGAATGGAAACTCTTTGTGCAGTTTCTATTAAAGTGCAGAGAAATGTCACGATTGTAATGGTTGTAAAAATAAGGTAAAGATTATACAAAGCAAATAAATCAATGAAATCTATTGCAAAACCCAAAATATTTGATTAATCCAAAAAAGCTGAGTTTCCTAAGACATTGGAAAATAAGAAAGTCATTTGGCAAAATCCTTTACTTGATTTTTTTTTTTGGTTTGTTTGATTTATTTCTAGGTTCCAGATTCAAAGATGTGCAACTGATCCAAACAGTTACAAAAGCTTAGGAGACAGCTTCCGAATGATTTCCCGAACAGAAGGGTAAGCAGTTCCTCTTACAGTCTCTATTTTCAAATAGATATTTTAATATTTTATTTTATAACTTATTTTCCATATTTTTATTCTTAACAGAAAAGAATATTTATAAAGGTGATTTTCCTAAATTTCTGTGTTTTTTTCTGAATAATACATTTTAAAATAAATATAATGGAAGCTATCACAGAAGTAAATTGATGGTATTAATATTATTAGTTTAATGGCCAGAGGCACTGGTGCACTGTCCTCCCCTTGTTCATCGATTTGCTTGAGCAGGCCCAGTAACATCTCTGTTGTGAGACTTGCTGTTACTTTGTTTGGCATATCAAATACGTCACGGTAGCTTGCCAGGTTTTGCGGTGCAGGCGAAATACTCTCGTTAGCTTGCGGGGCTCTCCGAGAGGGGTAGAGGAATCGAACTCCACTCGTCCTACTCAGCCGCATGCAATTGCAAACGCCCTACCCACTGTACTATCACTCCAGCCCCAGAGGATAATTTTTAATTTGTGTCATTAAAGCTTCTAAGTTTTCTTAACTGGGGCTTTCTGATTATAATAGTGGCTTAATTTGATTCAGTATAAATAGAACCCGTATTGAATATGCCAAACACAGTAGCAAGTCTCACAATGTTAGTGGGCTTGCTCTAGCAAATCGATGAACAACGGGAGGACAGTGACAATGACACATAGTACCAAAGGCAATTCTTGTTTAAACTATGGTTTATGAATATTCAGGCAAGACAGATCCATGTCAGTTTTTGATATAAAATATTTAATTAAAAAATTTCTTAATAGTGCCCTTTGACCATTTCTCTTAGGTTAATTTTTCAATTGATCTGTGGGAGCTCAGTGTATATTCTAGGTATCATTCCTCTGAGTATTATATAGTCTGCTTATATTTCTCCCAATTTGTTACATCTTACAATTAGCATGCCTTAAACTTCTCAGAAGTTTGTAATTTTTAAAGATTGTGATTTTGTAATTGTACCTATCTTTTGCTTTGTTTGACCTTATTGTCAAATTTTTAAAAGAAATAGTCCTAACTCTAGATAAGAAATTTTTTCTAGTACTTTTTTACATTTAAATTCTTAATCCATTCTGGAAATTTTTCTAATGTACAACATGATATACAGAAATTAAATTTTATTTTCAAATGCTTGATCAATGGTCCAAACAACATTTGTAGGAACCTTCATCATTTATCCACTAGTTGTAAATGCTATCTTTTCATATATTAACTTCCACATGTATTCTGAATTTCCTGCTCTGTTTCTCCATTTTCTGTTTTTTCCCATTAGTAGATCTTTATGCTAGCATCATTCATTCTGCTTGAATTAGTTTACATTGTAAGTACTTAGGGAATATGTCAAACTGTGCCTATAATATAAAGTCTAAACTCCTTATTCTAAAGAACTAAGTTCTTCCTTGTATATCTCCATTTTTGAAAGGGGTGTTCTTTAAAACAGATCTACTCTAGGAACAGCAAATATTTGTATTCCCCTTATCTTTCATGCTATCCTTTTATTTTATTTTTCTCCATTTTGTTTTCTATTTCTAGTGGACCCACTTTTATAATACACCCAAGAAACTACCTCCTTTTCATTCAAGAGTCTCCTTGAGATTCACCCTCCCTGATCATCTTTTTTCTATCCCCTTTCTCTTCCAGTGTTTTTCTTGACCTGTGTACATTATATAAAACAGAGAATAAACAGCCAGCCTTTTTTATGCTCATTTATAGTCTTTATTCTTCTTCCCAAGACTGTTTCCTAAGGAAATAACTTAATTAGCTCTGTTTTGGGGAGGAGAGGATAGCCACTTCTGATGTTGCTCAGGATTTAATCCTAGCTCTGTGCTCAGTGATCACTCCTGGCAGTGCTTGAGTGAAGGTATACAATGTAGGGGATTACAAGGCAGGTACCTCAGCCTTTGTACTGTCTCTCCAGTCCTGAGTTTATATTTTTGATGCCTGTGTTTAGCACCGAGTAGAGATCCTCAGTAAGTTCTGAACATCTCAGTGAAAGTCACCATACAAATATCATGATGATGCAGAACAAAACAGAAATATGGTAGTTCTTCTAACAGATCACCCCAACTGACGTGAGACAATCATGATGACTGATGAAAAATTTTAAGTCACCTACTGACATAGCATCAGCAAATTACTGTTTCTGTTTTATTTTTGTTTGGTTTTCGTTCTTTTGGGGACCATACTCCACAGATTTGAGGACTTATTCCTGGTACTGCCCTCAGGGATCACTCCCAGTGAGGTTCAGGGAAACATATGAGGTGCTGGGGATCAAATTCAGGTTGCTTAAGTGCAAAACAAGTACCCTACTTGCTGAACTATAGCTCTGGCCCACTGTCAGCAAATATCTGCTATTTCCCAGTGATGTGGTACCAAAGGGCTACACATTATAATGTGATATATGACCATTGCAATCAAATTAATTTCCATCTAATCCAAAATATAACTAAATGATCATATATTATGTAAAGCATAAAAGTGTTCCTTTCCAATAAAACTGTATCAGCATTTCCCCGCTCTGTAAGCTGTACCAGATAGCTCAGTATTAGATGTGGGAAACTTAGATCCAGGCTCTTCATTTTGTGTGTGTCCTAGGAAAGTATTTGATGATGTTTCTGCTTTGGTATCAAGTAATATAACAAACATACAGTATGTGTGGTCCTTGCTTAGTAAAATTGGCCTTTTCCTAGATTGTATGTATAATTGCTTCTAGAGTAAATTGGAATTTTTTCTATAATGTCTTTTAGATCTAGACATGTTGTTAGCAAAATCCAGAGTTTTCTAGTTGTAGAGGCAGAAATATTTGTAGAATAACAAAAGAAAGGGCTGACTATTACTTTTGATATGGTGTAAGAGCATTTCATAGCCTTAGTTTGAAAAACAAAGAGAAAATCTTTAACACATGTGTTGATGTGAATTTTTCATTTCGTAAAGGTAGTTCTTTTTTATTTTATTATTTAGCTTTTAGAGGATGTTCAGCTTTTAGAGATAAAATTTTTCTTTTCTTCACTTATGTGCAGGAGGACTATTTGGCTTGTGACCTAGAGGAAGCCCACATTCAGCCCACATGACTCAGCCTAATTAGGAGAATTCATATCTCTTATATATTTCCCTTTATCCTGCAAGCTGGGATTTTGAAAGGTGTTCCTTTTCTGTTGTTTAAAATGTGTAGTGTCTGTTATAGACTTAGGATCTGCACAGATCTCCCATTTCTAGCTGTAAGGGAGTGAGGGGTGCTCCCTCCCATCCTTGGAGATGTACTTTTCCTTCCTCTCTGCAGAGCCCACATTTCCCAAAGACAGGATCTCAGTTACATGGGTCCAAATCCTTTTACTATTTTAAAATTGCTTTTGTTTCTTCAAAGCATAGATTCATTGTCCTTTCATTAAGGGCTTCTTTTCCAAATCAGCGTTATGGAGGTGAATTTCAGTTTAAAAAGTAAAGGCTGACCAAATTCTGGGTAAGGATTCCTATTATATGGTCTCATCATCTTTAGTTAGCTTTTACCAGAGAGAGGTAGAGGTCAACAGTGTTCTCTCTACCAAAGAAGGGAGAACTCACAGGGAAGGAATTTGTTACCATTGAGGAAATACTTCCATTTGAGCTACAATTCTTTGCCTTTTTTTCTAATTCAACAAAAATAAACAGGTCTGTCTTCCATGACACTGAGTACAGAATATATTAAGGTACAATCTAGTTGATGAGGTAGCCTTAAACCAAAAGGCTCATTTTGTACCATCTCCAGGCAAACACTGACTGCTATCTTTTTCCACCTTGTTGTTCACTGATCTCTCCACACTACTCTTTGCTTCAGAAGGTCTTATGAAAAGTTTTTTTCAGTCTCTTTTGTGATTGTCCTTCCTTTAAAGAAAGTTACTGAGATGTTCACTGATGAATCAGGAGATTATAAATGATGCTAATTAAAATCAGAAATTTCCTCTCCCTCTACCTCTTCAGAAAGCTCCAACTCGCCATTCTTCCTGAAAAAAGAGTTAAAAGGAGCTGAGTTAAATAGAATTAAATAGAGCTTTCCAGTGTATTCTGTATCACTGAGAAAATGAAAAACTGCTATTTCTTTTCTTTAGTGTATAGGTACTAACCTAAGGACTTTGGTCATAAACTTTTCTCAATACAACAGATATCATTATGAGTATATTTTGCTGGTTGAAGATTTTAATTTTTATTAGATACCATTATTTTCAAAAGTTTTGATAAAGTTTCAGGCTTATAATGTTTCAACTCCAATACCACCACCAGTGTCAATGTTCCTCCACAAATGTCCTCAGTTCCCCTCTCTCCCTGTCACCCACCTCCATAGAAAAATCAATTCTTAAATATAATTATCACATTTTTACAGTTTTGATGTTTACCACCACCTCACTTCTATACCACAAAATTATCCAAGGACCTGACCAATGGACATCATCTCTCTTTTTCTCTCCACTCTCTGCAACTCCACCTTTCTTTAACATCCAAGTTCTGTAATCTAGGGCCAAATTTGCCCACATTTTATACTTTCCATTGCCTTATCTTGCTATTCTACAAGCTATAATTAAGTGAGAATATCAAGTATTTGTCTGTATTTTGTCTGAAGAGCAGAAAATTTAAATAATGACATCAGACAGATATTAATGTCATACTATGACTATTTTATTACGCTATATCACCTTACACTAAAAACTGAGTTTTCTTACTTGCCGAATGAAAAGAAAAAACAATATAGAAACAAAAATTCTAACTCCTTAATTTTTTAAATAGCTATCCTAAAACTTTTAGCATCCCTACCCTCACACGGCTGACCCAGGTTCCATTACTCCATCCCTCTCAGAGAGCCTGACAAGCTACTGAGACTATCCTGCCCTCATGGCAAAGCCTGGCAAGCTACCCGCGTCGTATTTGATATGCCAAAAACAGTAACAAGTCTCACAATGGAGACGTTACTGGTGCCTACTCAAGCAAATCGATGAACAACAGGAGGAGAGTGCTCCAGTGCTTCCCTCAAATCACATAGCAATTTAAAGTAGCTTTCATCTCTTCCTCCAACTACCCTCACTAGGCTCTGGAAAACTAGCAGATGTTGAGTCCACAAAATTTTGACATTTATGAATCAACACCACAAACCTGTGACAACTCCAGACTCCTAATCCCACTGGTTCCCTCTCCCTAGCTGAGAGCACTGTATCTCTGATGAGTTCATTGCTTACTGTCAGCCTGCTCTCATCCTGCATGCTCCTCAGTTTTCTTACAAGAACAATTCTTGGGCATTGGTTTGCCCAGGGCAAAAAAAGCTAGGAAACAACTAGGTCAGATTAAACTTTGTTTCAAATGAGAAACATGTTGATTGCTGGTGCCTTCAGAAATATGGTATTCTTCAAAAAGTATTACTGTAGAAAATATGTGGTTACATTTGGGGGGCATTTGAACTGTGTTTTGTTTCACGATTTGTTTTCTGTAACCACTGATGCTGCCCCAAGTATCATCTTACAATCAGACCACTTGGTGATTATAATATTTTCTAGTTAAATGACATTTAAGGCCTCGTTTTATGAGCTCCAGCGTAATTGGCTAATTTGGTAAACTCCAGATGTGTGAGATAATGTGCCACTCGTTTAAGTGCCTTTCAGACAGCATGAATGGCACAGCCCCAGGAGGTATAATCACTCCCTCTTGTTTTCATTAAGAAGGGGAATGAGTGGCTTGTGACACAAAGAAAGCAGGGTGCCTACTACTCAAAATCAACAGCAACCTAGCAAGATTTGGACGTTCTCTTTGTACAGGTAGATCCATTCTACCATTCTTTGTTAGAAAGCCATTCTTTGGCTTACCTAGTGTCTTTGTGGGTCTATGTATTTAAACTGTGTCTTATTTAACTGGTGTCTTAGTGGGACTACTTTATCTACTTAACTGTTCTCTCGGTTCATCTACTTTAGGAGCTGGTGATATGTCTCCATAGAAAATCATATGCCTTGTATGTATGAAATGTGAATTCCATCCCCACATCACACAACACACACAAATATAGTAATAAAATAAAAATAAGCTTAGCCAATCTAACTTAGTTGGGTGGTTTTTAAAGTATACTCTGAATTATAAAGACTTGTCCCAATAGATTATAGGGTAGTCTGAGTAGACTATTCCTATCCCTTACTCTCATGTGGAAGTGAAGAGAATACTGGGTTTGAGAGACAGTGGAGAGAGTGGAGAGAGGAAATAACTCTTCTTCCCGAGGACTGGAGTTATTTGAGAAATCAGAATCCTTACCACCTAAACCATGTTCCAACTTCACAAGGCCTAAGAGTGACTGCAGATATTTTTTTCTTTCCTCTTTATTTCCCCTTCATTATCCCACAGTAACCAAATCAAATCATCTACCTGGTATGGCCAAGCTAGAGGGGGACAAGAGGCACTTGGCATCACTATTCCCTGGATCCTGGGGCTGCTTCCTCTGCCTGATTATATATCCAGTGGAGTTCACATAGAGCCAAGACACGGGTCACTGTGTGCTCACTGCCACTTAACCAATGCAGAGTTTTCACTTAGATTAATAATTACAGACTGTGCTCTAAGCAGAAAATCTGCAGTGCAAATTAATTGTGTGTTTTTTTCTGGGGTTGCAAGCCTTGGTTTACTCAAGTAAATTCCTTTGTTGGTGGGTGCCAGATGTGCACTGTGATTTCTGTGATGAGTTTCCTGATGCCTTGAGTGCCTTCCCTACCCTACCTTTTTGTTTTGCTAAAGAGGTTCTTCCTAATACCCACCGAACTTTTCTTGAGTGCTACTGTGTTTTAATTTGTTCTGTTTTCAGCTTTATTAACACTACTTCCACTACCCAGCCGTCGCCACACTCCAGGACGCTTTCTGGACCCGCGCGGCCGCAAGCGGCCGCGCGACACATCATAAGACACTAAATACCCATCTTCTGGAATTGTCGTACCATATTTGATAGGGTTCAAATATGGTAACACCTACAAGGGTGATTAGAGGCCACCCCAAAAGCCTCTATACCTCTCGGAAAGACTGGCAAGCTACCGAGAGTATTCCGCCCGCACGGAAGAGCCTGGCAAGCTATCCGCTGTGTATTCGATATGCCAAAACCAGTAACTACAACTGGTCTCATTCAATTAGTACATAACATTGTATAAATTTAAGATGTACACTATGAGATAATACACAGATGATTGTGATATATAGTACATCACATCACATAATTACCATTTTGTGGATTACAACTACATAAGGATGTTGATAGAGAGTCTGGGGCACTTTTATGGGGGTGAAGTATGCTAACTGCACATCCAATCAATAAATGTCAAAACCATTATAACAACTGACCATAACCACCACAATTAGAAAAAAAATACATGAAAAGAACATTGGAGATAGAAAAATATTTCCATTTAGTGTATTGAGAATATTTAAGTTGTATTTAGTGTATTGAGAATATTTAACTTTCTTACTTTCTTAATGACCTTCAGGTGTATAAAACAATACTGTTAACCGTAGTCACATTAGATTTCTGCTCCCTTGCTGTGATGTGGTTATAAGGAGAAAAGCAGAACATATTAGCTATTCTTGCTCCCACACTTCAGAGTTCAGCTCTGGTCTATCCGGGCTTCTTAATACTGGTACCAATGTCCTTTTTAGCTTGGGATTAGGTTTGGAGAAATGAACTGTCCTTCACTGTCCTCCCGTTGTTCATTGATTTGCTCAAGCGGGCCCAGTAACATCATCTTTGTGAGACTTGTTACTTTGTTTGGCATATCAAACACATCATGAGTAGCTTGCCAGGCTCTCCAAGAGGGGCGGAGGAATCTAACCTGGGTTGGCGGGGCCGGCTGCATGCAAGGCAAATGCCCTACTGCTGTGCTATTGCTCCAGCCCTGGAGGAAGGAACAGAAATGAAAATTTGGAGAATAGCAGATAGTGAATATGTCTGATATGTCTGCTGAGTGATGTGTAGACCAGTGAACTGGTTCCAGTAATTTGAAACCATTTCTTGTAAGCCACTCCTGTTTTAGAAAGAGAAAAGTTATCTCAATTCAGGCTTAGGCTCACTGATATTATTCCTGAATAATCCTTTTAAAAATGATTTACTGATATAGTCACAGATGGTGCTTATAAATTTCGAATGTTATAATATATCTGATTTCTTTCCCAGAAACCTTTTGCTACATGGTTAAGAACTAAAGACTGATTATTGAGCAATTCATGGTTGAAAACGAAAGGATGTGGTTAAGAAAATACTAATAGAGAACAGAGAATATCTTCATTCAATATTTAAAAAAAAACAAGCATTGAACATTTGCCATATTATTTTGCATGTATATTTTCCCAAATTATTTTATGGTACCACTAAGGCAAATAGTTGTTGATTTAAGCTCTGTTGGACTGTATAGTCCTCTTTACATTCAGAGAGCAGAAAATGAACAGTCAGTGTTCAGGCAGCAGCATCCTCTTGCTTCTATGTACTAGAGTTCTGTTTCCTCCTCTAAATCAGAGGTCTTTTGTTCTGCCCACAGAGTGACCTTTAAAATGGTTTCAGCTCCTAGATTTCCCTCCTGTCATCACCACAGATTGCTAGCTGACAGTCACACTCCAACTCCCCCAGCCTCTCACTAACAACAGTTTCTGACTTACTGACCGGCCTTTGGCAAGGATTTAAGTGTTGCCAAAGAGTAAGTGAAAACGTTTGCAGTGATGTCAGCCCGTCAGCAAGACCTGATTAAGAGACCAAACGGCTTCTCTCAGCTCACTGTGCTGACAAGAGGAGAGGAAGACCAGTTGTTTGTGTGGAAGTAGTTGTTTTTTGGGAACATTGCTGTCTCAATTTGGTGCCTGAGTGAATAGACCCCTGTTTGGTTTTGGGGATTTTCGGGGGGGGGTTGCATGTTAATGATTGGGGAGGTAATTTCATAATCAAGGGGAAATGTTCAGTTGGAAATGCCTTCAAACTTTTATTTTGACTTATTCTGGATTTCTACCGCAGGGTGAAAAATATGTATATACCAAAACCATAATTCCTTTTCTAGTGGTTGTTAAATGAAACATTCTCAGATGTCAATAAGATAGAAAATTTCTTTAAAATTCTTTTACTTTCGTATGATTCTCATTGTAAAAAATAGCTTATGCATGATTTGACATAGGCAAGCGTAAATTAATGAATTTTTTTCAACGTGATTTATTTCAGCTAGTGTTTCAAATATACAAAAAAAAGATATTTATTGTAAAGTCTCTTATTTCTGGTCATATGAAAATGTAATTCATTTCCTTTTACTCAAAATGATAAAGATTACATGGAGTTTAAGTATTCTATAAGATAGCCACCTCTGGCTGGCACCAATAATCTCATCATTGGCCACCATCCAGAGTCATACGTCCTTCTCTCTGGGAAGAAAGCATTAACCTGACACTCGCTATAACCATGCTGCCGGACCCACACCAGGCTATTTTACTCTGGGTGCTCCAGACGCACACCATCTATACTCCAAGCACCACATTTGATAAGGTTCAATGTAGGAGGCAACCAATCTTAGAGAGAAATACTTTTTTACGTATATATACATACACTGAAGCACAGAACGTTCAATCTCTAACAATATGTTAGTGCTCTCTAGAAAGGCATAACATGGTTATGCCCCTGGGTGAAATACAGCAATCTTCACACTCTTTCCTCTAAGGACATTTTTTGTAGCATTTTCAGCAATTTCTCATAACAAACATTACAAAATATATTATTTCAATTCTGCTTTAGGGCAGGAGTTGGGGTTTGGGATGGAAACATCCTAAATATGGTGGGAAGGTGTAATGGTGGTGGGATTGGTGTTTGAATATTAAATGTAATCAAATACTGTGAACTACTTTATAAAATAAATTTTTTAAAAAAGTATTTTATAACACATTTAAGAAGTTAAAAGCATTAGGGGCTGTAGTGATAGTACAGTGGGTAGGGCATCTGCGTTGCATGCGGCCTACCCAGGTTTGATTCCCAGCATCCCATATGGTCCCCTCAGCATTGCCAGGAGTTATTCCTGAGTGCAGAGCCAGGAATAACTCCTAAGCATCTCCAAGTGTGACCCAAAAAGGAAAAAAAAAAGAAATTAAAAGCATTAATTTAACCTCTAATAGCTTGCTTATAGTTAATAATGATACATTTTCTTTGGGCTGGAGTGAGAACACAGCGGGTAAGGCATTTGCCTTGCACACAGCCTACCCAGGTTCAATTCCTCTGTTCCTCTCGGAGAGCCTGGCAAGCTACCGAGAGTATCCTGCCTGCCTGGTAGAGCCTGGCAAACTCCCTGTGGTGTATTCAGTATGCCAAAAACAGTAACAAGTCTCATGATGGAGATGTTACTGGTGCCTGCTCGAGCAAATTGATGAACAACAGGAGGACAGTGCTACAGTGCTACATTTTCTTTGTAAATCCAGTCCTCCCATTGTTCATCGATTTGCTCGAGTGGGCCCAGTAACGTCTCCATTGGAGACTTTGTTGTTACGTGTTTGGCATATCGAATACATCACGGGTAGCTTTCCAGGCTCTGCTGTGTGGGCGAGGTACTCTCGGTAGCTTGCCGGGCTCTCCGAGAGGGGCGAAGGAATCGAACTTGGGTCGGCCATGTTGGCCGCTTGCAAGGCAAATGCCCTACCGCTGTGAGAAAAATATCAATTCTGAGTTTTCACTTGATATCTTTTACTCAGTTACTTATAAAATTTCAGTCAGTTACTATTTGGGAATCTTTCTGGTCTCAGCATTAAAAATGGTATTTTCAGCTTGAATTTTTTTAATTGGAGTAATAATGGTTTTCAAGACTATGGGTGTAGATAAATTGGTTTACAAGAGCATAAATGTGCCTATCCCAAAGTGCCAATGTTCCCCCACCATGTCCACAAGACCCTTTCTACCCACTCCTCCCTCAGTTTTCTCATAGGAATCTAAGGACTATTTATCCTAGACATTGTCTATTCCCTTGCTTTGTTTCTTTCAATAAAACTTATGACTGAGGTTATTAGGGAGTCGTTTTCTCCTTTAGACTTTTTTCACTTAGGTTAACACCCTTCATGTAGCGAAAGACAAAATTCATCATTTTTTATAATTTAATAGTATTTCTCCGTGTATATATACCATAATTTCCAACCACTCATCTGTTGTTGGACACTTCAACTGTTTCCAGATCTAAATTACTTTAAGTCATGCTGAAATGAAAATAGATGTTTATGTGTCTTTTAAAATCAGTGGTTTTTTGTCCTTGGGATAGATACCTAGGGATGGAATAATTGGATTATTTGCTTGTTTTCTTTAAAACCTTTTTGGAGAAATATCTACTGTTTTCCACATAGGTTGAACCAATTTATAATCCTACCAACAGTCAATGAAGGTTCTTTTTTCTCTACTCTTTGCAACACTTGTTTCTGGCTCTTTGATATAGGCCATTCTTTTGGTGTATGATATCTTATCATTTGTTTCACATTTCCCTGGTAATCAGTGATACTGAGCATCAATAGTGTTTATTAGAAATTAATATGTCTTATTTGAAGAAGTGTCTGTTCAGCTCTTCTCCCTGATTTTTATAGGGTGTCTGTTCTTGTTGTTGAGTTTTGCCAATTCAGCTTAAATTTTTTACTCATCTTGTAGCTTTAGCTTTACCTTTATTCCAGATCTTTCAGGTGATTTGAAACTAGAGAAAATAAAGTTCAGATTACTATCATTAGAACAATGGTTACATTCAAAACCATTGATGACATTTGACTCTTTGTTGCTTATAAAATACATCTGTTTATATTATCTCACTTGATGATCACAGAATCCTGGCAAATAAGAAGATGGCAAATGTCATCATTTTCTGATCAGGTCCCTGATGAGATATTAAGGAACTTGTCCCAACTGATAATTGTCAGGGCAGGGATTCATCCAAGGTTTTCTGCACTTTTCCTACTCCCTACCCTACCAAGATAGATAGATAGATAGATAGATAGATAGATAGATAGATATAGATAATATAACAACGCCTAAGATTTATACTATGCCCATTATAGATTCAAAGCATTCTCACATGTCTCATTTCATTTGGCTAAAGAGCATCTGGAGGAGATAGGGAAGAGATGTTTTGGTTTTTGTTTTTCAGTGTAGTCGTACTGCTTTCTACCCACTCCTCCCTCAGTTCTCTCATGCTATTTATTCAGCATTTATTCAGCCATTGACTAAGGGACGAGATTAAGGTTTTGATTGATTACATTCCACAATTCAGAAAACCTCAGCACAAAAAAGTTTAGTGAGGTTCCCAGAATAATATTTGGAGACTAGATTGTCACCTAAAGAGTAAGTTAATTTTTAAGGAATCTTGTGCAAAATAAATTGGACTAAAAATATATTCAGACACATGGCACCAACATCTCATGAAACCAAGTTAGAGGTCTATGATTCTTAAGACAGAGCAATCTCTGAATGGAAGCTATAGGATATAATTTAAGGCTAGGACTCATTGCATGACCTTAACTCAGTTATTTGACCTATTGGTGACTTTTCTTAACTCAACTTAAACATGGGTAGTAACAAAAAAAGTTTCATGAAATATGAGTTAAGGCACTTAACCAGAGTTCTTTGAATGAATTGTCCTATGGGGTGAAAATCATCATATGATTGCAATATATGTTGAAATATGTGGTCACCAAAACCTATAACAGATGCCAGCCATATGCAGTGGCTTTGTTCTCCTGCTGATAAATACTATATTCATAATTCTTCTTGTCTGGCCACAGACAACTCATAGTAAAACAAAGCCTGGGTACTAGATTTCTATTCAAATAATCTCAGGAGTAATATAAAAAAGAAATAAAGTATAAGATGAGTTTCAGGAACTCTTCAAGAGAGTTTGTTTATGTTAGATGAATGAATTCTTTAATCTCTTTATGTAAAGCATCTCCTATATTAGAAGAATCAAGAGCCAGTATGAGCAAAAAGAACATGCTCTGATGTCATTGTAAATTTTTATTCTTTTTAAGCTTTTATTTAAACTTTCAAAATTCAAATAATAAAATTTCCCGACCTTGACACTATTTAGAATGCAATCAAGATTACAATAATTTATGATTACAAAAGTACTGTAATTCACTAAACAATAGGACTATCAACAACTAAATATTTCACTTCATATGAAGTATGTGTAAAATTCTAATAAATACTTCCTAAGCACTTGTTTTTTCCTTAACCCCCACAATATGCTTCTGTTTATTTTACATCAGTGTTTACCAATGCAAGTGCTTCATTTTTGATAATTTAAAGTAGATAAGGGGGAAGCTGAGAAAAAAAAACTTTCTTTCTGAAAAGGAGGTGACGACCTAAGTTTGGAATCTTCTGTTCTGTACCTATATTTATCAACTGCGGCCTCAGAAACCTCCACTGACCTCCTACACTTTACCACAGAATCTGATATACTAATGATTGTAAAACATACTATCATTTTTTCATACTGATTTTTTCTAATTCGGGAAGGATTTAACCATAGATATGAATGTTAGTGGAAAAGAGAAGTTTTGCATTACTTTGTATAAATTTTATTATAGGTGGCAGCCTAGTGATAGCCAAATTATGTAACCATTATAATCACAAACAATTATTTTCACAATCCATATAGTAAACCTCCACTAAGATGGCCCCCAAGAGCCCCATTACCTGGTACTTATACACTTATTATAATCTCCTCCTTTTAAGCATGGACTGGGCTTACTGACTCTTTATCCGATGAAGAGAATATGGCAAAAGTGAAATGTCTCTTTTGATATTAGTATAAGTAAAAACGTGATTTCTATTTTGGAACCTCTCTCTTATTCTTGTTCTCTTGGGTTAATATTTTGCTTTGAGATAAAGTGTCCTAGACTGAAACTCATGTGGCAAGAAACAGAAGGTAGTTCCAGGCAGGAGCCGGTGAAGAACTAAGCTCCTCACTGCAGCAACACCCTGGGAAGAAATGAATATTATCAACCATATATGAGCTTGGAAATGAATTGTCCACTTGTTAAGTCTTCAGAGGAAGTAAAATAACCTTGTACCTGAAAAGCATAAAGACCATGTTACTTAATGTTAATTGCAACAACCAAGTTATTTTGTGTTAATAATTTTTTAATGTTTAAATAATAAAATAATTTAACTGTAGAAAATAGACCTCCTGTGGCTGGAGAGATAGCACAGCGGGTAGGGTGTTTGCCTTGCATGCAGCTAACCCCAGTTCGATTCCCAGCACCCCATATGGTCCCATGAGCACTGCCAGCACTCCTGAGTGCAGAGCCAGGAGTAACCCCTGTGCATCACCAGGTGGGACCCAAAAAGCAAAAAAAAAAAAGTGTTGAAAAAAGAAAATGGACCTCCTACCCAACTAACAGTTTGACTGCTACCTCATGAGAGACTTTGATAAGGATACATGGAGAGCTATGTCTAGGTCCCTATGCCACAGAAATTATGTAAGATAAAAAATAGTAACAGAAAAATGAGTTATACATAGTAGTTAACTGTAGCACTGTAGTACTGTTGTCCCGTTGTTCATCAATTTGCTCGAGCAGGCACCAGTAAGGTCTCCATTGTGAGACTTCTTTTTACTGTTTTTGGCATATCTAATACGCCACAGGGAGCTTGTCAGGATCTGCATGCAGGTGGGATACTCTTGGTAGTTTGCCAGATTCTCCGAGAGGCATGGAGGAATCAAACCTGGCTGGGCCACTTGCAAGGCAAACACCTTACCACTAGGCTATCGCTCCAGCCCAGTAGTTAACTAATACAATATAAAAAACAAATATAAAAAATTTGACATTATATTTTGGGGGGATACTCTAAATCTTTTGGTTTTGGTCTCTCAACCATTATCTTATACAATATTATCACCTGCTGCAATGAACAAACAAGTGCAGATGTCACTTCGACTATACATTTTTGCCTCTCTGGGATATATTCCCAGGAGTGGTATTGCTGGCTCAAATGGGAGCTTAATTTCTAAATTTTTGAGAATCGTCCATACTGTTTTCCAAAAGGGCTGAACCAGTCGGCATTCCCATCAACAGAGAAGGAGTGTTCCTTTCTCGCCACATCCGCGCCAGCATCGGTTGCTTTTGTTCTTTTGGATGTGGGCCAGTCTCTGAGGTGTGAGATGATATATCATTGTGGTTTTGATCTGTATCTCAAAATACAATAGACAGAATCTTACAATAGCTAGAATCTGGAAAAAACCTGAGTGCCCAAGAACAGATGACTGGTTAAAGAAACTTTGGTACATCTACACAATGGAGTACTACGTAGCTGTTAGAAAAGATGAAGTCATGAAATTTACATACAAGTGGTACTACATGGAAAGTATCATGCTAAGTGAAATGAGTCAGAAAGAGAGGGATAGACATAAAAAGATTGCATTCATCTGGGGAACATAAAGTAGCAAAATAGGAGATTAATACCCAAGAATGGCTGAGATCAGTACCAGAAGGATTACTCCATGGCTTAGAGGCCAGCTGGGCATTCTAGCGGAAAGGGCAGCTCAGATAGAGAAGGGAGCACCAAATAAAGGGTGTATGGAGGATCCTCCCAGGAGGGGAGATGCATATTGAAAGTAGACTGTAGAATGAACATGATTGCCACTCGCTGCCTCTTTTGCAGACTGCAACACCCAAAAGGAGAGAGAGAACAAGGGGGAATTCCCTGCCACAGAGGCAGGGTGGGATGGGGGGCATGGGTGTGGGAGGGATACTGGGATCCATGGTGGTGGAAAATGGGCACTGGTGGAGGGATGGGTATTTGATCATTGTATAATCGAAACCCAAGCACAAAAATTTGTAAATTACAACTGTACCTCATAGTGTTTCACTAATAAATATTTTTTAAAATTTACAAAAAAATATATTATCACCTACAACTTAGATTCAAGACCTTGAGACTAGCTACTACTCATGAAGCAAATTTTCTGTATTTTTTCTCAGACATGCTCATTATCTAAATAAAATATTTTAATTTATCCAGCTATGAAAATTCTGGCCATTCAAAAATGCCAGTTCATAAGCCAGTTTTCTCTTTGATACCTCTTTTCGTCATCAAAAATGGGAATAATGTTCTTCATCTTTTTAATTGTCATACTTCTCCATCCCTAATATTTCTCTATGAAGGCAAAGACCTTGAATATAGTCATAGATATATGTTTTGAGACTTTGAACAAATCACTTAAATTCTTCCCCATTTGGGGGAGCATTAATTTTTCATTATATGTCAGTTATTTTTTTGTTATATAAAATAATTGTATCTATTTAACTATATTCTAGCACTAAATGTAATAATGTAGCACTGTAGCACTATCCTCCCATTGTTCATTGATTTGCTTGAGCAGGCACCAGTAACGTCTCCATTGTGAGACTTGTTGTTACTGTGTTTGGCGTATTGAATACGCCACAGGGAGCTTGCCGGGCTGTGCCATGAGGGCGGGATACATGGTATATAAATATGTAAGTCATAAATAATTATTCACAGATTTTTTATGAAGGAGTACTGCTATTTATTCAGCCACTGATTAGCTGATTTAATTAGGCATGAATTCTACCTTACTTTTTTTTCATAATTTTATTTTCTTTTCTTCTTATATGTATTTATTGAATCACTGTGGGAAAAATTACAAAGCTTTCAGGTGTAAGTCTTGGTCATACAATGATCAAACACCTTTCCCTTCACCAGTACTCATTTTTCACCACCAAGAACCCCAATATACCCCCCTCCCACCCCTCCCAATGCCTATGAGGCAGATGATTTTCACTTAACTCTTCTCTACATTGATTACATTCATTATTTCGACAAAAGATGCACCGTTATTGTTTAGAATTCCCCCCCCCCCCCAACAATCAGAATTGCTGAAAAGGCATTGTGAAATACTTTGTTTTCTATAGCTGGTTGTGAGAATCATGTAATGTGCAGCCTTGATAGCGGCTACACGATTTTGGATTTCTGCAAAGAGCCAGATAATTACAAGATTGGTTTCTGTGCGTCTGGTGTTATGGCCGTGCCGGGGAGCAGCTTGTGGGGGGGAGGCAACTCGTGACCTCAGTAGGGCATGAAGGACAAGCTGGTACCCCCCCCCCATGAGACTGCAGTTGTCCCATCATTGCCAGCTCATACCTGGCTTTCCTATAAGCTCTGAGGCGGCAGCCACCTTGTATGTGGTCCAGATGCATTTCTTCCAAAAGCGCTGGGTTCCGAGATTTGTTTCTGAGTCTCTGGGATCATGGCTGTTAATCAGCTTGATCAGGATCCAGAAAAGCCGTTTGTAGGGGGCGACTTGGGGTCTCGTTGGGATGGGGAGGAAAAGGCCAGTTCCACCCCTATCTGGTGAGTCCCTGTGTGTCTCGTCACTGCAGGCCCAAGCCTGACTGTCCAGTGGCCTCTGGAGGATGGCGGTCACTGGGCTGCCAGGGGGAACAGGCCAAGGCACAAAACCTATTCCCACCTGGAGTGGCCCAGCGCCAGTAACCTACTGCAGGAACAGGACGCTTTTCTGCCAAAAGCCTTTGGGTTCTGAGATTCGTTTCCGAGTCTCTGGGATCATGGCCGTTAAGCAGTTCGATCATGAACCAGAGAGGCCATGCCTCCAATTATATAGCTGAGCCGGAGGTGATTTTTGGATGTGTCTCCCACATACCTAACTTTTGGCAGGTTACTTTCTTGGTAAACTTTGCCCCAAGTTTTTGGGGTCTGACTAAAGGCACAGCAGCAATTTTGGGGTATCTGAAAGCCTGACGGTGCACTCACCTCAGACCTGCTGGCGGCACCATACCCTCTATTCACAGATATTTAAATGTGTAGAATTTTAATGAAACAATTTTGGGGCTTCTAAAGTATATCACAGTTTTGGGGGTGGGGTATTAGGTCACACCAGCAGTACTTAGAGGTTATTCTTGACTCTGCACTCAAGAATCACTCCTGGCAAGCTTGGAGGACCTTATGGAATGCTGAAGATCATATCCAGGTTGGTTACATGCAAAGGTAGCATCCTATGCACTGTACTATCACTCTGGCCCCTTACACAAGTTTTTGAAAAATAATACATCACATTCACTGCTTGTGGAAAAGTTGACTGATCTAGACTTTTTTTAAACAATATGTACACATCTCAAAAAAATTCCATATAACCTAGAAATTTCACTTCTTGTCATATATCCTAAGAGCCCCAAAACCACTATTTAGAAAAAGATATTCACACTCCTATGTTCATTGCAGCATCATTCACAATTTTTAAAAAATCTGTAAAGAACCTGAGTGTCCAAGAACAAATACAAAGAAACTTAGGCAATAACAAATGCCCAAAGCACCACAAGTTAGTCTTCAGTAAAAAGCTTACCTTTCAGAGAGGGAAACAAAGAGGAAATAAGTTATGTGGGGAACACTGCGACAATGAAGGGAAGTAGACACTCTGGTGGAGAGTATGGTGATGAATTTTTATGGAGTTTTATGCATGAAACCAAACCATTAACAGTATTGTAAATCACAGAACCTACAATAAAATAAAATTTCAAAATTTATCCACTAATGGGGGCTGAAGTCATATAGTACAGCTGGTAGGGCACTTATCTTGCAGGCAGCTGACCCTGGTTCAATTCCCAGCACCTAATAGGTTTCCCCAAGCCCAGCCAGGAATGATCCCTGAGCATAAAGCCAGGAGGAAAGCCCTGAGCATCTGTAGGTGTGTCCAACAAAATCAAAAAACAGAAAATGTTTAAAAACTATCCTTTAATAATGCTAGTTTAATTTAACTGAATGATTTTTTTTATTTCATATATCTACATTCGGCAGGCTAGTATAGAAGTTATCGTCACATTAAAACAACAAAAGTGCATGACTGATAGTATCACTAAGATCAAAAAATCTAATGATGCTCATTTGTCTGTTTTCAGAATAGTACATCTTAGTAACAGCCTGAGATTTGATTGAGAGTAGGATAATTTTATTAACCCTGAAAGTGTCTGAAAGTAAATGTGTTAGGTTTTTGGTATGTAGTTTGTAGATTCTGGAAACAAACTCACCATTGGAAAATGTTAGTGGGTGGTGTTGAGTTTAGTTAAGGAAACAAGAAAGGCTGATGAACTCATAAAGTGAAGGACAAACAATCTACCTTCATCGCCTAGAATGTGTTTTGTCTTCCCCACTATACTTACAACACAGTCTGCCTGGAGTTCAATCAGCAGAAATCCAAACAATATAAATAAAACCAAATATTCTGGTTAAATAACAGATGAATGAAAGTAAAGGCAGAAGAAAATACTTAAAACAGTATCAGGGGCAAATGAAGAGTTTAAATTTTAAAAGATGGTATTAACAGGCTTTTGATTCCAGCATTGACAGAATAGCTTGTATCAGACCAATTCTCCTGCTGAAAACAACTATAAACATTGAACAAAATACACAAAACTATTTTTTAAAGACTTTAGAGAGCCACCAAAGCTGGCAGAACTTGAGAGTGTCGCACTACCCAAATGTAAAAAGGTGATCTCTGTCCTCTGCCTTCTTTCTCCATACTTTGTCCCTGCCTACTTTCTTAAGTCCAGAAAATGTTGAGAGAGAGTGAAACCAATCTTAGCTGAGGAAAATTGGTTCAAATCAGCTGTTGAGAGTGAAGTGGGTAGTGTCTGAAATCCCAAATAACAAAGAAACTGCAGAGATCAGGATGCAAGTATCTAAATGCAAATTGAGTCGTTAGCAAAACTCATGTACTACATGTGAACAGAAAGAAAATACCAATAATAAAAAATAAAATAAATAGAAAATTAATTAAAACCTAAAATAATGGTTGAAATCCTATAGGGATAAGCAGAAATTTCCACATCACTTAAAATATTAAATATTATTTTAAATATTAAAAACAGAAGAGTTCTAACATCTCAGATTTTCTGTTGAGACCAAGATTGTCTACTACCAAGAAAAGACAATGCCCTAGAATCAGGGAAAAGAACATAAACATCTTGTCCCCAATCCCTAAATCCAGATCTCAGCAAGACCAAAGTAATGTCACTCAACATCTGTTTGCTAGGAAACTTTTAGACCTGTTTGGAAGAAGATGCTAAAAACCAAAGGTGCTTTGATTTTTTTTTATGCACAATATCCCATACTGCCATACGGCAGAGCCTGGAAAGCTCCCCGTTGGTATATTTGATATGCCAAAAAACAGTAACAACAAGTCTCACAATGGAGACGTTACTGGTGCCTGCTCGAGCAAATTGATGAACAACCGGAGGACAGTGCTACAGTGCATCCCATACTGAACAAACATTCCACTTCCCTGGGGCATAAAACAATGAAATATTAAGAGAAAGAAAAAAGGGGCTGGAGTGAGAGGCAAAAAAGTATAGTTGAAGTGACATCTTCACTAGTTTGTTCATTGCAGCACTCTTTACAATAGCCAGAATCTGGAAAAAACCTGAGTGCCCAAGAACAGATGACTGGTTAAAGAAACTTTGGTACATTTACAAAATGGAGTACTATGTAGATGCTAGAAAAGATGAAGTCATGAAATTTACATACAAGTGTTACTACATGGAAAGTATCATGTTAAGTGAAATGAGTCAGAAAGAGAGGGATAAACATAGAAAGATTTCATTCATCTGGGGAACATAAAGTAACAAATCAGGAGACTAACACCCAAGAGTGGCTGAGATTAGTACCAGGAATTTTGCTCCTTGGCTTGGAGGCCAGCCACACATGCTAGGGGAAAAGGAGCTCAGATAGAGAAGGGAGCACCAAATAAAGGGTGTTGGGAGGATCCTCTCAGGATGGGAGAAGCATACTGAAAGTAGACTATAGACCAAGCATGATTGCCACTCAATGCTTCTTTTGCAAACCACAATACCCAAAAGGAGAGAGAGAACAAAAGGGAATGCCCTGCCACAGAGGCAGGGTGGGATGGGGGTTATGGGGGTTGGGAGGGATACTGGGACCCGTAGTGGTGGAAAATGGGCACTGGTGGAGGGATGGGTACTTGATCATTGTATAATTGAAACCCAAGCACAGAAATTTGCTTGGGTTTCAACTGTACCTCATGGTGTTTCACTAATACAAAAAAGGAAGAAAGAAAGAAAGAAAGAAAGAAAGAAAGAAAGAAAGAAAGAAAGAAAGAAAGAGAGAAAGAAAGAAAGAAAGAAAGAAACTTCTGCACTCAAAAGAAATAAGACCAGAATAAAAATAAACATCACAAAAAATAAATAAATAAAGAGTAAAATTAAGTGAGTAAATAAATTATAAAAAAAATAAAAGAAAAGGGGGCTGGAGCAATAGTACAGTGGATAGGGCATTTTCCTTGCATTCAGCCAACCTGGGTTCGATTCCCAGCATCGCATATGGTACCTGAGCACCACCAGGAGTAATTCCTGAGTGCAAAGCCCGGAGTAACCCTTGTGCATCCCTGGGTGTGACCCAAAAAGCAGGGAAATAAATAAATAAATAAATAAATGAAAAAAAACAAGTGATTCAATTTTGGGAATTATCAAACAGGGACTTTCAAATTTTTTAATTATAGTAAGAATATAAACAACAAAATTTATTATTTTAACCATGTTTAATATCACTTTGTTGTGAAAGTGTCACTACTGTTCATCTGCAGGGTTTTTCGTCTTTCCAAATTGAACTCTTTAACCATTAAAAAATAACTCCACACTTCTCCCTCTCTTCCCTCAAGCCCCTTGCAACTCCAGTTCTACTCTTGTCTCTGAAATCAATTCCTCAAAGTACATAATATTTGTTAAAATGTATGTCATTTGTCCATTCTGTGAGTAGCAAACTTCACTTTGTTTATTGTCTTCAATGTTATTTATCCATCCATATGTCAATGGGCAATTGAATTATTATCAACTTTTAATTATTATATTCATTTGGTTATTATAAACTGGGTGTTCAATCGGGACCCATGGCCTAGAATGGAACAAACAGAGTGAGAGACTGTCTGAGTCCATCATGTCAATCAAGACCATCCATGGTAACTCAAGATTCCAGAAGGCTGAATCTAAATGTTGGACATGGGAGTCTCCCGGTGGACGATTCCACAATGAAATAGACCACATCATATTCTATCAACGGTTTTGCCTGACTGATGTCGCTGTTGTCCCAAAATTCCAAACGGGATTGGACCACCATCTCCGTCGTGCAAAATTCTACTTCACAGAGCAGGGAGAAAGGGCTGCAAAGTTTAAAAAGAGAACTCCTAGAATGACCACCAACTGGGAGCTCTTTGGCACTATTGCAGCAATTTAAGAAGATGCCGTTGTTGACAACATTGACAATGAATACGATCCACTGGTTCAGCACCTCCATGATTGTGCGAGGAATGCCAAGAGAGAGATAGCCACAAAAAAAGCCTGTCTTTGAAAACTCTTGAGCTTATTCGCCAACGTGGTTTGGCGCATGCCTCAGGCAACCGCAAGCTAATGTCTGAGCTCGCAAAGCAGTGCAGAAGATCTCAAAGAGAGAAGAGCAGAAGTGCTGGTAGATGCAGCAGAAGCCAGGAAAAGTATTCGTAACGCCCGCCTGTCCTTCACCAACTACAAGACCAAGATGACTGCCCTCCAACGTCCTGATGGATCTATCACATCTTCCAGAACAGCAATGGAGAAGATTATCCATGACTTCTACTCAAATCTCTTCGATAGCCATGTCCACCTGCCAACATACCAAATTCCACAGGATGGATTTGTCGTTCTCAATGTTCTCCCTTCTGAAATCCGACACGCCATTTCATCAGTAAAGAAATGAACAGCACCCAGCCCAGACAAGGTCAGACCTGAACATCTGAAGAACCTGTCGTCAGTACTCATCAATACACTGGCTCGGTTCTTCACATGCTACCTGTCTGAATGCAAGGTTCCATCCCACTGGAAAACCAGCAGGACTAGACTACTGTACAAGAAGGGAGACATCCATGACATTGGCAACTATCACCCGATCTGCCTATTGTCTGTCATCTACAAGTTGTTCACTCAAGTCATCCTGAATAGGATTGGCAGAACACTAGATGAAGGACAACCATGCAAGCAAGCCAGGTTCGCAAAGGATTCAGCACCATCGACCATATCCACACAATAACCAAGCTCATCGAGGTTTCTCAGGAGTTCAAGATGCCTGCCCTGTCTAACGTTCATTGATTTAAAGAAGGCCTTGATTCTGTTGAGATGGAAGCAGTCGTTGAAACCCTAGCCAATCAGGGCATTCAAGCTCAGTACATCAAGATCCTCCATGAGCTGTATTAAGGATTCACTACCAGGATCTCACCATTCTACAAAGAAGTAATCATTGATATCAAGAGAGGGGTTCAGCAGGGTGATACCATTTTACCGAAACTCTTCAGTGCCACCCTCAAGAACATCATGCAACGACTGAAATGGGAAGGAATGGGAGTGAAGATAGATGATCAGCAACTACATCACCTCCGCTTTGCTGATGACATTGTTTTTATAACACCAAACATCAGCCAAGCGGCACAAATGCTGGCCGACTTCGACCCTGAGTGTGGAAAGGTCAGACTACAGCTGAATCTTATGAAGACAATGTTTATGAGAAACAGCCTCGTTCCTGACGCCCTATTCACTCTCAACTGAACGACCATCTCCGAATGCAACAGCTATGTGTACCTAGGTCGAGAAGTCAGCATGACAAATGACCTGGCACCCAAGCTACGCAGGAGGAAGAGAGCAGCTTGGAACGCCTTCAAGAGCGTCGAAGAAATAGCTAAAAGGACGAAAAACCTCCGGCTTCGGAAACATCTCTTTGATACCACTGTTCTTCCTGCATTAACATATGCCTCAGAGACCTGGGCCCTACGAAAACAGGATGAGAACGCTATTCGGGTCTCCCAAAGAGGAATTGAAAGAGCTATACTTGGAATATCACGTTTCATTCAAATGAGAGAAAGAATCCGGAGTTCCGACCTCTGTCGATGATCAAGAATCAGGGACGCTGTCTCGTTTGCCAAGGTGTCAAAAATCAGATGGGCTGGTCACATAATGAGATTTAGAGACGACTGCTGGACTAGAGCCATTACCAACTGGATTCCACGGGATGTCAAAAGACCGCGTGGCTGCCCACCTACTAAATGGTCAGACTTCTTCATCAAGATCATAAATGATCGGTTTGAGGTTCTTCATGTTCCTAGAGCGAACAGGAGCCATTGGGCTACACTAACACGCGACAGGGACTAATGGAGCCATTACTGGCGCCCGCTCAAGCAAATTGAGGATTAATGGGAAGTCAAGTGATCAAGTGATCAAGTGAACTGGGTGTACTATTGCTTTTATTTCTTCAAATGCCTGCTCTTAATTCTTTCAGATCTATGGGTAGAAGTGAAATTTCCAGATCATATGGTAATTCTGTGTTTAGCATACTGGTAAAATAAATGCATTCAACACAGTAAAAGAGTGCTATAGTAATTGTACAGCAGGTAAGGTGCTTGCCTTGCACAAGGCTGACCAGGATTCAATCCATGACACCACATATGGCCCCCTTCCAGGAGTGATCCCCGAATTCTGAGGAGTAAGACTTGACTAGCCCATTGCAGCCAATAACAACAACAACAACAACAACAAAACAATAAAAAAAGAAAGCAAAAGAAAAGATGTAGAATTTTACAAAATAAAATCTAAAATATATTAAAAGATAGAGACTTAACTGAAAAATACTCTAGGACTGAAAAATTCTATCTGACTGAAAGCTAAAATAAAGTTGAATTTTAAATCCCTCTTGTATTGTCAGCATGTAGCTCATTAAACGTTTTATAAATTCTTGAATATTAGGGACCATGTTCCAAATAGTATAAGAACAGGAAGATTTCTTGAATAAGTAGAAGAAGAATAATACTATTATGAGAGGATCATACAATTTTAAAAACTTCATTGTAAAGAGCTAAAATGATGATTTATCAGATGCTAGGCATTTGACTCATTGCCTTATATACTTTAACTCATAGCTATTGTAACAGTTTGTGGGGGAGAAACCATCAATCTGCCCATTTTATTGGTGTGTCAACAAAAACCAAAGAATTCATTGACTTGTTTAGTATTTAATAGGTTTTAGTTCAACCTATGTTTGAACCCAGGAGATCAGATACAGTTTTTATCCTTTATACTATTATTTTAAAATAAATGAATTTTTTTAAATAAATGAATTTTTAAGAAACATAAGTTGTTCTACTTTGATGAGCTAACCAGCATAAAATTTTAGAAATTAAGTAAAAAAATAAGAATTCAAATTGCTTTGTGACATCTGCTAGGACACTAAATTTTTTGTAATGTCACTTTTGTGTCTTTCATTGTTCCTTCTGGACAAAGGGACACTACTTAATATATTTTGGCATGGGCTCTGTTATGTGCATTTGATATGTATGAAACACTAACACGATGAACAGAATGTCCCGTCTTTCTCCTGAAACTCCAAATTGCTCTGGGCCATAAGATACACACCATGGGTTTAAAGTTGACACTCTCAATTTCCTCCTTTGATGTTTGTGGATTTCAATTTCAGGATGCTGACATTTTACCTTTTCTATATCCCTGTCTTCCCTCCTTCCTCTACCCCATCATCTGTCTTAAATGTTTAATCTTTCTGCTACACCTCCTCAGAGTATGATGACTTTTGATGGCAGATCTCTTCTCCAGTGATGGGACATTCCTTGGGGAAATCCATTTTCGTTCAGTCTTTGGCAAGGAGGATCATATGTTTGTTACTCAGAACAAAGGGAGTATTCATCAGGACCTTAAGATTCCCAATATATTTGGCCTCAGCTCTATTTTCCTCAAGCTCTTTGTTATCCAGGTGGTATTTCTAGGTGTCCCACATCCTATTTTAACCTCATGTTTTGGACACTGCAATATAAAAGAATCTCCTTTCCCTCTTTCTTGCATCCTTCCTTCCTTTTTACATCTCTCTTTTGTCCCTTTTTTTTTGGAGAAGGGTCTCTCAAGCCGTGCATAGTAGACCTGGAGAGTTCCAACTGGGCCTAGGATGCAGTGCTGCTCAGTCTTTGCTCTGCAAGGGATTGAGTGAGCACCCCTCTATATTCAGCCAGCAGTGCTCAGGAGATCTCCAGGACCGCACCCAGCTATGTTTGTATAATTACATGGATTGAATTAGTTTGTCCACATTAATTGAAGTGCATTAACTCCTGCACGAACTCTCTAACACCTTTCTTTCTCTTTCTTTCTTGAAGGAAAAAAATAAAAGTGCTGCTCATTTAGAATTAAAATGGAAAAAAATTAAAATAACAGCTCCTTTTGTGATATTAGATAATCTTATTACAAGGTTTTTCTAATTTCATTCTTTTGTGAGATCCAATTCCTCAAGTTAAAATGCTTTCTTATATGAAGAGCAAAGCCAACATTATTTCAGCTCCAAACATATATATATATATATATATATATATATATATATATATTCATGCTGTTTTTTCAACCAGATTTAGAAGTACACTTACAACCCAGAAAGCAAATAGTGGTTAGTGGAGCAGTTTCTTTTGTGTACATAGCTCCATGGTAGGTAACACACAGAGTACATTTTGTGAAAAAACAAATACACTGCTTTGATTTTCCCAAAGCTTAATTTTAGAATGAAATGACGGAGCAAAAATTATTGTCTTGGTCACATGATTTTATGAAACTTTTTGGAAAAAAATCCTTGTAAGAACAACTGTGAATATGGTATAGATTCAGCTAGCTGAAAATTAGATGTGCATTTTAAATCCCTGCTTATATCTTCACATCTCTTCTATAACCATTCACAAGGGGAGAAGCCCAATAAAACTATGAAGGGACTTTCCAGACAGAAGTAAACTGTCTCCAGAGGAAATAAGTCCTCAAAGTGTCCCTTTTATTGAACTTGTTCCTTTTTCTTACAACAAATGGACACATCAGACGTAAAACTTAATTGAGTCACACTAAAATAAGCATTTGGTTTATCTGAACAGGAGAGGTTACAACATCCCATTAGAGACGGCAAGGTGCTAGCAGTCCACTGGCTGTGCCATAGAATATTGATCTTCTAATCACCCTGGATTATTTCGGCCATCATTTATTTAGAATTTCAACAGTTCCCCTATTCAAACTCATCCCTGCAATTCTATTTTACATTTCTTTTCCGGCATGTTTGTTTTAATTTAAGAGCCATTATGCATATTGACAATTCTTTGACAGCAAAGGTAAAACCACCAGGAGTGTATCTGTTTATTGAGGACTGACAGCTTTATAGCTAACATAAAAATAATCTAATGTTTATTGGGACAAATGTTTGGACTGAAGATTAAGTGAAACTACTGAATAAAGAAAAATCTTTTATCCTATTCAAATTTTTCAAATAAGGTTGGGGACCAACTACATAAAAACTTTTTGTGTTGATTTATTTTGTAGTCTTCCCTTAATAACTCCCACTGTCCACTCCCACCCCCCCACTTCAGTACCCTGGCGTATGTTTTATTACAGGAATGCTAAAGTAAAATTTTAAATTAAGCAAAATCTGGAAAAGGAAGATGCTACTTTCAGAACTCCATTGCAATAACATTTACATGAGGCTAGGAAAACTTTCTAGAAAACAGTCAAGCAAAATCTATACCAGCTTGCTCATAATATAAACTTTTCCTATACTGTCCTGTAGCTTGCTTACAAAAAGAAAACTGACTTTTTCTTTGTTTTTGTCTTTTAAAAATTATTATGGAGAAGGAGCACAGAAATCACTTGGAAACTGATTCTGAACTGTTAAGAAGTCTTTAGTTTTTGCCTTTAGCAAAGTGTCAACATTAGGTTATTAGATTTTCAATGGGATATCTGAAATATCTTGATAAAAAAATTGTTCTTTGAATAAGTAGAAACATTAACCATTTGGAAGTAATCTTTAGATTTTAAAAAAATGTACAGAACAATTGTTAGATGAATATCACTTGCCTTTGATTCTTTTCAACTTGGTCTGAGTTTTAATTACTACTGTTATCACTCTTCCGAACATTTTTCTTCAAAAAAAAGTTAAGTCGTCTAATCATCCTAACAATATTCAGTTTAGCTACTAGCACTCCTCTCTAAACCACATTTCCCTACCCCAACCCTCCCCTGGTCCTATTTTGCATTGAGTAAATTAAATGGGAGGAAAAAATTAAGCAATTTGTTAAAGATCGTTTGCTAAGGAGTATCTGTGGAGGCAGAAATGGAAACCAGGTTTAGTACTTGCTGATCCTGTGTCCTGAGGCAGGTTAGTTAAGTACTTGGCCCTTTGCCTCTGAAATAACTTTATTTCCTGAAAAAGCTAATATGTGAATATTCAGATAATTCATTTTTCCATTTATCATTGTGACCATCCAATGAATATGGGTAGAGTTTTGTGCAGTTATGTGGACTGTACCTGTGAATAGGACAAAGAAACTGAAAATATCAGAAAATTGCTGTTGACAAAAAGTAGATTTTTTTCAAGGAATGTTATACCATCTAAAGTAGTTAGAACATTACTACTAGGATGTTGTAATCTTAAGGACTAGAAATCATTTTGATAACCCTGGGACTCAACGTAATGGCAGAATCATAGACAGAATTTAACAAGTTTGTTGAACTCAATTGAATTATATATTTTTAATTATCTCTGTTTATAGATAGATTTGGTCATTTTGTTAGGAACCTAAGAGAGAGTTTACACAGGTTAAGGCATTTAACCCATGGCTGATTCTGTTTAATCCCTGGCACCACAGGATTCCCAGAGCACCATTGTAGCATCATCAACCATAACATGCCTCACCAGTCCTGTTTGGCTGAAAAGCAGTAGGTGGGACTTCTGAACCAAAAGGGTACAGATTGGGAACCCCACCTCCAGAAAAAAATCTAAATTTAATGTATACTAATATCTTATTTTTATTATATAATTTATTCTTCAATTGATTTAATGTACCCTCTCTTAATCCCTTTATGCATCATTTCTATGATATTGCTAGTAGGCTGCATTTAAAAGTGTTAGAATGTCTTTCCATGTAGATACTGAAAGTAAATCGATAGTTATAGTGTCTGTAGAACATTCATTTTGTCCCTAATGCACCAACTTCTCTCTTCCTGATAGGTGACTAATCAGAAATTAGTGGGCCTTTCAGATGTATATTGTATAACATCTAATTTTCTTTTTGGGGGGGAGAAGATGTGCGAGTAGAGGGGAGAGGGCATTGCCCAAAGTGGTGTTCATGAGCTTTTGGAGCTAGGGATTGAAACAAGGTTGGCTGAATGCAAGGCATTCACCTTAACAACACCCCACCCCCGCCGCCCCACCATGTACCACCATGTACTATCTCTCCAGTCCCAATGCTTACTTCATTTTCTTAATAGAAGCCAAGGGAGATGTCTCCTTCCTTGGCCAGATACTACAGTTGTTCTTTATCACATTCCCCATGACTGAGGCACCGGAACAATTCCTGGTATCTGGGTTGTACTTTTAGAAGAGTTCAATACCTGCTGCATTGAGTGTGCTGATTCCAGCTCCTCTTCTCCAGTGTCACCTTCCAGGCTGCTCTGCACGAACTGCTAGTTAGTTTTCAGGCACAATTCGCAGATCTGCCATGGTGCTATGACTCAGTCTGTGGATTTGGTTCTGAGTTGATGACAGGAATCTCAGCCTGGCATACAGTTGTCTACTGGCTGCTATTTCCAACAAGTCTGATCATTGTCATAAGGGCATCAAGTTCCACTCGCAGAAGATTTACTGACCCATACCAGCAGTCTCAGAGCTTGGAAATAAATGCTCTCACACTGTTGGGTTTCTATGAATACAAATCTTGTTATAAACAACTCTTATCCTTCCATCCTTCATTCAAAACCAAACCGCCAAACTTCTAGTGACAGACGAAGTCTAAGGAATTTGCATTTTATTTTACATTTTTATTAAGGCCTGTGGACTTCTGCTAAAATGTGTTCCACAAACAGAATTATGGTACCAGGTATGGTACCTTCTTATTTCAAGGAATTGGGTTTCCAAAGGACCCAAGAAATCATGTAGTAAACAAAATACTTCCACAAGCAAAACTGTGCTTGCTCAAATGGATTAGTTGACTTAATCAGTTAGTCGACCAAACTGATTCCTGTGATCTTTACAAATTAATCTGTCACTGTCGCTGTCACTGTCCTCCCGTTGTTCATCGGTTTGCTTGAGTGGGCCCAATAACATTGTGAGACTTGTTACTGTGTTTGGCATATCAAATACATCACAGGTAGCTTGTCAGGCGTTGCCATAAGGGCGAGATACTCTCGGTAGTTTGCTGGGCTCTCAGACGGGCGGAGGAATTGAGGGCAGAGGAATCGAACTTGGGTCAGCCTGGTTGGTCTTGTGCAAGGCAAATGCCCTACCCACAGTGCTATCGTTCCAATTAATAGCAAACTGAAAATCATTTTCAGGTCTTGCGATGTGACTCAGCATTAAAACTCCTGAATTGCATATGTGAGACCTGTGATCTATCCCCAACACTGAAGAAACAAACTGTCACTGTCCTCCTATTGTTCATCGATTTTCTCGAGTGGGCCCAGTAACATCGCCATTATGAGACTTTGTTGTTACTGTGTTTGGCATATCGAACAAAAAGTAGAAGAAACAAAACAAAGCAAATTAAAAAACCCCAAATGCTATTGCATTCCTCTCTACAGCATTTAAAAATCTTATCCTAATTTATTTTTTAAAGTAGTTTTCTCAAGTACCTCAAACAAAACAACAATTTAAATAGATTAATTTTTATTGTGTTCTGTTTAATAAGCTGTAGTCAAAGGTTTAATTGACTACAAATTATTATAGGACTAAAATTATTTCATTTCCCTTTGATTCACAAAATCATAATAAAGTTTACACCAGAATGGCCTAGTAGCCTCCATTAATAGACTATGATAGATGGTAAAAATAAATGCAATAAATGATACACTTAAATTGCAAGCAAAGTTTCAAGTCTTTGAAATTTATGGGATTTTTATATTGTTAATTTTTAGTCCATTTTATAGATGCATTATTCTACTGATTTAAAACTCTTGTTTTTATTGATTTATTAAGTTTTATACCTTTTATTTCAGAAATAAAATTGTAACTGTTATTTTATTTTCTTTTTTATACTTTATTATTTGGACAAAAGTCCCTTTACTGAATGTCTTTATGCATCATAAATAAGAAGATATACAATTAATATTTGTAGCAGCACATAATTATGTGCTCTAATTCTAGACTGAAATATGGCATATTTTCTAACCCATATCAATCTGAAATATCGCATATTTTCTTGTCCTATTTTAATCTGAAATATTGAGTATTAGTGTCACGTGTCTACTCAAAAACTCCTTGAAATTTATTTTATTAAACTGTACTGAAAAGGAGGATTAATCTTATACTACCTTCGTGTAAGGAGATTAGAAAAACATCCTTTGAAAGAAATGAAGTGAACATCATTAACTAGGAAATGTCGTGCTCATTTGCTAATTTTTACTCTCTGTTTAACTCTCTGTACACCTGCCCCTGATTGTATGGTCGTTGCCATAGGGCATTTTATCTGCACTTAACCTTGGCCAAAGACCTTTATTCCCCTCACACATTTGCCTTGATGCTTGCTGATTGACACTTCATCTCTATTAACTATTTATTGTCCTTTGAGGTTACATCATAGTCACTTTCCAAGTCTGTAATTTTTTTCATAGCCCAATAAAATCAATGTGTTTCATGAACTTCTTTGATTTGCTTCTTCTTGCCAAGTTTTTTCTACTTCTTTACTGTTCTCCACGATGACTGTTTAACTCGGAGTCTCTGAAGGTGTGTGTGAGTTGATGAAATTCCATTGTATAAATAAAACCAAGCCAAAACTTGCCATTCAAAAGATAAAGCCAGGAGAGAATAAAGGCCATATGTCAATACAGAGAAAAGGACTGACTGCAGCTATTTTCCCTGCTTAGTGTTTATAGTTATTTCTATGGAAACTGCACGTGGATTTCTGAGGATAGAATTTGACCCTGGGGATGTACTCAAGTAACTCTGGAAACATTTGGTCCATTAACTGGGTTCATCGTATACTTAGGCTTGTCCCCCTCCTTCACTGCAAACTGAAAATAGTATAACATGAAGACCATCCTGGTATTCATGCATGCTCGGGTGTCTGTGTGTGTGTGTGTGTGTGTGTGTGTGTGTGTGTGTCTGTCTGTCTGTCTGTCTGTCTGTCTTTGGATCAAGGCTAAGGACAGAAGCTCAGATGGTATGGAAAGAGGCTTCTACAGTATGATTATGAGATACATTCCGTAGCATATTCACTTCCTCACTGCTCAGGATTTACTCAGATTTTTCCTATTCATGATTTTGCCAGAATCAAAAGCAGTTTGCCTGACTATCTCTATGTTCCCACTCTCCCTGTCCCTTACCTCTGTTTTATGTCAGTAAATAAATGATTCAGAGGTTTAAAATTAGGAAAAAAATTTCTTGTATTCTTACACAGTAAAGAGAGATAATCAGATCACAATTGCATGATATATTGCCCATTTTCATTCACATTTTAGGGTTTTTTTATGAACATAGGTACATATGTATTTTCTTAAAGATGATATTTTCATTTTAATCAGATTTTTTAAACAATAAAAGGAAAAACAACAGGGAAAAACATTTCAGAGGTTACTGGCTTTGTAGGGAGAGAGGAATTAGCAAATCAGAAGCCTCAAGTTTTAGGAAGAAAGAAGCTGAGAACAATATCTTTAGGACGAGGGATGGAAGCATTGGTGAGAAGCTAAGAGCAGTAAAGATAGATTTTCTTTACAGAAGTCCAGGTGATTAGCTGAGCATTATTCCAAAAATGAATCCTGTACTTTGCTTTAAAGATTTTTTTTAACATAAAAGAAAAACATTGAGAACACTGAAATGGTACACTTGTTCATACTGATTGATTAGAATTTTAAATACCAAAACTCACAGTGCAAATGTGCAAATTAAATTTTTGTAAAATACAGGGATATAAATAACTGTCTCCACTCTAGATTTTTTTCAGGATATTGTTAGCTGGATGATTTTCATTGCTTGCCTTACAGTTGCTTGTCCACATCTTACCGTTTATTAGCAACTAAAACACAAACCAATTTTTTTATTTAATATTTAAGCCCTCATTTTGATGGGAAGGGGCTTCTTAATGCTCTCAACTGTGGATTTTCAATTACTCATACAACCTACCTCCCATTAACTGGGAACTGGATGTACAAAATACAGATCCAAGGTCACCAAAAAATTCTGCTGGAAACATGGATATTACATGCCTCTCCTGAAGTCCCTATGTTTTATTGTGAAGATTTGGGATGAGACCTCAGATACGATTCTCTTTCGCTCATATTCTCGCTCCTAAAATGTGAAATATTAACCTTTTTCTCTGCCTCTTTAGGGGTAGTATGGGGACTCCTCAGATGAGGCACTGGCGTAACTTTTAGTTCCTTCATAATGCAGCATTACGAGGAAATGCTTGATGGTCCAAAATAACTTACAGTCTTTACGTGTCCTTATCTTGTTACACTGAAATGCCTCTCAGTCTATCATTTAAAAAGGACAGTTTGTAATATTTTTTTCAAAACGTTTTGGTGAAGTCTAGGAAACTAGAAAGTACACAGATGTATTCAGCTTCAGTGAATTTTCCCAGCGAGATACCCATATTTTCAGCTCTCAAAAGTTTCCTGCTGCCTCCTTCTTTCCTACTGCTCCCTACCCCCACGAAAGGTGGGGCCCATCTCCATGTTGACTCTTTTTAATTTTCAAATATCACATCGTTTTCTCACTGAGTTTATTGGCTGATTTTTGTAGGAGAGCAAAGGGGGGTGGTTAATCCTCTATAGCTGACTTCTTTGCATTGTGGGATTTTTCTAGCTGTTAATTATTAACTTTT
Organism: Sorex fumeus; assembly: GCF_029834395.1. Taxonomy (NCBI): domain Eukaryota; kingdom Metazoa; phylum Chordata; class Mammalia; order Eulipotyphla; family Soricidae; genus Sorex; species Sorex fumeus. The sequence goes on from NW_026606155.1 coordinate 58,340,751, forward strand.
CCTTAAAATAAAACTTCCATTGTGTAAGGAGAAAAACTCCATGAGCACAGTACATGTGATATAAATCACTTTTATGTCTGTGAAACAGCTGAGTTTACATTTTTATTACATTGTTTGAAAAAGTATCTTTTCATCTGGAAAGAATCAGTTTAAAATGTGATTGTCAACACAACTAAACCAGTTTTCTGTTTAAAATGGCTGCTGGTGGAGCTAGGAACTATAATTAAGCCAGGTTTTTCCTCCATAGATGTTAGTTACTAAAGCTGAGAGGTTTTCACTGAGATTTGTAAAAGAAATGTCTAGACTTTAAAAGGCAGGTAAAGTGTTTTTGTTTAGATTGCAGGAAGTAAACAAGTAATGAATAAGAATATAATTGCGAAGAACAAAATGCAATCCTCTGAGGACTGATTTAAGTGTAGTTTTAAGTTAAATTCAAAGTAATATCTGCATTTACAAAGTGTTGCCTAATAAAAATACTTTAGCTTATAAAAAGATGTGACTACTTCTTAGTTACTAATTTACAGAAAAATTTTTGTTCTTCTAAAAATTTTTAGATTTAAATGATTCTGAGAGGATCCTGTCAGAAATAGATTACAATTCAATTAGATTAACTATTCTCATATAAACATAAGCAGTAGTTTAAAAGCTTATAGCCATTTACTAATGTTCACTAATTTCTTGTTATTTATTTTTAAATTTAAAAAATAATAAGGGACAGATTTTTCTTCCTGCGTTTCATTTTGAACTCTGTTATTAAATGAAATTTGATATATAGCATATTCCTTTTTTACTGAAATACTATCTTTGGAAGATGTAACATAGATTTTAACTGTGCACATCTTCTTGTTTGCAGTACTGTGAGGCTCTTATACATGTAGTTTTGTAATAGTCCAACCTTTCCAAATTCCTGCTTTCAGAAGTTTATTTTTCAAAACATAGGGCAATCATCACTGTGCAATTGTGTGTACCAGCTAACCTTTCATCTTAAACCAAATTTTCCAAATCCCATTATTTTGTGGTTTCTCTACCAGAGACTTATTTTTATACCCTTGAAAGTGTTGCAGGCTTTGGGAGAACAAAATTCTCAATATTTGTGATTGAGGGATCTAAATATGAACACAGCCATGATAATTTTGAATATCCTGTATAAACCATGTCAAAGAATTTTATGAATTCACAATTCTGAATATGATTTCACAATTCTGAAAAATATTTTAATTAACTAAATAAATTCTATATTTTACTTGGCAAGAGCTGTTGTATAAGAACTTCAAAATAATACACGAACTCTTAAAAATTAGGATTAAAATACTTAAATCTATTGCACATACATGAAACTGTAACTTATTTTGATCTGCACATTTCTTTTGAGCAGTTAATCATATTTATTCTGATTTGAATTATGATTGTATGTATCCTTGTTTCTTAAGAAATAAAGATTAGAAAACTAGAAAAAAAATTAACTTTAATTAAAAAAAAAACTTGTAGATGCTAGATACAATGGATATTACTCCATGAGGCTTGCAAAACTCATCTGGAAAGTTCCTAAATAGTACTTTGTACATATCTTTCTCTTTTTATCTACTATTGATTTACTTATAATGCTTTTCACTAGTAAATAAAAAAAAGCACATAAAATTTTTGTATGGCAATATAGATGCTTTTTTCCTGCTTCTCTTACTTTTCTGTACATTTTCTTATATGTTTTACGTTTATCCTAATCTGTCTACAAAAATGTTCGTGACAAATGACAGGCATAGATCAATGTGAATGCTACCTGGTTTCTGTGATGAGATTGATAGAATTAAAATATTTTGAGACAGAAAGGTACTAGCAAAATAAAACCAAAATGAGCCCTTTAATTACATAGTTATATCAAACTCAGTAGTTTTCTTAAAAAGAAATTGCATATTCTTCCTTAATCCTAAGCTGGTCCTTTTCTTCTTGAAGATATTGCTTTTTTCCCCTCCTTTTGTGAAAAAAAAAAAAACTATGAAGTATTTTAAGGGAAGCAGATTTTTATCAGTTTCAAAACTTGAAAATGATTCCTATTTTTTTCTGAATTTTATCATCTATGAGAGATTCTCATAGTAATGTCAGCATTGATTCCAAAAAAATCAACTGTTCCTAGAGTTTTTTATTTATTAGAAAATTGATAGTATATACATATGTATATCATGTTTAATCTAATATTTGTTTGCTTATAAATAAAATGTAGTGACTGTTAGCAAACAAGTGAATGTTAATACATAATTGAAATAAAGTACATACATGAAAATAATATTAGGCAAATATATTTTCCTGGGATTCTGTACATATTTTATTTGGTTGCAGACATGGTAAAATGAGTCAAACCAAATCTACAAAAATCCTGTTTTCAACTGGAATTTATAGATTTGACAAGTCCATTAAGCCATAAGCCCCTATGGCTGGAAAACTGATCTTTTCTAGGTACATAAAATAACTAGAGAGGACACAGTGACTTACTTTTCATGAGGACCAAACCAGTAAGACAAGTTTGGTTCTCAGAAATATGAGGTCGTCCTAGGAAAGGGGAAGAAAGATGACAGCAAAGCACATGCTTTCAATATTGAAATATTCCAAAGATTTACATCAGAATTTTGAACATATGCACAGACACATTTCTTTTGTTGGTTATGAAATGAAAGATGCAATTGAAATGCTAAATCTTTTACTGCAACATGTTGGCTTTTTGAGGTTTTTTCTAACACATACAGATGTGGGATGCCTGTCCTCGGTGGTTGTGGTTATCCACGATTCAGGGTCAATGGTGCCTGGGCCCAGGTGATCCATTAAGGCGGTGAGAGGCCCACCCGTGTTCCAGGCTGCCTGCCTTGGTGACGAAGCCTTCCATGACCTCCACTCTTTGTTGCAAATAGTTGACTGTGGCAGCAGTTTGCAGCTTCAGATAAGAGTTGCTGCTCTCAGGGAATGCCCTCGATCGCAGTCCTGATGACAGACTGCAGAGTGCAAGTTTTTTCAGGTGCTCTGTTTGCTCAGTAATCCTTCAGTGCCAGTCTCCTCCAAAAAGCGCACAGGACCCATCCGTAATGGACATCGGCCATTAAGCTCATGATATTTGTCATATATCAAGTTTCTGCTTTGTTGCTCTCAAGTGATGAATGGATGCTGTTATGCTCTCAGAAAATAAAGCGATGCTGTAAATATGTCCAAACTTATCAAAGGTAGCCTCTTTAATTCATCCATTTCTTGAGAAATAAACTCAGAGAGCAAAAGCAAAAATTCTAATCTTTTCCTTTTGAAGCATAAAGAGCAATGTGCTTTAGGTTAGTGTTTTCTAGGGTCCACATCAAACAAATTATTCAGTCTACACCGTGTTTTGCTTAAGTTCAGTACTGCTAAGTTTACGTGTTACACTAACATTCTGATTAAACTAGACATGCTTGCAAAGAACTACTCAGAAAAGTCACTTGAACTTTCTTTTGCATAAAAAGAAACTAAATAGGGAATTTAGGTGTTAAAAATAGCATGAAGTCAATGGAGTCTCCATCTTGTTTATTCCGGTATTAGCTAGGCTCAATCTTAGGGATAAATGATAATTTTTTAGGGACTTATTTGTATACTTGCACCAGAAAAAGCTTTTAGAGAATGATATTGTGCTTGTATTATTTCATAAAAATCACATTTATGTAGATAGTTAGCTGGAATAAAAATATTTCTATTTAGTATAAAATGAGCTATGTATAAATTTAACCTCCCCTCTAAATTGATGTCAGTTTGAGCATAAATATTTAAAATCCTGAAAAAAAGTTGGTGCTTTTTTTGAAAACATCCAGAAATTCAATCTGTTACAATAAGTTTGTTTTAAAATGCTTTAAATCTTAATCTAGTTTTTTATAATATTTTAATTTCTATTAGACCTTTTATAAATAAAATGAAAATTAATGGTAACATCCCTGAGATTATAATCATGGACCCTCACCAGGATTATGATTAAGTGACTATTCTTGCTACCATAGTTTTCATGGCTTGTCTGGATATTCGAAGAATGTCTGAAGAGCCATTTCATTCACTCTCCCTTCACGGCCTTTCTCCTCTAGTCTTCTTCATAGCTCTTGCCAACTAGCACAGAATTCCTTCAATTTACCAACAGCAGGTGCCTTGTATTATGTGTGAGTCCAAGGGCCACTGACTACATGGTAGCCAACACCCCGCCATGCCTGCCCTAACATCTAACTTTCATTACCAAGATTCTAAGGATTGATTTTGCAACCCTTAAGTAACAAAACTTGGGGAGGACAGTGGCTGTGTGTTTATTTTATTACCACAGGCTCATAATTGCCAGAGAGGTAAGGGGCCTCACCTCCATCGACTCTAATTGCTGTGAAAGCTTGTGGGCCTCTACCAAGACCAGCAGCATGGGCCAGAGCATTTCCTGTATGGGGACTGGAGCCTGGGGTTCAGGGCGATATGCCAAACTCTCCAATTTTAACCCCAACCCACCCCCTGACTTTCATATCAGTAAATATTTTTTCGTCTTTTCTAGATGACCCTTAAAAGGCATTCTAAAATGCAGGGACATACACTAGGATGAAAGGGGCAGGAATTTGTACTGAACCTCTGTATTTCAAGAGAAAATAATTAAAATGATCTCAAGACTCAGGGGAAAAGCTTCGCAGACATTGTCAGAGGGCTTTAACTGTCCAAGAACTTAAGCTGTGCCTGCAGAATGATATCCCTGAGAATTTAGGGATATTCTAAATTAGGAATATTCTAGAATCTATTTAGCAGTTCTCCTGATTAGATTTCCAACAGTACTATACTAATAAACCAGTTCTTATAGCAGAAATATTGTGGGATTTTTTTAGGAAATTATTATACAAAAGTAAATCACTTCTGAGCTGCCCTAAGTTTAGATTCAAGTATTCAAAACTAGGTTTTGGTCAAGTGCCAGTATATAGATGGTATTTGAAGAATAATATAGATGCTTGAAACGTGGCAAACAGCAGGGAACAGGAATAATCTTTAATGAGTGCCTACACTGGGGCTGGGTTCTTTATACACATTACATTATGTGATCTTCACAACAACCTTTGAGGTAGATTTTATTGTCCCCATTTTATAGGTTGAGACCAACGTGCCCAAAGTCCCACAGCTAATAAATAAATTCAGGCGTTCCTGATTCCAGAGACTGCTCAAGCCTGGGCACCAGGGTGCCTTCCAAGGTTCAAGCCAGTGGACAGGATCTCAAATGACTGGAAATACCACATTCGTCCCCAGAAATAATGTTTAATGATACCACATTTTTATAGTTTTTATCTAAAACTCTTTCCTTATCCAAGCAAAATTTCAGTATCTGTTTCTAGCTGGTCTCAGGTCACGTAATCTGTACATTAAGCACTTAATAAAGACTGGTAAGTCCCCCAACGTTGCTGCGGTGGGACTTTTGTAATATAAACATGCATTAGAGAAATGAGAGCTCAAACATCCATTTTCCACAGGTGTTACCTGTGCATGTCTGTTCTTGCACCTTCATTATGCTTCTTGCAGGGTGACTACATCTGCCCCTTAACTGAGCTTTCATCAAAAGAATGCTTTCATATGGGACCTGAGCATGCAAGGACAACCAACTCCAAATCAAACTGAAATTATGCGAGATGCTGACAGTGATCTATATTCTGTTTTTCATATTGTAGTTTTAAATCACATAACAATGGTAATGCTGATAATAATTTGTATCCCAGTAACACTTTTTGGTAAGAATCTCGGCTTGCTTTTTAGGCATTGTTTTAGTAATCCTCTCACCTTCCCTCTGGGGTAAATGAAGGGACATATATACATCTCTATGTTTCACATGCAAAGCATTCCAGCAAGGCACAGTCGCTTTCTAGATGACTGGCAACGGAGTGCATCAGACAATTAAATGAATATTGATGTTGCCAATAAACATTTTTGGCTCATATACCAATTGGGTTAATTTAGTTTGGTTTTGTTTTTAAGTCCAAATGGAATCAGAATCCTCCCATGAGAAAGACTGAAGAAGTCTGTGAGTATTGCAGAGGATCCACCTTTATGCCAGAAAAAAAGGGCTCAGAATAAAACAGATTGTCCTGAGTACTATGTGCCCTTTTGTGTTATATATACCCCATAAGGGAATATAAACTTATATGACATTGTCAAACGTTCTTTCCCTGGAAACTTCCTGAGAGCCCCTCAGATGAAGGAATTAGGATAGTGATCAGTTCATCTGTCTTTTTGTGTGGGAATTGGGGGAGGAAATGATTAATGACATTCACAGAATATCCAATAATTTACTTTAGCTCTCAGTTCTAATGCCTCATCTTTTTTCTTACTAAATTAAATGTTTTTAAAAATCAAACTATAGTATAGTACGGTACATAGTATAGTGCAGCGTATTATAGTAAGTGAAACTCCGTTTTCTGATTGATAAAATGGGAATCATGAATAACTGCTCCATGGAATAAGATAGCAAGTGGCATGTGATATGCATTCAAAATTTCCATTGCCATCTTTCTCTATTCTTGTGAAGGAAAGAGAGATAAAAAGCTGAACCCAGTGTAACCCTTTACTTCTGCTTCTACACCTATTTCTACTGGCTTCCAGGTCTGTCTCTAAATGGAAGTCTGTACTCCCATCTAAGAACACCTGAGATTACTCACTACCCCTAACTCAGTGTTGCTCTCTCACACCCTGGATGACATTTGGTTGCTTTAAAGCAGCTTGCACAGGTGAGAATCTTGCCACTCATGAGCTAGGTTTCAACATATCTCCAGCCCAGAGCTAAAGAGCAGAGCAAACATTTTGGTAACTCAAACTCTTCTATGAAAGGGAGATACAGTTCATTAATAAAGTACATGACATCTGAATAATCATTTTTTGTTGTTGCAGAGAGACTTTCAGTAAAAGTGTGGAATGAGAAAAGACAACATCTAATGATGGGAAAAATTTGGCTTTTGAGCACAAAATTGAAATCATCAAATAGTGGGTTGAGAGGGGAAGGAAGAGGCAGACTAGAAGTGACATAAGGACTTTAGTGAAGGGTCTTGAAGATGTTGGTGGTGGTGACAAAGTTGTAATGACCTTGTACAACAAAACCATAAATTTATCACTGCTGTAACCACGTTACCCCAAAACAGTTTTAAGAATACTTTAATGTGGAATGAATAGCTAAACTATTTAATTTACTTTTATATTTTGATCATTTTAAAAATGCTGTTCATCTTAGAGGCACAAGTTTGGTCAGTATGCTCACTTCTGATGAAAGTCCTCAGGTTAGAAAGTGGGAACAGACACCAGGATGAGTTCCTGATCTGCATAAATGGATACTGACTCCTTTCACCAGTGGCTATTCTAAACTCTCCTGGCCCTTTGTTTTCATCAATAAAATAAGAGTGATGGTAAACCCACACCTCTTCAAACAAGGTTTGCACTTTTTTAAATTGAATCTGGTCTTCCTCTAAGCAATTATAACTCATTATTTCAAGTATCAAAGTGATGGGTGAGTTGATCTCTCCACCCATTTCTTGCCCAAATTTAAGTTCATGCCCAATTAACTTAAAATGATTGAGCACAAAGGAGACTGTTTCAAACATTGAAGTAGTTAGCATGATCTCAGAGTTAATAATGTTACCTAATAACTTAGTTTCTACTTGCCACTGTTACCAAGTACACATAGACACAGTTTGATCCTGGAGGGTAATTTTGATGTGTTAGGGAACCTGAGCTGGCAGTACTGCTGCTGTTACTGCTGCTTAAACATACTTTTCTGCCAATACACAGGTATGTAATGAGTGACTCTCCTCTGAGAATATCCTTAAGCGCACGTCTGTACCTTTAAATAATGCCAAGCTAAGAATCCCTGTGCATGCCTTAATTAGAAAACAAAGTAGAATTATATGAAGTCACTGGAAATGCTAGTAAGCATTAATAATGCTGCTCTTGCTGAGAATGCTTTAGGCAGCAGAGTGAAAAATGTCACTAATTATTAGATGCTGATGCATTAAAAGCAGGTCCTGTACAGAATCCCATGTGCTTAAAAAAATTCTCTGAGGTATCTTTAATAAGGATATTTTGGTGTTACCTGGGAAACAATTGTCATGTATTTTTTTCATTCATGTAGATGTGATTGAACAACTTAAGTTTTCTGAGAAGCATGTTCGACACATACATAGATGCATGGTTTAGTCTGGTGTTTGGCACACGATCCTGTAAGGAGACTCATGGTTTTATTCCTGCCCCAGGCTCTTTAAGCACATATTCCAGACTCCAAAAATATAGATTCCTTAGTCTATCTTTAATCAATCTTCTTTTGAAATATTCATTTAGTTCTGACTCCCCATTATGACTACTACTATTTAACAACCTTTTAGCCTCCTGTCCCCTTCCATCTTCCATTCACTTTGCTTGTCTGAACATCACTATCTTCACATTTTTCCTTTGCTAGTTAATGTAGGCAGGCTATTCATTGCATTCTGTGTGGAGTCAGACCTGATACTCTGTGTTCTTTTTTTTTTTTGGAGCATTAGCATAGCGGTAGGGAGTTTGCCTTGCAAGCAACCAGCCCAGCCAAGCCAGGTTCAATTCCTCTGCCCCTCTCGGAGAGTCCGGCAAGCTACCGAGAGTATCTCACCCGCATGGCAAAGCCTGGCAAGCTACCCGTGACATATTCAATATGCCAAACACAGTAACAGCAAGTCTCAAAATAGAGACATTACTGGGCCCGCTCGAGCAAATCGATGAACAACGGGAGGATGGTGACAATGAATTTTTTATTAGTGAATCACCGTAAGGTACAGTTACAGATTTACAAACTTTTGTGCTTATGTTTCAGTCATACAATGCTCGAGTACCCACTCCATCACCAGTGCCCATTCTCTACCACCAATTATCCCAGTATCCTTCCTACCCCCCCTCAAATGAGTCAAAAAAGAGAGAGACAGACATAGAAAGATTGTGGAATATAAAGTAACAGAATGGGAGACTAGAGTACCCAAGAATAGTAGAGATAACTACCAGGAGGTTTGCTCCATGGCTTGGTAGAAAAAGGCGGCTCAGATAGAGAAGGGAACACCAAGTAAAATGTGGTTGGAGGACCCACTTGGGATGGGAGATGCGTGCTGAAAGATACTCTGTGTTCTTAACAGGCTATTCACTCTCTCAAGCATACTCTTTCATTTTTTCCAGAGGATCACCTTGATATCTTCCACATCAGACCTTTTTTGGTGCTTTTCACCCTGCCTTAAATCCTCTCCTGTTCTGCTTACTCAATCCTGCCCATACCTGAAAATCTAGATCCAGCTCACCTTCACTGACCTTTGCCAGATGCCTGCTGTTCTCACTAACCTTCTTATACAAAGACACAAGGTGCCTTTTCAGTTACAGTCCACTGGGTTGGGACAGAAACCAGGGTGTCCAATCTCTTGATCAACATCAGAGACCTTCACTTGAAGTTCATAGACCTTTAGACATATGAAGCTATTAGTCAAGTTTTATATGGATGTTTTGTTTATTTTCATCCCCTGGGGAGTCTTCATTACATTCTCAGAAGAATCCTAGACAGGAAAGGCAATAAAAAGTTAAAACTACACTCCTGTTGAAGTTATAAAAGAAATGTTAGGGTGCAGCCTCTGTCTTCAGTGCTATTGAAGCCTTCTTGAGAACTAACAACCCCTCTTAGAACAATCAACCATGGTTCTATTTAAGTACTTAAATCTAGTTGCCAAGGGCAGAGTTATATATTTGGAAGCTATAAATAATGATAACCCAGGAGCAAGGTCATGTGGGCTGGGGTGGGTGCATATATTGGGTGATAGGAAGGGAGAAGTCTGATGAAGTTTATGGAACTTGAGAGGTGGAGGTAGAGAGTAAAGCCACAGGGATAAAGTGATAATAGAAATGAATAACTATGTAATTCAAAGGAGATATTCTGGGGACATTAAGAGATGTATGAGAGCATCTGAGAGCAGATAAAGTTTGTAGGAGATAAAGAGTACTGGATTGAGTTGGCAGGATAAGGAGGCCTCAAGAAGGACATGTCCCCTCAATTATCAATTATCAGAAGCACAGAGCAGGAAATTGAGAAATATAGGGATTTCACACAAAATCTTGTTCAGGTTTTACTTGACCATGCCCCTAACTCTCATTTTTAAAGCCTTGAAGGATAGAAATTTCTATTTTTCTTGTTCCTGAGTATTGAGTTCATGTAATATAGACTTTAAATTATGACAACTCCACTGTGTGACCAAGAGTACCTTCTGTTTAAGATTCTCTCTCTATCTCCTTCTCTTCTCTCTCTTCTGAAAATGAGGTACCTACCCTAGTAGGTGACTATGAACATCAGTATGAGCATAATGTATGTGAGGCAGACATAAAAAAATCCATAATGAATGGCTTAAATAATGTCAATGTATGTTCCAGTTATGGAGGCCCTTTATAGCAGACGATGTCTATATCTATAAAAACCTCAAGTCCGAGATCAAGAGTCTATCAGGTTCCGTGCTAGTTAGGGCTTGCTTCTTGATTTGTAGATGCCACCTCACTTATGTCTTCAAAAAAATCCTGTGAACATGCAAAAAGAGAGCTCCCTGGGGTTTCCTCCTCATCTCATAATACCAGTCCCTTCAGATTAAGAACTCCACCTTTGTTACATCATTTAACCTTTATTTCCTTCCTAGAATCCTATTATTAAATATCTCTAGGGATTCAGTATACAAATGAGCAGAGGAGAGTCACTCAGTCCATAACAGTATGTGAAAAGTTTATCTCAGTTCCTTAAAAGCCTAGCTCAATCAAGCAGTTCCTTCTGATCCCTGTTCATTCATTCATTCAACACTATGTCAATGAGTGCCAATATTTTTGGTATAATGTTAGGTTCTAGAATAAAAATGTAAATCAGATCAAGAACATATACTTCTTAGTCTTTCTAGACTACTTAGGGAGATAATAAAAGCTGAAAGATATATGTCTCCAGGGTGGAAAAGTATGTGGTTGGTTAAGGACTAGAAGGCACTTGAACTAAGTCTTGACCAAATGATAGAAACAATCAGGTAAGGAAAAAGAGGGTTTTAGGCAGACAAAAAAAAAAAACACACATGCAAAGGCGTACTATATAGAGAACATAGCTCATTCTAGTACAGAAAGTGATCTGATATGTGCATATTAGATATAAGAAGATGGGGTTTTAATTCCTAGAGAGTAAAAGAAGTTTAGAGAAGGTTGTGTTGAATTATAAGACAAAGGTAAGTGTAGCAATTGCACTAAAGGAGCCTAGAATAAACTAAGTCATAAGAAGTATTCCAGGGGAGAAAACAATCAGCAGGGAGCTCTAAGAGAAAAGAATAGGAGTTTCCCCATTAGATGTAGCTGTTGGAAGAGAGAAGGGATGATAAGTATATACTCCGTAGGACAGTGAAGAGATGAAATATTAACAAATATAGTTGTGAATCAACATGCTTTAACAAATTCTCACAAGCCACATGGCTTGGAACAATAGAATTTTATTCTTTCACAGACTGGGAGATAAAAATTCAAAATTTAAGTTTCTGAGGAGTTGGCTTCCTCTGGAGATTAGGAGATAAATTTCATTCCGTGTTTTCCTAGCTTCTGGTGGCTGCTGCAAATCTTTTGCCATCATCGACACTGTGCAGAATCATTGTTGTCTCTGTCTCAGTATTCAAATGATCTTCCTTCCCCTCTGTGTGTCTTCTCCTTTTCTATCCTTTTAATTAAACCTATTATAGAATTTATGTCCCTTCAAATCCATGATAAGTTTATCTAAACAGTCCTACCAAAACTTTATATGCAATGACTATTTTTCAAATAGGCTCATAGGTACTGGGACATATGGCTTGTACATCTCTTTGCAAGCACTGTTTAATGAATTACAGAACTCAGGTCTTCTGGGTGATTGTTTTATTTTCTTAAAGTTAAGTTAAGAGGGTTTTGGGTAAGAAAGGGGATAAATGATAGGTCTCTACATCTAAGGAGACATGAGATGACAATGTCAGTTGAGAAATACACTCTAACAAGAGGAGGTATCTCCAATTTTCTGACTGTTAAGGTAGACAGTTTTAAAAGTATGTAACTGCATGTTGACAGATAGCCTCCCTGATAATCACCACTTACCACTTACTCTGTAAAATATAAGGCAAGATTATCTGCTGAGATAAAAGAAATAACTTCAGGGAAAAAATGGTATGCAGTTTAGAAATGACACCTGGAAGATTATAAGAGAGAAAAAGACCAGGAGTTTGTGGTAGAATTTTCACATCATTGAATTCCCAGTGTAAATTGAACACAGCATTGGATGGCATCAATATTTAGATCATGTAATTTCCCCCAGCAATGCTAGAACTTGAGAAAAGAAGCAAAGAAAGCATTTATGAGAATTTTTTCAAGACTCAGGGAATTCATTGTGTGTGTTGATAAAATTAAAAGAATATACCAAAAAAGAAAGGGATATTCAAGAAAAAAATGAATAGATTGTGATGAATGGTAGGTAAAACTAGATGAGCTTGAAGAAGAGGCATTAGGGAAGCAAGACATTGATGGAAAAATGGGCTGATGGCATTCAGCATTTCAGAGTATCCAAAATTCAAGTGGTGCAATGTGCAAGACGTGGGAAAATGGCAAATCAAGATGGTGGTCTATAATTTTGAAATTAGTAAGTCAATAAAATAATGAGGTGAGGGTGTGGATGGAATGGGAGAACCTGGCAAATATAATGTATATTGGGTACAAAAGTAGAAGAAACTAAACAGCGCTAAATGTTGGCGTCTGCCATCAGTCTTAAATAGTGAGTGAAAGGAGACAGTATATTTCTACTTAGGGACACTCAAAAATATTTCTTATTATTTATTAATTGCTTGATTATGGAAAATAGAAAGCTCTTTCTCTTCCTCAGGATTATATCCACATTCAGTCTTTCAAATCTAGCTTTTATTGTCTGTACCAGTGACTTCAGCTCTGAGAACCCCTTGCTTAGCAGAGTCCCCCACTCCAAGTTCGTTCAGTTCTGAAGCCAGTATGTCCTTTTCTGTGGCTAGGATTGTCCATTTTGTGACATGTGAAGTCACATGTCACAAGTATCTGTTAATTAATAAAATTATAAAAATAAGCTAGGAGGAGATCTTCCCTCAAAGACCACCCACGGCCTGGAGAGATAGTATAGATGATAATAAGCTTGCCTTGCATATGGTCAACCTGGGTTTTGGTCCCCAGCACCCCATATGGTCTCCAAGCCTTATCAGGATTGATCCCTGAGTGCAGAGCCAGGAATAAACCCTGAGAACCAGGGGTGTAGCCCCCAAACAAAAACAAAACAAAAATAGAGGGTTCTACAGACTTTCCATGCCTGATTACTTCAAATTCTTTTCATGTACAGCTCCTAGGAGGTAAATCTAAGTAAGTATTCTCAGAACCAAACATAAAAGTACAGGTGACTTTCTGCTCTGCCCCATTTATTCTGTCAAGTTCCTGAGTGTCAGCGATTTACCATTCACTGAAGGTGACGTTTTATTTCTATAAGTCTCATGTGTATTAATTCTATTCAAGCAGATCTTTGGAATTGAACAATTGCAGAATATTCCATCACTCTTGAGTGATGGGAAGAAAATCTAAGAATAAAGTATGTGGGAAAAAAATAAAGTATGTGATTATTGTTGTATATTTATTAGCGCTTTATTTAGTAGAAATAATTGAAGATGTTGCAAGCAGTATCATTAAGATCAATTTAATATAAGATTTTTATTAAAATATTTTCAACAGAATATTCCTGAATATTGTCACATGTAAAGTCCCTAAGTATTTGGTAATTTATAAAATTACATAAATAACCTAGAAGTCTGGCAAACTCCCCGAGGCATACCCAATATGCCAAATACCAGTAACAATGATGGGTCTCATTCTCTTAAAGAGCCTTGAATATAGCACTTTCCTAAAAAATCTCAGGGCTAGGATGAAGGAGACGTTACTGGGGCCTGCTCGAGGCAATCTACGAATAACAGGATGGTCATGATCGTGATCGTGAACCTAGAAGAAGATTTCCCCTCTAGGGCTCTGGAGGGCCTGGAGTATAACGGAAAAGGTGCTTGCCATGCACAAGGCAGAAAAATTATTTTATTTTATGATAATGTTCATTGTCATAAAATAGTATGAAACACTATCATTTTTATCGTTTTTTCAGTGATACATTACCTTTTTTAAAGAAACATTTCTTGGGGCTGGAGCAATAGCAATAGCACAGCGGGTAGGGCATTTGCCTTGCAAGCAGCTGACCCAGGTTTGATTTTCAGCATCCCATATGGTACCCTGAGCACCGACAGGAGTAATTCCTGAGTACAGAGCCAGGTGTGACCCATCGCCAGGTCTGACCCAAAAGGAAAAAAAAAAGAAAGAAATATTTCTCTTTTGAAAAAATTTTTGCTTAAATTGAATGACAGGATAGTAGACCTAATATATTACTGAAAAAGAAAGTGAAGAACTGGGGGTGTGACTCGGTGGTAGAGTGCCTGTCTTATATGTGTAAGGCCCTAGATTTCATCCCTAGAACCTTAAAAAAGAAAAGAAAAGAAGACTAAAGAAAGGCATTTCAAGTTTTTCACAGCCTCCAAATGTCGATAGATAACCTGAATTTTTGTTACTTACATTTTGTGAGTGCTTTGAAAGCTATCGTAACTCAATTTGTGTTTCCATTCATCTTGGAAGGGGTTCAGAATGTATTGCTAGAAAAGTCTATCAATAAATTATATATTTTCCTTTTGCTGTCTTTATCTGAAATAGCTTCAAGAAAAAAATAGAGTGTTTTTCACTTATGCTGCTCTTAAAATTAGTCCTCATGTCACATGTCACTGTCACTGTCACTGTCCGCCAATTGTTCATCAATTTTGCTCGAGCGGGCCCAGTAACATCTCCATTGTGACACTTGTCACTGTGTTCGGCATATCAAATATGTCACGGGTAATAATATCTATTAACTTGTAAGCCATAGCAGTGTCTAGAGACTAAAAAATCTAGAAAAAGCAAAATCATATATTAGGTGCTTTTTTCTTTTGAGTAATTGATTAGACTGTTAGAATTCACAAATGTCAAGTTCCTACTAAATAGGAAATACTTGCTAAATATTAAAGCAACTAAGTCTCTTTAATTCCAGAAATTACTGTCTAGTAGAGAATTACAATAGCTATATAAACCAACAAGATAAATGGGAAGAGGTGATGTATGCCTTTAGAATACAATAAAAACACAACTGTAGCTTCTACCAAATGTGCCATTTAAGTTAACATCTAGGTGTATTCACTCACCTGCTTAGTAGAAGTAAAGTTACTAATCCAAGACATCTACAAATGTCCATTAGATGACCGTTTACTGTAACTCATGTTTATTCATTGCATCAGTGAATAGTACTGAACCTTTACCTCGTTACAATTCTCTTTTTCCAGACTGTCATGTATAATGGTTCAAATATGTAGAATCAAAGCTGGCTTAATTGTTACTTAGAAGTTCCATATTTTTTCATTCATGGTTTTTTCATTCATAGATTGATCACTATTGAACTTTTCATTTAGGTTTATCATTAAGATTAAATCAAAATGTAGGGCTGGAGAGATAGCACAGCAGGTAGGGTGTTTGCCTTGCATACAGCTCACCCGGGTTTGATTCCCAGCATCCCATATGGTCCCCTGAGCACCGCCAGGGGTAACTCCTGAGTGCAGAACCAGGAGTAACCCCTGTGCATCGCCAGGTGTGACCCAAAAAGAAAAAAAAAACAAAATGTAAAGCAGTGAGCATATGGTAACCTCTCAATGAATGTTACTTTTATATATATATATATATATATATATATATATGCTATTAGTAGTCTGCATCTCAACAATAAAATAAGATTTCTGAGCTCCATTGGAACAAGTGCTATTTGCTTTTCTTCCTTCATTACTCACTCAAAATATGGTTCGAGATTTTGAGTAAATACTTAATATAAGTGTGTTGATTTCATTTTTTAAATTTTGAACATATTAATTCTGAAACTGACAAAAATCTGAAAATGACCTGAGCATGAAGTCCTTTTTCCCCATCCTTTTTTCTCTTTCCTACTTATCAAGTGCACTAGACTTTCCAGACAAATGTTAATTGATATGACCTTTGTTGACGTGTATACATTAGATGGTGTGCATTGTATCACCGCAGTGTCTGGTGGGAACTAACTCATCACTCAAGACTGAGAAGACACAAACATTCCACATTGTTGTTCAGTCACCCCGTGGCTGGTAGGGCTTTATTGGTTTTTTCTCCTCTTCTCAGAATCTGTCATCATGCATGCGACCAGGCAAAGTATTTTGAGTTTATTTTGAAAGAACGTGAAATCCTTAAGACTTTGTTGGAAAATGTGAATTTCTTAAACATAGTACCTCCAAAATAAAGAGAACTTTTACCAGCTTTTTTCTCTTCAGAAATGTTCAACAACTCTCCCAATTTCTTAATTTAGAAAAGCCACTTAACCATCAGACAAGTGCATAGTGAAAACGAGAGAAATGCATGCAAGCAACTACTATGTTTATTAAAATAGTTTTTGCCTTGAATTTATTGTGCTTTGCAGTGCAACAAAAGAATATGTAGTGAATGATTGTTACCATTCTCAACAACAACCTGGCTTTCTCATTCCAAATCAAGTAATACCAAACTGGAAAGAACTATGCAGGAGACCCTTAGTATTCATAGATTTAACACTCTGGGTTTTGAATATTTGCAATCGACCATGAAGGTTTGTGATGTGTTAATTGGCAGTTTTGCTGAGGTTCAAATTCGAATCACATGTACTTTGAAGCTAGCATTAGGGAGTGATTGAGGAGCTAGTGAGTTAGACTAGTCAGCCACTCAGCTTCCCTCTCCAATCAGATTTTTTGTTTTGTTTTGTTTTCCTCTCCTGACCTAGTCAGAAACTCTTATGGTAATTAAAAACTTAGTTGGTTTCTGTGAAAAAAAGAAAAGTAGTTACATGGAAGGTAAAATGAGTAAATCTTTCAAAGACAGTTTCTTAGTCTGGAAAGATCATATGCCCTGGAGATACAACTGTCTCAAAATAAGAGCTAATTTTTAAAGCGAGGAATCTGTGGCTATGTTTCCATATATACACTCTTGGAGATTTCTGCCAACTCAGAATTTATCCCTTGCAAATATCAATAATTTCCAGATATGTGATTCTGGATGGGATATTAAAAAAAAAATCCTAGAAAAAAATGTCCTTATTTTGTTTCTTTTACAGTTGAAACATGCTTGCTGAGTAACAGGCTACAGTTCTCTCTTCCCCTCTCATGAAGTCTCTCCATGACATGACTTGCTCCTGAAGCCAAATTTTATGGTCAAACTACAATAGTGTTGCATTCCAGAATATGAGGTCTTGGAGTTTGGCAAGCTCCCCCATTCACATGGCCTTACCTGATATTTCTTGTGAACTAAGACCTCTGAGTGTCAGTAATCAGCAGCAAGGCCGTGGGTCTACATAACCAACCATAAAAAGTAGAATTTTCTAGCTACTGTATTGCTTTGTTCTATTTTGGCTTACATGGGTTTGGGTTCTGTTTAGGGGTCTTGTTTTTGTTTGTTTTCTTTTTTTATTTGTTTTGAGCAGTGCTAGGGATTGAACCCAGTGTCTCACACATGCAAGGCAAGTACTCTACCACTAAGCTCCATCCTTGGCCTTCTTTGGGAAAATTCAAAAACAAGATAACAGAGTTTTCCTTAAGTTTTAATGTGTTTAATTTAAATATGCCTTTTTTGTTTGTTTAAACATCCTTTTCTAAAAAAATTAAGGAGACATGATGGTTTTTTTTTTAATGCTTCTTACTTGATAAGATTAGAACCTATTTATCTGGGAAATCAGAAATAGCTCTTATCTAGTTCTGGGGTCTTAAGGTTTAGCAAAAATTCATTTCTCTGGAGAGCAATACTTTTTCCTTTCAATCAGGAGTAAACATAATAGGGCTTCTGGCCTTTCTACATATGAGCATCTGAGTCCTCAGGTCATACTTGAACCCAGCTCCTCTGTGGCAGTGTGTTTCACTGCCATTCAAGCTATTGGACCAGCTGTGTTTACATATCATTGGCCATTCAAAGTAAGCGATCTTTGTTCCGATAACAATGAAGGGAGTTGTACTTTGCATTCATAAACTGCATCCAAAAAAAAAGCCGTTCTTGGCAATCCTCCAGAAATGACAATTGCAAAAATAAGATGGAATCAGTGATTTATTTTCTGTCTCATCTTTTTTTTAAAATGTAGTATTTCTTTTTCTTTAAGACATACAGTGATTGAGGAATGTTGTGCTTACAAAATTAAGAAAAATACTCGGCGATAATTTTAAAGCACATTAAGAATTTAAATATAGTAGCCATGCTGAAGACCAGATGGCTGTCAGATAATAAAACTTCAGTGCATAAGAGACTATTTTTGAGAAACCTACATTTTTACCTGTTGTTTATCACAGTGAAATGTTGACATATCTGTTACTGGAGTCAGAATTCAGCACCCTAGACCTGATCCCAATGAAGGGCCATCACATTTAGATGTCCTTGATAAGGATGAGAAGAGGTATTATAGTATTACATAAAAGTATAAGGTGAACATCAGAGTATAAATTAAACCTCTAAGTAAAGCAGATATGCAGAAAGTCAGAATGGTTGCAAGAGTAATAGAATATAGCCAACACATTTTGCAGACTGATTATACTTGTAACATAATTATAGCTGGCAAAATGAGATACAGGCAGCCTCCAAATCTACCTACATTCCTAAGAAAGGTAACATAAGTAAAAAAGACATACGTCAAATCTGATTTCCTCATCGAAGCTATTATAATGGGGGATTATATGCTTCACCAAGACCATGATGCTTAATGTTTTCTATAAATCACCAGATATCATAAATAATCAACAACAAATGCTGTGTGTACATTGTGTAATGCTTTCTGAAATAGATATAAACCCAGCAGGGCAATCCTTCAGGTCCCAGTTTTAGAGAAAAACCTCTGTCTAGAATGGAGCTCCTCTTGATGTGGAGGGGATGGATTCTAGACAGATCTCTAGATTGTCATTGTTGTCAGAAGATTTGGTCAGTGCCTTCAAAGATGTCAGTCTTTAACATGACAGGAAATTTAGAGGTCCTTGATAAGAACATTTCAGATTGATTATTCTTCCGTCAAGGCTCCACGCCAGTCCTTTGAGGATGCAACACTAAATAAGGTAGGGAACAAAGGTTGCCCCAGAAGAAATCTGTTCACTAAAGAAATATATAAATAGAAATGATACAGCCACTTAAGTATTTTATGCCAATTGAGGATTTTTTTATTTTGAGATAAATAGATATATGTACTTTTTTTATTTTTTGTGTCATGAATTCTATTTTTGTAAAGAAACATGAGTCTTTGTGTTTTTAAATAGAATCTTAAGCAACTGAGGAAAGTTAAAAATCCTAATAGGCCCATGGGAAAATAAATATGTAACCAATTCAAAGGAAAATTGCTGGCATTATTAAGTTTTGGATAATATGGAAATAATGTGTTGGGAGAAACTTATCCTTGGGATTTCTAAAAATTTAGATCTACTTTATGATTTTACTTTAAATTCCTTTTCCAATGTGGATAGTGAAAAACTTTCAAATTATGAATGACCTCCCAAATTGGTACAATTTTACAAACACTAATACTTGAATGGTTATTATAAAACTTCTTCAAAATTAACAACAAATAAATAGGGCAGGAGGAAACTTGGAGGTGATAGATGTTTTTACAGCATCAACTGTGATAATGGTTTTGTGGTGGTATACTCATCTCTAATCTCATCAAGTTGTATACATTAAATACATACAACTTTCCTTATGTCAACAATAATCTGTTTTTTATAAAAGAACAAAAACGACTTCAAAAACAAACATTTTTAGCCAAGAGAATACTGAAGAGAGAAGGTAAACATATACACACCCTGACAATTCCTGAGGAGGGAAAATTTGTAATTGTTGGAAATATGACAGAAATTTTTTTTAAAAATGGGAAACACAAAGAAATTTGTATTGCAGTTTTTTCAGAAAAGAGTCCTGCTGACATGCTTTAAAATAATCAGTGTTGAAACCAAGGATATTTCAAAAGGTTCAGAGCACTTTTCTCACTTCTGTGAGGCCCTGAGTTTGTTCCCTTGCACCAGAATTTTTCAGAAAACTTAAAGATTAAAAAAGAAGACAAACTTAAGAACTCCTTAAAATAATCTGTTATCCACAGACATTTTCATAATGCCTTACTATGTATTTTCCCATTATCTTTCATTGTAATAATGCCAGTGACAACACATCATGTGACAAAATATTATTTGTGAAGAAGCTATAGAATAAATAAAATATAGTGCATGAATATATTTTTAGTTGGGTCACTGTGAGATAAATAGTTACAATGCTGTTCATGATCAGGCTACAGTCAAAGAATCACCCAACACCCATCTCTCCACCAATGTCCATTTCCCACCATCAATGACCCCAGATGTCTCCCAACACCCTTACCACTGCCTGTCTCTATGGCAGTCCCTCCTCCTCCTCCACTTCCTCCTCCTTTTCTCCTCCTCCTGCTCCTGCTCCTCCTCCTCTCCTCCTCCTCCTCCTCCTCCTCCTCCTCCTCCTCCTCCTCCTCCTCCTCCTCCTCCTTCTTCTTCTTCTTCTTCTTCTTCTTCTTCTTCTTCTTCTTCTTCTTCTTCTTCTTCTTCTTCTTCTCTTTCTTATTTTCCTTCTTATTCTTCTCCTCCTCCTTCTTCTCATTCTCCTCCTCCTCCTCTTTCTTCTCTCTCTCTGTCTCTCTCTCCTCAGCCCTATGGTCTGCAAGACAGACAGATACTGAAAGATTATCATGTTTGCTCCTTTACCTACTTCCAGCTCACAGTTCCTATCCAGAGATGATCACTCTAGCTTCTATCCAGTGCATAAATGTTTATTATCATAGTGTTTCTTGAATATTTAGTCAAAATTTTGATAGCCATTTGTATTATTATTCATATCTCCCAAACTCCAAAATATGGCAGACTCCAAAATACGTCTTCTGGTGCTTTCTCATTTTAATGACCTGTAAGCTAAGAGTTAGAACAGTGAAGTCATCTTCCTATTTTCACAGAACCTGGAGAGATCTGAACTCAGATTTGCCTGAAAGAAGCTTTCAGGCAGCTGAAAACATTGCTTCATTCATTTCCCAGCCAGAGGGATTTCAGATTTGGATGGAAGACTTGCAGCCACAATTAAAAAGCTGGGCAGGGGCCAGGGGATGGGATGGGGGGACAGGGACAGAAGAGCTGACAGTGGAATCAGAATTAGAGAGTCTACAGTAAAATATGGATCATAATATTAATAATTGCTTTAGTGGACAGAAGAGACCTTGAGAGAGTAGAGACCTTGTCCTTCTGGTGCAGGAACTAATGTTACAGCAGTATGAGTATGAAACAATAATTCCAGTGCTATCATGTACTATGATACCTCAGTAAAATTTATTTTTCAAATAAAATAATTGTTTTATTAGAAATAAATTTGTCTGTCATTAAATTCCCTGTCACTTTAATGACATGATTTTTCTGTCTGTTTTAAGACTTTTAGAAGTAATAGAAAGTGTCAAAAATCATTCTTTTTTTCATTTGATGTGGGCTCTGATATTCAGTACATATCTTTGGCTTGTTTGCTTGAGGACTGTAACAGTCTCCCCTTCACCATCTTTCTAGGTGAATAAGTTACTGGACCCCTTCTTCCTTGATCCTTAACTATGAAAGCCCATCCCAAATGCACAAAAGCCATAAAACAAAATCATTTCTGGGGCCATAGAAATGTGAAGAGCCAGTTGGAATCCTGAAGGTTCTTAGACTAGAGATGTGCAGGCAGCCACATGTTTTTCCACACTGTAAATTCAATGAAATGGGGAGTGCCACAGGAGTCAGCCCAGATGTTTGTCAAGATTACAACAGCTTCATCACAACAGTAGTGTAGCACCAGATGTCCAGTAAAAAAGGGTTAAAACTTCAGATCCAAAGCCTGTTTTGCCACCTCCTCACAAAGTGTCCTGGTGAGACAATCTTTTGTGATTACCTCATTATTCATCACCTCTCAGCAGATACCAGCAGGCTTGATTTGCTGGACTGGAAATCCGTTTGGGTGTCATGTGTCAGCTAAACAGGCTTAGTTACAATAGAAACTGATTAGTTTTCACCTTGGCCTCATAAAATGTGGCATATGTATTAACATAATGGATTAGGAGGAAAAAGAGCATTCACTACAAGAAGCAAGTAAATGCAGTCCTGGGATTTACACATTTGATCTTTGGTATATTTGACTCACTCCCAACTTTTCAACATTAGATGGCCCTTTTCTCCTCTAAAATAACTAGTTTCAGATTCTTGCTTTTTGCACTTTTAAACTGACTTTCCCAAAATACCTCACAGAATTTATAGACTCGTTCTTAAGACTTAGCTCCTTTCTAAAGCAAATTGTAATAGCACAATTATAATGCTAGCTGTTTTCCACTTTACTCATGGATTGAGATAAACAAGCACAAGCATCCTATGAGTTCAGAATAAATTTAGTCTGGATTTAGCCTCATTCGGTTTATGCAGCATTCACAGAGGTAGTACCTTTTCTAGCTAGAATACAGTTTGGGGAGCAAGAGACATAGTACAGAGGATAGGACACTTTGCTTGCATACAATTGCCTGTGTTTGATTCCCAGTACTACATAGGGTCTCCAGAGCCCTGCCAAAAGTGATCAATAAGCAGAGAAGCAGGAGTCAGCCCTCAGTACAACTAAGTTTGGTAAAAAAAAAAAGTAGAATACAGTGTGATACCATTTCCACTTCCAGTTATATCCCCTCCTCCTTTTCGTAGCACTTTCTATATGAAGTCATTTTTTTAAGCATTGCTTAGACACCCAGCTGTAATTTTTTTAATTACTAATTTAGGAATACTAAGACCACTAAAAACTAAAACACTGAAGTTATGAGCACTCATGCCTCAGAGTGGGTGAGCACATGCCTGACATGTGAGTCCTTAATTCAATCCCTGGTACCACATGTCCACTCTAAATGTAGCCCTAGGGACCTGTGCATTGCAGAACTCAACTCAGCACTGATGGGAGTAATCCTTTTTAAAATACACTAACAAGCACAAGAATCATTTAATATAAAATTATAAAGCTTGAAGACCAAAAAGAATTACATTTGCATGTATCCAGCATGACTGCTATTATGTAATAATTGTTTAGACTTATAATACCATAATTGGGAGCTGGGTTATTACGAACATATCATAGTTTTAGCATATTGGAGACACCAACTCACACTTAAAAATACATATTAGGTACAATGTATGTATTGAACATTTCATGTTATTGTGTTTTTTGTAGTCTTATGTAATTGTGTGTCATCACCTATATTCCATTAACAAATTCTTATGAAATAAGGAAATTGGGTGTCCAGATTTTATAGCTTGTCCAGAGAGTAAGTGGCAAATCCTGGAGTCAATTTGTGGTTGTTGTGTATTCAAGGCCTGATTCTTTTTCTGCCATGACACACTGCCTCTTTAGCATGGAAGCTGAGCTGGTATATACCAAGGATATAATGGGAAACCAGAGCAGACAAAGAAAACAATGTACAAAGGACCCCAGGGACAGTAAGCATGAACTGTGTTCAGGAAACAGACAGATAGGAGCCTAATGAAGAAAAGTGGCAGGAGATAAACCAGAAAGGAGATTAGGCTATATCAAGCCTAATCTATATCAATCATGGAACCCAGCATAAGAGTGGTACTTCTTTGGTTGGCAGGAGAGTAATGGGACCAGAACTTGCCTCACTTTGATATAGTTCAGAACAGTATATCCCACTTCTTTAATCACAACACCCATGAGACAGACATTTGCCTGGTATGTGCATATTCAAAACATAGATTTTTTAAGTGAAACAACCTATAAGATAGTACTTTTAATGTATATAAAAGATTGGTTCTTTCTATTTTGTTTTATTCTATGCTGTTTATCTCCACTCCCCAGACTTTCTTTGATTTTAAACTTTTTGTCCACATCTGGTTGTGCTTATTGCCTACTCCTGGCTCTGTGCTCAGGAATCACTTTTAGCAGGGATCAGAATACCACTTGGGGTGTTGGAGTTTGAACTTGGGTCAGCCACATTCAAGGCAAGTACCTTACCTGCTATACTATCACTCCTTCTCCTCTTTTTTTAATGGTACTAACTGTAATTGATTTTTAAAACAAACAGATGGGTTACAATCCACAGTAAGAAAAACACTGCTTTAGATCATAGTTGGAAGAAATAGGATGAGATTGGGAAACCAAATTTGGACTATTACTGGACTCTAGGCTTGAATGAGGAAAGTGGGAGGGGCAAATCAAAAAGATATTTCAAAAGGGAATGACTTGGAAATTTAAGAGACTCAAGGGTTAACAAACCTTTCACAGAAGTTGGAAAGACCCATGAGAACTGAATTTGTGTTAGAAGAGAGTTTGGTTTCAGACATGCTGAATTTCAGGTTCCCAGAAGATAGCTGCAGTTTCCAAGAGGCATCAAGCAGGCAGTAAGACTCATATTTATGCTGTCCAGCATGAACTTAGTTATTTCTTTTTTTGTTTTGTTTTTAGATATTTTTTGAGGCACTGTGGTTTACAATACAACAAATGATAAGGTTTCTTGCACACATTGTGCCATACCACTCCTTCCACCACTATCCACTTCCTTCCGCCATTGTCCCCAAAACAATGGGACAATGGAGATCACCCATCTCCCATCAGTTCTATGGACCAATTCCCCAGTTTGTTGCCTTTGAATATTTTCTATTTCCTTATAGTGTTTCTTTACATCCCATATATAAAAATATATCATTCAGTATTTGTCCTTCTCCCATGGTTAACTTCACTTCACTTAACTTCACTCTCCAATTCTATCCATATGGCAACAAATTTCATGATTTTGTCTTTCCTTATAGCCAAGTAGTATTGTGTTGTGTATATATACTACAAATTCCTTATCCAGTTCTTGGACACATACTTTTTCCATATTTTGTCGATTGTTATTAGTGCTGCAGTTAACAT
Organism: Sorex fumeus; assembly: GCF_029834395.1. Lineage (NCBI taxonomy): Eukaryota > Metazoa > Chordata > Mammalia > Eulipotyphla > Soricidae > Sorex > Sorex fumeus. The sequence continues at coordinate 58,365,852 of NW_026606155.1, forward strand.
AGGAGCACAAACATCTTTTGGAAATATTGTTTTGGGTTCCTTGGGCTAGATACTGAGAAATGTAATTTCTGGATTGTATGGAAATTTAATTCTTGGTCTTTTGAGGACCATCCATATTGTTTTTCCAAAGAGATTGAATCTGTGGTTATTGCCACCAACAAGGATAAGGATTCCTTTATGCCCACATCCACACAAACAAAAATCTATTGAATGCTTTTCTTCTGTTTAATGCCTGTCAGTCTCCAGGAATAGATTTTGAAATTAGAATATTGTATAAACAGGTGTAAAGGTGTGTAAATTTATATGTACCCATATAAAGGGGTAAATGAAGTTAAAGACAGTAAACAGTGTAATGTTTATTTTGAGGATGTGTGAAATTGTATCACTAAATAATGGGCAGTTTTCTAAAAAAAATACTACCACAATATAAATAAATAAATATATGTATTATAAAGTGTTTATAAAAGATGTAAAAGTCCCAGAAAGTTTTTGTGAACCTCTTTTGTTGGGGTCGATTTAAAAATAGTATGCATAGGAGAAGCCAGTTACATCAAGGAAAACCCAAACACAGTGTTTAACTTCTTCCTTTGTAGATTTTTCATTTTATAATCTGCATTTTCTCAGACCTTAGTAGATTCAAAGCAAAACAGGGTAATAAACAATATTCACTTCAACTCTTCGTCTCTTGTCCTCTGAGTCACTGGCACTTGTAACTTTCCTTCTGGCCTCTTGTTCTGCTATGTAACAAGCTTACCCCAAAGCCACATTATTTTGCTCACCCTTTGATGGTTAAAAACTTTCAAAAGACCTTGGCTTTCTCTCTAGTCCACCTGGCCACAGCTGGGCAATAGGAAGTGAGCCATCCTGTCCAAGGCTATATCTTCACTCCACATGTCTGATGCTTCAGGTTTCTTGGCATCCGACTCTCTCCAATGGGGTTTTCTTTTACAAGCCCTTGTAATCAGGCCTGGACTTCACAGAGCATGACAGCCTGGAGGTAGTCAGATACTTCCCAGGGCAGCTCGGAAATCGGAAGAGCGTTTCAAATCCAGGAACTGAAGCTTCCAGTTGCATAAAGCCATGACCCAAAACCTGGTCTCATATCACTCCTACCATATTGTATTGGTCAAAGTAGTCAGAGACCACGCAGCTCTAAACAGGGTATGTAGATACTCTTGAAGACACATGTTGACTTATTCCAAGAATCTGCACAGAGTCACAGGTGTGCACTGAGAAAGGTGAATGAGCAAGTTTTGGTTATCATGTTCTTCCTCCAGGTTCAGCTTCCCTGAGCAGAAATGCTCCCAAAGAACCTGAGGACATCCAGTTGGGATTTCTTGTTACAGACCCTATTAAAGAGAATGGCATAAAACCAGCACTTTAGTGGCATTGCGTCCCATCTCTGTGGAAGTGACAGTCACTGCCTCTCCTGCTGGTAGAGCATTTCCCTCTGGATTATGTCTAAACTGAGGAGCTTCAAAAGACTATACAGAGACTTCAAAGCTGTATAGGATGATCATTCCCAGCTATTATGGACATAGCGCTATTATTGTCATAGCCGTCTCTTCTCTATCTTACCTACCCTCAGCCCACGCACACTTTTGGTTAGTTCCAAGCATTGACCAGTACTCCCAACCCCTGTTTTCTCTGGCCATGGATATTCTTCTTCTTCTTCTTCTAATAATAATAATAATAATAATAATAATATATACAGTCATTCTATATCTGTCCCTTTCCTGCAAGTTAAAAGTAGGTAAGGAATATTCTTGATAACCTTTCAGTATCAATATTGCAAGACACAATGCCCAAAAGGAGAGAGAGAGAGAGAGAGAGAGAGAGAGAGAGAGAGAGAGAGACAGGGGGTGAGGGGTTGGGGGCTGATTGGAGGGAACTTGGGGACACTGGTGCTGGGAAATATACACTGGTGGAGGGATGGATGTTGGATTACTGTATGACTGAAATCCAATCATGAACAGCTTTGTAATGATGTCTATCACAGTGGTTCAATAAAGGTTTCTTTAAAAAAAAAACTACACAGTGTCCTATCCACAAGTGTATGTATGTTCACAAGTTCTGTGTGTGTATATGTGTGTGTGTTGCGGAATAGGGGGAAGAAATCCCATACTGAAATCCCATTTGTCATCATACCGGGGTCTCCAAATAGTGAGACTCATGCTTTAGTATTGCATTCTTAGACAGATCTTTTTCCCCATTGTTTCTGTTTATAACAAGAGTCCAAATGGATCCGTTTCTTTGATTCTAAGCTAGAAGAGTTATGTCAGTGAAAGGCAAAACTCTGAGCCAAGGTCAAAACAGTTCTATGGACCTAGAGAAGGTTCCTCAATGGTCCTTTTCTCATGATGCATTTTTGTCTTAAGAGAGTATACAGTGTCTGTGCTTATAAGCAGGATATTATTAATAATATAACGGCCAAGACCCAGAGACTATAAAACCCTGCTCCCGGAAGAGAACATCACAGAGTCTCCTGCCTCTGTGCCTGGCTGTCCTCACCGGGGCCCTTGGAGGAGGGTGGGTTGAGTTTCCCTCCCCACCCAGAACAGAGCCCTGGCAGCTGAAGACCTCTGGTTCCAGTCACAGCCATGCTGCAGACCACTCTCCACAAGTTCAGACAAGCCTCATGCATGAAGGAACAGGCAGAGGAACCCACGTGTGTGGGACCCGAGGCGTAGATCTCCAAGCCTGCTCGAATTGGGACTGAGGCCTCCTCCACCCCAGATCCCCCAACTTCCAGTATGTAGGCGTTACACCCACCAACTGCTCCCCGTGCCGTGTAATCCCATCAACGGCAAAGACCCAGAGACTATAAAACCCTGCTCCAGAAGCGCGCAGCCGCATTCACAGCCGCACGACATCTTATTATCTAGTTCTTACTCTGGAGAACATGGCAGGCTATCAAAAGTATCCTGCCCACATGGCAGAATCTGGCAAACTCCCTGTGGCATATTCAATATGCCAAAAACCAGTAACAATGGGTCTCATTCTCCTGACCCTGAAAGAGCCTCAAGTGTGGCACTTTTTAAAATCTCAGGGCTAGGACAAAGGAGACGTTACTGGGGCCTCCTCAAGGCAATCAATGAACAACAGGATGACAGTGATACAGTGATTATTAATAAATGTGTATTATCTTTCTGGTCATGAGCTCAACTGCATCTGGCTTCCCCAGTCATGCCACCTGGTGTTAGAGACCTGCCCCAGCCCCCAACAATGAATATTTCAATCAAACCTGGCACCTCTACCAAAATACCTAAAGTGGTTCAGCAAGCAGTTCTCATCCTGAAGCTCAGAGATTTTCTAGTCTCAACTTCAGTGGTTGAGTGACTAACAGCCACATACTTCTTGTTGAAAGTATTCATCACCTTGTTAATAAGTCATTAATAATGCAGTATCCTCTCACTCCCTAGTTGACTATAAACCCCACAAGGACAGGGGGAAAGCACTTGTGATTCACCCCAGTATCTTCGACACCACCCCAGTACAGCTTAGCAACACTCAATAAATATTTGCTGCATGAACAAAAGAGAGAATGATTGAATGAATGAGCAAATAAGCAATTGAATGTTCTCTTTTCAAAATCCTTCTAGGGAAAAAACTCAGCTTTGAACCTCTGTCGTACTAATTCATTGCCAACCCAGAGTCAGTATATTCATTTTTCATTTGGTGTTTGGAAGTATGCACTGTACTGTACTGTACTGTCCTCCTGTTGTTCATCGATTTGCTCAAGCAGGCCCAGTAACGTCTCCATTGTGAGACTTGTTGTTACTGTGTTTGGCATATCGAATACGTCACGGGTAGCTTGTCAGGCTTTGCCATACGGGCGGAATACTCTTGGTAGCTTGCTGGGCTCTCCGAGAGGGACAGAGGAATCGAACGCGGGTCGGGTATGCATTGAATATAATTTGGTGTGTCTTACTTATTTTATGAAATTGCAATGTTACTTCTGAAATTCCAAAATCTAATCTCTTTGCTTCGCATGGCTTAATGCAGACCCTTTAAGCTGAAGGAAGATAATCATGACATGATGTTCATACAATAGCTTAAGCTCATAAATTCCAATAAATACCAGGACCTATACAATTTATGTATGGTCTGTTTTAACTAAATTGTCTGATTATGGTGAATTAATTAAATGACATCTTCTTTACTTTGTACTACAGAAATACAACAGAGCTGTCATGTACCATATAATTTAGTCTCAATCAAGCACTGACCTCATATGTAACAGTGGCCCAATATGTAGCCAAAGTGTATAGTAGGCTAAACACTCTATGTTTATGCAAACTTTTCATGACCACAGTGCTACCCAAGGTCACATTTCTCTGTTGTTAGGTAACACTTCACTAACATTTATTAAGAACTAGCTGTGCATCAAGCATTGCTGTAAGCCCTCAACCCATACCAACTCAAAGAGAACACCTCAACATACCATCCCACTTTATAGATGCAGAAACTAAGCCTTTGTGAGATTCATGCCCAGGGTTACAAAACAACTAATTGGCAGAGAAGGATTTGAACCAGCAATTAATGCCAGATTTGAATACTTGAGAACCCTTTTATGTGGGAATTGATTACAGTTTACATTTTCTAGCCCAGAGGAATTTACCATATTCAGGGAAGTCTGCTATTTCTAAATCGCCTATCATTCTTTGGTTACACACTGAATTTCAAACCCATGATATCTCAGTGACCGGACAAGTTTCACAGCTGCCCTTCCCAGGACCTAGACACAGTTTCCACTGAGGGTTGGGCCAGGGGAGCAATTGCACTGACAGGCAACACGCCAGGCCCAAGCTGCCCCTCCCCTCTGCTGGCACTGTTACTGCACTCAGTTTCCTCATGTGGAAAAAAATGGAATGAAGAAAATTTACCTCAGGATTATCATCAGATTAGATGGAATAATATGTCTAAAATAATTCATATCTGATGTATGATAAGCAACCAATATGCATGAGTATAATCTTGAGTACTCTTGAGATGAAAATTTTCTGAACACAAAGCTTATCTATTCTGTAGAAAACACAGCTCCAAAGTTTTGGAGAGCATCTCTCTGATGTTGGCGAGGTTACCTTCATTGAATTTATCACCATGTTTACCTATTTATCATGCAACTTTTTTATACTGTTGATTCTATCTATCCTTCTCTGTAGCTTTATATATTTTGAAAGATGTTGATGTATCAGTATAAGCAGATCTTACTTAGACATTTTCTAATCTTCTGTACTCCACCTTTAAGCAATGATATAAGAATAAACCTGCTGGCAGGAAAGAGAAAATATAAAATTAATCCCAGGCATTAGCAATATAAGATGAATAATTAGCACCTAAAAAACAAAGTTATGTTCTTAAGGTCACCCAATTTATTATTCATCATTTGCTTATCTGTGAACTTGATTTGGTCATTTGATAAAACTTTTCTAAATAGTCTATATCTGTATGGATTCTTAGATTCCCTTATACTAATCCCATATTCTTAATTACTTCTATGCAATATATTTAGTGTCAGGAGAACAAAATTATGATTAAAAAACTGAGTTTTGAACTGGCTTTTTACCAACTGGCTGTACGACTTCTAATAGAGAAGTCAGTTAAGACTGGTATGTTACTTTATTTGCAAAAAGCAGTGTATGACCCTTGTGAAATTCTCTGTAGATTGACTTTTGGTAATTGTTGCGAATCAATGAAAAATGTTCTTTAGCAGGCTCTGCAACTTGCCTGGGTCAGCTTTATAATGAGTCAACTCCAAAGAGAATAGCAACTCTTTTCCTGGTTTGCATTCTCTCTCAAGCAAAAGGAGCATAGTGGTTGCCCTGTCAAAGAAACTGGGTGAAGTGAATGCTCTTGTGAAGGATATATCTGGCACAAAGTAGGACACTAATGTGATTAGTGCTCAAGAGAACAAAAAAAGAGACAAGAGAGAGTAGTAGAGTCGCACCCCATAGGCTGACTGTGCCAACCTAAGCAAGGGGAAAATGCTTCAAGGCTTCTGTTTGGATGCACAAACTGAATGGCAATGTGGCATGTCTAACCTTTCAGGAGATAATGTTGAGGGCCAGAGCTGAACCCCACAAAGGCCTGAGATGAAAGAGAAGAGGAACATCTCTGTGGCTGTAATTAAAGAGATGCCTTTAAGCCTGGTCTAGACATCCACTTGGTTTTCAAGGAATGGGCTCTGTGTCTTGAAGAATCTGCCAAGCAACTTTGGCAAGAGTGAAACCTAATAATGAGGAAGGAACAATTTGATACCCTTTTGCTTTTGCTTTTCATTCTTGCTTTTCTCACCCCCTCCTTTCCTTTCTTTTTTCCTTTCCTTTCTCTCCTCTTGTGATCACCATCTCTTCCTTCTTCTGTTTCTCCCTGAAAGGAAGTCTAAACAAATTTGCTGACATTCCGGGTAATCAGTAGATATGGAAATGAGTGAGGGAGTGAATATGTTTTCAGAAATTATACGAGTCTCCTTCTGCTCTTATACAGCTCTGTGTAGAACAATTCTTTAGCACAGAAAAGTCCTGGGTGCACAGACAGATTCTGGGTACCATTGTGAGGCTGTATTTCCTTTTCTGTGATGAGTGGGAACCGGTGCTTCATTCTGCATTTTTATTTTTCACCTCCACAAAGTTTGAAAGTCCTCAGTTGATAGCAACTACACTTTAGTTTTCCTAAGTAAGATGATATTAAGAAAAAAATGTAGTCTTGGGGGACAGATTGATAGTAACAGAGGAAGGCACTTGCTTTACATGTAGCCACTCAGTTACTATGGCCAACTCTAGTCCGATTACCAGCACCACATATTGTTCCCTGAACACTGCCAGGTCACTCCTACGTGCAGAACTAGGAAAAGTCCCTGAACAACAACGAGTATGTCTCCACCCCCACCCCCCAAATGTAGTATCTTCTCCAAATAGTATCATCTATACGACTTTCGTGGGGAGAGGAGAGCAGTGTATTTTGTTAATCCTAGTTACATAGATGAACATGGTAATAACATCACTGTAATTATTTAGTTATGCCTGGTAAATTATGATTTGGGTTGGCTTTGCCACTACCCATGACAATGCAGAACAAAGCAATGTGAAGGCACTGTCACCAGAGAGGCAGCTTAAATTACAGTGTCCACATCCCTGGCACAGCCCAGAGCACAGGCTTCAGACAGCCACCGGGTACCAGTCAGGCTCTCTCCTCACTCCCGCAAATAGAGGGCATGGGAAGATGCACAGTAAATCATTCACTGAGATAACATAAGGGGAAAATTGCACAGAGACTTAGCAGTTTACTTCTGTAACTGCTTTAGTCATTATTATCGTAGATGAGAGTTGTGTGCTTCCAGGAGGGGAACAGACACTCCCTGCCTGCTTGAAGCCACTGAGTTATTCTTTGATCCCTGTCTTTTCCCTTACTTTTTCTGCCCCAATAGGATTTCATTTTTCCTCTTTAAGACAGAAATAAGGCTGCGTAGGAACAATAGCAGTGAGAGGGCAGGAGGTCATGAGTGACCCACTTAGTCTCAGCAACATAAAAATATTTGGAGCCTATTACAAGCCTAGCTTGTAAGATTGGGACTTCTAACAGCAAGAAACATTTCAGTATCCACAGAAGAAAATGTCTAAGAGCTTTTAAGTAGAGATGAAATTTGCCGGTGGGGGGACTCTAGATCCCTGAGAAGGAATCTAGATACATATTTAAGAATACATCTCCCCAGAAGGAAGAAAGTCAGAAAAATCAAGCGAATGGGGTGTCTTGTATGGAGACAGATAGAACTGAACTAGTAGTAAACTTGAAGCAGTATAGTCGCATGTTGATTTTCACTAAAGCACCCCAGAAATCTCTCTATGGAGGCCAAATGCACTGTTACTTCAGTTTTAGACAAAAAAGAAAAAAGAAAGAAAGAAAAAGCTTGCCCCAGATTTAAATAGCAACATTGCTTTCCCACAAAACAGGCTGAAAGTAGGAAGGATGCCCACTCAGAGGAGCATGCTCAGAACAAAAAGAAAACATTTCTGAAGCGATGTGTAAGGCAGGCCTGCTGGGGCAGGTTGCCTCTCAAAAGGCTCTTTATAGGGTTTAGCCAAAAAAAAATCCTGCAGAAGCTGCGCAACAGCAACAGGGGCAGCAGGTCACTAAAGAAATGCCAAGCCCTGCATCTCCTCCCAGGATAGGCAATAACAGCGTCTGTCAGGGATGAGGACCCAACTCTTCCCAGAGTATGAGATGTACCACGAAAATGCCCACAGCTCTCAGAGTTGTTTGCCCAAACTTCCTTTGCACCTTCTCTGACTTGAATAAAGCACATTCCAAAAGGGAAGCTAAAACAGAACTGGATGAAATTCATCTGTGCTCCATATAACTCCAATGTGACAGCATACCTGCATGCTTCTCCCTTCAGAACCACTTGCAGTTTTAGCAACACCAAGGCATTAAGTCCTCTGGTGCCTCTCCAGATGCACCTAATTATGACGTCAAAGATATTCCAGTTCTTAGGTAACCCTCTAGGATATCCAAGATTATTTCTCTTTTCAATTGAAAATATACCAATAAAGAGAGCCTGAGAGATAGTAAGGGTTAAGGCACTTGCCTTGCATGTGATCAACCCGGGTTTATTAGGCAGCTCTGCATGTGGTACCCCAAGCCCTGCCAAGAGTGATCCCTCAGTCACAGAGCTAGGAGTATAAGCACGAAGCACCGTTAGGTATGACACAAACCCCTCCCCATCCAAAAAAGAAAAAAAATACAAATGGGAAACTGTTACTGCTACCTCACACCTGGGCTAATCAAACCCAAGTTGATGAACTTTATGGTCTAGATCTAGAGCCTCCTTTTCCTTTTGACCAGTCTAACAATAGAAGAGAAAAGTCTTTCTGCCTGGACTGGTTTTGCCTTTAATACAAAATCTGTTCCAGTATCTCCATACATGCCAGGAGAATTGACATCATTGGGTGCATTGGAGACATCTTCAATATAAACATCAGAGACACTGCACCCCTCTCCTGGGTCATGCCCTGTGCCTGGAGCAAGACTGCTAGGGCCAAGTGCTCAGGTTTGTCTTGACTAGACCTGCCTGCTTAGGAGTGTGGTTTTGTATGGTTTGGTACACACAAAGCTAAATGCTCCCACAATGGGTCACTAATGTGAAAAATCACACATTATGTAGAGTCCCACAGTCATTTCTTTAGCAAATACACAAACAGAGATTGGGCCCCAATCGGGTTATTCCTCACAGATATTATCCTTTTCATGCAGGTTCTCTGGTAAAGCCAGTGCCTGCCCTGCCTGAGAGGGACCCCTGAGGCAGTTTGTGTTCATCTGTTGCAGGTTAGCTTTCCTGCTATGTCATGGAAGAGCAAAGTCTCTGTTAAAGTAACTTTCTTAGCATCTTGTATTATGCCCCAGCCTTCTTCTCTGGAATAGGGTCTGTCTCATGATCTGTGTGTTCATTCATTCATTTCACACCATTGTTCACCCCAGAGAGTTCTACAAACTAGTTTGAAGGAAAAGAACATTTGCACAGCAAAGATTTTGCTTTTGCTCACACAATGTAATTTTTAGCAAATACTATTCATGACTCTAACATCAAAGCATCAATAGAATTGATACTAAGTAAATTTCTGAAGGTCTTGTTGTATGATTTGACTCTAAGCAAAATATAAACTCCATCTACATTTCTATAAAGGTTGAGACTAGCTAAAACAATTATGTTCTATTTAGACAGAAATAAAAAGTGTGTTATATTCACATATATTTTTAATATGTTATATTAAAAAATAATATGGTACATTTTAAGGGTTAATATGAAATATGATATAAAATTCTGCTATATGATATAAAATTCTGCTAAGTGCAAGAGGCAAATTACTGAACAATACATATACTATGAATCCAGTTATGTTTTAAAATTATATATTCATATTTCTTGTGTGTATATAATTTTTTAAGTCTTCAGAAAAAAATTAGTGGTCAAAGTGCCATCCATAATAATCAAAGACACTTGGAATTTAGAAATGTTTAGTATTTAGAAATTTTTTTTGGCTTTTTGGGAAACACCCAGCCATGCGCAGAGGTTATTCCTGGCTCTGCAGTCAGAATTACTCCTGGCGGTGCTCAGGGGACCATATGGGATGCTGGGAATCAAACCCGGGTCGGCCACGTGCAAGGCAAACGCCCTACCCACTGTGCTATTGCTCCAGCCCAAGTATTTAGAAATTTAGAAATTAGGAAAGTCATTAGAATTTAGAAAAGACACAGAATTAAACATTTAGAAATTATTATAAAAGACACTTGAATTTAAAAATGTTCCGTATTCAGAAATGTTATAGCTCTTTGATAGTACTTCTACCCAACTTGTTTTTAAGTTTTTGTATTTTGTTGCTTTTGAGTGCTTATATTTTAATCATTGTTTTACTGATAAATTTTTGTTCTATTTTATAAAACTACTAGCTCATAAGGACTGTAAACAGGAAAAAATAGATTTTTTTCCTTTAGCCTAGAACATCTGAAAACTGTTCTATGTATGTGAGCAAATTGTCCCATTTATACTTTCCAGCACATACTCCCTCTTTATGTATTGTTTTAATTTTATATCACATGTGTATTGCCTTGATGATCAAACATTTGGAAGTGTTTAAACTTGGTTCTAAGGAAGTATACTAAGTTAATAGTTTTATCTAGCACACCCTTCCTTAACTCATTTGTCTGAAATCCTCAATCTCAGCATCTCCTAAGCATTCCACAAGCTATGAAATTGTCCAAGCTTCAAAAAGAAGTCTCTCTCTGAGAGGAAGGTCAAAGGATGCCAATCGAGATGTACATGCCAGTGACCAATCAAAAAAGACTGCCCATATTTTGCAAAAAATAGTTTTACACATCCTTTGACACAGCTGGATTAAGACCCTCTCACAGATGAGAGCACAAGTCTCATGACTCATTAAAATCTCCTCACTAGATTACAGACCCCAAACCCTCAGGGGAGTCATGCGAACCACGTAATGTTTCTCGCTTTGCATCTCCAATTATGCATCTTTGATTTAGCTGACAGATGTGAAGCATTGTGCGTAGCCAGACAATCCCCTGGTGGCCACACATGTGCAGAGGGAGAAGGCAGAGCACTGACTTGTAGCTCCATCTGGCATCAGCTTCCAATCACTCAAACTCTTTCTTCTCCATCCACCTTCCTCGGTCCCTGTTCTCCCTCTTCTACCCAGTTCTTGGCATAGATTTACTCAAATCTGGGTACACACTCAGATTTATCTGGGACACACCCAGATTTACTCGACCCTCTCTTTCCTTTGGAGGAACTCCCAAGCAAAAGGGGATGAGTGCCAACCTGAGACCACCTTTTTTATTACAGGATGGCATCTCTCCAGTATCCCTTCAAGGTTTTCATTCTAGAGATCAAGACTTTTTTTGGCTCTCTCTCAAGCCATGGCTGCCAGGACCATATAGAGAAACAGCTGGCTGGACAGTTGGAAGTGCTTTCCATGCAGGAAATCCACTTTCGGGCCTGAATCTTCAGCAGTTTCATTTACTATCCTGGCCTCTATAAGGAATCCCTTGGTTTCCATAATCAACTCTGAGGCAGTCCCCAAGAAAATGGGCTAGAGGTGCTATCCAATGAATGTGCTCCCAAGCTTCATGGGAGTATGGGTCACATCAGATCAATGACCACCTCCAAAAGACACTGACAGAGATGAAGAGGAGGAAATTTCCAGATATATGACTGCTCACACATATGGTTTGTGTGCCTGTTGTATGTGTAAATTACCCACTTTCTGAATACAGTATTGGTTTATTCCATGCTGGGTGATAGCTGTTGCTTTCTTCAATAGATAAAGAACCTCTTATATGGCTAAGAGAAAATGAGCTTTTGTCATATTTTTCTAAATGTACTAAGAAGGTTTTGTTACATTTATTAATATTTAATATAAATGGGGATGTGGTTTGGAGCAGTTTTTCAAGACTAAATTAGAAACCACTACTTTGTTTCCTTTTCTCTCTTTTTCTCATTAGTGTATATAGAAATTTACATTAATTTCATTGAAACTTTTATTTTCCAGGACCATAGAGAGAGTAGAGGACATAAGGCATTTGCATTGCCTACACCTGGCCTTTCTTTAAATCCTTGGAACTGCATACAGTCCCCTGTGCACTTCCAGGAGTCACTTCTGAGCACAAAGTCATAGTCAGAAATAACCTCTCAGGAACATAAAGTAACAAAATAGGAGACTAACACCGAAGAATGGCCGAGATTAGTACCAGGAATTTACTCCATGACTTGGAGGCCAACCACAAATGTAGGGGAAAGGGAAGCTCAGATAGAGAAGGAAGCACCAAATAAGGGTGTTGGGAGGATCCTCCCAGGATGGGAGAAGCATGCTGAAAGTAGACTATAGACCAAACATTATTGTCACCCATTGCCTCTTTTGCAAACCACAACACCCAATAAGAGAGAACAAAATGGAATGCCCTGCCACAGAGGCAGGGTGGGATGGGGGGATGGTGGATGGGAGGGATACTGGGATTCGTGGTAGTGGGAAATGGGTACTGTTGGAGGGATGGGCATTTGATCATTGTATAATTAAAACCCAAGCACAAAAATTTGTAAGTCTACAACTGTACCTCATATGTCTCACTAATAAAAAAAAAGAAAGAAATAAACTACCTTGGAAAAAAACTTAATAAATAAATAAATAAATAAAGATGCATCAATAGACACTGGTAACCTAATTACGCTCACTAACATACTCTAGTAGTTTTCTGCTCTAGCATGTAAAAACACACTTTTCGTTTGAGAAGATTCAGGTTCAATTTTATAGTGACCTTTCTTTCCCCAATGCAGTAGTTAAAATAAAATCTATCTTACCATTTCAAAAAAAAAAAAAAGAAATAACCCCTCAGCATCTCCGGTGTATATCAAAACCCAAATAAATAAAAATAAAGTAAAATATTATTTTTCCACACTGTTCTTTAGTTTTCACCAAAAATATCAATTTTAAAAATGAATATGAACTTGTTCTCTTTTCATTCCATTTTCTCATCTCTCAGTTCTCTTTGAAAACATGATTATTCCACTTTTGCTCCATGTACTATTAATGGTGAAGAGAAGTTTTCTGTGAAAACTCTAGAACTCTCTAAGAAACAATACAAAGAACAAATTGATGAATTAATACACCTTTAATATTAAATTTCATTTGTTCTCATATATTGTTCTCTCTTTTTTCCTATATTGGTCACCATTGTTGTCTTATATTTTATTTTGTCATTGCATATTGCTCTGGAAATTATTTAATGTGCCCACAGTGTTCATGTTGTGTGGTTTATTCCAGGAAAAACCACAGACTTCAGAATCAGAAAGGCCTGGACTCTGATTCCATCTCAGTTACTTCCCAAACATATTGATGTTAATTATCATTTTCATTCCAAGAGCTCTTGGTTTCCTCATCTGCCAATAAAGATGAAGTAAGATTATATATGTTAAGCAGTCCTCCTTAAATTGTATTTCCCTCCCCATTAATGTATTATACCATTAATGTACTGAAACATTAAATGCTCTACTTTCCTCTCCACATTCCTTTTGTTGTAGTGTTAAGAAATTGAAAAGATGGTAGGTTTATAGCAGAATATGTGCGTATGAGTGTGTGTGTTTTATATTTCTATAGAACATATCTGTATTAGTCTTTGATTGCCTGAATAGAAGAGTAATATTTATTATAGTAAAGATGCAGTATTCTTGCTGTACTGTGCCCAGATCAGGCTGCACTAAAAATGGACTTCAGTCCAAAACTCCAAAATCCAAGATCCAAAAGCCATAAAAAGTGGTCTGGGGTCCTATCATTTGAAGAGTTGAGGTATTTAAATCAAGGAAGAAAGACATCAGAGTGATCATTAGAGATATTAAATATTTTGACATTTCTAAGTGGACTGATTTGATTTATTTTATATGACCTTATTTATTAGCCAGTGTTCTCAAAAAAAAACCATTTGGATGGATGGATGAATGCACAGATAGATAGATAGATACAAAGATAGATAGATACAAAGATACATAGATACCTAAGCAGGCATACAGGTAATACATAAAAAAGTAACTGGCTCGTGGTACTATGTAGGCTGACAAATTCAATATCTGGAAAGCCTAATTCCAAGACTGAGCAGGTCCAGAGGTTTTGACCAGGAGAGCTATCAAGCAAATGTATTCCCTCCTAGTAAATGCTGGATTTTATAGAGTCTACTTTTTTAAATATTGATCTCATCCCAAGAATCTCAAAAATCACACCCCAGCATGATTTTTTGCCAAATTTATTGTCTGCTCAATAAATAGAATCAGGTGAAAATGTCCTGAAATTGGAACTGGGTTTTATACTGGAGGAGCACTCTCTCCCCCAGCAGTTATCCCAGCATCAGATAGATGCAGGGAATCCTGGCAACTGAGGTGACTGACCAGAACCCAGGTGACAGCTTGGAATGGAAAATGTAAAGAGAAATCAAGATTTAGAAAAAGGACTAAGAATTCCAAAGGGCCCTTCGTAGTCCAGATTTGCTGTCTTGTCATTTATATTTAATGATGACTTTGCTTCAGGTCTCCTTGCCTCTCCTGAATGATTTGACCTTATTTTATCCCTTCTCTTTGTTGTTTCTGCACTGACTGGGGGCCAAACAAGCTTACTTTGGGTGTTCACTGGGGACTGCACACTTTAGTTGTAGCTCTCATACACACTTGGCTTCATTGCACCAGGAATAACACAGGAATCTCAGATAGCTGCAGTCGCCCTGGGGCATGCAGGGCAGTGCCAGAAATTGAACTCAAGGCCTCACTGACCTCACACTGGGAACGAAGAATTCTCTGCCACTGATCTATCCCCAGGTCACAAAATGGTTTTAAATCTTTGATGTCACTGCAACATGCAACTACTATGGCAATGAGTTCTATAAGGAGATGAATGAATCTCAGGAACATAAACTGGAATGTTCCATTTCAAAATCATCTGCAATACATACAGGAAAGAGAGAGAGAGAGAGAGAGAGAGAGAGAGAGAGGAAATATGCCTGCCATAGAGGTAGGCTGGGGGTAGGGCAGTGAGAAGGAAACTGATGACATTGTTGGTGGGAACTGTATACTGGTGGAAGGGACAGTTGATGAAATACTGCATGATCCAAACCCAATCATGAACAACTTTGCAACTGTGTATCTCACAGCTACTATATATATTATGTATAATATAACACGTGATATATAATATGTTATGTATAATCTAAGTTTGTTTGATCACCTGAGTGCTTATTATCCCGAGTTGCATTGTGTGCACCTGAGCGTCAAGCCTGAGGGATGTAGCCAATACTAGAGACAGAGACAGAGACAGAGAAGAGATGAGAGATGAATGTCTGTGCACTACTGCTTCTCAAAAAATTTGTCACCAAAAGAATCTCAGAGAAGCTGAGCTTCATGTTGATTCCCTTCAGAAAGCATAAGACAAGTGTTTCCTACATTCTTCTACTAAAACAGATAGGTGTTGTCCTGCTTACTTTACAGCAAGAGGACTGACTTCCTGTTGTACCTGTTCTGTGAAGTGCATGAGTGTTAGTTGAGAGGCAAAAATTCTCTCATTTAAATTTTGTTCCAGTGTTTAAACAGTGAAAAAAATGTTAGGCCGACTGAGATTTCTGCTTCTCATGAGAGACAGAAGTGGAATGAAATGGCCTCATTTGATAAGATATAGACAAAATAATCTGACTAGGGCATATTTCTCTGTTATTCCTAAATAAACCAAACAGAAAACCAAGGAGTAGTCCTAAGGTGAATAAACTCTAACAGTGGGGGATGTGTCCTCATCTCACTCAGCAATTATTAATTTTAATCATGTTAGTCTCAGAGACCAGAGATGATTGGCTGTAGCAGAAGTATGAAATACACTTGCCATTAGCAGTCTTTGGTTCATAAATGTCAGTGAGAATGATTTCATTAAATTCCTGGAAAAATGATCTGATAATAAACTCTGAATACACTTGGCCTGGTGCCTTAATAGGTAGACACCTGGTTTGTGTAGTGCTATGTTATTAATTTGTTAGGGAAGTATTGTGTTTTGTTCTTATTTTTCAATGTAGTTTCTGAACCTTCTGCTTCAAAATTAGGTTTGGTGTTAGAACTGAATTTTCTGGGAGATAGTATAGTGAATAATACTCTTGCCTTCACACAGTTCATCCAGGTTTGATCATCGACACCCCACATGATTCCCCATGCCCACCTGGGTTGGTCCCTGAGTACCAACAGGTGTGGGTCAAAACAAAAAACAAAAAGGAAAATTTCTGAACTTTCTGAACCTACCAAACCAGATTTTGGGGGTCTGAAGACACTAATTTTTACTAAAAATTCTCATTTTTAGTAAGGAGAAAAAACTCTAGTATTAGTTTCTACCAACATTCCTAAAGAGTAGGATAGGGCTTAGTGGGTACCAGTGGGTCATGGTTTGGTAGAAGATAGGAGTGAATAATTCATATGAAGTTAAGGCTTCATTGGTTACCATTTTTTTGACATCTCATTTTCACTAACCTGTTCAAGAACCCAAAATTACTTCAGCAACGGCCATTTTGGTGAGGTATAGGTGACTTCAAAGAATCCAGAAATAATTCCCATTTGGTCACTGTCACTGTCCTCCCGTTGTTCATCGATTTGCTCGAGTGGGCCCAGTAACGTCTCCATCGCGAGACTTGTTATTACTGTGTTTGGCATATTGAATACGTCACGGGTAGCTTGCCAGGCTCTGCCGTACAGGCAAGATATTCTCGGTAGCTTGCAGGGCTCTCCCAGAGGGGCAGAGGAATCGAATCCGGCTCAGCCGGGCCAGCTGTGCGCAAGGCAAATGCATTTGGTAAGAAAGTGAAAAATCTATCTCTTAGTAGTTCAAACTGAAAGATCAAATTTTCTGGTCCTGGTCAGTGGGAATACAAAGCACTGATTCTTTATTCAAGATATAGGTGATCATCAAATATCTCATCACCTGTTATATGTCCTACCCTGTATATTCATCCTGTGTATGCATCAGTAAATTAGACAAAAACCTCTCCCTGTTCTCATGAAGGTAATAACCTCGTGGAAGCAACATGGAATGAAGGGAAAAGGCAGGAACAATCTAAATCATGTTTGAAGGGAATATAATTAATAGTGAAAAATAAATTAGTCACAAATAGGCAGCACTCAGGTTAGGATGTTGAAGTTCCAAAGCGGAAAGATAAGAGATCAAGTCTCTCTTGACAAGGAATTTAACACTTGGTGTAGGGTTTAAAGAGGAAGATAGAGATTTGTGGAGATGTAGGGAACAAGATGCCAATCAGGATGCAGCAAGTATAGTGTTTCTCGGATTACAATGTACTTAGTCCAAGGGGAAAAGGGACTGGAGGGGAATAAACCAAGGAAAGAACTGTAGGAGTTAAAGAGGAAGGGGAAGGTGTGAGATTGTATATGATTAGAACAGAGTGCCTGGTGTCTTTTTAGGGACTTTGGTTGCTCCTATGGAGGAGGAAAAATATTGAAGGTTGGCCAAAGTAATAGTGCAGCGGATAGTGTGTTTTTGCCTTGCATGCAGCTGAACTGGGTCTGATTCCCTCCGTACCACATATGGTCCCCAAGGCACTTGCAAAGTGATCCCTGAGCACAGAGCCAGGAGTGAGTTGTGAGCATGGCTCCTACATACCTAATTTTTGACCATTTAACTTCTTGGTAAACTTGGTCCTAAGTCATTGGGGTCCGGTAAAAGGCACAGTGGCAACTTTGGGGTGTCAGGAAGCCTGAAGATACCATCAGGCTGCTGATGAACTGACCCCAAAGGTACATTTTGAACCTGTTGGCAGCACCATACCCCCAGTATTCACCTTTTATTCACCTTTTATATTAATAACACTATACTGTTACTGTTCTGAGATTATAGAAAAACTAATTAGCGTATACCATTATGATTCTAATGATACATTATTTGGGTGTAGAGCAGTATAGTCAAGAAAGAACCCAAGAGGATTCAAGAGAATACAGCATACTTTTGAAGTGTCTGGTCTGGGCTTACTCTTCAAGCCCATGTTCTCCCTTGAAAGAGCATCTCACTTGCTTGTCTCTATGTTTCTTTGCTGCCTGGATTTTCTCTTATACACATTTCCTCCCTTTCTCTCTTTTCACATCTTCCTCAGTAAGTTTCAAAACAAAAAAGAAAAGTTTTTGGTATGAGTGACTGAAACTCATTCTGTGAATATGAAGTTCATTTTTAATGTATTAGTTGTGACATGACAGACTTCCATGTGGAGATGTGGTGGAATAGGTTATTGAATGTTCATAAGATATTTGGCATATGATTATTAATGGCATAGGACTGGATGGTTTTTCCAGGAAGAAATAGGCAAAGTCTTGAAAATAAGACCTTTAAATTGTCCTTTTTATTGCTTTTCATATATGACTCAGGGGTAGACCATCTAAGATGCCTTGTGTGTATAAGGTCCTAAGTTTGATCTTCAGCCTTGAAGAAGTAAATAAATAAATATACATTTTGAAAAATTCTGATTAGATTAACCAAATTATTGTTTTTTAAAAAATATTGACTGAAGGAATTGAGATTATTATCTTAGTTATTCATTTATAATAGCATGGTATAAATAAGAATCTCAGAAGAGATGAAAGCCAAGTGTAAAAGTTCACAAGTATACTGGTCTCCCAGCTAAAAATTCTGTGGCAGCCTGGGAGCAGCTGACTCCCCACTCTGCCAAAGCACTGGCAGCCATGCCCATACCCCACAACTGCCACCATGCCAATGGCCCAGTTCCACTGCTTCATGACTAATCTCTGCAGAGACGCCAAACCAATGAAAATTCTAGATATATCAGTTTTCAGGCTGAAAACTCCTAGGTCTTCTTCTAGTGGAGGTGTGCAGCCTCCCACCAGACCCCTGTACTTCCAGAAGCCCTGACAGCCACACCCACATTCCACAGATGCTGCCATGTAAACCCATTTATCTGCCCAGTTGAATCGGGAGATCCTAAAGTGCAGCAACATGACAGGATACCTTCAAATTCTACAATACTGACATCCCGGTAGGAGCACACCAAATTAGATGGAAAATCAAAATAGAGTACAACTAAGCTTTTAAAAAAAGTAATATATAAGTAGCAATTCAACAAAAAAAAAAAATTATTGGTCCAGAGCTTTATTCTTTGATAGGGTTGGTGCAACTGTTGAGTTGCATTTAGCTCTGGAACCACTAGAGGGAACCTCAAGAAATCAAGTTTGGAGCCTACTGTAATTACCAGCAGCAATAAGGAATTAATGCATTTCCAAATGTGACACACTTTGGGGGTAGACTTTTCAGTGCACTTGGTGCATGACTTTGGTTTCAAACATGAATGAAGTGGTTGTAGCTGAATTCCACAGCAGGGTGTGAATTCCTAAGGCCCTGGGTCACACACTTAAGTAAGGACCCATTTCTGAAGGACATCTCTGAATTCTGAGGTTTTCTCCCTCAGCTGTGGCCATATATAGCTTGCAGCTTGGTCAAGCTATTAAATTGGGCTACTTACAACAATGTACTAACTCATTTCCATAAGCTCTTGTAGAGAGAAGGGGCATAAAAAATCCCTATTCTGGCAGTAATATTTTAGAATTAATTTGCTCACCTTTTGTGCCAATGGTTTTTCCTGCTGGGTAAATAACTAACACATGGTTGAACTGGAATTTAAACCAAAGAAGTGTGGCTCTAGAGCCCACCCTCCACACCACTATATCATGCTGCCTTTTCTGACAGGTAGCAATGGAATTAAATGCCACTGAGTAGTGAGAAAAAATAGGAGTGGCCATTGTCAAGCAATTCATAACCTGGACTATATATATGGTAATAATGCAAATAATGTATATTTTATTCATTTAAAAATATAGCAAAAACATTTAGACTCTTAATACAGATAATAAGTCATATCAATAGAGATGGGACTGTATACATACTAGTGTATCTATATAGAAAAAGACATTAAAAATATATCATTTCTTATTTAGGACTGGAGCAATAGCACAGTGGTAGGACATTTGCCTTGCTGGCGACCAGCGCGGCTGAGCTGGGTTCAATTCCTCCGCCCCTCTCGGAGAGCCCAGCAAGCTACCAAGAGTATCTCGCCTGCACGGCAAAGCCTGGCAAGCTACCCATGTCGTATTCGATATGCCAAACACAGTAACAACAAGTCTCACAATGGAAACCTTACTGGGCCCACTCGAGCAAATTGATGAACAACGGGAGGACAGTGCTACAGTGCTACATTTCTTATTTGAACAAAAGTATGTTCCATATCATGTAATCTGTTTCTATGTGTTAATAAGCACTTAATATAATAGGAAAAATGACCTAATGGTCAAGTCATTCAGACAAGCCCGATATTAAGGTACTATCTGCCATTTCAGAGGTGTCTTAGCTAAAACATGATTTGGAGACAGTGGGACTGCTATAACAACATTGGACGCTAGAAAAAAAAGGTGTCTAACTAGAGTGAATAAATGAATGAGTAGAAAGAACAGAAATTACAAACAGGGTCTCTGGTAAGAAGATGAGGATGTCTAGGATGGAGCAAGAAAATTTTACAGCAAGATTATTTAGCAATGAGCTGAATGACCAAGGACTTTCTGATTCCACCACTAAGTCCTTTTTCCTCATTGTAGTCCCCATGCAAGAAGTAAATAGACTGTTTTCAGGTTTTCAGCTGTGTTTCGTTTCCTTTCAGTCCTTTTCTTCATAGTTGCCATCCACATGTGTGAAAGATTTCCCTTACCTGAGTTTTATTTTCAAATGGAAATTGTTTGTCACTATTAGAAAGATAATTAGCTTCCAGAAAGTGAATATACTTATCAGTTCTAATTAAAACTGTTCTAGATTTATGGATCAATTAGCACTACATCCTACCCATATTATTTACTCCTGTAGCTGCTTCTCAAATATCTTTTTTTTTTGCTTTTTCTTTTCTTCACGTTTTCCATCGAGTTCTGGTTCTTATATCATGCTAATGCCTTCCTTAGGCTGAGCTGTGCAGCACGTTTAATGCATGGAGCACGCTGCCAACTTTCCAGTGAATAGAGCCATCTACCTACCTCCTAAGTGATACTGACAGCTGAACTGATTTTTTTTATCTTAGAAAATCAAAGTTATAGTTTATTTTAGACACATCCACAAAGTTTAATTGTTTCAAAAAAATCATACTGAAAGTTGGAGTGGGGGAGGAAATATGGGTTCAGGAAAACTCTTTTTAAAAAAACCGAAAAACTTCCATACAGTGTATAATGAAAGCGGTATGGTTTGGGGTAACAAATGTAACCAAACACCATATGCCAAAACTTAATTCACTTAATTCTCTGCAATGCAAAATAATAACTGTGTTTTTGTGCAGGAAGACCTGATAGGTATTGAAGCAGGAAAAAATTTTTTGTTTGTTTTATATTAGAATGTTAGCTAAAACTTTCATTCTGTTGTACTCCCTTGCAGTTCAGTGCCTGCTTTCAAAAGAAGAAGCTGTGTCACTTTCTAAACTGAAGGATATGGGTTTTCTTTCTCTCCTTTACTTAAATCAACATGGCCCAAGAAGCACGCAATGGTGAACTTTAGATTGCATATTTTAAGCTATTCAAGTAACAGAGTCATGAACCCACCCTGGGGTTCTGAGACTAGAAGAATAAGTGATGTCAGAATAATGCCCTAAAGGTGTAGTGTAAGGGTCAGAATTGTGCCCTGAGCTACTAACCCTCCTAGGAAGTTTGAGCAATAGAAGTCTAGCACTTCTAAAGCAGGGCTGAATGCAGCCCTCATTGTTTTAATTACAGAGCTTCAGCATGTGGGTAAGAAACTTGGATTTGACAAGAGTAGAATAAAGAGGATATTGTATGCCTTCAATCAGCTTTGTATTAGGAAATCCTTAAAGGAAAAATTATGTGAAAGAAAGAAGGAGGAAGAAAACAAGCTAGCAAGATCACTATTTTCAATACAATTTGGAGAAAATGACTGATTTGGGTTGGTCATGTTGCCAGAACAGATGACTCAAGGCTTCTACACAAGAATGGAAATCAGGAGGATGCCTGAAGCCTGAAAGAAGAACAAATTGTGAAGATATGATTGACTGGAAGACTTCAAAATTAACTATACCAAAGATGAGCTTGGATCATTGCCCAGAACAGAGCTGAATGGTGATGTTCATTTAGATCCTGACAGTGGAAACAAAATAAAATGTAGTAATTGTGTTCTGTTAGGTACATTTATGTGTTAACGCTTTCCAACTTCCCCAACTGGATCTGGTGTCACTTTCCCTGTCGCTCCTATATCATGCTTCACCAGTGAGTTTCACTGCTCTTCTGAAAGCTTGCTGAATGCCAAGTTTTGGGCCAAGATACGGACTTTGGGTGAAAGAATCCTTCTCGTGCTGCATGGAAGGATACTGCAGGTGGTTTTGTGAAATGGCTACTCAACATAGAAATCATTTCTTTAATTAGCATTGCAGACTCAGACAAGGTGCATCAATTTGTTTAGTGTTCAGGAATAGTCACTGGACCTAGGGACTGAATCTTAGCTTTTCCTCTTCAATAACCAGAGGAAACCTGCATTTCTGCAGCAGCACTGCATTGATCTTTGACTCTCTCGGAAAGAATGACATGTTCAAAGTGGTTTTCTTGCATTCATTTTTCTCAGTCATCCATTGAGTGTTATGGTAGCTTTTCTTTTTTCATTTTTTTATTAAAACACCATGATTGACAGTTATACCTAGTTGTGTTTTAGGCATACATGTTCCAGCATTGATCCCACAAACAGTGTCGACTTCTCTCCACCAATGTTCCTAGGTTCTCTGTCATACCCATCCCATGTCCCCGCCTCCCCCACCTATGTACTTGAATCTCTTGACTCCTGCCCCTCACTCCACATCTGTCTTTTTTCCCACTCCCCACCGCTCTATGTATGATAATAATTTGACTCCCTCTAAAAGTCAGTTTTGCCACAATCATACTTGTTTCTCTTTTGCTTTGGGGACTGAAAAGACAAAAATATTCCAGGTTCTTGCTCCTAACACCAAACCCAGCTTTCTATCACAGGAACTTCAGAAAGGTTCTAGTCTTCTTGTAGGAACAACTTATTTCCTGGTACAAACAGTTTCCAAACATTTTATATATCCTGTCACTGTCCTCCCGTTGTTCATCGATTTGCTCGAGCGGCCCAGTAACGTCTCCATTGGAGACTTTGTTGTTACTGTGTTTGGCATATCGAATACATCATGGGTAGCGTGCCAGGCTCTGCTGTGCAGGCGAGATACTCTTGGTAGCTTGCCGGGCTCTCTGAGAGGGGCGGAGGAATAGAACTCGGGTCGGCCATGTTGGCCGTGTGTAAGGCGAACGCCTTACTGCTGTGCTATCGCTCCGGTCCCTGAACTAGAAAAATAATAGCAAAACCAACAAGGGGATGGCTAGAGGGGAAAGGGGAGGGAGTCTGTGATTGTTCTACTCCTTTTTTAGTCTCTTTACCTGAGCCAAATGTTGAAAATGTTGAGCCATTTTTATCCCACTATTTATCTGTGCTTAGATTACAATAGTTGACTTCAAGCAAGTAGCTTTTTTTCTTCAACCATCCAAATGAATTAAAGATGTTGTCAAGCACAAGACACTTAATTAAATATCTGATACATTTGGGAAGCCAAAGGTTGGACCTCAAACAGAGTAACTTAAAATCGGACCTTACAAATGAGAGACAGCAGGAAGACTTCTTTGAGAGTATGACTTGCTGCAAATGAACCACCAAGATAGGGCACAACCTGGTACTCACAGGAAATTCCACATTTTCTTGCTTTATACAGTCAGCATCTTTTCATTGGTTGGTCTGTGACCTTGGAGCCACCCAATATGTTAAATAACTTCACACTTTTTAAATGGGGTGGGGGAAATGAGGGATAAAATCATTTTTGTAGAGTTTGGAACACATCTGTATTTCAAATAAGCTATGTGTGAGCTGTGTCTTCGAGAAGAACATGTGCAATGTAGTTTTGATCTTCATTTTATAGATGTACATAAGTAATACAAGGCCTGTTTTGATTATACAATTAAAAACAAATGTGACCCAATATTATAGGACTCTGTGTCTACTTATGTTTGTGAACAATAACTCTCATTATTATAAGATCCATCATGGCTTTGAAACCTAGTGCCTAAATCTTTTACTTGTCTAGGAGCTGTTCCATGGTTCATCTCTGACAGGGGCTTCTCTCACAGGCTATCATACCAATGGGGTAGAGTTTGCTGTGTGTTGGGTTCCTGAAGAAACAATCAAAAAGTATTTTGAATCATTCTCAGTCTCTTTCTAAACGTTTTGCTTAACATTTAACAACTATCTTTGATATAATTGTTACTTAAGAATTGCAATTTAAGACTTTTTCAAAATCAGGAGTTTTAAAAACTACTTGGATAAAAATGGTTGACCGTTAATAGAAAGCATAATTGAAAGCAGTTTGAGTTTTAAGGATTTATTTACATTTTTTTCTTTTTGGGTCATATCCAGCAATGCACATGGGGTTACGCCTGGCTCTGCACTCAGGAGTTAGTCCTGGCGGTGCTTAGGGAATCGAACCCGGGTCGGACGCGTGCAAGGCAAATGCCTTACCAGCTATCTGGTATCTGGTATGTGCTATCTCTCCAGCCCCATAAGGATTTATTTTTAATTTAACTTAACCAGAAATAGAAAGTATAATTCCAGGATGGGTTGACTTCTGTCCAGCCTCAGTTTAGTAAGATTTATCATGCAGTTAGGTCAACATTGAATGACAAAGGACTTTTCTAGCCATTTTCTTATTTCCCTTATAGTAGAAACACAAGACTTCCTGCTACACCTATCCCTGCTGATTTATGAACTAGGTTTAGGTCATACATTCATGCTTAGCCTACTTGCTAGAAAGGTAATGGCCCCATTACAAAAAGGCTTGTACAATTCCTCTTTCATTTTGTATTGTAATGAGGCTTAAATTCCTGGGTATCCTGT
The DNA here is from genome assembly GCF_029834395.1 of Sorex fumeus. Classification (NCBI taxonomy): domain Eukaryota; kingdom Metazoa; phylum Chordata; class Mammalia; order Eulipotyphla; family Soricidae; genus Sorex; species Sorex fumeus. The sequence continues at coordinate 58,390,874 of NW_026606155.1, forward strand.
GCCCTGAGGAAAAGGACAGTTGATGGTAGGGACTTTTCTTTTGGACCAACAGCCAATGGTGCCCCCACTGACTTTTTGACAATAGACTTTATTTTAATCTTTAGTGTCAATATTTCAGTTTTATCATGTTACTGAAGTATGCATTGTCTTTTTCCACATCATCACAATCATTGTAATGTTCCTTATAAAGGCAAAAGTTTATCCTAATGGGGCACAGATAGTTTATAGTAGGGTACAGTTTTTTTTTCTCCCACTATGATCCAACTATAAACTACTTAATCTGAAGGTCAAAAACTTTCAAAAATAAATTATTATATTTATCTAAACACAGATCTATGATTCATGTCAGTCCTGTTTACTCTTACTGTGAAACATGATTGAATGAAAATGGGATTCAAAACCTTATTTTTAATTGCTTCTTCATCCTAAAATAAGAAATGACAAGATGTTTTTGCAACCAAAATAATTTTTACAAAGCGTTTCCAAAATTATTTTTACAAAGTGTTTCCAAAATTATTTTAATTTTATTTATAAAAAACCCTGAAGTCCAGTCTAACCAATTGGTGAGAAGATAGAACTTGATTTAAGTTACTGCCTCTTTTTGGACATGTTGTGAAAAGACATCTCACCTGCAAAATGAAAGAAATAATCATATATATTCGAAGAATTGTTGTCGAGATCAATGAGATTAAAATATGTGCATGTTTCCCATATATATTTATTCTTAGAAGAATGGCTAGCAGTTTACAAATGTTCAACAAATTTCAGTAGCTTTTCCTTGTAATAATATTAATGAAATTCCACAGATACCCAGGTTAAAATAACTGTGCATCGCGTAGTTCAAAATCAAGCTTACTACTTTCAATAGTAACAAGCTTGAGAAACAAACTGTGAGGGCTGCCACATAATTCATACTTCAGTTTTATGGTAGGTCTGGCATTGGCTCTTGTGCCTCTTCCAAATATTTCTTCCATCAGCTTGATGTGGGTCAGAACTTCAAACCAGAGTGGTGACTTTCTTATTTTCCTGGGGAAAACTGCCATCAATGCGCCATAAACACTAGAATCTCACTTTCTGCTCATCTGGGGAATATCCAAATGTGTCAATTGACCTCTTGAAAAGTAAGCAGGATGGAGCATGTTGATATGAATCTCATAAATCTCTTCACTTTCATGTTAATTGTCCTGATAAGCAATGTACTCTGTATTTCAAGCCAAAACTAAAATGAAGTAAAAAAAATTGGCAGAATTAATTGTGCATATGGGTATAAACATCAGTTCTTTAGGAGAAAAAAAAATTGTACCTTTTCCCAAGAATTGTAGTTTCTTTTGGTTTTTAGTATATAAATATAGATGATATATTCAAATATACCATATATATTATACTTTATTTAGGAAAGTTTTCAGTAGTTACCTAATTAAATGAGAAAAGTTCATTTGCTTGAACTCTTGCCCACTTTCTCTTGCCTCAGTTTTGTCTTGATTCTAATTGGCCCTTGGGCACATCTCTGATGAAGGTGCCTTATGGGGGCGGACATAGCCTAGAGATCCTATAGCAGTCACTTTGACTGTAGGAGCCAGGAAACTTACTTTTGAATTCAGAGCTTTGGGGTACAGTAATAAACTCAACTCAAACTGGTTTTAAAACAAGGAATTTACTGGGGCTAGAGCGATAGCACAATGAGTAGGGCTTTTGCCTTGCAGGAGACGACCCGGCTGACCCGGGTTCGATCCTCCATCCCTCTCAGAGAGCCGGCAAGCTACCAAGAGTATTTCACCCGCATGGCAAAGCCTGGCAAGCTACCCGTGACATATGCAATATGCCAAACACAGTAACAATAAGTCTCACAATGGAGACGTTACTGGGCCTGCTCGAGTAAATTGATGAACAACAAGAGGACAGTGCTACAGTGCTGCTCTTGAATATCTCGAAGGATAACAAGTAAAGATAAATGCCAAGATTCAAGAGATTCAAGAAGGGTTCGAATGTAGCTATTATGAAATAGAAACCTCATTATGGAACTTCTTTCCTCCATTTAGCTTCTGCATGCCCTTGCACTGAGGGTTCCTTTTTATTTTTTTTAATCATTTCACATTGAGATTCTCTAAATGACAGGAATCATGAGTGCCATAAATATCCTAACTTTATATTTTAAAACTTCAACCATTTTATTCCCAATGCCAAAATACTGATGAAAATCTCTACTAGATCTATCTTGGATCAAACTCACAGGAACAAAAAAGACAGAATATCATTTGGTTCCACTTGGTAAGATGCCCAATACACTGCTGCCTACAGGCAGTATCATATTGTATTGCTATATTGGTTCCAGTAGGGAAGTCCTCCAAAGAGGCAAGGTCTGATTGTCCCATATATGTCCCCTCTTGTGTAATATACTATGCAAACAATGCAAGTTGATAATCCTAACTTTGCATTTGCCAAAAAATACTACCAATGTCTATGGTTCCATTAGAACTGTTCCTTCACTGTAAGAAAGTGCTAGATGGTAGGATGGCTGAATGGAGGAGGGGTAACTATCCATAAAAAGAACTGAGCAGAGACTATAGAAAGAGGGGGCACATCAAGGAAGCATCCCCAACATGAAGCAGAGGTCTCTGGACCTCCCAGATCTTTTTATATTAAATCCTTATGGTCTGCACAGCTGTCTCTCTTTCCTCTTGCCTTACACCTCTTTTTAATATTTCTTCCATCATTTTTAAAATGAAGACCTTCTGTATTATTTATAAGACTTTTATCCTCCAGAGCAACAATGCTCTACTTTCGGCAAAGGTTTTAAGTAAAAGAGAGTTTGTATTCAGGAAAGCATTTTTCAGTGTTCCCTTATTCTTTTTCTTAGAATAACAAAATTTGAAGTTGGACTAGACCACGTTTGAGCCATCAAGTCTTTCCATTGTTGACTACAGCCCATGCCTGGTATCCATAACAAGTTGACAGTCAGACTGCTTGCTCACATGCCATGAAGGAGTCTCACCACTCTTCAGGAGAGCCTGTTCTAGCTCCAGCACATTCTGTCTATACTAGAGATACATCTTTATTTTAACCTCCTACTAGTCCAAAAGCGTCTTTCCTCTTTGTTTCCACCCAACACCTGGAAACAGAGAAGTTTGAAGCTCTTTCCTGCATTCTTTCCTTTCATGAACTCCACCATGTTCATCATGTTTCTCTCTAGGATTTCTCTTCTCCAGTCTGAGCAACTGTTCTTCCAGCGATTCTTCTTTATTATATGAGGTTTCAAGTGCATCTACAAACCTTTTCCAAAGTTGCACCTACTTAACTGGTTTTTCTAAATCACTGACTTGCAGCCCTGCCACCAAGAGCAGGAATAACATTTCAGATAAGGAAGAATCTGTTCAGACAAAACAGAAATAACATATTTCATTGTAGATAGACAGCTTCTTTTCAGGAAAATCACATTTATCCTTTGGGAAGCTCAAATCTATGTTTAATTACTCTCAATAAAATTATGTAAAAATGATTTTCACTGAATTTCTTTGAGGAAAATGACTGGCATTTAGGTTTCACAAGTGTCGAGAAAAAATTGATGTTGATGTGAGAACTTCAGGCATATGTTATTAAGACTGGAATAGGAAGAAGGTAGGAGGAATTCATAAATTGTCCTAGTTCTTCAATCATGTATATGTTTTACATCCTCTTTATAATGATAGCACTACCCATTTTTTAATTTTAAAATGGTGTGAAGAGTAAGTCCATATTAGGGATAAGTTGATTCCTCTCTTCATGAAATCTATATGCTTATTAAGTATATGAACCTGGTATCTATCTATCTGTGTGTGAGAGAGAGAGACAGAGAGAGAGGGAAAGAGAGAGAGTTAAGCATTCTGTTACCTACCTTAACATCAAGAAGCTAACAGTCTAGAAAATATAAGGTAATTTTATTGCTGTCCCTCATTGTAGGGGATTGTGTAAACCAGGAAAGAGAGACATTCAAGTTGAATTGGGTAGCAGATAGTTAATGTGAATAAACTCAACTTTCTTGTACTAGAAGCTAGAATCAGAATCCAATTTAAGGGAGTAGGAGTGAAACTCGATGGATCCTATCAGAGTAACCTCAGTACCAACTGAAATGTATAACTTCAAATAAGGAAACTTAAGTCCTATTGTTATCTGTAACAACTTATGGGTTTAACTACAAAAACAATTATCATGACAATATAGAATAGTCTGTACTTTGACAAAGTTTCAGGTCTTAACTGAGGTTATGGATTGCACATGTGCACACATGTGTGTGTGTTTCTAAGGTAGATACTTTTTATTTTAAATCTTAAAATCTAAAAAAATTAGTAGTGACTTTTTATAAATCTTAAAAATATGCTACTCATTTGTGTGAAATTTTTTCTGGAAACATCTAAATATGTGAGCATTATTCTCTCATTATGGGTATAAATAGCTCTCCCTGGCCCTGTAAGATTGCATGCAAACAAGGGAGTCTGATGTATCTTCTGTCAATAACACAAGTCAATAATCAGTCCTCAGTGACCTTGCTCCATGTCCATTAAAGGAGGTTAAAAAATTGTGATGATCCAGGACAGAGCTCAAGCCCAACTTCCTTTGTATTAGTAACACTAAAATTAAGGATTTCATCACCTGGTTAGCCTTAGGACATTTCCAACTCTTGGGCTCAGTGTAACCTTAACTTCATTTGATTACCACAAGGGGGGGAGGGGGAGAAGACAGTAGAACAATGTAGATAGCCTGAACTGCCACACAGATGAGAAAATTACTTTCATGTTTCTTAGACTGAAAGGGGAGAGAGTCAACTTCATCTTGAGGTGCAAGTCATGTGTTTCAGCAACTTACTTAATGGAGTCTAGTCTTATATCATTTATTCTTCTAAACTTCATACTGCCATAGATTTCATAATCCCTCCACTTTGAAAGTAGAACACAGGAAGATTATGATTAGTATGCTACATTGAAAATTGGGAATGCTTTAATATTGGTTGCTTTATCCATAAGCAAAAAGCAGAATTGCCTTTTTCCTAATTCCTTTACTTATGTGAAAACCTATTTATCCAATAGGTTGCTTGGTTTCTACAAGGGAATCCTGCCACCCATCTTGGCTGAAACACCAAAAAGAGCAATAAAGGTAAGCATTTATTATTCCAAAAATAGATTATTGGAATAATACCTACAGCATTAAAATGTCCCACTATAAACTATGGGATATAAGTATGAATTAAACATGAGACTCAAAACTGGAATGCAGAAATTAGAGAAATTGGCTTATAATTTTACATGATCAAACTCCCAAATACTGTTTTGTGAAATTTTTTTGCATGCACGGTCACTTTTTTCTAATGGGGAAACTATACAAAAAAAGCGTAATGGTGAATTAAATTAATATAATCAAACTATAGAAATCACAAAATATTTTGAACTAAAGGCAATTTACAAGTTTTCCTTTAGAGTACCAATACCAATTATTGAAGTTTGAGGAGGTGGGTGTTGGCAGGGAGAGTAGAAATGTAGAAAACCTTTCTCTCTAAACCAATCCTGTGTTATAAACAGAGCAAACTAATACACTATATTTCTATATATATAATATTCATGTAATTCATTTATTTGGTATATAACTTCATCACCTTCCTCTCACCTGTCTCCTCTGTGAAAATTCTCTGTTCTGGTTTATGCAAAATTCATACTTCTACTATCCCGATTTCCATCTTTTTTAACCACAATGCTGTAGAAGTTTTACGTACTACTTGATGATTTGGTATCTGGATAGGAATGCAGATATCTGGCGGGCACTGCAGAGGAGAAAGAAATAATCTGATTATTCTTTTGATATGTTCTCCCAAAGGAAAAAAAGTCCTTGGTCACAGTGCCTGTGACTGTCATTAAATTATCCTTTTTTCCCATACTACTGACATCCCCAAATAGGGCTTTACCTTTCCATAACAAGGATTCCATAGACTTAGGGTGCTTTCCTTTCTAACTATTGGCTTAAAACGTTTTTTACATGTATTACTTGAATTCCCAAAATTCCTAAAAAGTAACAATGGGAAACATATACTTTTACTCACTAAGTTAAGAATGCAACTAGCTTAAAAAGTATAATAAAATAACCAGCATATATATTTTTTTCATTTTTAAGTTTATGTCAGAACAGTAATTCAAAGGATCTGATTAAGGTCTAGAAATCAGAAAACAAAGCTTTAAAACATACTTTCTCTATAAATGTATCCTCTTTGTTGCCATAGTTTTTGAGATTTCATATTATTTCAATACAAATTTCATTAAAAGGATCTGAATCGCAGTAGAAAATCTGGAAAAAGTTCACCAAAGTACACAAGAGGGCTGAATTGAATTATGAAATGGCTTCACTTGATAAAAGATTGCCCAAGTAAACAAACAGTGCAGAGTTCTTGTTCAAAAGGAAAGTCACTTTGTCTCCATGGAATAATATAGTCATTTGTTCAGTGTTTTACATGTATAAATAAAGCAAATTATAACAAAGTTTTTTTCCTGGGATATTTTTCCTTAAACTATATATAGGATACAATTCATAGACTAATAGTTTAATCATTTTAAACCTTAAAACGATTAAATTTTATCAATGTTAAGCAGACTTTAGTGGAATAAAAATAAAGTTAAGCTTTACAAAACTGAGTTAGTCTCTACATAGAAAAAAAAAAAAGCAATGCTCCCTGCCAGAACAATGGTTAACAGATGAACTTTTGGGCAACTGGATATGGTGTATGTGTCCCAGACATCTTGTTTCAAGTAGATTTTACCTTAAAATTATTGAGACATATGGTAACTGTGTTGACTTTTTAAGTATAACTTGGAGTTAAGTGTATCTTTGCCAGATGGATAACTCTAATTTTTCAACACAATTTGTGAAAACATTCATTTTAGAGTTATTTATCTTAGGATTTTTTTAGGTAACTGAGCAACTGATTATAACAAGTTCATACATCATACATTGCCCTATAGTATTTTCAGAGTTTGGGGGGAAATATTTGGAAACTATATGTATATTTTCACACATTTATATATAGTTCCACATGTACACATAGTTGTTCTGCATTATTTACATATAGATATGCATACATGTATGAGTATGTATCTTTGGTAATGACACTTCAGTTATAATCATTACTATAACCAGAAACAGGCAATGTTTGGCTTTTTCTATACTTTATTCTTTGAAATGAGATTCAACATTAAAATAAAAAGACCCACTACACTATATAAATGAAATTTTCCCTTCCACAAAGTAAGACAGAATTAGAGTTAGTAGTTTAGTAAGCAAAAAATAATGAATACCAGACAGAGACCAACTGATCCCTCAGCCTGAGAGACACTGTATTCCAGGTTCCAGGTTTTAGGTTAGTCCTAAACATCACAGATCTGGAAACACCATTTTTCCATCATCAGATCTTCAATGATTGCCTAATCCTAACTAAACTCATGAGACATTATAGATTGTGAAGGCTATCTATTCACCACTATATCCTTACAATTATCACTATGTCTGTATGTAGTTGATATTTAATAGCTCTTAGATTAATAAATGAAACATAGAGGAAAACAAAAAAGATTAATTTATAACAGGAAATTTTTATTCCTGCCTATTTTGCCTAAATTCCCCCATCTATTTTTAATAGTTTCTGCAAGGTCAAAACTTCCAGTTTTGGTCAACATGGAGTATCAGGAGCCATGTTTACTCTCTAGTCTGAAATTGCAACTATAAAAAATAATTAAATATATGAAACTATTTTTTAAGACACTGTACAGTAGACAATGAAAGTGATACTATCAGAAATGGAAAGAAAATGGACGTCAGAGATGGTCTGAATTGATCCAGTTAACTGCCTTTAGGGAGTTTCTAGACCCAGAGGTAGAAAAGGGAAATCCAGGCAGAGCACAATAGACTCTGAAAAGAGCTTCAAAACTCAAGAAGGTGAGAGAGCAAGTTTCAAAGACAGACAAAGAGTGAAAGAGAAGCTGTCCACAGAGCAAACTCCTAAGACCCTCAGAGGCACACCTCAAGTATTGAGCTAAGGACTGACCAGGGCATATATGTAGGAAAACTGGAAAAGCACCACCAAAAGGATTAGAAGGCACTAGTTCTTGGCAATCACACAAGGCTGGGACTGTAATAGTTGGGCCTGTTCCCATCAGTTAAACTGGAAGGCTTCAGCTTGTCTTCTAAGAGGACTTAGAAGGGGTTTGCCTCCATATAATTGGGCAATAAGTTGTTTGAACACTGCTCAAGTACCATTTGCTAAGAGAAATGCCCAAATGGATTGAGCTGTTTCCATGTCATTTAACAACACCCCAGAACAGTATCTGGATGATTAGATTAGTCATCCAACTGCTTAGTGAACATGGGAAGTATGACATCTGAAAGGCTGGGTCACCTTGGCAAATTGTACCAGCTTCCCCTCCCTAACAATATGACACTTCTCCAGGAACCCATGACCAACTCCCAGCCATAGCCTTCTCCTTGGAATAAGTCCAGACAGACTACTAATTTCTGTTTTCTAGTATATAGAGTATAATAAATTTGGATGCAAGATTTTATACTGTAGGTTCCCAGACCAGTAATAAAATAAGAATGTTTTTGAAACTCTTTAGTCACACATTTGACTTTATGTAGGGAATATTATTACATGATGATTCTCCTAATTGCACCCTTAGGGTGTAACCTCATATCTTACATGATGGGGTATCTTTTTATCACACCTATAAATTAACAAATTTTATGTATATAAATTTACGAAGAAACACCATGACCATAAAGGAGTAGTGTTACATAGATAGGTATTAAAATAGTAACTAATATACCAGTTCTTAGGAAAATATGTATGGACCTGGAGAAATAGTATAGTGGGTAAAGCTCTTGCCTTGCATGTGGTTGGCATTGGTTTGATACCTGGCATCATATACAGTCCCCTGAGCACTGCCAGGAGTGATCCTTGAGCACAGAGTCAGAGTAAGCCCTGAGCAACACCAGGTGTTTCTCCCACATATGAAACAAAACAAAAAAGAATATAGTTCTACTAAATAGTTTTCTTGCACAAGGACTTAATGCAGAGCCCGGCAGCTTGTGGCAGAAAAGTGAATGGAATATGCGTTAATCCATGCCGCCATGCCTGCCCGGGAGGGAAAGGGTGTTGCTCCTTTCCGCCTTTTTCCCTCTGGACAGCAAGATGGTGGCCGCTTCAGAGCTTTTTGGAAAGCCAGGTATGAGCCAGTGGTGACAGGGCAAATGAAGCCTCATGGAAAGGGGGGCATTCCCAGCTCGTCCTTCACACCCTACTGAGGTCACGAGTTGCTCCCCACGAGTGGCTCTCCAGCACAGCCATGGTTCCAGAGCCACAGAAACCAATCTCATAATTATCTGACTCTCGGCAGAAATACTTCCAGGCTTAATAAGTAAAATATCAGAAATCTTAAATCGTGCGGCCGCTATCGCGGCCACACAACATCATTTGGTTCTTGTAACCAGCTGTAGAAAACAAATTATTTCACAATGCCTTTTCAGCAGGTCTGATTTTGGGGTGTAAACTCTAAATAATAATGGTGCATCTTTTGTCGAAACAATGAATCTAATCAAAGTAGGTAGAGTGTTAACTAGAATTCATCTGCCTCACAGGCATTGGGAGGGTTGGGAGCGGGGGTATATTGGGGTTCTTGGTGGTGAAAAATAAGTACTGGTGAAGGGAAATGTGTTTGATGATTGCATGACCGAGACTTAAATCTGAAAGCTTAGTAACTTTTCCCACAGTGATTCAATAAATAAATAAATAAATAAAAATAAAAACAAATAAATAGTTTTCTAATCTTTGAATATGGGAGGCATCAAATAAATACTTGTTAAATGAATGAGTGACTATTTTTAGTAAATATGGGTTTCAAACTCTAATGATGACTTTCCATTGCTTTATTATTGCTGAAAACCCATTTTAAATATCATAGTTTTTCCTTTGAAAAATTTCCTTGAACTATTGCTTTGTTTAACATTCAGCAAGTTAGATTTTAGTTGCAAACGTACAAATTAAAACAAGATTTGTTTTCAGTTTGAAGTGAAATTTGATTATAAGAATATGTAATAATACATTGTTTACAACTCTTGGATTTAGCACATTAGCAATTTATTGCTGTGACCTATAGAGTTTCTTTATTCATGGGAATCTAAATCATTTTATCCTCACCATTTACAAAAGCTTCCAGCAAAACTACTGATGAATAACAATCGCTAGTAAAAACTTTAAAACTTTTGGTTTATAAAATGATAAATTCTTAGGGCCAGAGAGACTGAGCACATGCGTTGTATGCGAGAGGCCCAGGTTTAATTCCCTTGCAGGGGTTAAGGCACTTGTCCTGCACACAGCTGATCTCAGTTCAGTCCTAGCACTACATGGTCCCTGGAGCACTACCAGTAACAATCCTCAAGCACAGAGCTAGGATTAGGCCTAATCCTGGATTAGGCCTAATCCTAGCTAATCGGGTCACCCCCAATTGTGACCCCAAAAAGCCCACCCAAATTAATTGTTTTACAAACTAACTCTCTTACCTCTGCATTCAATGGTTTCTAGTGTATACTCACCAAAACAATGGTGTCCCTGATGATATGATTTTAAAACCAGGATAGTTTCAGAGAAACCACCATCAACTATAATGTTAGACCAAAAAAAACAGAGAGAAAACAGGAATTAATCTTTGTTCATACTGGCATTTCGTGTGTCTGGTACATATGAGGAAGCCAATAAGTATATACTGAATGAGTGAACTCCTATTCTAGAAAAGTTTACACATATAGTTAATCTGAGGAACCATGGCACAAAAATAATTCCTGGGTAATTAGAAGGCTGAAAATATATCTGATGACCTATAATGACTCTGGCTGCCCAAAGAATCGTTAGAGTCATATTCAGACAGAAATACCTCACAACAGAAAAAAAGAAGTATATTTTGGCCTCAAATCTGCATTGTTTTCTTACCAATTTTACATGGCTATAAAGTAACAGAGAGAAAACATTTGGGACCATGATAATACCTTTGACATTTCTTTGGGGACTTGAGAATTAGAACCTAATAGAAACTAAGAGTGTGTCTCATGTCTATGATAAGTAGCTATCTCACAGAATCCTCAAGGACAAAACATAATGTTCAAATATATTTGTTGTCCAAAGCATAATATTTTGAAATGAATGAGAAAAAAATTTGTTTGGGACCCTCATGGGTGAGATGTAAGATGTAGGTGAGATGTAAGTAGGTCAGCCTCTCTGGCACCTAAGGATAATAGATACATGGGACAGATAGATTGCTCCATAGCTGGAAGCCTGCTTCATAAGCAAAGAGAAGGCAGATGGAATAGAGAAGGGATCACTAAGAAAAAGATGGCTGGAGCAATCGGTCAGGATGGGAGATATGTGCAGAAAGTAGATAAAGGACCAAACATGATAATCTCTCAGGGTCTGTATTGCAAACCATAATGCCCAAAAGTAGAGAGAGATTATGGGGAATATTGTCTGCCATGGAGGCAGGGGGAAGGTGGGAAAGGGGGAGGGGGGGTACACAGGGGATATTGGTGGTGGGGAATGTACACTGGTAGAGGGATTGGTGTTTGATCATTGTGTGATTGTAACCCAAACATGAAAGCTTTAACTATATCATGGTGGTTCAATAAAATTTTAAAAAAGTTGCTCAGTCTCTATAGAAAATGGTGTGGAATTTTCCACAAAATTAAAAATTGAGCAATAGAACTAACATGTGATCTACTCAACTTCTTTATTTTTCTGGTTTTGGTCTGCGGGTGGGGGGGGGCATCCCTGGCAAAGCTCAGGTCTTCAAGGATGCCCACTATCTCCACTGCTGTTCAATATAGTACTGGAAGTACTTGCAATAGCGATTAGGCAAGAAAAAGATATTAAGGGCATTCAGGTAGGAAAGGAAGAAATCAAGCTCTCACTTGATATGATACTATACTTAGAGAACCCAATAACCTCCACCAAAAAACTCCTAGAAACAATAGACTCGTATAGTAAAGTTGCAGGCTATAAAATCAATACCCAAAAGTCCATGGCTTTCCTATATGCAAACAGTGAGAGAGAAGAAAGCAACATGAAAAAAACAATCCCGTTCACAATTGTGCCCCAGAAAATCAAGTACCTAGGAATCAGCTTAACTAAGAAAGTAAAGGACCTGTACAAAGAAAACTACAAAACGCTACTTCAGGAAATAAAAGAGGACATGAGGAAATGGAAAGATATCCCCTGCTCATGGGTCAGGAGACTTAACATTGTCAAAATGGCAATACTACCAAAAGCATTGTATAAATTCAATGCAATCCCTATAAGGATACCCATGACATTCTTCAAAGAAATGGAGCAAACACTCCTGAAATTTATATGGAACAATAAGCCCCCACGAATAGCTAAAGCAATTCTTGGGAAAAAGAAAATGGGAGGAATCAACCTCCCGAACTTCAAACTGTACTACAAAGCAGTAATAATTAAAACAGCATGGTACTGGAACAAAGGCAGAACTGCAGACCAATGGAACAGGGTTGAATACACTGACATCTCCCCTCAATCATATGCTCATCTAATCTTTGATAAAGGTGCAAGTAATGTGAAGTGGAGTAAGGAAAGCCTTTTTAATAAATTGTGTTGGCATCACTGGACGGCTACATGCAAAAAAATAGGCTCAGAACTCTGCCTAACACCATGTACAAAAGTAAGATCAAAATGGATTAAAGACCTCAACATCAGACCAGAAACCATAAGGTACATTGAAGATAAAGTTGGCAAAACCCTCCATGACATTGAAGCTAATGGTATCTTCAAAGATGCCATGCCACTGGCCGAGCAAGTGAAAACAGAGATAGATAAATGGGACTATCTTAAACTAAGAAGCTTCTGCACCTCCAAAGAAACAGTGACCAAAATACAAAGACAGTCTACAGAATGGGAAAGGATATTCACCGAATACACTTCTGACAAGGGGTTGATATCCAGGATATACAAAATACTGGTTAAACTCCACAAGAAGAAAACATCCAACCCCATCCAAAAATGGGGCAATGAAATGAACAGAAACTTTCTCAAAGAAGAAATCCAAATGGCAAAAAAGCACATGAGAAAATGCTCTACATCATTAATCATCAGGGAGATGCAGATCAAAACCACAATGAGATACCATCTCACACCTCAGAGACTGGCCCACATTCAAAAGAACAAAAGCAACCGATGCTGGCGTGGATGTGGCGAGAAAGGGACACTCCTTCACTGTTGGTGGGAATGTCCACTGGTTCAGCCCTTCTGGAAAACAGTATGGACGATTCTCAAAAAATTAGAAATTGAGCTCCCATTTGACCCAGCAATACTACTCCTGGGAATATATCCCAGAGAGGCAAAAATGTATAGTCGAAGTGACATCTGCACTTGTTTGTTCATTGCAGCACTCTTTACAATAGCCAGAAACTGGAAGAAACCTGAATGCCCAAGAACAGATGACTGGTTAAAGAAACTTTGGTACATCTACACAATGGAGTACTATGTAGCTGTTAGAAAAGATGAAGTCATGAAATTTACATACAAGTGGTACAATATGGAAAGTATCATGCTAAGCAAAATGAGTCAGGAGGAGAGGGATAGACACAGAAAGATTGCATTCATCTGGGGGATATAAAGTAACAAAGTATGAGATTAATACCCAAGAATAGCTGAGATCAGCACCAGGAGGATTACTCCATAACTTAGAGGCCAGCCGGGTATCCTAGAGGAAAGGGCAGTTCAGATAGAGAAGGGAGCACCAAATAAAGGATGTTTGGAGGATCCTCCCAGGAGGGGAGATGCATGTCGAAAGTAGACTATGGACTGAACATGTTTGCCACTCAATGCCTCTTTTGCAGACCACAACACCCAAAAGGAGAGAGAGAACACAGGGGATTGCCCTGCCACAGAGACAGGGGGGATGGGGGGATGGGGGTGGGAGGGATATTATCCATGGTGGTGGAAGATGGGCACTGGTGGAGGGATGGGTATCTGATCATTGTATGATTGAAACCAAAGCACAAAAAATTGTAAATCTTTACTTTTACTTTACAACTTTAAAAAAAATAAAATAAAATAAAGGGAAAAAATTAAAAAAAGGAGATTTTCGGGGCTCTCTGGGGCAGCATGTGCTTGAGAGATCCTGGGGCCTCTACGACATACACTTCTTCCATGTAATAAACTGCTGCTGACCAAAACACCCAAAAGGAGAGAGAGAACACAGGGGATTGCCCTGCCACAGAGACGGGGGGATGGGGGGATGGGGGTGGGAGGGATATTATCCATGGTGGTGGAAGATGGGCACTGGTGGAGGGATGGGTATCTGATCATTGTATAATTGAAACCAAAGCACAAAAAATTGTAAATCTACAACTTTAAAAAAAATAAAATAAAATAAAGGGAAAAAAAAAATAAATAAACTGCTGCTAAGACCAAAAAAAAAAAAAAGGAACAAAAGCAACCGATGCTGGCGTGGATGTGGCGAGAAAGGGACACTCCTTCACTGTTGGTGGGAATGTCCACTGGTTCAGCCCTTCTGGAAAACAGTATGGACGATTCTCAAAAAATTAGAAATTGAGCTCCCATTTGACCCAACAATACCACTCCTGGGAATATATCCCAGAGAGGCAAAAATGTATAGTCGAAGTGACATCTGCACTTGTTTTTTCATTGCAGCACTCTTTACAATAGCCAGAAACTGGAAGAAACCTGAATGCCCAAGAGCAGATGATTGGTTAAAGAAACTTTGGTACATCTACACAATGGAGTACTATGTAGCTGTTAGAAAAGATGAAGTCATGAAATTTACATACAAGTGGTACAACATGGAAAGTATCATGTTAAGCGAAATGAGTCAGAAAGAGAGGGATAGACATAGAAAGATTGCATTCATCTGGGGGATATAAAGTAACAAAATATGAGATTAATACTCAAGAATAGCTGAGATCAGCACCAGGAGGATTACTCCATAGCTTAGTGGCCAGTCGGGCATTCTAGAGGAAAAGGCAGCTCAGATAGAGAAGGGAACACCAAATAAAGAGTGTTTGGAGGATCCTCCCAGGAGGGGAGATGCATGTCAAAAGTAGACTATGGACTGAACATGTTTGCCACTCAATGCCTCTTTTGTAGACCACAACACCCAAAAGGAGAGAGAGAACACAGGGGATTGCCCTGCCACAGAGGCAGGGGGGGGATGGGGGGATGGGGGTGGGGGGGATATTATCCATGGTGGTGGAAAATGGGCACTGGTGGAGGGATGGGTATCTGATCATTGTATAATCAAACCCAAGCACAAAAAATTTACTTCCCAAGCACAACTGTACCTCATGGTGTTTCACTAATAAAAAAAGAAAAATAAAATAAAATTTTAAAAAAATACTAAATAAAAAAAAAAGCTCAGGTCTTATTCCTGGCTCTGTGCTCAGGGGTCACTTCTGGCAGTATTCAGGGGATTCTATGTTTGCTGGAGCATCAACTGCATTCGAGGCAAGTGCTTTAACGCCTGTACTATATCTCTAGTCCCTAACAACTCCATTTCTAGATATGTATCCCAAGAACACAGAAATACTACTTTGAAAAGATATATGTGCCAATGTTTATTGCAGTGCAGTTTATAAAAACAAGATCTGGAAACATCACAAGTGCCCAGTGAAAAATGATTGGATAAATATACATATGTGTGTGTGTGTGTGAATACTAAGCACCTATCATAAAAGATCAAATTCTACATTTTCTCTGGGACATGAATGGTTCTGAAGAGTGTCATACTAAGTAAAATGCATGAGAAGGAAAAAGACAAATGACCTCACTCATATGTAGATATAAATAAAAGCAGCAAAGGAATAGATAGCTTCCAGTAAAATGAAACCCTCAGATTTTGACAACAGACCTGAAGTTACAGTAGCAGGGGGTGGGTGAACAGAAAAGGACTGTGGGGGAGGTATCTTCGCACTTTTGTGGATGTTGTGTGGTCTAGATGTTGTGTTGTGTGGTTTAGATGTTGTGTTGTGTGGTAGATGTTGTAACCCTAAAATAACTATTTACACTCTCATAAACAAATATTGCATCATTTTGAGATAAAGAAACTTTTATACATGGGTCTTAGTATAATGTCTATTGAATGAATGCAGTCTTTTTTTTTTAACATCATTCAATTTTAAAGAAGGAACAAACATCCTTCTTCATTCAAGTTAAAGCTAAACTGGCTTTAAGAAAGAGAATGAACTAGATGTTCATTATGTTGGGTTCTTTCCTAATTTATCATGGTATCTTCATCACTACTGAAAAATTTCACAGAATAAAAGATACACAGCAATATGTGTAAAGTTGATAAATTATTGTCTTTTAAACTGCACTGAAAAATGAGATTTCACTGTGAAAGCAGTTCATGGAGGAAAACATAGAAGACGCAAGATTTTAGGTCTCTGCTTATAAGTTTGAATCACTGCCATGAAAAGAAGTCTATTGATGTCTGGGGAAACTGAAAATGGTCATGGTAAATGGAAGCTGTATGGTTCATTTGCTGCTATAAAGGATTCCATCAGCTCTTCTGTAGGTTATTATAGCTTCATTTGAAAATGTGAATGTTAAAATAAGATCCAATAGCAACTACTGAGACTGGACTAAAAACATTGTATTGGATGGTTTTTCCTTTTTAAAATACTGGTTAATAAAATAATTTGCTAAAGAAATTTGAGTCAATTAAAGGGTTTGTTGCAGGAAATTGTTATAAATCTCTGGGTTTGGTTTTATTTCACAGTTTTTCACCTTTGAGCAGTACAAGAAATTACTTGGATATGTGTCACTGTCACCAGCATTGGTAAGTGAGAGTATTTATTATGCTTAAGTGTGTGTGTTATTTCATAAAGCAAAATCTGGAAACAAAACCCTTTTGATTCCCTCAAGCCCAGCTACTAAAATATGAATTTGAGTTATTCAATGTTCAGCTACTTGTTGAAAGCCATCTTCCTAATAACTCACAATTTGGCTATTTTGTAGCTCCCAGTGATGAATTTATGATAATAATGATATACATAGAAAGGTTCATGTGAGAATCAGTTGAGAATATAAAATAAAGAAGACATTTGTCAAAGACTTTAGGCCAAAACATGCATGTGTTTATATACATATGGCCTATATCTGTTTATGCAGAAGTTAACATATCTAAGAGTATTTTTTTAACTGGACACTTTCCCAGTTTCACTCAGCTATAAGAAATTTAGGACTTTGGTCACTCTGAGGCCAGATACACACTGAATAACCTTTTATTTTATTTTGTGTTTGTTTGTTTATTTTCTTTTTGGGTCATACAATGATGCTGAGGGTTTACTCCTAGCTCTACACTCAGGAATCACTCCTATTGGTTCTTGGGGAACCATATGGGAAGCTGGAGATCGAACCCAAGTTGACTGCATACAAAGCAAATGCCCTACAAGCAATACTATCACTCCAGTCACCAATGACTTTTTATAGCCAAAAAAGACAGTAATCTTGACAGTGACACAGCTCAGTTGGAAAATGAATACAACTGGTGATTTCAACATTTTCAAATGCTAAACTTTTCCTTTTTGGTGGATTTGACTATTTTTTACAATACACATTAGATTATACTGCCCAAGTGAGTTCTACAAGTATATATCCTACAAGATCCTCAGAGTAGCATCTGCATTAACTTCCCCCTCCTAATCTATAGAACAAAAGAAAATCTACATTGGCTCTTAATTGCAGCCCTGATGAAAACTTCCCGGTTAACCTGCTGAAGTACCTTAAAAATCAGCCAGAGAAACAATGTTCTGAACGTCACTCTCTAGTTACTTTATTTGTTTCAGAATAAATGTTCTGAAATAATATTCTGAATACTCTGCTAAATTCTATCCTATCAAGAATATATGTTAGTTTAGAAATCACGGGGCCAGAGAAATAGTACTGTTGATTAAGGCTTTTGTCTTACATATGACCAACCCAGGTTCTGTCCCCAGCACCAGTTATGGTCCCCCAAGTCCTGCCAGGAATAAACTCTGAGCTCAAGGGCTAGGATTGGGGGCTGAAGCAATAGCACAGTAGGTAGGACATTTGCCTTGCACGCAGCCGACCCAGGTTCAATTCCCAGCGTCCCATATGGTTCCCCAATCACCGCCAGGAGTAATTCCTGAGTGCATGAGCCAGGAGTAGCCCCTGTGCATCGCCGAGTGTGATACATATGCACACACACACACACACACACACACACACACACACACACACACACACACCTAGGAATAGGCCCTGAGCACTGCTGGCTTTGCATCCTGCAAGCAAGCAAGCAAGAAAGCTAAAAAGCAAGCAAGAAAGAAATCATACCTGTTTTCTAGGACATAGTCTACTAATAAATCTAATTATACTTCTTTGTATTATGACCCTAAAATAAAAGACTTTGGGTCCAACCTCTTGCCTGAACAAGGAGAAATTCTGGTATAATATAGAAAATGTTGTAGCATGCATCCTAAAATTAACTACTTTTCCATGTTCTATCTTCATGTCACTTTAAACTTTGAAAATATCTTGGTAAAAAAAAAAGATTAAAAACTTCCTAGCAAGAGAATAAAATATGGCATCCAGAGGGCCGGCTGGCTCTTCCCATATGGAGCATGTGAGCAACTGTGGTTCATTTGGAGTCTCTTGAGAATTGAAACAGAAAAGCATTTGGCCACTCCATCTTCTGCAACCAAATGCATTCACGTTGTATACAGTTTTTCTCTTTTCTTGAACTCATTTATTCCAGTTTCTTTTTGATATAGCTAGACATTTAAATAGCTATTAAATGTCCCCCTGTGCTTTCACATTAAAAACTAGGAGGCGGGAAACCCTAGAGTTACCACTGGTCTCTGGAACAATCTAAGTAACACAATATGCTGATAGCTGATCAATTCTTTTGACAAGGGACTGCTGAACACTGGTTCTGACAGCAAATGTAGCTGAATTTTATAGGAGAACCAAAAAAAAGGTGGGGGGGGGGATTACTTGGAAGATTGCATTATAGAAGTAATAAAAACCTGAACATCTGGATTTTAGCTTTCTCAGTCAGAAGAGTTTGGGACTAATTTTTTTCCCCACTCTTGGCTTCCATGATGGAAGTCTGAGATAAATGAATAAAGTATTTGGTCTGTTACCCTATATAAATATGCTTAACAATCCTACCAGAGGGGCATGAAAGAAAAACATCATTAGTTATCTCCTCTGTCCTAGAATCTAGATCAGATCCCATTCTTCCTCTTCATTTTTATGTGCAACAAAAACAATCGTTTTTGTATGGTGCTTTACAATGGATCTCATACTTTATTTTATCCTCTTATAATCACACAAGGTAGAGAAATTGATACCACTGTCTCCATTCTACATACAAAATATCTGTGACTAATGAATGTTTCCATAATTTAGGGACAGAGCTGTAGCTAGAATATTTAGTAGCTTTGTGTAAATTATGGAAAGGCACCCTTTCTCCTGACTAATGTTTTTTCATGGCTCTGGCTTGACAAGTGGGAAGCATCCTGGATTCCAGCCTCCGCATACACCTTTATGCACAAACTATTGTTCACAACAATCCTGCCCTTCTTCACCTTTCCTCCCTTTCAAAGGTTCTAGAACATTCTCCCTTTTCTGTTTTTGTCTGTTACTTTGAAGATCCAGTAAGAATTATTGTTCTGTATTCTTCATTGTTTTTTTTCATCTCTTGGTGATACATGTTTACCTGTCACTGGAATCAGAACGTAAGCATTAAAGAATAAATTTGTTTCAACTTTGTTTTATTTTTTGCAGCGTATGTATATTTGTATGATTTGATTGTTGTTATCTAAATGTTGGGGATTTTTTTTTTGCTTTTTGGGTCACACCTGACATTGCACAGGGGTTACTTCTGGCTCATGCACTCAGGAATTACTTCTCTCAGTGCTCAAGAGATCATATGGGATGCTGGGAATTGAACCCGGGTCAGCCACGTGCAAAGCAAATGCCCTACCCGCTGTGCTATCGCTCCAGTCCCCTAACTGTTCTTGTTTTTGATACATACTTTCTGAAAAGTTCTTAGACATTCTTAGAGGAAAATTCTTGACGGTCTTTACATTGCAGAAATCCCTAATAATTGACAAATTAGAAATACAGTATACAATCATCCTTTGATATAGGTTCTAAATTTATTGGGGCCATTCAGATTGTTATCTAGCTGTTTCTGATCTCAGCATGTATTCCTCAACTTTCTCTAGAGGAACTAGGCAATGCCTGTTTAAAATAAAGAAAAATACTAAAAATAATTTTTATTTTTTAAGTAACTAGAATAGTGACTTTAATAATATAGCTATAAATTTAAATGTTTTCAGCTTCACTGTTTGGTTACCTGAAATTTAGCTTTTTATGAACATTTATTTGTGGTTCTGCTTCTCTAATTTTTTCCTATGCTCAATAAAAGTATTTAAGTAGATATTTAAAAGTGAAGCTTTCCTTTAACAAATCAAACTCTTTTAATTGTTACATATACAGATGCTTTAGTATCCTCCATAACTCAGTAAAACAATGTTTCTCTTCATTAAGGGAAAAAGTCATTGTTGATGGGACTTTGACATTTTATTTTGAATTGCTAGGATGTGGTTTGTGGCTTCTGTAATTTCTTCTTCATGAATTGTCAGCATCTAATCAAGAACCAACGCTGTTTAGTAATGGTATATGGTGCATTTATATACGTTTCTCCATTCTCATCATAACATTCAGCTTCCTTGTAGAATGAGTAGAATACCTAACCCAGTGTACATGATAACTTGTTTTAAAGCATTGATTGATTTAATTTTTGTAGACATTCGCCCTTGCTGGATTGGGATCTGGACTAACAGAAGCCATCGTGGTTAACCCTTTTGAAGTAGTAAAAGTTGGCTTGCAAGCCAATCGGAACACATTTACAGAGGTAATCATTTACTATTCTCCTATTGTCAGGGGAACATAAGAAATTATTTTAAGTATATGTATATGAGATTATTAATTCAATTCTTCTCCACATATTAAAATCATAGTAAATTATTGTTAGGGAAAAACATAAGAGTTAAATTTCTTTCACAAGAAAAGTGTTCTTCCACAGCATAAGTGCATTGAAGTCTTATTGGCAGTTTTACATATTTTTATTTCAGAGTTGTGATATAATCTATAATGACTTATTTAGAAATGTTTTTCTCACTTTTAGCCAGACTTCTATCTCACAGTATGCTAGAATGAATTGTCATAGTAAAAGCCACTGAGATTTTAATATTATTGGTTATTTTTTTAAACGATGAAGTTGTGTGGGGCAGTGTGGCTTAGTGGTCAAGTGCATGCCTTACATGGAGGAGACTTGGGTTGGATTCCCAGAACTGCAAAAAATAAAATTGTTCTGGAGCCAGAACGATGACTTAGATTACTGGAGCACATTCTTTGCATGTAGGAGGTCCAGATTTGATCCCTAGCACTACATGGTCCTACAACCACTGAGCTGGGAGTAGCCCATGAGCGCTGCTGGGTGTGGTCCAAAGACAACAAAAAAATTTATGAAGTCACTTTAGAAATTACCTCACCCCTTTCTTCACTCCACCCACTGCCCTCCCCCAAAGATTCAGATTATTCTTCTGGTTGAATCTGTATGTTCCTATAGCTATGCACACTTCCCCCACTGGAACACAATGGGTCCTGACAACTAATTATGGTCCATGAAGTTCCACGATGATCACTTCTTTTGTAGTGCATGAATTCGAGTTCTTCCATACACCTAAAATTCCCTTTAAACTGCTGAACCCAATTGCTTTCTTTGTTTATTTGTTTTATTCTTTGGGTGCGAAGTACAAGGCCGGGGAAAGAAACAAGGGGATTTATATCCCAGGTCTTTTCTTAGCATTTTAATGTAATTTCACAACTGGGCAGCATGTGAAATGGGTCTGGAGTACCTACTGGTCTGAGTTTCTCTGTAGCAAAATCCTCCTGCCTACTACTTAAGCAGCTGCAACAAGTTCAGACTCCCTCCCCCCCCCACCCCCACTTCTTGCCTGCTGATGCTGCCTGAGAGTGTCCAGGCTCTTCTGGAGCAGTGGTGTGACAAAGGTGGGTCACTGCTTCTTTCTAGCTGTGCAAGCCTCAGGAGGACAGGGTTGGGTTCTTGTAGCAGCTGAGATCCACTCAAGTGAAGTCAATCCTAAATAGAGAAGTGTTTTTTTAAATAAGTTTCATAATTTATCTCAGTGTTATGTGTGTGCTCTCACTTCAGAAAAGCTTGAAAAGCCCTCATCTTAGTTTCTGTTTTGCTTTCCCTTTATTCTTCCTCAGATGGACAAAGATGTGGGAAATCAGAGAAAAAGAAAATCACTGAACCCCTTTCAAATGTTTTGTCACTATGAAGCCTTTAGAACAGCTCCCATGGAACATGGTTAAGGAAAATGTGATTTGTTAGGCCTGAGTAATTACCAGCTAGAAGGAAAATGGGGAGTTCTCCTACCTTTGTATCATTTTTCCTGCTGGGAAACTTGCTTGGGTCAGCAGTAATTGAACTAGTCATTGAAACATGAAGGTCTTCACCTAAGGCTCTTTATTGAGAAAGCCTATGACCAGGGGATGCAAACAGAACAGAGTACCAGGAGCTCTCACTGGAATGGAAATAATGAGTTGTGAAAGCATCTCCTCTCCTGCCTGCTGTTCTTTTCCTCTCCCCTGTCCTCAAGAAGGTTCTGCACTGAGACAAGTAAGAGATGTTGATGTTTTGCATGTGCTATGTCTTTGCTGGAACATAGTTAATGCCCTTCCATTCTATCATAAAGATGCTATGTGTGTACATCTTCTCAGTTCATTTATGTAGGTATGATCTGTTTATGTATATGCAGCCAACTAAAAAAATTGTCATGGGGTGGGGGTGCAGTTGTTTGGGGGCCTTACACAATGGTGCTCAGGAGCTGCTGCTGGCTCTGTGCTTGGGGGTTGTTCCCAAGGTTCTCAGTGGACCATGCAATCCCCGTGGTGACTGAAGGGTGAGGGAACCTGGGTCTCCTGCATGCAAAGCATGTGCTCAGCCCAGCAGCCCAGTCAGCTCTCTGTCTCTCTGTCTCTCTCTTCTCTGTCTGTCTGTCTGTCTGTCTGTCTGTCTGTCTCTCTCTCTCTCTCTCTCTCTCTCTTTCTCTCTCTTTCTCCCCGAAATCATTTTTAAGTGGAAGAATTTGATTGAGGTCTTTTTTTTTCAGAATCCACTGAACTAAAATCATTGTCATATATCTACTTTCACAAAATAAATATGAATAGATACATTATAAAATATTTGCATTACTTTATTCAAAGAAAATTAGCAAAGTAGTGATCATATATAGTCACATTTATTAAATGTGTCAAGTATATTTTTCTATCAATTATAGAATTAATTACTCTCTCTCACTCTCAACATTTATCAGGATTCAATAGCTGAACCAAGGTGGAATTTTATAGAAAATTTTAATAAAAGGTTAAATAGTTAGTAAGACACAGTCACTAATATAAAGTAATGGGACTGCTTCTACTATAGAAAAACATCTGGTAGAAAGAAATGATGGTAAGTACAGAAATTTTGAATTAAGTTTTTAAAAATAACTGCCAGCAATTTTTGGCAATTACAGCTGCTTCCTATTTCTTTTGTCTAGAGCCTATTAATTCCAAAGCCTTCGATCACTGATTAGCAGTTTATCTTAGCCAACACAGGGATACCCTTTTGTTAACCTCTATTAAATTCATCTAAATATTAGGTGTGCTAACTTGAGCATTTATATAGTCAAGAATATTTACTGCTTGGTGCTGGAGTGATAGCACAGCGGGTAGGGTGTTTGTCTTGCACGTGGCCAACCCAGGTTTGATTCCCAGCATCCTATATGGTCCCCCAAGCACTGCCAGGAGTAATTCCTGAGTGCATGAGATTTAAGGTACATTGCATAGAAAAAGTATACATATTTTTAAAGAGAAATAGTTTTAAACCAAAAATAGAGGTAATGATATGTTTATAGCAGAAAACACATAAAGATACAGTTCTATATCTATACATAACTTTTTGAATATACAAAAAATGATCTGACACATAGAAATAGTATTTTCTGATAGAAATATGACATTATTTTTAAAAAAACAGATGTCTTTACCTCCTTTCAGCATTTAGTTCATGAAAACCTTTCAGTACTTGTATTGCAAACCACAATGCTCAAAAGTAAAGAGAGAGACAGAGACTGAGACAGAGACAGAGAGAGAAGAAAATTACCTGCCATAGAGACAGACTGGGGTAGGGTTGGAATTGGTAGGTGGGAAATGTACACTGGTAAAAGGATCATTTTATAACTGAAATTCTGTCATGAACAACTTTGTGACTGTGTATTTCATGGTGATTCTTTAAGAAGAAGAAAAGAACAGATGCAATTAATGTAATCTTATATTTTATTTAACCTGATATATCAAAAATATCATTACATGTGCAGTCAATATAAAAATTATTTGAAGCATTTAAAATTTTTCATTCTTTAAATAATATGTACAGATTTTTAATTTGGATTTTTTGTTTTGTTTTGTTTTGTTTTTGGTATTTGAGCCACACTAGTTGGTGCTCAGGGCCTACTCCTAGCTTTGTGTTCAGGGATCATTCCTGATGGGCTCAGGGGACCACAGTGCCAGAGATTGAACCTGGGTTAACTACTTTCAAAGCAAATGCCCTACCCACTATACTATCTCTCCAGCCCAGACTATGTGTGTCTTTATACCTACAGTACATTTTGGTCTGAACTAAGACACTCCATGTGCACAATGGTCAATGATATTACTGCCTTCCTTAAATATACAGTTCAGGGATAATAAACTCATACAAACCTCTGACCAGGATATCTCTAGAACGAGTACAGTAGTCGGACAGAAGGTAAGAAATTAAGAGAGGGCTTTGCTTAGTGCAGTGTTTAATAAAAGAATGCACAAGGTACTTATCTATGAATATTGGCTTTTGGAAATAGCCTTGCCCTTTTTAGAATATTTGGGGGAAAACATAACTGTAATATAGAAAAGTAGGCAATTCAAAAGAAATACTCTACTGGTTCTGCCAGGATCAAGTTCACCTTTAGGGAGTGAGATTTAAATCTCAGCTGATTTAAGTAGAATGACTTGCTTGGCCACCTTAGGACCCAACCTTGCATAGCCCAGTTTCCAAATCTTTATTAATGGTTCCATGAACCCCCATTCCTTCCTATTCTCGAATTCCTTTAAACATTTAAATTGTGGATTAATACTTGATTTGCATCCTGCTAGCCCAGGTTCATATTCCTGGTACCACATATGGCCCCTGAGCACTTCAGGGTATGATGAGAGAGAGAGAGAGAGAGAAAAAGAGTGAGAGAGAGAGAGAGATTCTTTCTCAGGAGTAGTTATAGAAAGCTAACATAAATTCTTGATCCAGGCCACTTAGTCACTTCATTGGACAATATGCACAAATCTCACTTGATGTTCAACCTTTTGGGTGAATTACAGCTACCAGTTGTGGTAGAACACTAAATGGATCCAGGCTGCTTATGAACTAACCACATGGCTTACCATCACTTAATAAAAGCAGAGCAGTTTTCCTAGGCTAATTTTGCAGGTAGATAGTTCTTGTTCTGCCAAGAGTATGAGTTTAGACAACTTGTCTATACTGCTGAACCTTTATTTGATGTGATCCGCCATCGAATCCTGCAATTGTTTGCTTTCCTGTTTCATTGCCTTGAGCCAACGTGGTCTCCTTTAAACAGAAAAATTTCCCAGGAAGTATTTATAACTGAGAAGGACTCTGCATTGGAACACAGTGTAAGGCAACTATAGTCAATATTACATTGACACTGAAGAGTCGAAAAGACTGTCATTATCCTAGTTGCACAGAGCATGTCTCAAAGGAGGTTGTGGGGCATAAATAGTCCCTTGACTCTGGGGACAGGAATTGCTGACAGCGGGCCAGATTGGGACCAGAGGTTCCTAGCTAGAATAGAAAAAAAAAACCTCAATTGCAAGTCCTATTAGGATCTCCCAGGAATTTCAAGCATTCTGCTAGCTCCAGCTGCGCAAATTCTCTCCTCTGAAGTCTAGGTCTGATTCTCTAGTCAGTTAAAAGTATGGTGCCCATAAAGTATGTTTTCCCATCCAGTTTAGCCATAAGCTATTCTAAAATTTTTAAGGAAATTGTGGTTCATTTGGTTCCATATATCCTTCTTGCTTCAGTAAAAAGTATTTCAATAGATTTGCTTGTCTTGCCTTCACTTTTTTAAATCACCACCATATCAGTCAAAGACTATAATCCCTGCCACACTTCCTCCAATTCCAGTACCAGAATCTTGGCCAGCATCTTAAAATTCACAGTGAATAAAGAAAGCCAGTCTCTAATTTAAATATGCTTGACCTTCTGTGGGGAGCAAAGTAATCACAGCTTTGTCATGCTCTGGTTTGGTTCAGTGGGTGTAAAAACATGTTCAGATAAAATCAGGATAGATCCAAATTCCCCACCCCACCCCATCCTGCTAAACCCAAGCAAAGTTTTGTTCTGGTTTGTAGTCTCTTTGGCTTACTTAAGACTAGGTTTGCCCAAACATTTTGCTTATGGAATTAGTTTGCTCATCCAGTCTAGCCCAAAGTATAGCTTCATAGTACGTTGTCCTTACGGGACATTTCTCCCTTTTTATATGGGTGCATCTTTCTTTTTTGTACACTTATAAGCAACTAAAAGTATCCTATCAGTTGTGTTGAGCCATGTGGTTGGCTGGCATGCTCTCTGTTAACTGGAACATGTGAATTTCTCCCCAGGAGCAAAATTTTGTATGAATTGTTTCCCAGTGTTTCTCTTGACTTTGAAATCTACTTCAAAGTTATTATTTGGCTGAAGGATTGTGTTTTCCTCCCCTTGAGGTCTATAGGCTTTGCCTCTGATGTGTGGATGGGCCACAGGTTTTCCTTCTACTCTGTCATTTTTATCTCCATTACATATGAACATAATCATTTTCACCCTTAAATACGAAGCTAAACCTTTAGGAAATTGCAAAAGTGTTTTTTCAAAAACTGCTTCACTCTATTTATTTTTAAAATATTTTCATCTTAAGAAAAGAATAATCAGTATTCTACCTATGTTCTAAGATTATAATTTTAAATATCAATAAACAGATAGCAAATGTGCAACTGATGTTAAAATCTTTAAGGATGCAAGTGTTTTTAATTAGTTCAGGGTTTGGTTCTGGTTTTGGATTGTACCACTAAGTATAGTTCTGTTCACTTTATCCTGGATGCTTAATAATATAATAGACATCAATGAGATCATATATGATATCACAAAGCTTAGTGACTCTGATTTCCATAGGCAATTAGCAAATGTTTTAACTTAATTGTAACATACAGTTAACATAGAATAGATAAAAAGGCTGTATTTTTGCATCATCTCTTTCAAGAAAAAAGTGTTGAGTTACATATAAAGTGAGCACGTGACTCTGTTCACAGATTGTGAGAGAAGCCAGCTTCAACGGTATTTCAACATTCATGATGATGAAGTGAGTTAAATTCAGATTTTTCCTGCATTACTATGTGAAAACTGCCTGGAAACTAGTCAGCCATAAATTACTTCTTTCCAGTCTATGATTCTTTTGGGCAGAAAAGTGAATTACATACATATATATATATACATTTCTATAGTTATCTTTCAACAATCTTAAGTCAGCAGCCAGTTGCTTCTCTATTCTCACCTACAGAAAATAGACTTCAAGTCTTCCTTTCAGCTGCACAAGGAGCGGCAGATTTTTGCTTTCAGAATTAAGACTCTGAAGTAATGATAAAAGCTTCCATTTCCAGAACATCTGCTAAAGCCTGACATTGTACAATATGACTTACATGCTTTTTCCTCTATTTGATTTTTTAAATTTTTATAAATATATATAAATATATAGATTACAAAACTGGCACTTTTTTCTTTTACAAATCTAGTTATGTAGCATCATAAAATAAAAAATAATGTTTTGTCAACACCTGCCTCTAATCCCATCACCTTAGTAGTTGCTTATCCTTCTACTTTTCCCACTGCTCACACACACCTGTCATTTCAAAGTCATTGACCCTAAATAGTTGGTGACTCTATTTCTCTTATGTAAATAGGAAAATAAGGGGAATAAAGCTGATGCTAAAGAAACTCAGCATTAGCATAAAGGTCTCTTTCTGGTCAATCACATTGCTTTGTCTTGTTTTGTTTTGGGGGGGTCTAGGCCACACCCGGTGTTTCTCCAGAGCTATTTCTGGCTCTGTGTTCAGGAATGGCTCCTGGCATTGCTTCAGTGACTATATTTGGTGCCAGAAATTGTAAACAGGGTCATCTGCACGCAAGACAAATGCTTTACCAACTGAACTATCTATCTCTTCAGCCTAATCATACTTCTCTTTAAGTGAGATAAAAAAAAAAAATGTGTTCGACTAAGAAGTGCTAAGGAAAGTCAAAAGTGCATTTGTAATTTGAAAAGCAAAGGCTTCTTCCATGTTGCTCAACTCCTCTGAGCTCAGTCTGTGTTCATAAAACAGTTGACTCCCCTCATGCTCCTCATGCACACCATGGCTCCTTACTTACTTGAAGGGCTCTGTGTTCACAGAGCTATTGGAATGTGACTTAATGTCTCGGCCTCGGGAAGTTTGTCCACATTTCCTCTCTACACAGATTGTTTGCAAATAGACTTGTTCATCAAGTATAAACCCTAGGTAAAATGTAATCATATTTTAGGTGACTTCCTTTTGTCTGTTGGGGAGCATACCAAGAAGTGCTCAAGACTTAACTCCTGGCTCTGAGCTCAAGGATCACTCATTGTGGGCTTGGGAGACAATATGGAGTGCCAGGGACTGAACCTGGTTGGCCTCATGAAGGCAAGTACCCTACAACTGTATCATCACTCTAGCCCCTATTCAGTGACTTTTTGTCCAGAATCATGCCTTAGGAAAATATCTGTAAAAGTGCACTTATGAACTAGCTAAGCTAAAAGAAATGTGTTAAAATGGGACTTTGAACCTGATTTCTTTTCATTATTCTGAAATAAAAGTAAAGGAGTTTTTTCCCCATTTTTAAAAAATTTATGTAAATGCTTTAAGACTTCATTTGAATAATGAAAACCATAAGTGATTTCATATCCCCTGAAGAGCAAAGGTGTTTTACTAAAAAATATGCTACTGGTTCTCCTCTTTTTTTTTTTAACAAAGCAAATTTTTTTCTGTAAGTAAGATAAGAACACTTGCTTCATTTTGTGAAAGTCTCATCTGGTTTGCTTTCCAGCCTTGTGTTGAAATAGAATGCAACACCTTTGTTCCTTTGGCTCAAAAGTGCAACAAAATTCACCTTTTTGTAGGAAGCAAAGGAACCAATTCATGTCCTGTGTACTGTCTTTGATATGGTGTGCCTAGATCTCACCTCTGACATCAGAGACAGGAAACCACTGCCCTATGGCTTGAACCTATTGACTATATGCGAATAGCTATTTGCTCACAGGAGACTTGCTGTCTGTAGTAAGTAATCTCACAAGAACCAGCTATGGTCAGTGCTAGAACAAAAAAAAGAAAAAGCTGAGCTGCAGACCAACGGAACAGAATTGAATATACTGACATCTCCTCCCAAGCATATGATGATCTAATCTTTGATAAGGGGGCAAGAAAAGTGAAATGGAGCAGGGAAAGCCTTTTTAATAAATTGTGCTGGCAAAACTGGACGGCTACATGCAAAAAGTGGGCTCAGATCTCTGCCTAACGCCATGCACATAAGTAAGATCAAAATGGATTTATGACCTCAACATCAGACCAGAATCCACAAAGTTCATTGAAAAAGTTGGCAAAACCCTCCATGATATTGAAGCTAACGGTATCTTCAAAGATGTCATGCCACTGGCCAGGCAAGTGAAAACAGAGATAGACAAATGGGACTATCTTAAACTAAGAAGCTTCTGCACCTCCAAAGAAAAAAAAGTGACCAAAATACAAAGACAGTCTACAGAATGGGAAAGGATATTCGCCAAATACACATCCAACAAGAGGTTGATATCAAGGATATACAAGGTACTGGTTGATCTCCACAAGAAGAAAACACCCAACCCCATCAAAAAATGGGGCGAGGAAATGAACAGAAACTTTCACAAAGAAGAAATCCGAATGGCTAAAAGGCACATGAAAAAATGCTCTACATCACTAATCATCAGGGAGATGCAGATCAGAACAACAATGGGATATCATTTCAAACCACAGAGACTGGCCCACACCCAAAAGAACAAAAGCAACCAATGCTGGCGCGGATGTGGTGAGAAAGGGACCCTCCTTCACTGCTGGTGGGAATGCCGTCTGGTCCACCCTTTTTGAAAAACAGTATGGATGATTCTCAAAAAATTAGAATTTGATCTCCCATTTGACCCAGCAATACCACTCCTGGGAATATATCCCAGAGAGGCAAAAAAGTATAGCCGAAGTGACATCTGCACTTGTTTGTTCATTGCAGCACTCTTTACAATAGCCAGAATCTGGAAAAAACCTGAGTGCCCGAGAACAAATGACTGATTAAAGAAACTTTGGTGCATTTACACAATGGAGTACTATGTAGCTGTTAGAAAAGATGAAGTCATGAAATTCACATACAAGAGGTACTACGTGGAAAGTATTATGTTAAGCGAAATGAATCAGAAAGAGTGGGATAGACACAGAAAGATTGCATTCATCTGAGGAACATAAAGCAACAAAATGGGAGACTAACACCCAGAAGTGGCCGAGATTAGTACCAGGAATTTTGCTCCATGACTTGGAGGCCAGCCACACGTGCTAGGTGAAAAGAAAGCACAGATAGAGAAGAGAGCACCAAATAAAGGGTGTTGTGAGGATCCTCCCAGGGTGGGAGAAGCATGCTGAAAGTAGACTATAGACCAAACATGATTGCCACTCAATGACTCTCTTGCAAACCACAGGACCCAAAAGGAGAGAGAGATAACAAAAGGGAATGCCCTGCCACAAAGGCAGAGGGATGGGGGGGTGGGGGGTGGGAGGGATGATGGAACCCGTGGTGGTGGAGGATGGGCGCTGGTGGAGGGATGAGTACTTGATCATTGTATAACTGAAACCCAAGCACAAAAATTTGTAAGTCTATAACTGTACCTCATGGTGTTTCACTAATAAAAAAAAAATAAATTAAAAAAAAAAAAAAGCTCAGCCTCCATAGGTCATCTCAATGATTTATTGGTAATACCAGGTTCTCAAAGAGTAAGGAATCTGTAACCTAGGTTTGTGCTTTGGAATATTAGGAAAAAGTTTCTCTGGAGGGGCTGGAGCGATAGCACAGCAGGTTGGGCATTTGCCTTACATGCAGCTTATACCAGGTTCAATTCCCAACATCCCATATGGTCCCCTGAGCACCACCAGGAGTAGTTCCTGAGTGCAGAGCCAGGAGTAACCCCTGTGCATCACCAGATGTGACCCAAAAAGAAAATAAAGTTCCTCTGGGGGTTGTTTTTATTTTGACTTTGGGGGGCACACCAGCTGGTGCTCAGGACTTACTCCTGACTCTGTATTCAGGGATCTCTCCTGGCGGTGCACATGCAGTTCTGGGGTCAAACCAGCCTTAGCCATATGCAGGACAAGAGCCTAAACACCTGTATTATATCTCTGGCCCCGAAGTCCCCTGTTTCAGTTAAGCCTCTTCAAAACTTTTTAAATAGAAATTTTATCCCATTTTTCATAAACATGGTAGAATATGTTCATGGGTAGATGTAAAAAGTATTGGTATAGCTTACCAAATAAAAGCAAAAAAACAATTAATTTTCTAGAATATAAGCAATATGGAAGAATAGGTTAATCAGCAGTTGGCAGTAGTTGCAATCAAAGTTAAAAACACTTTGAATTTCTTCAAATGCTAATACTTCTGACAGCTACCAAGGAACTAGAGATCTCTAGAAACTTATGCAGAGAGCAGTGTGCTGTTGCAATAATAGCTACATTCCTATCCACTTACTCTTCCAGGCTGATGTGGTGCAGTCAAAGAAAGGTACTTCTAGGAAAGTTAGAATGCAATTTGGCTTACCATTGGTAACTAAATATGAAAATTGGAGTGAATCTAAATATTGGAAGGAAACTGAACTGGTGGGTGAGCTGCTGGATTGGATAGTATTGGAATCATTTGACTGATCATGCTAATCAGTCACCATTTTGTTTTGAAATGGAAGCCCAGTAATCAAATAAGTTTAGTAAAATTCCTTGTGTTTACAGAGGTCTAGTCAAAATTATTCTGTATTTTCCTATTAAAGCATCTTAGTGGAAGTTATGCTTTGCCTTCCTAATTAAATATTTGCTTACAGTTGTGCAATGCAATGTCATTGAGTGAAGGAAGCAAAAGGCATATTTTTAATTTTTATGGGAATTAGAGCTGAGGTTCTTTATCTCAATGCCCTAAGTTGTGAGAAAGATATATTTATGTTATTATATATGTTAACCATGTCACTTTGGGCTGTTGAACTCTGAAAGTTTTATAGCATATGTATAACAAGAATAACTCTACAAGAAATATAAAACAGAGTTAGAGGGGCCAGAGAAATAGTTCAAGAAGGGCATTTGCTTTGCACTTGGCCAACCCAGGTTCAGACTCCAGCATCCCATATGGTCCCCTAAGCCTACAAGGAGTGGTCCCTAAGTGCGGAGTCAGGTCCATGCCCTGAACACTGCCAGGCATGACCTAAATAAATAAATAAATAAAACTGGGTTAGAGGCAGAATTCTGGTTAAACTATTGCTTGTAATAATCTTTGTTCCCTTACCTTCAAAATGAGGATAACTTACCAACCACTCCCTTTACAGGATTGTGGAGAAAAGGAATTCAATGATAGGACAGCAAAAACATGCATAGTCTGAGTTCAAGTTTGAGCTCTGGTATTTATTTTGTTATCTGAACAACTCACTTAACTTTAGTTTCTTCTTCTGTCATTTATGGATCATAATGATAGCAATTCCATATACTTGTTGAGAAGTTAAATATAAATCACGTATATATGATTATGGCTGATGTTGATGAACATTTACTGAGTCAAAGATGCCTCTGAGCAACCTCTGAGTGTCCTCCGGGGCCAGAGAGATATAATACAGTGGTTAAAACTCTTGCACTTAGCCAACCCCAGTTCAATTCCCAATAACACATATGGTCATCCGAGCACCAGCAAGAAGCCCTGAACACCACCAAGTGTGACCTCCAAACCCAAATGAAATGAAATGAAATCATATGAAATGTGTACTCTGGGCTGTAACTCCATGAAATGGAAGCAATGTGCATGTGCTTTCCACTTTAAGATTTTGTTCCTATGTCGTTTTTCTACAAATAAATCAAGTGAAGAGCAGCTACCAGTGATATTTCTCAAGGGAGAGGGAAGAAGCCAGTGTGTTGGACCTACTGTGCCAAAGTATAAAACTCCTGGTGTGAGGGACTATTCCTGGAAGACTTCTTACATTTAGGTTGGTTGGGGGTCTAACTCAAAGGCATAAAAATTCTGGGAGGCATAGGAACCACAAGAAATGGAATATGTTACATGCATCCAGTGTTCTGGGGAAACGAAAAAGGGATTGAAAAGAAGCCAGTTAAGTATGATCTACCTCTCCTTTAAATAAACCTGTACTTTTAAAAAATATATAAATAGAGACACCTCTACTTTTTGATTAACATCACCTTTTACTCACAGTAAAATTACCTGTTATTTTACTATTAAACTATTTTTATTAACATCTTAATAATTGCATTACTTTAATAACTAATATGTGGTGAAAGATTTCCTAGGATGAAGTTCATTGATTTATTCATCATCACAACAATATAATGTGGCAGTGCAGTTATAACTCTATTGTGCATATGAGTAAAATAAGGCGGAATCAGGGACTGCAATGCTTGTTGTAATTGACCTGTGCTATTGCTGAGACACAAAATCGAGCCTTTATAGCTCCAAGCCCCTATTTGTAACTACTATGCTGCCCACTGATGTACTTAATTATTCACAACTGGAGTTAAGTCTTAGATTTTAAGTTCAAATCCTGTGCTTTCCACACTCAACAGGAAAAACTCAGTAACAGCCATCAATAAATGTCCCTTGAATAATTTTAGATCCTCACCTGACCTAATAAAGGGCTTCTCTTTAATTTTGAGGATTTGGTACTCTAAGGTTTTTAAACAATGCAAACATCGTGAGGCTTGTTTTATTAAAGAAAATTTGTATTCAGCTGCACTTTAATTCAAAAATCATCTCCTCAGTGCTCTAGCATTCATATGGGCCTTGGAATTCTCTGTCTTCGCTGCTTTCGTGAGGAAGGTGAGAAATGTGGGCTGAGTGGAAGAAGCACCTGTGTTTGTCATTTTGCCCCTTATTTTCCCCACTTCTCATCATTCTCTTTCCTGCCTCCTTCCTCTCTGTTCTCAAAGCTGCTTCCCTCAGAGCAAGGGAAGTGCTGCCTCTGCCCACATTTGTACTTCCATGGTCATTCGAACAGAAATGAACTTTTGCTCAACAGGTCTTTAAGTCTGTTTTAAAAATCAAAGTTATTTGGGTTGATATCAATATACCAGACACACATTTAAAAAGCTGCATTTTAGGGGTAGGGCATTTGCTTTGCTTGTGCTTGCCTATTGGATAACATTCTTTTGTCCTTCTTGCATAGATAGCCTCAGGTAGTTTAGGTTCATTGGGTTGCTCCCAGTCACAGTGCTCCCATTCCTCTGTGTTTATTTGTAACCTCTTTCTTTGTGCTCTGTTGACTTGTAAATATTGTTTTTCTCTTCTCCTTAAGTTCTTTGCATAGTTTATTCAGAGCAATGTCCTTTTTGTATGGACACAAGAAGACAGTAAATGCTTTTGTAATGTGGGAGTTTATTGAGTCAGTGCTATTTACCTCCTGGGCATCTGTTCTCTCCACCTAAGCCTCAGCTGTCCTTACTCCTAGCACCCCAAAAGCAGGGCCCGGACGAGGGACTGGATGGAACCAGGGCAAGTGGTGAGCTATGTGCTACCCTGGCATCGAGATGGTCCTGGCCAAAGTGTCATAATGCTTAACTATAAGTTAAGATCTTGGTCATGGACAAATGCTGTCATGATCCAAAAAGTAATAACTAGATTCGAACCTTGCTAGGGTTAGGAATGATTAATCTGGCCTGAGCTCTATAGTCTGAGTCTGTGGCAAGATGTTCCCAGGAGAGCTGCCCTACAAGCCTCAATGTATCTCTTACTGTGTCCATACAAAATTAACTAGTATTAAGATGTTGATAGAGTTATTGGACAGAGGAAAGGAGAAAAGCACCTTAAGAGGTATTTTGCTCCTGGGCAGTTAGGAAAGGCTTTGGGAATACCTTTTAGGTTGTGTTTCCTTTGAACCAGGTGGGTCCTCAGGAAGGGCTTTCTTATGTTGATTTTGCTACCAGACTGGGTGTAGCATGGGCCCAGAGGGCAAGGGGGAGAGAGACAAGTAGGGATGGAGAGACTAGCGGAAGAGAGGCTGAATCCAGAGAGCTGGAACTGAAGAATGAGGGTCTAAAAAGGGGAGTTGGAGAGAAAAGAGAGTTAGAGAGATGATAAAGAGACAGGGCAGCAAGATGGAATATAGAGGGACTGGCAAGGGGGACAGAGGGAGAAGAATGTAGAAGAAGAATGCAAGAGCAGGCACGTGTAGAGAGAGAGCCCAGGCTGCGAGATGGAGCACGAAGAAAGGAGCTGGAGAAATAGGAGGAGATGGGAATGAGGAACAGGGTGAGACTAGAATGGTGTGGGGGGGGGGGGGTGCCCAGTGAGACTGGGGCAGGCATGTGGGGAGAATGGAATAAATGGCATCTGATCAATCAACTGGCTTGGCTCTCAATTAATCCACTGTCTGCCCCATGACCCGGCCCACCCCTCCACCAACTCGGGCGGCTAGGGGAAGAGCCGGGTTCAAGTCCCAGCATCTCATATGGTGCCCTGAGCACCGCCGGGAGTCATTCCTGAGTGCATAAACCAGGAGTAACCCCTGTGCATCACTAGGTGTGACCCAAAAAGAAAAATTTTTTAAAAAGCCACATTTTGTAGAATAGAGATTAAATATTATCACCTGAGAAAGTTTAGCTTTCCTATATGAAAATGTCATTTTTTAAAGGGTGTTGGGAGGATCCTCCCAGGATGGGAGAAGCATGCTGAAAGTAGACTGTAGACCAAACATGATTTTCACCCATTGCCTATTTTATATATCCTGAACATTTCCCCCCTCCTTACTTTTTATTCGAAATTAAGAGGAAGAGCTGTCCTTTGCACTGTCCCTTCAAAAAAGGAAATAATCATTCAAACTTTAAAAAAAAACCAACTTACATGAGTTGTAGTTGAATCAGAATGAGTTATAAACCACAGGGAAAACCAAAAATACAAACTCCTTAGCAAGATCCAGCAGAAGTAACAAACTAGACTCCAGCACTGAAGTAAGTTTCTTCAACCTTAATCAAAATTTGGCAAAGAGAAAATTAAAGGTAACCCAGTACCCTCAATACCACCGATTTATTATTTATCATAGCAAATGATATGCACACTGATTGTCAGCCTTCTGGAGGAAGTCTACAATCAACTGCCATTTATCCATGGCGATTTCCAACCTAGCACAGGTTCGAGTACTGAGGCAACGGAATCAAGATTAACTGTAGCATTCACTCTAGAAAAACATAATTAGAAAAGTAAACATGCTGGATTCATGCACCAAAAATAAATTTCTTTTTAGACTAGGAGCAGTTCTGGATTACCAATTGGTCTGTGTGGCTAATCCCCTCCATTAGTGTAGATAATCCAGAATTGGATACAACTACTTACATGTTGAAAGTCCTGACAGTTATTACATGTCATTAGTTTCACTAATTCTACCAAAGATGTTTTCTTTGCTAACAGTCTTCCCTTTCAGGTCTCTTGTTATGCATGTGATTTTATTTACTTTTGGAGTTTCTTAATTGTGAAAGACAGGAATGTAGGCATGATTATTCATGTTTAGATAAAACAGTCCCTAATAATTGAGACTGAAGGAAAGTTAATGTGGTGATTTATTCTATTTCTCAGTCTTAAAGATGATTTTTCTGGACTTGCTCCTTTCTCATGCAGCAACCATCTACTATGAGTTATGCAAGACACATCATTAAGAAGGAAGGCTTTGGACTCCAGGGCCTCAACAAGGGATTTACAGCAACTTTGGGACGCCATGGGATTTTCAACATGGTTTACTTTGGCTTCTACCACAATGTCAAAAACATCATTCCTGTCAATAAGGTAACCATTGGAAAATTAAAGTCCTGGTGGAAAAATCCTATTGATGATGATGACTACATTTGTGAACTGTTTATCATATCCCACATACTGTGTTAAATATGTCTCTTGCCTTATTTTAACCTCACATAACTCTTATGAATTTTATATCTCTATTTCAAATTCATAACTTGAGAATTAGAAAGGTCAAATAAAATACTCAGGGTCACACAGTAAATCAAAAAAAAAAAAAGAAGATTTGATGGGGCCAGAGCAATAGTACAGTCGGTAGACTGTTTGCCTTGCAAGTGACCTGCATGAGTTTAATTCCCAGCATCCTAGATAGATTCCCCCAAGCACTGCCAGAATTAATTCTTGAGTGCAGAGACGGGAATAACCCCTGAGTATTGCTAGGTGTGGCCCAAAAATAAAATAAGAACAAAGACTTCAACCCAAGTCTAACACCAAAATTTATGTTCTTGATAAAAAGCACCACTACAAGAAATGCTTCTCACCTATCATTAATAAAAATTTCTGTTCAATAGAGAGTACA
Organism: Sorex fumeus; assembly: GCF_029834395.1. Classification (NCBI taxonomy): domain Eukaryota; kingdom Metazoa; phylum Chordata; class Mammalia; order Eulipotyphla; family Soricidae; genus Sorex; species Sorex fumeus. Next base: position 58,428,728 of record NW_026606155.1, read on the forward strand.
TTGACTAGGAACTTGCCTTGCACTTGAATGACCCCAGTTCCATCCCCCAGTACCACATATGTTCCCCCTGCTTGGCACTTCCAGGGGTGGTCCCTGAGCACAGCTCAGGGAGTAAAACCTGAGTACCATGAAGTAAAAGAGGGAAAAATGAAGAAGAATATCCTAAAACTATATTATTACTTTTTATTTCAGAAGTATAACTTTTTCAAGAAAGTTAAAATTTTCAAGAAAGTTACAAGTTCAGCTTCAAGAGAGTTGACATTTTTATACTCTAAAACAATGTTGATTTGGGCCAGAGACGTAATACAGAAACTAAGGCCCTTGCCTTGTATCCTGCTGACCCCAGCTTTACTCCCAGGAACCACATATCATAACCCAAGCACTGCCAGGACTTACTACTGAGCACAGAGTAGAAACATTGCCAGGTGTGGCTCAAAAATGAAACAGAAACAAAAAATTTAAACCCTAAAGAGAATAAAATGTTCTGAAAATGTGGGTAAAATTATCACCTAAAGTTTAAATTTTACTTAGATATTAATTCTTAAATTTTTTTAAGAGTAAGTCATAGTCAACTCTTCTAGCATCCTTTGCTTTGCTGGAAAATAAGAATTATTATGTTACTATTTGAGATGCATTTAACTTCTACAAGATTAAAGCATGCATGGTATGCTTCTTTTTCCTGATGTGCTTTAAGATGAATATCTTTTAAGCTACATATCAGAGAATTTCCCCCATCGTCACATAACTTGTCATGAAAATAGTAATTCTGAAAGCACCAGTTATGGAAACATTTTTCACAAGAAACAAGTCTCCCATAGGGGCTTAGTTCTTTATTTTACTTTGTGTAAAAAGTTTGAAGATCATATCATAAAAAAAATTGTTGTTGGAGCCAGACCTGGCAGTGCTTAGGGCTTATTCCTAGCTCAGGAATGACCCATAGCATATTCACAGTACCATTGGTATATAGGATGTGGACCACGTTTGCAACCATACAGGCAACTTGCAAACCAAGTGCCTTACCTCCTGTACTATCTCTTCTGTCCTGAGAAACTATTTCACTCCATACTAACCATCTTCTGGCATTTTTTTATGTACTAGCTACAGTTCTTAACAGGTCTAATTGTATTTGTAAATCCTATTTATTGAGTGACTTATGTTTTGTTGATCTGAAGTATATTAATGACTATAGTTAAATGTAGACTCTCCCTTGACTATTCGGACTCAAGGGGTATTCATAATTTTCCTTCTGTAAGTCCATAAGGAATTGAGCACAACAAACATTTTGGTCCTGGCTGGCAAAGGAGAGTTAAATATTTGATGTGTGGTGATGCTTTAATTAGGAATGAACTAAACAATGTATGAAGTCCAGGGAAAAATGACAATGCAAGGAAGCTTATTCAGAAATTAATAATTTTCATACTAAAAAGAGTAATTAAACCAAGTTTGGGGTTTTAAAAGTGCAGCTCCTGAGATACTGCATGAGCCATACACCTCTGAATGGCTATAAAATCTGAGATGAGATATCCCTACAAAATAGGCAAAGTGTTTAAGCTTCCATGTCTCTGACTACTTAAAGACAGATGGCAATCATGCAATTACTTGTATAAGTTATAGTAATACTGCATATTTTACCATACATGTTTTTGCCTGTATTTTCATGTTTTATTTAAGAAAGAAAATTAAGAACCAGAGAAATAGTACAGCAGATAGACCATTTGGCTTGCATATGGCCGACCTGGTTTCAATCCCCAGTACTCCAGATGGCCCCCTGAGCACTGCCAGAAGTGATCTCTAAATTCAGAGCCTGGAGTAAGCCCTGCACACTGTAGCCCAAAACAAGGAAAGAAGGAAGGAAGGGAGAGAGGGAGGGAGAAAGAGAGGGAAGGAAGGAAGGAAGGAAGGAAGGAAGGAAGGAAGGAAGGAAGGAAGGAAGGAAGGAAGGAAGGATAAGAATAGGGAATGGGAAAGGAGGGAAGGAAGAAGGGAGGGAATAAGGGAGGGAGAGAGGGAGGGAGGGAGAGAGAAAGAATTAGGAAAATTTGTATATGGTCATATGTTACTAATACTGAAATATTCTATATTTAATAAATACATTTAATTTATTATATTTTATAAAATATTTTTAATGGAAGTGTCTTTTTTTAATGATTTTCTGAAACTACAGAAAGGACTTGTTGATCTCACCAGTTTACAGAAGTCAAATCATTCACAGTCAAGATTCTGAACTTTATCTAAAGAGCGCTGAGAAACTGGTGAAATAGATATAATATATATACATATATACATATAACATATATAATGTTTGAAGGCTATACCAGCTATACCATGGCTTTCATAACTTACTCCTGGTTTTTCACTCAGGGATCACTCCTGGCAGGACATGGAAGCCATATGAAAGATTTTAAGCAGGGAAATTACCTGATCACTCTGGCAGCAGAGTGGAGAAAGGGCAGCCTCTGGCTGGTGAGGAAATTACAGAGTATAACATGGGAATAATTTCAATTCAAGATGCTGGGATTTTGGAGCCTGAGAGATAATAGAGTGGGTAAGGTGTTCTCCTACTACTCAGTTTCAGTTCCCAGCACCACATATATGGTCCCCTAAACTCTTCCAGGAGTGATCCTTGAGCTCAGAGGCAGAAATATATCCACAGGGAAACTAGGTGTTGCCCCCAAACAAAAACAAAAATGTTGAGGTCTTTGGCCACATCCAGCTGGCTCAGCACTTACTCCTGGCTCTATGCTCAGAGATCACTCCTGGAATGTTCAGGAGACCATATGGTGTGCTGGGGATAAAGTCAAGGTTGGCCCCCATGCAAAGCAAGCATCCTACCTGTTTACTATTGCTCTAGCGCCATGGTGGCTATGGATATTAACTGACCAAATAATTCACGTAATGCAGGCATTCATTTACATCTTGCAGTGGATGAAATGGAATTGTCAGGATAAAAAAATGATCACTTCTCCCCAGAAAGAGACCATCATTTAAGAAAGTAAGCCCACTAGAAACAGGCACTCAATTAAATACTGACATCTTTTTTAGATATCCATGGGAGTAAGTTTATAGGCAAAAGCAGTGTTTTCGCATTTCTTTTCCAAGTGAAAGATGTTCAAAGAATCAGTTTGCAATGTTAATGTAAAATAAGAATCTGAAGATTAAAATGCTACAAATTTGATAGTTTGTTTTCCAGTTCCACATGCTTTTTGTATTTTCCATAAGTAAGATAATAACAACAGTAGAAATGGCTGCCTAAAGCTTACGGCTGTCAACAGTACTAAGCTGTGCTAGCAGTTTGCATCCTAATTAAGCATGTTTGCACATTATTTTGCCAAAAACAATAGACCTTTTGTGTTGAATTTTTCCATGATATAAATTACATATGTGAGCTGGAAATATTCTAGGAAAGAACAATTTTTCATATGTTCAATCTTTCTTACTTAATAAACCATTTAGGCCTGTCCCTGTGGTCATTTTACTACAGACAGCATTAAGTCAAACATACTTTATTTTCTCCAAAGGTAATTTTCATTAGAGATTCCATTTTAGAAATGCAAATGTTTTTTCCCTTTACTTCTAGAGTTTTTTAAATTCTGTAGAAAGGCTGTGGGTGGTGCCATGTGCACTTCAGTTCATCAGAAGAAATGTGGAAATGTGCTCGTTTCATGATTTAGAGCAGCCTCCTTCCCTAAGGTGTGCCCTGTGCTGAATGAAAAATGCACCTTTGGGTTCAAGTGGGGAACTTAGACAGAGCTGTTTGTATTTTGAAAAGAAGAATCTCAGTAGAATTAGATCATAGTAGGATCTAATTTATGACCATTTATTTTTCAGATTCTTTCTCACTCGATCATTAGTCTTACCAATCATCCGGTAATGGAAAAGGCAAGAACATTAAAGTTTCATTAAGAAAAACTCTCCTTTCCAATAACCACTGGAGTCAAACTACAAATATATATTATCTATAAAATTCCAGGGTGTGTGACTAGATTCTGCAGTTTCAAAAGTGCTATCTTTCATTGGCAGTTTTCACAGACTCCCTGGGGATTTTGAGTTGGGGAGGAGGAGGACAAGGGGGAAGTTGGAGAGAAGAGGGCAGGGGTTCAGACACTTTCTTAAATAAACTTTAGGCCAAATCTTTCCAGCATGAACCACCCAAGTGGCTGGAAATGAGGTGCAAGTAGAGTTAGATCCTCTACAGGTTTCTTCTACTCATTCATTCCGGAAGTTATCACAGTGTATCTGGCCTGTGCCAGGCACTGTCTCACTAAGGATCAGCCCTGCCCTTATGTTAATGGAGTTTATAGTTTAATAGGGGCTGGAGCGATAGCACAGCGGGTAGGGTGTTTGCCTTGCAAGCGACCAACATGGCCGACCCGAGTTCGATTCCTCCGCCCTTCTTGGAGAGCCCAGCAAGCTACCGAGAGTATCTTGCCCACACGGCAAAGCATGGCAAGCTCCCTGTGACGTATTAGATATGCCAAACACAGTAATAACAAATGTCTCACAATGGCAACGTTACTGGGCCCGCTCGAGAAAATCGATGAACAACGGGAGGACAGTGACAGTGTCAGTGATAGTTTAATAGAGGAGATAGAAAACAACAAATCAGAGTTGTGGCACCCATGCCAAGTGCAATGAAAAATAACTCTCAACCCGTGGATATTTACAACCAAGGAGCCTAATGTATGTATACCAAGGGGTAGGTGAGGCAAAAAAGCAAGATAAGATTCTATAGGGAAGTTCTGTGGAAAGACCTTTTTTAAGAGCCATCCTTAGTCTGAGCTTCAAGGGTGACAATTAGCTAGGTCAGAATGAAGAGCATGAGTAGAACCCAGGCAGGCAGAGCAGGCAGGGTAGATGACAACCTTGACACAGATGCTTGAGAACCCAGAAGATAAAAGAATCAGAAGGGTGTGGAGGAGGAGGAAGAAGAAACTGCAGAAAGTAACTGGGCCCAGATGACTTTGGCATAAACTAGAGTGGATGATCATTTTTTAGTGATTTGATTGAGGGGGGTTGTCGAACAAGCAGTTACATAAGTGGAACTAAATGGGCATGGGAAAGTTTCATTTATAGAGGAAGTCCAGAAGTGGAATCTTATGAAATAAACTTTGTTCAAAGACTTCTTCTTGATCATCTGCCTACCTTTATATCAAAACATCTCAGTATGTCCTTGCCCTGACTTATCAACCTTCAGAATTTTGTTTTGGGAACCTGGTTTGTTAGTTTTCCTTGGGGTCAATTCCTTTATTGAGACAAGGAATAGATGGAGCATGCCAAAACACAAAAATTGTACTAGGTTCCCAATGAAAAATATTAATACCTTCCTACATTTTTATGATAATAGTGACATAATTGAATCTCCAAGGTATTATCTACCCCTATAGATAGATAGTGCCTATATTTTATATGGACATATATGTATTTAAATATTTTACATATGTGTCCATAAAGACAGAGATTTGTATGTAGATAGAAATATATATAATAACTAATCAAATGATAAATGCCATGTTTAAACCCTAACCAATTTTGACATTTTTGTACGTTATAATGAAGGCTAGGTAGGTAAAATTATTTTAAATTATTTTATATTTCATAGCACTTTAAAGAACAGATAGCTTAGGGGGGAAAGGGAATTTTCATGGCTATTTTCTGAATGGCTACATTTAGATGCTGAGCTTTTAACAAGACTTTGATTTCATTCCAAAGCCCAGAGTCCTGTAAGGATAGCATCTTGGGAATACTCTACATTCCTTACAGAATGCTTATCAATTAAACCATCTCATTTTAGCCGGTGACCTTTTGTGGAGTGAAGAGCTAGCATTTCCCCAAATTATCTCACATGAAGAGAAGACAAACACTGTAATAGATTCTGCTGATAGCTGTAAAGAGGAAACAACTGTATTTTTTTAATTAAGCTTCAACAGCAGGTATTTTCACTGGTGTACTAACATCATGATCCCTTGGCATGGCAGGGAGGAGAATTCTTTGGTTAAAGTTTATGAACAAAACAACCAAAGAGAACCAAGATTAGAGAAAATGAAAGGTGTATATACTGAGAGCTGGCTCTCCTCCTAGGTGATTTGACCCTACTAAAACTAACAGTGACTTCAATGAAAATTTCTGCTATTAAAAAACAGAGGCAGTTTACTCTCACTCAAGCTACCTTCTGGTTCAGTTACCAGGAGGCAACTATGGTTTAAATACACCACCTGATTTTCAAGATGTGCCAGCTGTGTGAAAGGCATTGGTGAGCTGTTATTATTATTTGCCTTGTGGCTGCTACCAGATGCTTAACAAGACCAAATACAAACCCCCAGTATTTGTTCTGAGTCCTCGGTTCTTTCTGTCATCTGTTGTTATAAGGAAGACTGATAGAGCATTTATTAAACAACTATGATGTGTCAGCCTCTGTGTATTCAGAAAGATGACAGTCACACGGCTTAGACCTTCCCTTAAGCAGACTTTGGAGAATTTTTCATGAATAGCAGCAGAATCTGTTGTCCATCCCCACTAGATCATGCTAAAGACTAGACTTGTGCTCTTGATCATAGTTCTATATTTCTTCTTGGGGCTGTAAGATTGAAAAAAATCTTTGTAAAAATCTATCTAGAGTTCCTTTACACTTCACTTAATGAAATGATTTTTGTTATCTCTGCAGTCATTTTTTTCTTTTATAGATGCATCAGATTGATCAATGCCAGTATCAGAACTGAACACAGGGGCTGGAGAGATATTACAGTGGGTAGGGTGCTTGCTTTGTATGTGGCTGACCTGGGTCTGATCCTCAGCAGCACATATGGTTCCCTGAACCAACCAAAAGTGAGCCTTGAGTACAGAGTCAGGAGTAATCCCTAAGAACTGCATAGTGTGCCCCCTTACCCCCCCAAAGAGAACTAAACACAATACTACAGTTTCCAGTTGATCAATTCTTCAAGACACTAGGATTAATCCTTCCTGTTATCTGAACAAACACCTTGCTTAATGCAGTCAAAGAATGTATAGGAATGTATTGTTGGGAAGTTTCTCAGGGACAGGTAGGAAGAGGAAACGGGTGTTGGTTTAGGATGTTTGCATGTTCCAAGATGCTACCATGTAAAATTCTTTATGGACAATTGAAATCCCACATTACATGACCTGTGGACAGTTAAAGTCTCTCTCATATTACATTTACACAGGTTGCATTCACTGTGCACAAGTTTCATCTTCTAAGTGCAATCCATTGACTGTGAAGATCAATTTTAATGTGTAGTGTTTCATCTGTCATTCTAACTTCCTCTTCAGTCTTTCTCACCAAATCCCATGAGCAGGCCTTCCAAGTCTTCACCCAGGTTCATCCAGCTGCTTTTCAGACAGCCACATGAACACATTTTTAGCAGAACTACTTTGTTTAGCCAGATGAGAATCCCTCCAGCAATACTCTCATCCACGCTTCATTGATGGTCTTATTAATTCAATGTCTTTTAGTTAGGATAGCATAACATGAGAGGCTTTTTTAAGTGGTTTTCTGGAATCAAGGTGTTCAGAATGATTTAAAAAATGAAGTATTCAAAAACTTAGTACTAGAGTGGATTTTTTGCAGTTTTTAAATGTGGAAATGCATCAGGAATTTCAGATTTCTACCACCTCTTGCTTGCAGTCTTGAGGAAACGAAAGATGTTCTCATGACCACTCTTTAAACTATTGGTGTTCGCTCTCAAGAGACAGCTTGCCTTGCATACAATCAATCTGGGTTCATTCTTGAGAATTCCATACGGTACTCTGAGCACTGCCAGCAATGATTCCTGAATGAAGATCCAGGAGTAAATCCTGAGCATTTCTGTATATGAATATGCCTCCCCTCCCCCCCAAAAAAATGTCTATCAAGGTAGCAGGGATGGAGTATGGGAACACAGGTAGAGGAAAGTGGACATTGGTGGTGGGACTGGTGTTATAATATGGCTGTGTTATATGTCTAAAACCAACTATAGGGGGCTGGAGTGATAGCACAGAGGGTAGGGTGTTTGCCTTGCATGTGGCCGACCCAGGTTCGATTTCCAGCATCCCATATGGTCCCCTGAGCACCGCCAGGAGTAATTCCTGAGTGCAAAGCCAGGAGTAACCCCTGACCATCGCTGGGCATGACCCAAAAAGCAAACGAATAAATAAATAAATAAATAAATAACCAACTATCATGGGTTATGATGCCAACAACAGGTCAATTTGTACCTGTGAGGGGAGTGCATCAGCAGCCTGATGGGCCTTCAGAATTCCAGATACCCCCAAATTGCTGCTGTGCCTTTGGCCAGACCCCAAAAACTTGGGGCAAAGTTTACCAAGAAAGTAAACGGTCAAAAGTTAGGTATGTGGGAGACACACCCACAAACCACCTCTGGCACAGCTATATAATTGGAGGCATGGCCTCTCTGGTTCCTGATCGAACTGCTTAATGGCCATGATCCCAAAAACTCAGATTAGATTAATTGCAAGTACTTATTGTATTAAGAGTTAACTATTTTGAATCATATGATCCCATTTCTGATTGGGATTTTTGTTGAATTGTTAGAAGCTTTTAAATATTATATTCACCAACATTTTTTTTTGCTTTTTGGGTCACACTCGGCGATGCTCAGGGGTTACTCCTGGCTCATGCACTCAGGAATTACTCCTGGCAGTGCTCGGGGGACCATATGGGATGCTGGGAATTGAACCTGGGTCGGCCATGTTGGCTGTGTGCAAGGCAAATGCCCTACCCACTGTGCCATCGTTCCAGCCCCTCACCAACATTTTGAGGTCACTTCTTCATGTCACTTGTAAAGCTATATGTAGACTATCTATAAATAACATGTCCTGTCAGGGAAACTCTTTGATCTTCTAAAGAAGGGCTGATAAGCTCCTCTCTTTAGCTCTTCACTCATGCAAAAATCACAGTATGATAGAAATTGCAGAACAGTTCTTTCAAGACACTGAATATTAATTCTAACTTATTAGCTAGTTATGTCTCTGGCATACTATATCTTCTCTTTGTTGCAGTGTTCTTGTTAATTAAAAGCAATCTTAACATCAGTCTTAAAATTTTTGCAGAGAAATTATGTAATTATTGGGGGGATGGAGGTTTAAGGCACTTGCCTTGCATGGAGCCCTCTCCAATTTGATCTCCAGCCTGACAAAGCACTACAGGAGTGATCCCCAAGCATTTCAAGTCCCCACACCAGCAAAACTTGGATTTTGTATTGCTATCACAAAATAAGATCAATGCATGTAATAATATTTCAGTTTTAGTTTAGTTATATATCCTTTATTTTATGAAAAAAATGTATCATATTTAGAGGAAAAGACATGCTCATTCATAGATAGGGAAATAGTACCTCAAGATAAATATTATGAAGAGTTTGGTTTTTGACTATGAGGAATAAAGTTCTATTTCAGATATATATATGGATGAATGGATGAATGCATATGCAGGGGTAGAGTGTTGGCCACACCCATCAGGTCTTGGGCGGTATTCCCACTTTTGTGTTTGGGAGTCACTCTGGCAGTCTCAGGGTCTTGTTTGGTTCTAAAGATCAAATCTGAGCCTCCTACATGTGAAGCATAAGTTCAGTCTGTTGAACTATCTCTACAACCCTTTTTTTTATCCTGATGGGCTACATCCAAATTGGTCAATGTTCATTTTTTCCCTCAAAATTAATTTTTTAATCTTATTGTGATACAGCCACTTAACATGAGCTCTACTCAAAAACTCTAAGTATATAGTGAATTTTTGTTTCATAAAAGATAAAATGTTTTGTAGAAAATCTCTAAAAATATCTTCTTGGTGTTGATTGTTTTAGATACTTTGGAGTTGATTGTTTTAGATACTTCATATAAGTGGAATCGTGTAGTAATTAGTATTCTGTGACTCACTTATTTCACTTAAGAGATTGGTCTCATGGGGGGTCGCCTGATAGTACAATGGGTAGGACACTTTGCCTTGAATGTGGTTGATGTGGTTTCAATAACCCAGAATCACATATGATCTCCCAAGACTCATCAGGTCATTAGAAGTAATTCCTGTCTGCAGAGCTAGGAGAAACCCCTGAACACAGGTGTGTATCCCCCCAAAATAGCTACATCCATGTTGTCACACTTTGAAGAATATTCTTCTGAAAGACTGAATGGTGTATATACAGATATATATTTGTGTATATGTGTATATATACATATATTTATTTATACATAGATATAAACATAGTCTATGTAGATATATCTGCATATATCTACATAGACTATGTTTTCTTTGTACATTCATCTGTCAAGATTGTTTCCAAAATTTCACTATCATGATTAGTGCTACAATGTACCCAGAGTGCTATGATATTTTCAAGATCCTGATTTTAGTTATTTGTTAAACACCAGAAGTGGAATTTGCAGATCATACAGTCCTTATGTGGGGGGTTGTGTTATTTTTGTTTCGGGGTGTGTAGTAGCTATGTGTGTTTGTTTAGATTTGGGGAACATGCCTGGCAGTACTCCAAGGCTTACCCCTGGCTCTAAATTCAAGGATCACTTCCTAGAGGTGTTTGGGGAACCATATGGATACAGGGATGAAACCTAGTTTGAATGTATGTAAGGCAAGTGCCCTCCCCTCTGTTCTTTTTTTTTTTAATTGAATCACTGTGAGATGCAGTTAGAAAACTTTCATGTTTGAATTTCAGTATACAGTGATCAAACACCCATCTCTCCACCAGTGCACATTTTCCACCACCAATGTCCCCAGTATCCCCCCCGTCCCCATCACAACCCTTTCACTTCCTCTATGACAGACAATTTCCCCCATACTCTCTCTTTCTACTTTTGGGCATTATGTTTTGCAATTTAGATACTGAGAGGCTATCATGTTTTCTCCTTTATCTACTTTCAGCACACATTTCCCATCCTGAACAATCCTTCCAACAATTATTGACTTAGTGATCCCTTCTCTACTCCAGATGCCTTCTCCCCCAGCTCATGAGACAGACTTCCAACAATAGAGTGATATTCCTGGCCTTTGTTTCTACTCTCCTTGGGTGTCAGTCTCATATTATGTTATTTTATATTCCACAAGTGAGTGCAGTCATTCTATGCCTGTTCCTCTCTTTCTGACTCATTTCACTTAGCATGATACGCTCCATGACCATCCACTTATAAGCAAATTTCATGGCTTCATCTTTCCTAACAGCCGTATAGTATTCCATTGTATAGATGTAGCAAGGTTTTTTAACCAGTCATCTATTCTCAGGAACTCTGCTTATTTCCAGATTCCGGCTATTGTAAACAGTGCTGCAATGAACATACAGGTGCAGATGTCATTTCTGCTGTGCTTTTTTGTATCCTTGAGATATATTCCCAGAAGTAGTATTGTGATCCCCTCTGTTCTAGCTCTCAAATCGAACCCTATGTTTAATTTTTTGAGGATTTCTAGCTCGTGATATTTTTATGTTTATCTTTTTTAGAGAACATCTTAGCAAATGTGCATTTCTCACAAATTCAGTACAATTGCTGTAGAAAAATCAACTGGGGTTCTGAGTACCCATTCACAGTTGATCTCAACAGTTGATCTCACTACCTCCACTACCCAGCCGCCACCACACTCCAGGAGCTTTCCGGACCCACGTGGCAGCTCCGGCCGAGACTCACGCATGACTGAAGACCCACAGAACAAGATAAGCGGAACTCTCTGAGACCTTGGACTCCAGGCTCGGTGGACCAAGGGACAGAGATCCTCTGCTTGCTTCCACCAATCACAGGTGACAAAGGGATTCTGATCAGGAGCCCCACCCTACCCTGCCCCATCTGCTTCCACCAACCACCCAGGGATCAGATTGCGCACGCACAGAAGACCCACCCTACCCCTACCGGGACCAGATAAATACCCCACTGGCAGACACTACCGACACTACCTCCACTACCCAGCCGCCACCACACTCCAGGACGCTTTCCGGACCCGCGCGGCTGCTAACACTAAATACCCATTTTCCGGAATTGTTGTACCATATTTGATAGGGTTCAAATATGGTAACACCTACGAGAGCGATTAGAGGTTGCCCCAAAAGCCTCTATTCCTCTCGGAAAGACTGGCAAGCTACCAAGAGTATTCCGCCCGCACGGAAGAGCCTGACAAGCTATCCGTTGTGTATTCGATATGCCAAAACCAGTAGCTACAACTGGTCTCATTCACCTGACCCTGAAGGCTTCACCGACATGGCAGCACTGAGAAGATGAGAAAGGAAAGGCCGATAAAATCTCAAGGCCGAACTAGGCTGCCACAACAAAGGAAGACAAAAATGATCGTCTGTACTTTCAATGCATGTATGCTAGCATCAGATGCACCCATCGAGGTCCTGATGGTACAAGCGTGAATGATCAAGTACGACATCATTGGTCTGACCGAGACAAGAAGACACGAATCTCACCATGCCGTTTTCGACACTGGAGAAGAATTGTTCCTCAGAACATGCAATAAAAGAGGTGTCCGAGGCGTCGGTGTCCTTGTCAACACAAACTTGGCCATGAGCATTGATTCATTCAAATGCCTAACAACCCGAATCGGACATTTACATTTGAATAAATGTGGCTCACTGCCGGCAGTTTCTATCTTCGTTGTCTATGCACCAACATCTCATTATGATGAAAGAGAAATCGAGAAGTTCTACATGGAGCTGGAGAAGTTCTATAAAGAAGACCATACCTTCTACAAGATCATCCTGGGTGATTTTAATGCCAAGATAGGACCGAGAAGATCAGCTGAAGAACTTCACATCGGGACCCATGGCCTAGAATGGAACGAACAGGGTGAGAGACTGTCTGATTTCATCATGTTGACAAAGACCATCCATGGTAACTCACAGTTCCAGAAGGCAGAATCTAAACATTGGACATGGGAGTCTCCCATTGGACCATTCCACAACGAAATAGACCACATCATATTCAATCGACGGTTTTGCCTGACTGATGTCGCTGTTGTCCCAAAATTCTGAACGGGATCGGACCACCGTCTCCTTCATGCAAAATTCTACTTCACAGAGCGGGGAGAAAGCGCTGCAAAGTTGAAAAAGAGAACTCCCAGAACGACCACAAACTGGGAGCTCTTTGGCACTATTGTGGCAACATGGGAAGATGCCATTGTTGACAACATTGACGAGGAATACGATCGACTGGTTCAGCACCTCCATGAATGTGCGAGGAACGCCAAGAGAGAGATAGCCACAAAAAAAGCCTGTCTTCGAAAACTCTTGAGCTTATTCGCCAGCGTGGTTTGGCACATGCCTCAGGCAACCGCAAGCTAACGTCCGAGCTCGCAAAGCAGTGCAGAGATGCGATCAAGGAAGACCTCAAAGAGAGAAGAGCAGAAGTGCTGGTAGATGCGGCAGAAGCTGGGAAAAGTATTCGTAACGCCCGTCTGTCCTTTGCCAACTACAAGACCAAGATGACTGCCCTCTGACGTCCTGATGGATCCATCACATCCTCCAGAACGACAATGGAGAAGATTATCCATGACTTCTACTCAAATCTCTTCGATAGCCATGTCCACCTGCCAACATACCAAATTCCACAGGATGGATTTGTCGTTCTCAATGTTCTCCCTTTCAAAATCTGACACGCCATTTCGTCGGTAAAGAAACGAACAACACCGGGCCCAGACAAGGTCAGACGTGAACACCTGAAGAACCTGCCGTCAGTACTCATCAATACACTGGCTCGGCTCTTCACATGCTACCTGTCTGAATGCAAGGTTACATCCCAATGGAAAACCAGCAGGACCGTACTACTGTTCAAGAAGGGAGACATCCATGACATTGGCAACTATCGCCCGATCTGCCTATTGTCTGTCATCTACAAGTTGTTCACTCGAGTCATCCTAAATAGGATTGGCAGAACACTAGATGAAGGACAACCATGCGAGCAAGCAGGGTTCCGCAAAGGATTCAGCACCATCGACCATATCCACACAATAACCAAGCTCATTGTGGTTTCTCAAGAGTTCAAGATGCCGCTCTGTTTAAAATTCATTGATTTAAAGAAGGCCTTTGATTCTGTTGAGACAGAAGCGGTCATTGAAGCCCTAGCCAATCAGGGCATTCAAGCCCAATACATCAAGATCCTCCGTGAGCTGTATTGCGGATTCACTACCAGGATCTCACCATTCTACAAAGAAGTAATCATTGATGTCAAGAGAGGGGTTCGGCAGGGTGATACCATTTCACCGAAACTCTTCAGCGCTACCCTCGAGAACATCATGCGACGACTGGAATGGGAAGGAATGGGAGTGAAGATAGATGGTCGGCAACTACACCACCTCCGCTTTGCTGATGACATTGTTTTAATAACACCAAACATCAGCCAAGTGGCACAAATGCTGGCCGACTTTGACCGTGAGTGTGGAAAGGTAGGACTACAGCTGAATCTTACAAAGACAATGTTTATGAGAAACAGCCTCGTTCCTGACGCCCCATTCGCTCTCAACGGAATGACCATCTCCGAATGCAACAGCTATGTGTACCTAAGTCGAGAAGTCAACATGAGAAATGACCTGGCACCCGAGCTGCGCAGGAGGAAGAGAGCGGCTTGGAACGCCTTCAAGAACATCGAAGAAATAACTAAGAGGATGAAGAACCTCTGGCTCTGGGCACATCTCTTTGATTCCACTGTTCTTCCTGCATTAACATATGCCTCAGAGACCTGGGCCCTATGCAAACAGGATGAGAATGCTATTCAGGTCTCCCAAAGAGGAATTGAAAGAGCTATGCTTGGAATATCACGTTTCACTCAAATGAGAGAAAGAATCCAGAGTTCTGACATCCATTGACGATCAAGAATCAGGGACGCTGTCTCGTTTGCCAAGGTGTCAAAAATCAGATGGGCTGGTCACGTAATGAGATATAAAGACGACTGCTGGACTAGAGCTGTTACCGACTGGATTCCACAGGATGTCAAAAGACCGCGTGGCCGCCCACCTACCAGATGGTCAGACTTCTTCATCAAGATCATGAACGATGCTCTCTCTTCTCTGGAAAGAAAGATGGCGGCCGCATGGAAGCCTTGTGGACAGCAGGTATGAACCGGGGGTGTGGGGACGACTAAAACCTCATGGGAAGGGGGGCGTTCTGGTCTGTCCTTCACGCCCTACCGAGGCCACCAGTTGCTCCCCACGAGCGGCTCTCCAGCACGGCCACAGCCCCAGAAGCACAAGGACTTAATGCAGAACCCAGCAGCTTGGAGCAGAAAAGTGAAAGGACTATGCGTTAATCCAGGCCATCATGTCTGCCCGGAGGGGAAAGGGTGTTGCCCCATTCACCCTCTCCTCTCTGGAAAGAAAGATGGCGGCCTCATGGGAGCCTTGTGGACAGCAGGTATGAGCCAGGGGTGTGGGGACGACTAAAGCCTCATGGGAAGGGGGGCGTTTCGGTTCGTCCGTCACGCCCTACCGAGGTCTCCAGTTGCCCCTCACGAGTGGCTCTCTGGCACGGCCACGACTCCAGAGCACAGAAACCAATTTCTTAATTATCTGACTTTCAGTAGAAATACTTCCAGGGTTAATAAGTAAAATAGCAGAAATCCAAAACCAACATTTAATTCTTGAACCCAGCTGTAGAAAGCAAATCACTTCGCAATGCTTTTTCAGCATGTCTGATTTGGGGGTGGTAAACTCTAAATAATAGTGGTGAATCTTTTATTGAAACAATGAATCTAATCAAAGCAGATAGAGTGTTAACTAGAATTCATCTGCCTCACAGGGACTGGGAGGGGTGGGGGTGGGGTTTTATTGGGGTTCTTCATGGTAAAAAATAAGTATTGGTAAAGGGAAATGTGTTTGATATTTGCATGACTGAGACCTAAACCTGAAAGCTTTGTAACTTTTCCCACAGTGATTCAATAAATAAATAAATTATAAAAAAAAAATCATGAACGATCGGTTTGAGGCTCTTCATGTTCCCAGAGCGAACAGATGCCATTGGGCTACACTAGCACGCGACAGGGACAAATGGAGACGTTACTGGCGCCCGCTCGAGCAAATCTATGACTAATGGGAAGTTAAGTGATTAAGTGATCTTTTTTAGACACCTGTATATTGTGTCCTAGTGAGATCACCAATTTTATTTATTTATTTTTATTTATTAGACCCTCCTCTCCCAGCTGTCATCAGAGCAACTTCCAAGGCAGGTGGTGCTATTTTCTAGCAATTCTGTATCTCTCAGATCACCTGGGAGGGGTCACCCATTGGATGTCTTCTGTGCCACAGCCATTAGAGAGGCTCTTGTCTCCTCTTTCCACACAATTTTCCTAAAATTTTCAGTCTTCTCCAGGATTGTCTGCCCTCCAAAACTTGTCTGTAAACTATCAAGAACCCATTTGAATCCACAAAATTAACTTTTCCTTTCCTTGTAAATCTGTAATAACGATCCTAATTTTTTTAAATAATCCTAATTTTTGAAGCAAATGGTAGCCTCTTTCTACAAGGACCCTGGCATCCATGATTTGTAAAGCTCCCATGAGATTCTAATACACAGCTGGATTTGGAGATCTCTATGGGAGTGTATATTGTGCTGGCAAACAAATAGAAATTCAGGTTCAGTACATATTCCTACCAGTGAACACTGTGATGCTCAAAGACTACCAGCTTGCGTCTCGAACAGTTTCTCAGCACAATGAACTTTATTCAGTGCCTTAGCTGACACTCCATCCCCCGTGCTGATCCCTAAGTAGATAGAGGATGTATGCTTGTCAAGATACCCAGAAATTCCCAAAAGGATAGTGTACATTCAAGTCATCATCTCACACTTGCTTTTAATTGAAAAAGAAAAGAAGCTTTGCTGTGTCAGAGGTGTGAAAGACACTGCATGGTGCATAGTGTCCATAGAAAACAGAGTAGATAATAATACTATACATCTCTGAGAGGGTTACACACTCACAGCACATTTTTTTGGTATTTATTTCTTTTATTGAATCACCATGAGATTGTTACAAGCTTTCATGTTTGGATTACAATCACACTATGATCAAACACTCATCCCTCCACCAGTGCACATTCCCCACCATCAATCTCCAAAGTATACATCCCCTTTCCCACCCTCCCCCTGCCTCCATGGCAGACAAAATTCCCCATACTCTCTACTTTTGGGCATTATGATTTGCAAAACAGATACTGAGAGATTATCATGTTTGGTCCATTATCTATTTTCAGCACATCTCCCATTATCTCCCATCTCCAGCCATCATTTTCTTAGTGATCCCTTCTCTATTCCAGCTGCCTTCTCCCCTCTGCTCATGAGGCAGGCTTCCAGCTATGGAACATTCTTCCTGGCCCATGTCTCTACTGTCCCTAGGTGTGAGCCTCATGTTGTTATATTTTATTCCACAAATGAGACTCACAGCACTTTTACTGCTATTAATGTTTGTATTACTCAAAGATCAGACCAAAATGAAATAAAATGTAAAGCAGGTGTTAAAAATATTCTGTCCTCTGGAATCTGTACCATTTGGTGACTGAAGCTGATCTGACTGACTTTGACTTTATTGCGCTTTCAAGCTGCAAGTCTGTTTCTGCATCACATAGAGAAGGGTAACAGAAAAGCATTTTTCTTCCCTTATAAGTGAAGGGGGGAAATGGAGGGAGGAGGGATTATTTAAACACACCTCACTCTCTGCGTTATTTTTCCTTTTGAAGCACCCTATTGGTTTAAAACCCTGTTGTTTAAAACCCTGTTCATTTTAAACTCCTTAAAACCTGTCCGGCACCTGTATGGCCCAGATCCAAAAATTATTACCGAACCCCTTGCCTTTTATGCTTAGCCACATAGGACTTTCTACAGTGGTGTATATGGTTCTTGTTCAGTTGAAAATCTCAGAGGTTTCAGAAGTTTTCTTATCCTGTAGCAGCTGAGAGCATACAACGTTTATATCTGACCTGATATTTGTTAATTACGGAAGGTATGCCCCACAGTGGCACCCCACCATTAGTTCTCCTGCCAGAGAAAATAGCATCGTGGCACTGCCCTATAGTGTTCCTCTGTGGAGATGCTTTTGAAATATTGATTAAAAGAGAGGACAGTGAGGGACAGGGCTTCTCCATGGATAGCTTACCGTTGGTAATAACTAAGGCTGAAACATAATGAGAAGTTCCCAGCAAATTCATTATAACAAAGCATGTGAGTTCACTGGGCACAAAATAGGCTGAAGAAAAGTGACTCCCCATATGAAACCTAATTAGATACTTTGATCTCAGAAAACAGAGCAGGGAGAGTTGGAAAATCAGGCCAAAGTGAAGAACCTAAATCAAATGAAAAGAATAACTTTTCTCTTTCCCTCCCTCCCGCCCTCAACCCCAAACAGACATATCCTCCCTCCTTCCCTCATTCTTGTTCTGTATCTCTGCCTCTCTGATCCTCTCCTTTTCTTCCTTTGCAATGAAGGGGGAACGAGATTCAGAACAATGGATTGTAAATTCTTCAGCCAATTAGTCCAGCGACTTACTACTGTTTATAATGCACAGAATGTCAGAGGCTGTTTTGCTGCCTCCCCAAGTTGGTTTGTTAATAACAGGAAGCTAGCACTTCTCAGTACAGTGGATCAGCTACACGTGAAAATAAATGCAAAAAACCTGGAGGGGAATAGCAGCAGACCGAGAGTAGCCTTGATTTAATTTAACATTTGGGGGTCTACACACAAATGAGCATTTTAGTAGGCTTCATGGTGGAAGTTGCTGTCATTTGTAAAATATTCTGGCCAATTAGCTAATAGTGTGCTTGGATTTCTCCTGTTTTGATACAGTAATACTAAGTACATTGTGAAGCCCAATTATACAAATCATCCCCATATGCCATACCAGTCTTTCTTTATGAACTGTGTTTATAAATCCTGTGTGAGGAAATGTGTACTTCAGCAATTTAGACCATGTGTAAAAACATAGCCAATGGGATTGTCAAGAAAACAAGTTCCAGCCTAGGAAATCCTAATGTGTTCCGCTGGAATAACAGGAGGGTGCCGGGAGTGCACTGCTCTGCTTAAATACATATTGCTTTAGAGTGTTTCACTGAGTTAGGGGCTTCCGCTTCCCTTTCTGTTATTTTATTCTTCTTTTCTTTTAGGATCCAACCTTGGAGTTTTTGAGAAAATTTGGGATCGGTCTTCTCTCGGGCACCATCGCCTCCATCATTAACATCCCCTTTGATGTTGCCAAAAGTAGAATTCAAGGGCCTCAGCCAGTTCCCGGAGAG
Organism: Sorex fumeus; assembly: GCF_029834395.1. Lineage (NCBI taxonomy): Eukaryota > Metazoa > Chordata > Mammalia > Eulipotyphla > Soricidae > Sorex > Sorex fumeus. The sequence continues at coordinate 58,447,942 of NW_026606155.1, forward strand.
ATCAAGTACAGAACCTGTTTGAAAACGATGGCAACAGTCTATCAGGAAGAAGGGTAACGCATTCTTGTTTTCATAAATGTGCCAGACTCCATTTAAAACCAAATCAAGCTTCCTTTCATATTGTTGGGAGCATGAAACCCATGCAAAACTGGGTGTGTGTCCCAGAACGCTGTAAAATACAAACTGCAAGAACACGAAATGAAATATTGGCAACACAGTTTTAGCTCATCAAGAAATATAATTCACCATCATACCAAATGCCCCACTGAATACTAAGCCTCTGAATTCTAAGATGAACTTTTCATTTGTCATTACTATACATAACACCTGGGCAGAAAAATGTCTTCTGACTGTAACTCAAAATATAAATGTGTTGTAAAGGGAGTTTTAAGAATTTAAAACATGTGGCTGGAGAGATAGCATAGTGGGTAGGGAGTTTGCCAACCCGGGTTCGAGTCCCAGCATCCCATATGGTCCCTTGAGCACCTGAGTGGAGAGCCAGGAGTAACCCCTGTGCATCGCCAGGTGTGACCTAAAAAGAAAAAAAAAAGAATTTAAAGCATATCTTTTTCTTACAGTTTTAAGTCTTGATTTCTGTCTCTCCATCTTTCCTCACCCAAGTGTTACTCTAAGTAAACAAGTAATATTTTGATCTAACCAACATCACATTTCCTTATGTAAGACTCAGTTTGTGGGTCTTTTAACTGCAATTACAAAAGCCATTTTTCCTTACACACAACTGCCTTAAAATTAAGCCCTATCTTGAAAGCAAAAATCATCTCACTGATGAAAGTCACATTTCTGATTGGAAAGGACCATCATAACTTGAATAATAAAGAGTTGGTTAACTGTTTTCCCTCATCCAATTTGCAGCAGAAACTATTCAGCCAGTCTGGTTTGGGATGTACATAATTTCAAAACCTTTTTTTTTTTTTTTGGTAAACTCTGGGTTACCACCTCAATAAAATCAAGGCACTACTTTATATTTTATTTTCAGTGTAAGAATGTATTTTTTTCCCTTGCCATTACAGGATTTTAGCTTTGTACAAAGGCCTGCTTCCCAAGATTATGAGGCTTGGACCAGGTAATGATGTTTTATTACTTAAATCATTCCTTCTTCATTGTTCTGGTGTTTCTTTTTTCTTTTCCCTTATGTGTTTCTGTCAGCAATACAATGAAAGTTTACCTCACTGAAAGATGAAAACCTTGAAGATACACAGATGTATATGAGAATAAAAAATACTAAAGGTGCCCATTACAAATGTTCTACCTTTGTTTATAAGGTACTATTTCTTGCCTTGCTGGAGTTGATAGAACCAAAACCTTCTTAAGTGAATAAGACAAGACCCACAGCCAGTGGGAGTTGGAGCGAGGAGATACACACATGCTGACTTCTGACTGAAGGGGAGGATATTCAATAAGGGAGGCATCAGCCCAATAAAACTTTTTCTCATGCTTCTCTTCATTTCAAAGAGAGACAGAGAACAACGTGCCTCCACGGACAGTAGGAGTCACTTGTCTTCACAATCACCTCTGGAAAGTGGCAAAACTGCAGGTTGGCACTCACTTTCCTGGGCTCTGTCAGCAAGACAGTGGATGCTCCTGGCTCAGGGCCTTCCTTCCCTTGGGAATACAGCCCACAAAAAGCCAGCTGCCATTCCCACAGGGAGAGTCAGCTGCTTCTATGTAAATAGATAAGAAAATAACTGCTGCAGACTCAACCGCCTGGGCAAATAGTCATGTATTATAAGGAACCTTGTGAGTAAGTACAGAAGTACAGGGCACACTTTTTTTTTTTAACAAGGCTACATTCATTCAGACATCTTGGAGATCTTTCCTAGAATCTTCTCTCTCTCTCTCCCTTTCCCACTTCTCCCTTTTAACACTAATCTTCCCACCACACTCACACACATGCACATTTTTTGTAGCTCCCGACCCAGTGAACCAACATTTCTACCAACCTGTAAATTTATGCTGGTAAGCATTTCATACTTTCATGTATTTAGAAAACACGTCCACAGTTCCTGATCATCTATTCCAAACTTCCTTAGCATGGGTTTTGCTCTGCATTTGCTAGTTAGACCTGCCTTCTGTTAGTCATTGGCCGTGTGAGAGGAAAAAAACCAAACCCAATAATAAAGAATATTGGTGATTTGATATAACTCTCCCTCCCTTCACCACACAGTATAAAACTTCTGGTAGACCTAGTATTAGAGTAAATCATAGCACTGTTCCTAACCCAGCTTTCTCTGAGGAGATAGGCCTAAAAGGGTGGTAACCAAGGGAGAGTTTAGCTAAAACAGTAATTGACTGGAACCTTAATTCCTAAACTCTTCAATAATCCTACCCCATGTTTTGTTAGAGGCTTAAAATGATTGGTTAGATTTTAAATTACTTTGCGAAAAGTGTCCTGAGTTTCTGTGTATTAACCCAATGGAAGGGATTAATAACAATTAATTAATTAACAGTTGACCTTACTGTTCAGGCTAAACAAAGCAGAATAACTAGAATTCTCATTCAAGAACAAGTCTTCCACTCCCATTCCAAATGGGCAACTTGCAGCAGTCTTAAAGGAAAGAAAGGTAAAGAGAAAGATAAGACCTTTTAGTTTAAGATAAGATTTTTTATTCCTTAAAGAGGGACAAACAGCAGTAAAAAAGAAATATGAATCTGGAATTTCATTGATATTTCTGGTAAAAGATCCCATCTTCTTTTTTTAATGTTCTGAGCAGCCCTATTTGATTAACAATTAGGTACCTCTTAAGAAAGGAGCATCTTTTGAGAGCAACACCAGGAGAATTACTCCATAACTTAGAGGCCAGCTGGGTATTCTAGGGGAAAGGACAATTCAGATAGAAAGGGGAACACCAAGTGGAGGGTGTTTGGAGGATCCTCCCAGGAGGGGAGATGCAGGTTGAAAGTAGACTGGGCTGAACATGTTCGCCACTCAATGCCTCTTTGGCTGATCACAGCGCCCAGGAGGAGAGAGAGAACAGGGGGGAATGCCCTGCCACAGTGGCAGGGGGGGATGGGGGGATGGGAGAATGGGGGGGGAGGGATATTATCCTGGTGGTGGAAAATGGGCACTGGTGGAGGGATGGGTATTTGATCGGGGTATGACCGAGATCCAAGCACAAAAATTTGTAAATCTACAACTGTACCTCATGTCGTTTCACTAATAAAAAAGAAAAAAAAAAAAAAAAAGAAAGGAGCATCTTTGAGTCTGTGGATTCAACTCCTAGTAGCACTAGACTGAGAATGGACCCAATTCTACAAGTTCTCGTATTACACTGTGAACAGTGAATAAGAATAAACATAGCAATTACATACATATTAACAATCCTCTCTAGCTCATCCCTTTTTTTGTTTGCCCAAACTCCGAGAGGCCTACAACAGCTGAAAGGAGACTCGTTGAGTATCTTCATGGGTTAAAAATGAAAATTACAGGCAGATAATTATCTTTGGTATATAGTTACACAAACATGTGTGGCCTGTAGATTAAAAAGAGAGAGAGCGCATATGGTAGTGTGTACAAAATAACCAAGATCAAAATCAAGTTTTATTTCTTTCCATCAGAAGTCAATCTTCTGTTCATGCAGCCAAGTCTTCTCTAAGTTGTGCTCAGATATTGTCCACATTTTGATTTTATAATATTTTTCACACAGACAAAGGGATGACTAGAGATTGTCTTAAAGGAAACAGCACATATACTACATCAAATAAAATACAAAATCATCCACATACAAATGCTTTAGGAAGACAAGGTATTCAGTGACCTCAGGGCTGGTCATCTACATCATTACTGTAAAGGTATTACTTAGAAAGCTTCTTTGCTTTCATATATAAATATAAATTTATATAAGTATAAGGCTGGAGCGATAGCACAGCATGTAGGGCATTTGCCTTGCATGCATCCCAGTTGGCCAACCCAGGTTTGATTCCTCTACCCCTCTCGAGAGCTCTGCAAGCTACTTACCGAGAGTATTCAGCCCACATGGCAAAGCCTGGAAAGCTCCCCATAATGTATTCAATATGCCAAACACAGTAACAAGTGTCACAATGGAGACGTTACTAGGCCCGCTGGAGCAAATCGATAAATAACGAGAGGACAGTGACAGTGATGTGAGAGTATATAAGTTTATAAATTTATATAAATATAAATAGCTTCTTCCAAGACAATTGTCTATAGTATCCAGTCCCTTCTACTGAATCTTAAAGGTCAACCCAAATATAGCTGAGGTAGACAAAAGGAATGAAGACAATAGAGGCTGCAAGGTAGCTAAATTTTGCAATCACAACTTTTTGAATACTCAGAAATTATTTTTCACATTGTAATTCAGTTTTAAAGCCATAAGAGAAAAACAGACTGCCCATCAATCACCATTCAGAGATTTCGCTCTTGGATGCAACTACAACAATTCTAAAGATGGACTGAAAAAGTTAAACCTTTGTCTGCCTATGACGACTTTAAAGGCTTCTGTTTAAGAAATACCACCACATACCCACCCATGACTAAATGTTTCTATATTTATTTAGCTTTGAAAATAAATTATATCTTAATAAATCTGATAAAAATGATATAAAAGGAAATTCATAGGGAAAATATGTATTGGAATACTCAGGTGATCTTGATTATTACCCTAGAAATTTTCCACCATCGTTTTATATCTCTTTTAGCTCAAGAACTGAAGATTTACCATAAAATAAACCCCACAAGATAGGCTGTGTGGTACTTCATGGATTCAGAAACCCAGTGGGAAAACACATCCATTTGTACAGGCTCTGCAATTAAAGACCAACTCTTTTTTTTCTAGGTGGTGCAGTGATGCTGCTGGTTTATGAATATGCTTACTCATGGCTTCAGGAGAACTGGTGATTGCCTATGAAGTGTTTCCCCCTTTCTGATCATGGATATTTGCTATATAGCACCTTAGAGACTAGAGTCAGCTAAACTAATTCAATTATAATATGATTATGCAACATAATAAAGGGGTAAAACTATTTGTCAAGAACAAAACCTATCTGGGTATTTCAGAAAATATCCCTAAGCAATTTAAGCTTGTTTTGTCATATCCATAAAATCATAAAAGTGTTAAATAATAAAGTATATACACTGAATAATAGAAAAATAGCATAGAAATCAGATATATCTCATACCAGCAGTGTATGCTCCACTTAAATTGCTTCTCCATAAAAATTTATTATGTTGACAAGTTTTTTTTTTAAGAAGCCAAGAAATGCTTAAATTTTTTTTTTTTTGGCTTTTTGGGTCACACCTGGGCTCTGCACTCAGGAGTTACTCCTGGCAGTGCTCAGGGGACCATATGGGATGCTGGGGGTCGAACCCGGGTCAGCCGCGTGCAAGGCAAACGCCCTACCCGCTGTGCTATCTCTCCAGCCCCGAAATGCCTAAAATTTTTTAAATAAACCATTCTATGTCAATTTTTAAAGAATTACTCAACAAAGAACTGGGTTAAAGATTTGTTAAGACAAAATTTAAAGTTCTTATTAAGGAGTTAAATTTTTCTATAAGTAACATTTAAAAACACAAGGAAAAAATTTTTAAATCCACTGAAATATTGAATCTTGTTAGTTATACATTAAAATTTAAATCCATAGATTTTCATTAATATACATGACAGCAATATTTTCCTAACTCTAATTTATGTATTGCATGGTTGTTTAAAGCAGATTATATTTTTAAATCATTATATTTTAATTCTTTTTGGCAAATAGAAATATGAATTTATCTTAAACTATTTCTTTTACATAATTCCCTTGAAAAGGAATTTTGTTGCTAAAATTTTTTCACATTAAATCACAAATTTAAACCACTTCTTGGGCCAATAGTGCTGCTACATCCAAATACCTTTGGTCAAAACACTTATCTACGATATTCTTAAGATAAAATGGGGGCTGATCACAAAGATAATACAGTAGGTAAAGTGCTTGCCATGCACCCTGCAGACCTCAGCACCCCATACGTTCTACTGAGCACCACCAGGAGTGATTGAAAGGGGCTAGAGAGCTATATAGGAGTTAAGTACTTGCCTTGCATGCTATTAACTTCAGTTCTAATCTCCACCGCCACATATGGTCCCCTGAGCACAGCCTGGGTCATTTTGCTGGGAATAGCCCATGCATACTGCCAGGTGTATCCCCATACACATATGAAAAGAAGGAAGTTAGAGGAAAACTGCGTTTCCAGATTATTAGTTTTAAGTGACCGCATCAGGTGTGACGTTAGCTATCTGCATTGTTAAGATATGAATTATGAAGATGAAACCATTTCAAGATAGAAGTATACTTTAACATTTTCAAAGATTCCTATACTAACATGCACTACAAAAATATTTCCTTGACTTTGATATACAAAACTTGATTCTATATCTGGATACTGATAAGATTCTCCTTCGGTAGCTGAAGTCAACAAAAATAGCTGCATGTTTTATATGCAACCTGTTCTAAACTACTATGGTATATTTCTGCATGTCACTAAAGAATTCTTAAAAAAATAAAAGATAGCATAATAATTATTTCTTTTTATTAATTTAGAGCATTTGAAGTATAAAAATAAAGGCTTTTTGACAAACTGTATATACATACACAGCCTTCAGTTGTACATCCTTTTCAACATGTATTTTAATTTCTATTTCAGCCCAATAGTCAATAAGAAGGTTACTAATAGTAGGGAAACCCCAATGAAATAAGAATGTTCCTGTTGTAATATTCTGCAGGTAATATTCTTCATCCTTGTACAGAGTATTGCTTGCACAGAAGCCATGAAATTGAACCTTCAACCTCTCCATATGCAGATATGGAAAAGAATCGCTGAAGCGTGCATATGCCAGTTTAAAAACAATAATTTTACCCCCTAAGAAAGAGAGGAAATATGTCAGTATTGACCAATAATAATATTTAAAATTCAGACCATCCCAAACAAAAACAAAAAACAAAAAAATCAAGCAATCCCAGAAAGCAAACATAACGCATCCCATTTTCCTTAGCTTATTTTTGAAAGTAGCTTTTTAAGTCACAATTTGTTTTGAGTATCAAATTGTATTTGGAATTTCTATTGTCTTTTAAAATTTATTTTAAGTGAACTAACTATGGTAATAAAATGATCTGGGGGAAGAAAATAAAAAATATGAAAACTTTGATACTATGAATAATAAATTTTTAAAATACAAGAACTAGGAAAAATTATAAATAGCATAGTAACAAGAGATTTCTTAATTTAGATAAAGAAAACATTTCATTGTGTTTCCATACAAATGATTGATATTTTTAAAAGACTCCTAGTAGCCACCTAAAAATATCTGATAAGGAATAATTCTGTACCCTATGTCTTTTTTTTTTTTTTTTTTGGATAACAGGAGAGGTCCCTATATGGCATGGCTTTAAAGTCTCCACCAAAGTATTGGACTGATATCTTTGTTCCATTCAGTTTATAGTCTATTTTCTCACCAGACTGAGAACTCCAGATGTCAATGGGAGTTTTATGAGATCAAAGGAAGACTATGGCCCTGAGAGTTCATCTGCTCCTTCTGCTTATTCTTCTCCTGAAGTTATAATCCTCTGTTTGTATCACTGAATTTCAGTTGCTTTAGAAATAAATGCAGTTCAAAGCTCTTTATAAGATATCTGCTGCTTGAAAAAAGCAGTTCCTGAAACATAACTTGAATGTCAGAAATCTGCTTACTGTTTATGTCCAAGTGATTTGAAAATTTAGCTCATCTAATCATCTGAAGCCATAAAACCAGTAAGACTGAACTGGATTGCCATGTAGGCTGTGCACAGCACAGATAGAAAGGAATCAAAATCACCTAACAAATGCATCTTTACATCCATACCTAGTGATGTGCCTTTTAGTTATTGCACAGAATACAAAAAAACCCACAATATATTAATTTTCCAATAGATGAATGGTACCAATGATTTTAAAACGTCCTTTCAAACCTATATTATTAAGCAGGAGGAACCACCTAACAAAAGAGACTTTTTTTTAAATGTAGAATTTTGCCCAGGAAAATTAATTGTTTTAAAATACAGCTCATAATCACACACTCACACACACATTTACCCCACGGCTCTATAACATTAAAGTGAAAAAAATATCAGCCAAGAGATATGAATTAACATGTGTCCTGTAACTCCCAAAATGAATAAAGGGAATTTGTTAAAATTAAATAGTATTTGTATTTCTAATACCACCACCAGTTTTCCTACTTGTAAAACATGCTTCTTTACAACAATGTAAACTTCACAGCAAGCCATTTTTACATTCACTAGAGCAGAATTTTCCATTTTCTTTAAATTACAAAATAATTTTGGTCTGAGATCGCTAAACACACAGGTAAGCCAACAATAACAGTACAATTTCGTTTCACAGTGGTTCTCTTAATATAAAGTTCATGTAAGTGTCTTTGCAAAAGCATTTCACATTAAACTTAAGTTTCTAAGTGACTTCCTTTAAAGCATTCTTGTTTAGATATTTTTCCACCTCTTTGTCTTTATATGCTTGGCATGTGTGTCGTTTGATTAGGATACAAAATGGGAGACTGGCATGTTTTATCTTTTTTTTTGAGTCTTCTGATGTATAAAGAAAATGTCCTTCATGAGATATCAAAACCATCCTTCACTGCACACACAAAATCTGGGGCAAATCCAGGTCCAGGAGCCCAAGCTACCCTACATCAAACAGGACTGAAAAGATTGCTAGAAAGTCACCTTTGCAAAAAGAAAGAAAAAACAAAAGAGAGAAAGAAGAGTAGGGGGAAGAAGAGTAGAACACCCAAGGAATGAAAACACAGATGCACCATCCAGAGCCCGTATTTACAAATTAATAGAAAATATAAACATTACTGTATTTGGAACCCAGTCAAAACAAGGAGGAGCTAAATTCAGACACTGCTTGCGTGTTAATGTAATTTTCAATTTAAAAATGAAACAAAGGATCACTCAAGTCAATCATTGATTGGTTTTCTAATGATGAATTAAGGCTTACTTGGACACCTTATTTGATTAGAGGGTGTAGCATAACTTTTTTCTGTATGTATTTTCCTTTATTGATTTTGCAAAATCTCTACAATTGCACGTTTCGAAAGTTCAGGTTGATTTAAAATAAATATACACATATGGTTTTACCAAAGACTAGTTTAAAAAGTTCCTTAAGCCCTTTAAGGGGTGCAGGTTTCTTCACTACGTTAAAACAGTGTGTGGGCAACACAAATGTCTTATTCAATCCTTAACAATGCTTTTGTTTTTAAATCCTAAAGTCATGTCAGGTTTTCTGGGAGAGAAAAGTTTATGGCAAGAAATATTTAAGTGTCATCAGCACACAGGATGTAAGTCCTTAAAGCCAACTTTCGAGGCGGGAAGACTGGAGGGCACCAGGCGTGGACTCCAAGACCAGGGAAGAGGGGGTGAGTTTGCTGAAAGGGTTCCCCCCACCCCTCCAAGCCCCCTGCATTGAAGCTGCTGCAGCCCGGATGTCCCATCAGAGTGCAGAAGCTGTGACAGAATGACTCCCTTCTCTGGCTGCTTGCATTCCTTTAAATGCCAGCGATGCGGGAATGTCACAGTTGTGGGGAGAAAGTGGGGTGCCACTGGCATGTTGCCATCCATGTCCAGCAACGTAACCAGAAGGAGCAGCACTGTAGGTCATGTAAGGCGACACTTGGGCCGGGGTTGGATAAGGAGCCATGCTGGATGCTGACACAAAACTGCTCACAGCCGGGAGACCATTTGGTGCCTAAAAAGAGGAAAAGAGAAGTGAAAATAATCACATTATCATCACTCACATTTCATGGCTCTTAGAGAGTAGCAGAATGTAAATCCCACGTAGTTGCAGCAATAATTTGACCTAACATATTTGACTGATTTTGTTCAGCTGGAGCAGTAGTACAGTGGGTAGGGCATTTGCCTTGCACGCTGCCGACCCCGGTTCGGTTCCTGCGTCCCTCTCGGAGAGCCCAGCAAGCACAGAGAGTATCCCGCCCGCACAGCAGAGCCTGGCAAGCTCCCCATGGCATATTCAATATGCCAAAAACAGTAACAACAAGTCTCACAATGCAGACGTTACTGGCAAATTACATGAGCAAATCTATGAACAACCAGAAGACAGTGCTACAGTGCTACAGTTTTATATTTGACCTTGATTTATTCTAAATGCATTCATAATCTTGCTCCAGAAACAGTCAGTGTCAAAGAGAAGATTTGTTTTCCACAAAAGTTTTGTGGAGAAGTTTTCTACAAAAGCTACAACCAGAAAATTCACAGTATTTGTTTTTACTATTTGAAATTACAGGGAGGAAATGCAGAATGAGGAAAGAAGGAATGGTGGTTAAATACTCTTGAATCTGTTCATCTTTCCATGTGCCTTTGTTGACCATTCCTGTACATGGGTTTTGTTTGGCTCTTTTGTTGAGGCATTTGAATGGTGAGGCTTTCATTTCCAGTAATGAAGGGTACAAAGTAACAGCTGTCATTTCAGAAACTCAAAATGAGCATGACTTTTTAAAAATAAAACATGGGTCATATTCTAAAATGTCGTGTTGAAAATACAACTTAGACAAAAGACTTAAAACATCAGACAGTTTCCCCACAAGGATTTTTAAATGAGATTGGCATTATTTTTTCTAGAGCTATTTTACCAAAAAAGAAAGTAAAGTGTCTATTTGAATATAAAAGAACTTCATATGATTTTGAAACTGAAAATTTTGCTTCCAAACTTTTGAGGTGCTTTGATGTGCATTTTTTAACCACATGGATAAATCTCTTGAAATAAATGTAACGTGAAAATCTGAGTTTATAAACAAAACACCACAGCTCTGGCAATCAACTATGTCTAGAAACCAGTGTTCTCAGTTTCAATAGCTTATTGTTGGTATTGTTACTATTGACAACACCAAAACACCCTGATTTCTAAGCCTTACTCTGGCATGAATACTCAACATTCTTCTTCAAATTTAACCCCCGCCCCCAATTTCTAGATTATTTAGAAATAAAGAGTATATCCTGCTTTCTGGTAATGATATAAATGAATCAATATATTAACATATTGAAAATAAAATAGAAATAATAAAATTATTATTAGTAAAACCAATTTAATCCTTCAAGGTAAGTTAAGCAGGTACTAATAAGATACTTTTTCCAACTCAACTGCAACATAAAAATTAAATTACAATCATTTTCTAATTTAATTTTGTGGTTATTTTCATTCACACGTATGGAAATCAATGATTTTCTCCATTTCGAGTAATACATGCAGTGGAACATGTAGATGGATGTGATTTAATGGATTAATGTGTTAATGGATTTCTGACAAAGAATAAAAATGAAAGGTCAACCTCATGCCCTTGAGTTCTATATGGTTTTAGGTTACACCTGGTGGTGCTCAGTGTTTAATCCAGGCTCTGCATTTAGAGGTCACTACTCCTTACAGTGCTCAAGGGAACCTTATGTGGTCCCTGGTCTGCTACATGAAAGGCAAGTACCCTACCCCCTATAATATCCCTCTCTCTGGCCCCCAACTGCTCTTGATCGTTAAGAACAAATGCCTTTGCATTTATCACTGAAGTAACTTCCCTGGCCCTGAAGTTGCTTTCTTCATTTCAGCTTATTATACTACTATGTAGAAAAACTACTATTTAATTTTAGATATTGATTTTATATTCAGTAAGTTAATTGAAATTGTTTTGACTTACCATAGTTTTTTAGTGAATTTCTCGGGGACTTTAATATATATTATTTTATCTCTTAATTTTCAACAAAAAATGCCTTGTGTTCCATTCATCAAAGGAGAAAGAAAACTAAGGTTTCTTGAATTTCTCCTCTGCCCCAGGTACAAAGACATTTCCGAATTATTTTATTAAATAATGAGCAGTTAATCAGTTCCTACAATGATAGTTGATCAACATAGCTGGTTATATATTACTGGGTTTATAATAATTATAAGATTCACATGGTGACAAGTTTAGTCATTGTTAAATTAAAATTAAAATGTATAACAAGGGTCTCAGAGGGAAATGCTTAACTTTGGGGGCCACACAGAGCAGTACAGGGTACCATGGGGAGCTTGAGATCAAACCCAGGGCTCCCACATGTAAAGCATGTACTCCAGCCCTTTGAGTGATCTCCCTGGTCCCTGAGATGTGATGGGTTTGTTTTGTTTTGTTTAGTGTTTTAACAGGGAAACCATTGAACATCACTGCTACATATAAATGAAATCTCATCCTCTTTTTATCACTGAAATATGATTAAAGAATTTATTTATTTACTCTAGGCCATAATCCTGTGTTAAAAGAAATTATCAGGGGTAAACTTGTAGGTAGGGTACTTTTTTGCACATGGCCAACCAGGTCTGATCCCTAGCACCACATACAGTTCCTTCTCATGCCAGGACTAAGCACTGAGTGTAGCCCAACAAAAAAATGGCAAGAAACTATCACTCTTATCTGATGCAGGCTACTCTGTGGAAAATTGTTCTGCTTTTACTGATGAGTTAAAAGATAGGCACAATTTAATCTCAAACAAGATTAGTTTTAGAGATAACAAACTGTTTTCTTGCTCTAAAATCTAGATCCTCATTCTGTGTCTTAACTTCTAAAACCCTCTATTCCAGGCTGGGGAAAGCATATGCCTTGCATGTGTGAGACCCTGGATTGTTGCCCCTATTGAAAAGGCCCCTCTGAATTTTTTTTTTTAAAGGTGGAGATGGCAGTGTAAAGAGCTAGTACATTGCACAGGGTAATTGCTTTGCAAGACACATACAGGTGTGGCCCCCAAACCAAAAAATAATAATAATTAACAAAAACTGAGTAAGCTAAGAAAAAAGATTATATCTCCTCATCCACCTTCTAATTTGATAATGGCTCAAAGTAGACACACTTTAAGGCTCTCAGAAGATGAATATAAACACTATCTAATTGCAGAAAAAATCTAACATTCCACAGAGATTACAGTTCTTATCATTTTTATTTAGAATTTCCTCATTAGCCTATAAGAAATTAAGAGAAATTATATCAATTCAATATTGAAAGATATTTATAATTGGTCTCTTACAGTCTAGCATTAATTCATATCTTACTGTTCATGCCAACATGCACCAAAATTCATAAAATAAGAATATGTGGAATTTAATAACCTGTGCAACATTTCATTGTGCATAATAGACCTTCTGAAATGCTGACTTTATCTTTCCTCTTCTTATTCTTGTGCCTTTGGAGCAGTTTTCTCCTGTTTTAGCTGCATCTGAGATTCTTCAGCTATTGTTGCAATGCCTACAGTCCCACTGTCCGAACACTTTTTTCTTTTCTTTCGCTCAGACATTCCCCTTGGAATATTACCCTCAAAGAAACCAATCTGGGGAGGCTTTGCTCTTAAACAATACTTCTCAGATACAGGGGAAGACAGAACACTAGATTTGGGCCCATTTTGCCTCCAGGTAGCTTACTTATTCCATAATTACATTTGTTTGTCAAGTGTTAGAAACCATTATTTTTTTTCCGTAGTTGTCCAGTTTCTCATACTTTAGGTACTAAATTTGCCTTTTTATGTTTTTATTCCTGTTAGTTTTAAATATCTCAATGTTTTCAAAAATGCACTATATTATATTTTGGTTATTTTAGTGATGCAGTCCTTTCTATGATGCAGAAAAGGATAGAAAGGAAATTCAGAAAAAATTGACAAGATATGGTGCTGGAGCGACAGCACAGCTGGTAGGACGTTTGCCTTGCACGCGGCCGACCCGGGTTCAACTCCAGGCATCCCATATGGTCCCCCGAGCACTGCCAGGAGTAATTCCTGAGTGCAGAGCCAAGAATAACCCCTGTGCATCACCGAGTGTAACCCAAAAAGCAAAAAATTTTTTAAAAAATTAAAAAATTTCACAAGATGAGGCAAAGTGTTTGCTAAAAACAAAACAGAGCAGAACAAAAAAACATTTTAACCATAAATAGTATAAAAATAACTCAGCCTTCCCTCAGGTTAAATTATGACCTAGATTGGGGAGTGAGAGGTTCAAGTTGTCTTAATTTTTGTTTTTATTGAACAAGCATGTTTTAAAACATACCTGCCACCTTCACTGTTCACTTACTCAAGTGCCTCTATAAACACATCAATTTCTCACTATTAATTTTAAAATGGGACATTAGTAAAAGATATAAATCTCTACTGCGTAAATTAATTGTTATTTATGAAGCAATCACTGAAAGAGTAAAATTTTCCACTGCAAAGGCAAACAACTACAGGTAGCATTGATGTTTGTTTATTTTTTCCAGTAAAAGTAGTACATGACTTAAATTTCCAAAATCTGTTTAATGTTTTCAGTGAAGGGCATGCAATTAATCTGAAGAGCTAGTTAGGCTGAGTAGAAACTACCAAATGTACACCATAAATATAGTAGGAGCAAACATGCTAAATTACTCTATTTAATTGGATTGTAAATATGATTTATAAATCAACCAACATATGGAATCCCTGGGGAAGAGTAAACAAATTTTCCAAATGAAACCCCCGCAATGGGCATGTAATGGAAATCTCATTTTTGAAAATAGCTTTACCTAAAGATGCCATAAATAAGAAATCCCTCAATTGCTTATTCATGTGGATCTTCATGAAAACCATGAGAACATTTTCTCCAAAGAACTCTTCATGTGGCCTCCCTGAAGCAAACTGTCTTCTAGGTAATTTTGAAAATGAAATTTACCAATCTAAAGTAAAATATGCCAAATTACATATCTTGGAAAAAGTTATTTTGTTGAATATTTTTACCAAAAGGCAGATTTTATTCCACTGACATTAATGAGAAATGATGCAATATAGTCGAGTTAGGATTATCACAATAATGAAAGCACGACTTTTCATTTGTTCTAAAATATTAAAAATGCAGGATTTCCTGTCTTCTAAAAGTATGTTTTAAAGTGAATATTGACGAATATTCACTACAAATATGTGTAGTCAGAAAGCTAGGATATAGATAGTTTGAGGACAGAAACTTGTCTTAATCATTTATTGCCACAAATAGGACACATCATTCGCATTTCATAATCATTTTTATGCTGTTGTTAGTGCAGACTTTTGAAATCAAAAGATGTGATATACTTGCTTAAAAAAGAAAAAAAGAAAAACACCTAGACATCCTTTAATACAGAACAAGCATTACACTTTAAGTAAGCAAAGTGAATAAAGCTGTTGAAAAAGTAAATAAAGTTCTAACATAACCATTTCATTATTTGATTTATGGTCATTCCATTTATTATCCCCTTCTCCAGAAGAAAATGGAAATGCATTCGTATCCAAACATTGGTGACCACGAAAAAAACTGGTATGACAACTGTCTGGCAATTTAAAGGTCATAGAATTTTCTTCAAATTCTGGGAATTGTCTACTCAACATTTCTCTCTTGAAGAAAATGCAGACAGGTAGTGCCAGGCTTTCTACCCATGAACTGATGAATATTTTACCCACTCATCAATTCTATCTGATCCTCCCCTTATGAAAAAAAATGATTTTATAGAAGAATTATTTTTAAATGACTTTTTAAATAAGACTTAGCCACAGTGGGAATATGCTTCACGTAGAATGTCAACCTCATTATCATAGTAAGAATAAGGTTTATGCATGAAAATAAGATTTTTTCTCATATTGAAATTATATTCTCAATTCATTCTATCTTTCTTAATTCATTTTTAATAGCAATGACCTTGTAAAACAAATCAGATAAAATGAATGATGGGTGTAAATATGGTACCAACACTCACAGAAAAAGATCTTTCTTAATTATGCTTGCTAACCACATTGTAGATCTAAATGTCTCTAGGTAAGAGAAAACTGTAATATAGCATAATATTTTTTTAATTTTGTTTCCAGAATGTCACGAAAATTGATGAAGTCTTGAAAAAAATTAATTGATTGCATTTTTGGCATTTTATATAAAAAGGTTTACTGATTCGTAATCATGCATGACCTGGTAGTTTAAAGCTAACCAGGTCAAATAATTTTCTTTACAATAGAGAATATTATGAATTTCAAAGACTATTGGAATTTTCTAAAATATTTTCTACAAAACTATAAATTATTCTACACAAATTTAGCCTTGATATGCTGAGAAACCCCAGTACAACTTCATTTTAATTTTCATGGGAGTAATATGTCCATGGGATTCAATTTATTTAGAATAGCACATTGGGAATTATATTCCAGATTTAGAAGTACTGTTTCAAGTACATTGTACAAATCAATGCTTTGTAAGAATTTCAAATTAATTTGTCTCCAAATCCAAGTATTTTCAATGTTTGCCTCCAAACACTTTTTATATTCTTATATTTTTAGACTCTTATATTTTGACATCTAAATTTGTAATTAATGCCATATTAACTTGTTGCATCAGCATACACAACCCAAAATAACTTAGTTTGTAGGCCTACCATATATACTACTTTAATTAAAACAAAAATGCACTACTTTTTAAGGAAATAGAAAATTTTTAAAGAATTATGAAAGTATTAACTTAAAATGGAATAGACAAAAGAATTCCTGATATAAAATATAAATTACTGTGAAATATTAATTGTATAATCAGTGGAATATTTTAAGTCAGTATTTCAAAAAGAAAAGATCGGTATGTGCATAGCTGAAATGAGCATAAGGTTCTAATTACTAGCAATCGGACATCTTTCTTTACAGTTTAAGCTAAAAATAGGAACTCTAGATTATAGTAATCAATAGTACCTGCAATCAGTTTTTAATTCAGCCCCGTTGGCAATTTTACAGGTGTCTTCTGGGAAAAGTGTGTGCTATGTGTCCTGTGATTCTGATTTCTCAATATCCTCCTTTATATACAAAAATGAAACTGGGGACATATAATATTGAATTATTTAGTAACAATGATGAATTCACTTAAAATGTTACGTGCAAAATTTTAAAAATTTATCTTTGCCAGAGACTAAAATTCTGTCCATACAAATAGAAAATACAAATTTTACTCTATACAAATAGAGAAAAATATGTTACCTGAATTTACATTTGTTTGTAAAAAGTACATATTTATAATATTTTGAAAAATAACCTTTAAAAATCAATCCACCCTTAAATAAATTGAGATTTGAATATATGGTAAGACAAACACATATGTTTGCTTTGCCTGTGTGTGTTTGCTTATGAGCAAGTATTAATGTATGATTTTGCCCTCGAGGAAATCAATGTCTATACTCTAAAACTGATCACAAAATGACAGCATGAGCTATGCACCTACTTTGCATACCTTCATCATTAAACTCTGTTTTGAACATTGTAATGAGTAACTAATGATTTGATTGTGAAACATTTCAAGTTCAGAAATTTTACATCATTTGAATTATCTTACTACATAATGATGTAGAGGTTTGGCATATTGCAATTAAGAATTATTCAATTTAAGTTTGCTATAGCCTTTTCTTTTGGAGAAAAAATTTAACCTGTTTATTTTACCTAACCACTTCTTTTCATAAATCTTATAATTTGATCATTTAATATTCAGCATATTAAATACAATTTATTTTCAATGTTCAGAATATACGAAGTACATAATTGGAAACTTCTATTTTTATTTTAAATCAGTGAATTTAGTCAAGTACATGTATAATGAACCAGTTCTAAACAATTCTATGTACAAGACCTTAATTCAAGGGAGTAAATATAAAATTAATCATCAGATTTTTTTTATTTTGACACTGTGTTTTATATAAAGTAGGATCGTGAAATACACGAGAATTACAAACTGTTTTTCTATTCTATACTCCATGAAGCTATTCCAGAAAATGATGACCTCATAAAAATTACTGAACACCTGTTAAATAAAGGTGTTTTATAGTCATTCCTATTTTCAACAAAATACCGTGCCACTTTTTGACTCTAAGCTCTCTGAACAACACATGCCCTGACCCTCCCCCCACCCAAAAAAGTTGCTTGTTTTTGAGAAATCAATCTCTAACTGCCATTTATAACCAAAGGTAATATTTAATGCTTATCATGTGCCACACATCCATGTTTGCATTATCTCACTGGATCTTCATATCTCTTGAGAGTTCTTGTTTGATGAAAAACAGAGAGCCTAAAGGGTATATATGTATGTGGTAGAGGTGCCTAACCATTGAATCTTAGAAAGAAAGAAAGAAAGAAAGAAAGAAAGAAAGAAAGAAAGAAAGAATACAGGCCCTTTTGTAAGAGAAAATGAAAAACTTTCTTAAAATTCCTCACTTGTATTAGTTTCAGTAGAAGGACTCAGGAAGGGGGCTTTCCTTGCAGTTACTCTGTGATTTTTTTTCATGGGAGATCTATTAAAACTTATCTGGACTCTCAACAGAGTAAGGGAGAGAAAGTAGAAGTGAGACTTGTTAGAAAAAATACAGATTAGGCATCCCTACCCCCCCCCCCCCCACACACACACACACCACCACCACCACCACCACCACCACCACCAAGTTAGTAAGACTTAAGTTCTATTTTACTTTAAATGTTGATTTTTGACACGAAGACCTCAACATGATCAAAAGGAAAACTGGGTGTTTGGAGGCTTGGGAATTAGTGTTAAGAAACCGGCAAAGCTACCCAGGTCTGACCAGTGAAACCTGGGGTGCTTTGCCGCCCTTTTGTTTGTTTGTGTTTGTTTTCTAAGAACTTTATACTCCTGACTCCATCCTGAGTGGTGACTTTAATTCAGACTTAAACCCCCTGGCTTTTGCTATTGTGTTTGTTCAGTGTTGCTCAGGGGAAGAAGGAAGGGGAAAGAGAAAAGAAAAAAAAAAAGACTCGGGTGTTTCCCTGTTTCTTTCTGAGAGTCAGGGGAGGGATAGAGGGAAAGAAAAATTAAAAGGTCCACACCGCAGCCAGTGCGTGTAATTTGAGGTTTTCTCGCTCGCCTCCCTTGGGAGATGACTAAGTGACCTTTCATAGGGGAATGGTCACTTTTTCCGGTTGATCTGGTCGCCCCCTTCTCACGGGCACGGGACCTGCCAGGCTGATACTTTGGGGTGCCTGGAGCTGGACTGGGGATGGAGTGGACGCGAGCACCGCGTGGTCGCCTGGTCCGCCACGTTCACCTCGAGCTTCGCCGCCCGTGCCCGCGCGCATCCCGGGGGACACTCGGGCCCCCGACGGTCGCAGCTCCGAGGGCTTCGCGCGGCCTCCCCCCCGCCCCCCGCCTCCAGCGGCCCCTTGTTGGGCGGGAGCCTGCGGGGGTGCTTCCAAAACCAGACCTCGAGGAGCCTCTAGTGGGGCGTTGCGGCGGGAGTCCTGTCCTCGAGGTCCTCAGGGGCCTGGGGCCCCGACCCTCTCCGCGCTGGGCCGCCGCGAGGAGGGCCTGGACCTGCCCTTCCCTTAAGTGCAGGGTCCGCAAGGGGCCCGAGCGTGGCATCCTCGGTCCCGCGGCCGCGCGCCCACCCCCCGACCCTTGGGCTCCTCACCTGACCGTACTTGGCTTCCTGCTCCAAGGCGCCCTTCTCCAGGCCGTTCACCGCGTGCGGAGTGGCCGCGGGGAAGTTGTTGCGGCCCAAGCTGCTCCACTCTTCCACCTTAGGGCTGTGGTAGGGGGAGCTGTCGCTCACTCCTGGGGAAGAACAGAAGGCGTCAGGCCACACAGTCCACCAGCGCGCCCCCTCCTGAGACGAGACCCGAACCTGTGACCCGCTGCACTAGGCTCCCACGTCCTTTGCCTCGTGCCTGACCTTGGCCTCCCAGGAGCGCTGGACCCAGGCACCGCCCCCCCATTTCTCCGACTTTCAGCGCAGGGCCTGGGACGTGCACTCGCCTCTCTGAGTGGGCCTCTCCCAACTCTCTCGCAAAGGCCTGGGAGAGAATTTGATTCCTTTTCATCTGGACTTTTGGCTTCTTCCTCCCCTCCTCGCTAGTCTGGGGAAACAAGTGGAAAGATCCCGAGAGTTTTCCCAAAATTTTTCTCAATCGGAATGAACCTGTTGGAAGCAGATTTTCCTCCTGAACGCTAGCCTGGGGATGCTGGTAGTTGACAAAGATCTGGGTCTGACGCAATCTGAAAAGGGAGAGGTGGGTTTCCTGGTCTATCTCTGCCAGTGCTAGTGCTCAGAATCATCTAAAAAAAAAGTGTTCAATTTATTGTGGAATTCTAGTACTTATGTTAACAGATGGGACAAAAGACCTGCAAAGTCCTTTGCAAACAAATAACTAAATGATGCCACATGCACAATACACATGCAAACTATTCCTGCAAAGGCTTCTGTCCTGTGTGTACATACCTTGTGTATATCCACCCCTGATACTATCTCCATACAATAAATATGTGAGGTTATGTGCATATGACTCAAAAGATAAATAGTTACCACTATAATGCCACAAAGATCATTAGTAAAAGGCTAAGACAGGTACACCTTCCCCTCTGCATATAACCAGGGCCTCATGCACACAACATCTTCAAATTAAGTGTTTTGAAAAAGGAGTAAAATAGTTTTCCTTACTGTTCTTAATAGAGATGCAAAGAAAATTTATATGACTCATATCGATTACCACAATGCATATGGTTGTGATATTGAATCACTGTCATCTTAAACAAACAAATGCAATTTTTTTTAAATAAGATATTTGAAAACAGTCAGCAATTTGTTTTTGAATTTGTGGGTTCTATAGGTGGAGAAGCAATTTGACAAAGCCACTACAACTTGATTTTAGACACTTCCTCAGAAGTGACAATCATTTTGTAGAAAGGATCCTTTGAAAAAAATAATAAATTTACATATACAAATTTGTTAGGCTGTTTAAAGTTGGCATCCAGAATCTAGAATAAAAAGTTGCTCTTCTCCATTGCCCAATCTTTCCCAACTACCATTTGGTCTTTTTGTAGGATCCCTAGGGGGTAAAAGTTTTCTTTTCAATTCTGTCAGTCTTTTTTCACTATGCTTCCCCCTCTCCAAAGAATTAGGTTGTATTCCGTTTTGTACCAGGAAATTGTGTTTTTGCCCAGAACTGCCTGTCTCTTTTTGCCTTTCCAGACATAAGACAGTCGGTGGGCACAAGCCTAAAGTTATCTTAGAAATTGAGATCCCCTGTGAGCCCCCATTTCTGCTGATCTCACACTTTCCCATGAACAGGGGCTTCCTTTACATGTCAGTGAGGTCAGTTTATCCTATAAATCAAGGACAAACGTTCTCCAACGAAATGTTTAACCAGCTCTGAATATGACAAAACTAAGCTTTTAGAACAATCTTCTTAAGTCACAGAAAACAAGATGATGAGAAATCAGGGCTCTGCTTTAATTACTTAAAAAGATAATTGTGCCAATGTGGTGGCAGCTGAGAAAGGCAGGAAATAATTAAAGGAACTATTCCCCCAACTTTCCTATTTAATTTTTCCTCTGCACTTTTAAACTTTTGGCTAGGCGATTAAGAAGATGGGGTCTTTATCTCTTCATTACTTAAATTCTGCCTCTAAAGCATTTTTACTTTCTCTTCTCCCTACCCAGGAAGACATTACTGCTTTTTTTTTTTTTTAACACGCAGTAAAAGAAAACAAACCCCTTGAGTCTCCCGCTGAAGCCAGACTGAGCATTAAGTACTGGGGGAATGGTTCTTACCAAGTAGAAAAGACACAACCCTGCAAGGTCAAGGGTGAAAAGAAAGAGGACCGATGGGGTGGCACCCGGTGAAAACTTGAAGGGACTCAATGTCCCTGCATTCCCAGAGAGCGGAGACAGTAAGGAAAGTTGTAGGATTTGGGAAAGGAGAAAAAACAGGAAAGACAGTTGTATAGGGTCGTTGGTAACACTAAGATGTATGAATAAATACTTATATGTGTGTATAAACATGCATATGTGTACATACATCCATGTGTGTATAATCTATAGTATTTAATCTATAAATACCTGTCAAGGGAGGGGATGGTTTAAAAAAAAAAGTGGCAGGGAGGGAAGAAATAAAGAAGAAAACTAGTCCTAGAGTGAGCGACTGCAGTAACAAGTTACTAGTAGTAACGTCGGGACCTCTGTTTCCGAGGAAAATGAAGCGAAGCATAAGAATGAAACCAATTAGGTGACATTTGAACTTCCTGCCTGAGCAAATTTGGCCTGATTGCCAGAATCCTCGAAGAATACGGCAATTTCTACCGGGTGCCCGACTCCTCGCGGCCGCAAGTGATCCCCAAACAAGCTGCCCGCAGCGGCGTCTGCAGCCGGCAGCCCCACGCCGGCTCGGGCCTGCTGGGCTGCTCCCCAAGTCGGATCCTGGCCGCGCGCTGCAAGCGAGCGAGCCAGTCTGAGGCCGCGGCGGCGCGAGAGGCGGGGGAGGATGGAAAATGCGAACCATGTGTTGGGACTGGGGGGATGTTATGGGTCTGGTAGTTTGAGATGAGGCAGGAGACTGTGTGTGGCAAGGAAAGGAAGGGCATGAATTTCAAGTTAATGAGATCAGGACACCCCCCTCGCCCCCCCGCCCCCCGCCCTGGAAGGACTCCTTGCGTTTGCAAAAGCGAGAAACCTCGCCTGGTGGGTGAGACGGACGCGGGCCTGGGCTCGGAGACCCGAGAGGCCAGACCCCCAACCAGGGCTCCCAAGGAGTCTGAGCACATCTCCATCCCCCGGCCCGAGAGCTCCTACCTTGGTCGGTGATGGAGCGAATGCCCAGGATGTCGGTGACGGAGTGAGAGGAGGGCCAGGTGCGCGGCATGGCCACCGAGCCGGGGATGGCGGGCACGCCGGGCGGCGTGGGCACCTTAGCGGCCGCGGCCGTGATGGGGCTGGGGTACGAGTAGATGTGGTTGTAGGGCAGCGCAGGCTGCGGCGCGGGTTGGTGCTGCTTGTAGGAGTCGTAGTGGCTCTGTTGGGCCAAGTTGCCGATCTTGTTGCGCAGGATGCGGCTAATGGAGCTCACCGAAGGCACGTTGTACTTGTCGCACACGCCGTCAGCCAGCAGGCGGTCCCGGATCTCCCAGGCGAAGATGCCCGGGTCCCTCTGCTTGTAGGTCCGGATGTGCTTCACCACGGTGGGGGTGGTGACCCGAGGCTTACTGCCCCCTATAGCTCCGGGCAAGATCGAGCCCGTCTCGTTGTAGCGCGCCAGGATCTTACTGACGCAGCCGTGCGAGACCCGTAGCTGGCGGCTGATGTCACAGGGTCGGATGCCCAGTTGGGCCAGTTCCACGATGCGAAGCCGGATGGCGTTAGGCAGGGGCCTCCCGTTCACGAATACTCCTCCCAGCTGGTTCACCTCCCCAAAGGCTGGCTCTGCAAAATGAACACACGGCGCGCGGGGACGCGCACCCGCAGTTCGGGACAGCAGCTTGCCTCGATCTCCGTGCGCGTTGGGGGTGGGAGGTAGGGCGGGAGCACAGGATCCGGAGTCAGGACCCGGGTTTTCTCCCGAATTCTACGGTCTCCGAGCTTAGCCCAACCACCCCAACCACCGAGGTCGGGTCAGATGCCCCTCCTTCATTCTGGGGGTGACTGCAGCCGCTACAGGCAAATCAACTGGTGAGACGCGGTGCAACTTCGGGAGTTCAAAAGTCTCCAAGGCTGGCGGGGAAATCGGCTTTGACGCCTGCAACGCGCTCCTTCTCGCCTGCTGCGGGCTGAAGTCATTGGGCCTCTCCACCCCCCCCCCCCTCCATCCCCCTAGTTCCCTCCTGTGGTCCTAAGCAATTAGACAAGATCTTGGGGAAACTAGTGGAAACTAGTGGAATTCCCTCCCCCTTTTTTTGGCGTGTGGACGAGTATGTGAAACAAAATTTGGTGTCGCTGGGGCCGCGGGGCTTCCTAATGCCACCGCTCACTTCTCGGAAAAAAACAGCACCTAGTAGCCAGTAGCGATCAGCCTGAACTGCTGCGCGCCACTGACCCTTAGCGTGTTCCTACAACTTGTAGGAACACGAGCAAAGTCAATAAGTAAAGTGCGAGCGCTCAGTGGTGCGCGCCCTGGCGCTCCCTCCCTCCCTCCCTCGCCCGCTCTTTCCCTCCCTCCCTTCCCGGCTCTGACAGCGTCCCCGCCGCCACTCACCCATTGCTCCGAGCAGTACAGCCACGGGGCCCCAGTTCGACACTCCCAGAAAGAAACTTTTCGCTCGGCCTCAGTGGCCCGGTCTATCGCTGCTCTGGGCCGCCGGTGCCTCCGCTTCACCCCGGGAGGAGGCGGCGAGAGTGCAAAAGGAAAGAGTAAAAGGAAGTCTGTGCCCCGATGAAAGAGGCTTGAGTTCTGCATTTCAATCTAAGCAGCAACGTGGGCTGGGCTGAGTGGGGCCGGGCGGCTCCGTCTATCACTCACTAGGGGCACGCCCACAAAGAGGAGGGCCCTGGGGCACACTGTGCGCCGATTGGTGTGACCTGCTGAGCGACACTGTAGTCCGGGAAAGTCCTTCCGCTGTCTCTTTCAGGCTGGCTCCGCACCTGAGTGACTAAATACAATTGAAAATGGGCGTTTGACACCTTCCAAGGGGCAGTGCAAACAGACGGAAAAATCAGGCTAATAAAATGCTGAATAAGCAAATGGAATCTGTTGGTTCGAATATAAGAGGCGCTAAAGACGAACCTCCTGAGATTTGGGGGGCCGAGGGGAACGGGGGAATGGGAACTGACAGATGTGTAGAAACTGAAGTTAAAGCTCTAAGTGAGAAATGAACGCCACTGTCCTTGCAGATGGCAGTCGAAGTATGTTAATGTATCACTGAGGCCTCCATGGACTGTCGGGAAAGCAGTGCTCTTACTGGTCTATACTACCTCTGTCCAACCCGTTGACTAGGGCAGGTGAAAGATAAGGAATTTTAGGGGTAAAGAGTCATAGATGGAGGCATTGTAGCAGCCAGATAGAGAGCCCCTTCCCCGTTCCGAGACTAGCTCCCCAGAACAGATGATTTATCGAGGACTTGAGGTCAAACCATAGCCCCTTGGGCTCCCAGCAGGGCCCGGGCATGTGCAGTGGACATAACCGACCTCACGTGGCTAAAAGCTAGTGCACCGTGCGGTCGAGGGTGAGCCAAAGGACGAGCATGCAATAGTTCTCTGCTGAAGCCAGCTCGCTGGTGTGCTCTGCTCAGTGCTGCCCGAGTAGCCCTTGTGTTCAAATCTGGCGAATTCTCTCCACCCGTGAACCACTGTAAGAAGGATTTGCTTAAGTGTGAAAGAGACTGGTTTCTAAGAAGGTGAACACATAGCCCGCACATGTGTGTGTGTATGTGCCTCCCACGACTTCATTTGGCTTCCAGAAGCCATGCGATCCTGCCAACTGCTGAATTTTCACTCTGTGCATGATTTAAAGTAAGTGTTGGTCTTTGGGTTATTTAGCATTTAATGACACCTTTCGTTTCGCTTAATGCAGAAATGTAAGCTAAAATTAAAAACGGGGGGGGGCATTTTAAATAAACCTAGAGATCTGTTTCTGATAAAGACCACCGACACTTCTATTTGGCAACCATGCTGGCCCTTTTTCTGCACCAAGGAGTGGTCTTCCCAGGATCTGACCAGCGGGTGTGGCTCCGGCTCTGCCCACAGGGAGGTTGACTAAACCCAGGCCAAGAAAATGACAATAGTCTAGGAAAAAGTAATGATCGATGGTACTTTTTAAAAAAATTACAGTAGCCCCCAGGTCCTCGGGCTTTTATGGAAGAACACTCTCTGAGTTTTACATGTAGGGAATATTTGAAAAGTGAATTCAGACTCTGAAAACTTTACAATCAAGTACTTGTGTGAGGTTCCAAAACTAGAAACGCAAACTTGCCTGCTTGTTTATTTATTCGTTTAAATATTTAAAATCGCCAGTTTGACTTGACAGAGATTTCACCCAGGTTTGATTTTCCAGTATCTGTTGTGTGGCAGCGCTTTCAATTTTACAAAACGGAGGTCCTTCCGTGATCCTTGATGTTAAAAGCAGTGGCTTCTTGAGGCTCGGGTGCAAATTAGTTGAGATTGCGCTATCTGAGGGAGTCTGGAGATTTTGCCTAAGGTTTATGCACGGAAAAAAGGAGCACGAGGAGGCATCTTGAACAGGGGCCCCGCCCTCCCCCTATAGACGCGGGAGGTGAGTTGCAGTCTCCTTGCGACTATGCCCCTCTCCGGGTGTTCCCAGCAGCGTCCCACAGACGCTGCTGGGGCTGCAGTATCAGTAAAACGGGCTTCCGCTTTCAGGCTAGCAGACTGCCCGCGAGTGTCCCATGCGGGTCGATGCGCTTGACAAAGACTCCTGCGCTTCCAGAGCGCCAGCCCAGAGTGACCTAGAGACTGGGACTGTAGATTGACAACACTTCTCCTCCAGCTTTGTGGGCTGCCTCATTCTCCCTTGCTGATCTCTGCCTTCCCACCTGCTGCACTTGGCTGTCGCTGGGCTCCTAGTTGCGTGTTCTTGGGTTCTTGGCTGCTGTGAACCCCAGCTCGGTGCCCCGCGACCCCAGAGTCCCGCGGGCTCACAGAGTGAGCAGTTATGAGGAAGATTCAAAGCCAAACTAGAGCATTCCCAAGAGTAGGTGAAGAATCTTTGGTTTTTGAAAGGAATGCGAGCTGAGAATGGGGCCTGGGTGGCGGGAGAAGCAGAAGCTGCAACAGACAGAAAGAAGTCAGGAGGTTTCTCCAGAAAGTGGCTACTGCTGAACTCAACGCTATGGCCAGGTAGCAGCGGGCATCTACCGCCTGAGAAGAGACAGGAGAGAGGATTGCAGCCTGAATGGAGTGGGAGGGGGCTCTAGGGCCAGTGAGCCTGTTGGGATAAGATAGGCACAGAAATGCAAGGCTGCTAGAAAGAGTAAGGGTCAGCTGGGGTCATTGCCCCCCTGGTTTCTGCCCGCTCTGGACCTGAGAGATCACATAGAGATGGGAAGAATTCCGCCTAAAAGAAATTTAAGACCGCAACCAAAACACAGCCAGCAAGGCCTGCAGCTGACACAGGCCACGGAGAAGCCAAAAGTCCTTCCCAGGGCCCGGTGGAGACCTCCTCAGAGGGGCGACCTGTTCCCTGGGTAAATATTTACTCAGTAGGAGACTGGAAGCTGGCCGGGGGAGGGTGTGAAGGCGAAGGCGGGGGCTTCGCTAAGGGAAAGAGGCCCTCGCTTGGGTAGTGGTGGCGAGGACATACTCGCCCGAAGGGAGTCAGGCCCGTGGGCTAGCGGCGGCTGGGCCTGGAGGAACGGGGCTGAGGGAACTTTCGCCCACAGAGCGCCTCTTTGGCTGGACGCCTACCCTGTCCCCACAGGGCCCAAGCCAGATGCTGTAAATTCTTCATAAATCTGTCAGCGGTCCCAGTGCCGCGGGCCATCACCTGCAGCGTTCCCCTTCTGACACTGGCGTGTTCTAAGGAGAGACGTGGGACAGGATCTGTAATCGAGCTCCGGGAGGACCTACAGAAGGTGCGGGATCCGTCCGGGTGGCCCCGGGCACTCCAGGCTGTGCGGGGAGCTGGCCGCGCGTTCGTTCTGCACGCGACCCCGGCCCTCAGGGCTGCTCCGCAGGACTCCGGGTCCCCCCCACCCTGGGGTCTGCAGGTCAGCAACGATTGCGCACGCGAGGGGGCAGCGCTAGAGGAGGGCGTGCGCGCGGGAGAGGGGTCCTGTTCTCTTCGGTGGCACTGACGAAGAGCAGAGCTGGCAGAGGGGAGTTTTAAGGCGCAGAGCTTCGAACGTGTCCCCCCCCCCCCCCACACACACACACTCCGGGAACCCCGAGGACCCCTGGCGAGGCTCTCCGCCTGGCTCTAGCACCGCGGTACGGGGGATCTGGAGGAGGCCGAGTCGGAGCTCCGAGACCGGTTTGCAAGAGCGCGGCGACTGCTGCAGCCGAGAGCGGACCGTTCCCGCACCCCAGCTAACTGCTCTTCCTGGGTAAGTGCAAGGAGGCGCGGGGCGCAGAGACGAAGAAGTGGCGGGATTCTCCAGTCGCTGCCCAAGCGCACAGCCACGCCACGGCCGCGGGTCCCCAGCGCGATCTACCCGGGTGCTGTCGCGGCCTCGAAGGCTCGGCGGCCGCTCTTCCGCGCACTCGCGTCCCGAAGCGCTCCCCGACGACTCCGAGACCCCAGAGGGTACCGCCCAGAGCTGCGAGTCGTGTGCGATCTGCGCCGCGCTGGGAGCCACGGGCGGAGCCAGGGGCGGCGGCTCCAGGGAAGAGCCTAGGGGGATGGTGGGGGTGGGTAGAGAGAGGACAGCCTCGCCCGACCTCAGCCCCAGCCAGATCCGGGAGGAGAAGGGAGGCGCCCGCTCACTGACCTGCTAGCACCGACTCGGCCGACCGGCCGGAGCCTCGGGATGCACCCGCAGGAGTCGAGGCCGCTGGGCCCCCAAGCGGAGCCCGGAAAGTGCTCCGGGAGCCACCAGGCCTCTCCGCCTGGCAACTGAAGATCCTCCCGAGTCAAGACCCTCTCCCCCAGCGTGCAGCAGCCCGAGGCGTCGGGCCGAGCATTGAAATCCCAGAGGGCTAAGTACAGGGTGCGAGCGAGCGCCTCCGCCCTAGTATGAGCCCCCGGGGCTTCGAGAGCCGGGGCTCCCGCTTTCCCCTTCCGAGAGCAGGGGAGGGGCTTGTTGCCGCCCGAAACCCGCTTTTAATTCTCCGCCTGCCTGTTTCCGATCACCCGGGGTTGGTTTTTCTGTTTGCTCACTCCTTCTATTACAATAAAAACAATCGACATTTCTTTTCAGTTTCCCCGTATTAGCGTCACTCAGTAATTGTTCTCCACCCCCTTCCCTCCCTCCGCCTCGAAGGCGAGCGGGATTGCTGGTACCCTTGCTTTGGAAAGTTTCCGAGTCCATCAGCAAAGCTTTCCTAAAGACTTTAAAGTAAAAATAAATAATGGCCCGGGAAATTGCCATGACCCTCACATCACTTTCTGAACGCAAATTACACCCATTTTTCAGTTTTCAACAGCGGAATTGCTTTCAGAAGGACTGCGCGGAGCCCCCCTGTGATATGGTTACGTTTGTTTATTAAATCCGCAAATGAAAGAGAACACATTTTTGTGCGAGGGGGCAAAAACCCTCGGCAGCGGGACGGCAAATACGAATGAGGATCGAATGCCGGCTGGGGGCAGGGGCAGGGGCAGAGGGAGGGTCCTATCGGAAAGGCAAGGCTGAGCCTCCTGCCACCAGGAGGAGTATTTCGGCCTGCCTGCACTGAAGCCTCCTTAGCAGCTGCACGGCTTCGCGACGGGAATTGGAAGGACGCCGTCGCGGCGACTCAAGCATGCGGCAGCGACAAGTGGGAAGAGCCCAGTTGAATGGTTCTTAAAGCCTTTGCCCTCGGGTATCCGTTGGAGGGCAGTGGGATCACCCCCTTCCGAAGACGCGATTGGCCTAAAGACTGTCTGGAAAAGACAAACTTGACCCAGGCCGCGCCCCTAAGCCTAGATTTTTGACTCCCGAGCAAATGCCGGCTGCTCCGAGACCCCCACGCCCCCGCCCCGCCCCTCAACCATCCCCCCTCCCATCCTGCCCTCAGTGGTCCAGTTTACATTGTGAGCTGCTTTATTGCCAGGTTAGAGTTGACTACAGGTTTCAAGGAACCAGAATTACTTTTAGAGCCCGAGTCTTGAAGCTAACCAACTACCGGCTTTCCTCCCATTTTCAGTGATGCGGAGAATCTCCGGCTGGCTTGCTCGCTTGGCGGTCCAACAGCTTGCAGGTGGCTCAGTGACCCAGCGATCCGCACTGGGTCCTGCGCCACCTCTTCGGTGCGTGCACCTGAGCAATGGCACCGCCCTGCGCAGCGTGGTGAAGGAGCGGGTTTCCCTTCCCCTACCCTTTCCCACCAGCCAGCCCCGCGCTGATCCCCGAGAGAGGAGGCACAGACTACATCATCCTCATTATTTTGGAAACCGGCTGCGAAGGTGAGAAGCAGAGTCGGGGTCCCACTCAGACAAAACCTCCTGCACTCCTCCGGTTCCCCGCTTCCTTTCTCCAAGTCCTGTCACCTCATCACAGCGACATCTATAGGTGTCAAGTTTGATGGCGCTTCCAAATAATTTTTGCCAGGAGTGGGGAAAGTCTTTGAAAACCCACAGAAATCCTGTAGCCTGATAATTTTTAGGTTCCTCCTTCCAATTCATCATCTGCTCTTAACTCTGCAGTGAGTCCCACTGTGATCCTTCCCTTTTCTCCCCCTCCAAGGCAAACGCCATTATCCGTCTTTTCTTGAGACACCGAAAGCCCACTTTCCATGCGCTGCTGGACTGGATCTTCCCTCTCCAGGGTTAATAAGGGGACATAAACTGGAAGATGTCCCTTTGCCAGAGTGGAAACCCCAGTTACTTCGGAAAAGCTCCTCTCTGGGAGGGCCACCCTTCTCCAGTTCATCCTACCATTTACTTAGGGCTTACACAGGCAAACATCACAATAACCTTTCAAAGGAGGTGTCTTTTTCGCTCTCTTTTACAACAGATAAAATAGACCTGAGGAAACAATACACTTAGATTAGATGAGATTAGCACTGTTAACGTCCGGGTTTGACCCCCGCCAGGAGCTCCCCATATCCCTATTATTCAGGAAGAGTCCTCCATAAAGCCCCCAGACAAGTCCCTGTCCTTCTGCAGGTGTCTGCTCAGAACCTGGACACTCCCCTACACAGGCTCCACCACATAGGGGAGAGAAAGTGGTCGAAGGCCAAAAGAAAGTCCTCTGGCAAAGAGGGCCTGCACCCGCACTTAGCTAGTGCGCATACACGGGGGCTGAGCCTGGGAGAACGGCATTGGGTCCCATAGTCCAGGCCATCTCAGGGCTTGGAGAAGTGGACTACAGTTACTGTGGCATAGCCCAGGGTGACTAAAGCACCCGGAGAGAGGCCTGTGAAGAATCGAGAAGGAGTTGTTCTTCACTGGCCTGTTCCCCCTGATAGCCGGGACCTGCCCGATTTGGCTCCCTGGGCGCTCTAGGCAAACAACCGGCAGGGCAGAGAAACCATCTTTTGTCTTTCTTGCGGATGCAAGGTGTGTGCCTGGGGGGTGGGGGGGGCGGGGAACAAGCCGGAGCCGAGTGGCAATAAAATCTCAAGGCGCCCTTATCGGTGCTAGCTAGGCGCTTAGTAGCGAGTCAAGCTTCACCACCCACCCCTGCACCTCCTGTGCCCCAACCCCGGCTCTAGCGCTATTCTCCTAACTCTGAGCTGCGCCTTGGAGTTCGGCCCAGCTTTTTTCGTTATGTGGGATAAGATGGAGAAATATATCATCTCGTTAAAAAAACAAAACTATAGGACTAAGGGAGAAGTGCCACAGGGAGAGGATACCTCGTGGCTGAACGTCCAGGGAACGTGCCCCTTTGGCTGATTTGGGAGGAAACTCTCCAGCTCCCACGCAGAATTCGCTCTGTGCTTGTCCTCAGGCCAGGATAGGAGTTGGAGATCGGGGAGCAGTTCCAATTTGGGAAGGAGACCCGGACTGCGGCGTGAGATCCCACGCTTGTGTCTTCGGGTTTACGATGAAAAACCGAAAAACCTTTGGTTCAGGCCGGGTTCTGCCGCCGCATTTGGGCTAGGATCAGCCGGCAAGAACTGATTAGTGCTGGTAGGCCCCTCTTCTGGAAAGCTGTCGTCACCCCCAAGAGTCCCGGGTGTCTGTCTTGTCTCCCCTTCCCGCGGCTAGCCCTTGTCATAAAAACTTGACCCCCACCTGGGCCAGTCGAAGAGCGGCCCCCTCAGCCTGCGCAGTGGCGGTGGTGTTTGAGCGTAGCAGTGTGTCCAAGCCAGCGAGAGTCAACGTACACCCTCCTCGCGGCCGGCGCGACTGAAACACAGTATATCGGGGAAATGGCTGCTATGTTTTTGGTGGTATCCGCGGATTTAAGAAAAAGAACTGTAAAAGAGAAAGAGAACTGTAAAAAAGAAAGGGAAGCTGTTAGAAGTGGCGACCTCCTAGGCTAAAAGAAATAAGAATGGTACTTTCTTGCAGAGAAAACGAATTCCCAATGCTACCCCACCCCAAAGAGAGAGAAAGAGGGCGAGGAAGAGAGAGAGAAACCTGTTGGAGTTGTGTGTGTGTGTGTGTGTGCCCCGGCTCGCTTTCTTTTTTCATCCAAATGAAGCATTTAAAAATTAATGCAAGTCTGAATTGTTCCTTTTAACTTTGTTTTGTACCTGTGTAATCTCTATGCTATTGTGAAGAAATCATTTTTAATGGTTTGTTTATGCTGCATGGTAAGTTGCACATCTAAAAATAATTAAGTGGTGAACAAAGAAATCACAAAGTACAGTTCTTAAACGAGTAGAAATATGATGGTCATGCTGTTAATAAAACTCATTCCTGGGGCCAGACACAGAGGGTAAGGGATAAGGCACTTGTCTTTCACCGTGACTATCTCCGGATACCACATACTGCCAAAATTTATTCCAGGACACCAAAGCACCTTGAGGATCGATCCTTGAGCAGAGAGCCAGAAACAAGCCCTGAGCACCACCAGGTGTGGACCCCCAAAACGAAAATAAATAAGTAAATAATAAAAACAATTCTTTGGTTGAGCATTTGATAAAATTCATTTATACCAAAGAAAATTGGTCATAGTACAAACAAAAGAGAAAGGCATTTCTGAGGGGGAAGGACTAGGAAAATAGGATTATAGATAATACCAACCCTTTATCCTGACTTTTACAGTTCTTTGCTAATTTTCATTCAGTTTAGTTTTTCCCTTACATGGTTTTTACAGTATTTCCTCTCTTACATATGAAGGCATTATAGTTTTTGTTTTGTTCTTGTGTCTCATTCAGCATGCGGAGATGAGACACTTGCAACTATTTGAGAGCATAACCAAAATTGCTGGTCAGGATCTTATGTATTTTGCAGGGGCAACAATAGGGCTGTTCTTGACAGACCCCAGAATAAACAGGATTGAGCGAACAAAGCTGGTTTACTTTCTCATAGGATCAAGACATGATCTCTATTGCCCATGACAGTGGCAGAATACTTAGCCACTTCTTAGAAAGTCAGAAAGTCAAAGTCATGGCCACATGGGGCCTTTAAAGACCCCTGGCACCTTCAGGCAGGACCAGAGGTGTGAATCTGATGTTCTGGCAGCGGACAACACAAATTCCCTTAGTGGTTTTTATTGCCAGTGAGATTCCTATACAATTCCCATGGGGATTGCATTCTGCCTAGCCACATGGTTCTGTTCTTGAAGGCACCTCTTCCAGTGGGAAGAGAAATAATGATCCCATTACCAACGTAAAATAATGCCAGTTTAAGGCTAAAAAATCTAAGTCCCCAAAAGTCAGGATATAAAAAAAATTAAAATTCTTTTAGTTAGGTTAAATCATGCTACTCAAGTTATATAATACGCAGTACATTTATAAGCCTCCCCAGCAAGGCCATTCTAGCAACCAGACACTGCACTGCAGGATTTAAAGGGAGAAAGCTGTGGCACTACCTTCCTGGGTAGATTTTCTATTTACAGTTTGAATGTTCCATGCCAGTAGATTTTAATGGTGACTTGCTAAGTAAAAGTAGTGCACTGCCTGTGTTGGTAAGTTAAGGAAAGAAATGAACTTGCAGGTAACAAAAAGCTGACTAAATGCTACATAGAGACATGTTATATAAATGTTTATGTATTGCTCAATTCTTAAAGATTACTAAATCATGCAAAACTAGCTCTATCCATTTCTTCAAACTCTGACATAAAATAATTTCCTCAAATGGCATGTATGTATACTTTCTTAATTTTCTCAATTTCAGTTTTAGAACTAAATGCATGTATCCATTCATAGTTTTCCCAAGAAGAAAATCTATGTTCAAATGGTGTGTTATTTAAGTTCGGTGCTGAAATTTTAGACATTGTGAAATTAATTGTATTGAGTTATTACTTCTAGGGGTCTCTTCCAAATTGTCATCTTTTAATTGAAATGTAGATTTTAAAGTAAGCACTAATTTTGTTTTGCCACCAGACTTGTCTTTCTGCCCACTGTAAAACAAACACCTATGACTTTCTGTTTTTGGATGGTCCCCTGTGTCAAAGGGGAGGGAGGTAAAGTAGCAAACCGAAACTAGAGGGTTAATCTTGTAGAGTTTGTGTAAAATGAACCACAGTTTCATGGCCACACATGCACATGATCTGTATGTTTCATCATGGAACTGCTAAGGGTTTGGGGGATAGAGTTATTAGGTGCAATGGAGGCATTATTATTCCTATTACAGCAAATTAGTCTCATTGGGGAAAATGTACCCTTGGGGTAAAATATATATTAAATTATATAGAAGGAATGAATAACATATACTTGGATGAAACTACATAAAAGCTTTTTTTCCTTACACGGGAAAGTTTCTTGTGTCAATAGAAATGATGAGGGCAAAGCTATGCAGTCTGTACATGTCATCTGTACAAGACTCAAGGTATCATTTCATATTTCACAACTCCATCACCCAGCTGTCCCCCAAATCCTCAGACAAATACATTTGTAAACCCTCCTAAAGACATGCTATTTCTCATCATGTAGTTAAGCCCTTATGAACCAGATCGCCCAGGATAGCAAATGTGTATGAAAGTTAAAGGAACACAGAGTCCTGGAATGTTTTCTAATAATCTACATGTCTCTAAACAAGCAGGAGAATATAAGAAAAAGGATCATGTATGCAATGGACTGTCTTTTTGCAAAGTTATTTTTAAAACGCAAAATCTATTTTTAAGTTTCTATAAGTAATTTTTATGCTTTTCACAGTTTATTATATATGATTCCAATAAAGAAAGACCCCAGAAAGGTAAATCCATGTGTATGCTCCCTTGGTAACTAGCCAAGCTTTCCTTGCAAATGTACTTAAACAGAGCCAAGAAAAAGATTTCCTGTATCTGTGACCATTAATAGATGAAAATTCAATGACCTAGTTTGAGTGAAGATAGCTTGAGAAGACAAGTGGAAGAAGAATTCATTTTTTGATCTCTGATGAAAATAAAAACAAGTTTTTCCTTTATGTCACACCCTTAAGGCATCTAGAAGAGTTAAATAAAGAACGAGTTTAACACAGAGGGATACAAACATTAATAAATAAAATTCACTGCTGTCATTGTCATTTCAAAAGATTTAACTGCTATGTTTGAATCTGTGTCAGTAAATAAATTTAATTAAAAGAAACTTTTGCCAAATACTCTGTCAACTTTTCCTAAGTTGAGTAAGATTTAGATCCCTTTTTGATTCTAAAGCTTGATACTGTGTCCATCTTTATTCTTCCTGGAAGTCAGTGCTAAATTGGGGAAACATCTTGCTCTTGATACAAGGCATCACTGAGCCTAAAGAACCTGAGAGTATGAAGTAGTAAGTAAAATGATTGCTGCTTAAACTCACCCACTAGGGAAAACAATGAACACTAGGAAAGTTCACCCTTAATCTGTACTATATCCTCTACTTCCTCTTCCTTTGTGCCATCTCCACCATTTTCTCTGATATATTTGTTTCTGCTCTCCCAAACACAAAGAAGTTTGGGCACACACACACACACACACACACACACACACACACACACACACACACACACACCTATACCTGTCCTAGAAGAAAGCAGTGTTACACTTAAAATTTTGATATTTTAAAAATGTTCTTTGCTGGTTAAAACTCCATGAAATCCCTGAAATATTTGAAGACACAATAGGAAACTAAGCACAACATTACCAAGATGAGTTCTGAGGTCATAAAGCAATTAGTTTTCTTTATATTAGATTCCTAAACTTCCATAAATGCATCTATGCCTAAATCTTTCTTGAAGCTCATATTTTAACAATGCATGAAATGTATATCCAGACTTTCACACGTTTTGGAGAAATTAGCATACAACTAACATAAAGGTCAATCTTTGCCATCTTATATTTATTTATAAATTGTTTTGTCCTAAAAACATGAAGACTGACCTTAGTATCTGGGGAAATGGGCTTTAGTGAATGGACCATGGGAATGGACTTCAGTGAATGGACCATGGGGAGATGAGAAATTGCTCAAAGTCATCAGTGTCTGTGGCTGATTATGTCTCTGGTCAGTAGTTTTAGACTATCATACAGTACCAGTGATGATTTCAATAGAACTCAAGCTGTTCTCTCCTGCAGCTTTCTTGGAACACCAGTTTGAGTTCTTTTCTCTAGATCAGAATTCTAAAATATGATCTCAATCAGGGCAGTAACATTTCTTTAAGTTCATATTTGGGGATGAAAAAGGAATTTATTGTTCATCTGACTTCATAATAGCTCTAAATAACCAACTGTGTATTTTAAATGTTTTATCAAGTTACATATTAAATAGTGTATGTTTTTTTAGTTCTTGTGATTATAAATTTCTTGTGAAACAATCTAATAGTTGTTAAAAGTAGGTTATGTGTTAAAAAGATAATAATAATGGTATTTTTCTACAATAAGATCTACGGGATTTAGAGAGATGAAAAGTACAACGTGAATTACACTGTTTTATTTCCATGGATGAAGGTCAGAGTCTCAAATTGTATATCTTGGGTCTTCAATAAAGGACCACTGTGTCTATCCTCCTCAACTTCTTTCCCCACTTATAGGAAGGAACAAAATAAAATGTTTTGTGGACGTTTATATTGAAATGAGGTCAGGTAAACTAATGACTGCTTGGTATTTTATGACAAGTTTTATAACCTTGGAGCTGCCATAACTTTCAAACGATCATCAATAAAGTTTTATTGCAAAAGGGTCGCCATGTGTCTGAATGCTTTTGCACATAGTAAAGGCCTGTGGTCCCGTTGCCTTAGCTCACCACCTTTTTCCCGGTGCTCTTTTTATTAAAGGTTGGAAAGTCCTCAGTTCTATTCCCTTCCACTGTGTTGACAATTTAGAAACTACATGGAAATTGCTTATTCTTGATTTTTAAAATGCTATATTCAACTAAATGTGCTAGAATAACTAGTAAGACTTCAAAATTATATTTTATGCGAGCTATTTAAAAATGGCAGCGTTTGGTGGGTGTCACTGACAATAATTTACTCCAGAAATGGTGTTTGATTGTCAGACAGAGGTACTCTATATCCGAGAAGGTGACCTTTAAGTAGGATTGCTCCGGAAAGGATAATGATCATAAAGACAAAGTACGTTGTTTAAAATTCTTCTTAACAGGGGGACTGGAGCAATAGCACAGCGGGAATGGCGTTTGCCTTGCACGCGGCTGGCGGACCCGGTTCGATTCCCAGCATCCCATATGGTACCCTGAGCACCGCCAGGGGTAATTCCTGAGTGCAGAGCCAGGAGTAACCCCCGTACATCACCAGGTGTAAACCAAAAAAAAGCAAGAAAAAATTTCTTCTTAACAAATCAAAGCCCTGGCCTTAGCTACCCTCCATTGCCCCCAAAGGAGGGAATAGGAACAGAGCGCTAAGTTACCGTATGACCCCCTCCCCCAAACTCCTATTCAGAGACGCCTCCCAGCACCTAAGAACTTAGTGGTTTACTCCTAGTGTCAACTCTCACACTCAGGTTCAAGTTCTCGCACACAGCTTTCCATGTTCCGCTACCAAAAGGGGCTGGAAACGTAACGAAGAACGCCGTCCTGAGGTTTGAAGGGAGCAGCAACGAAAAATGGGGCTCAAATTCCCTTTTGCTTCCCGGACTATCAGACAGCGCCGCTCCATCAGGCTGTGGGCCGTGGGCTGAGAGTCAGGAGCGCAATCCGAGTGCAGGGGAGAGAGGAGAAACCAAATCTGGACAAACTGGACCTTTCCCGGACCTGAGTTCCAGATCCAGTCCCCGAGATCGAGCTTTCTCTGGGAAAAAGTCCCCCGCGTTTTCCTCCGCTTCCTCCCGATCACCCGCATGTCTCTGCTGCTCTGGTAACTAGCGCCCCCTCCCGGATCTCCGGGGACTCTCCCCGAGCGCTGGCTGACCAGGCTCCCGCGCGAATGGGCGTCCTGCAGCCGCAGCGGCGCTCGCTCTCAGCTGTGGGCTCAGACCGGAGCTCCGAGAAAGCGAAATGAGGCGGGCCCACGCTCTGCTGAACCCCTTCGGCAGGCTGCGAAGAGGCCGCTGCCCTGGGGGGTTCGTCCCAGGACAATTCACCCCCAAACCTCTCCGCTTTGCAGAGGCCAGGATCGCCGCTCGATCGAGTGCGCCTCTCCAGCAAAACGTCACAAACCTTGAGCCTGCTCTGCCTGAAGCGGAGTAGCAACTGCCTGTCCTGATTCCCTAAGGAGCTCAGAACCGAGGTCCCCGCGATGTTAGGTGACCGTCCTCGGTTTGCAGGACCGCTCTCCCCACGCCGCCACCCCCGCCGCCAAGACCATTGGGGTTGCACGGGGAGAGAGGGATTGCGCCCGTGCACCACTTTCCACCTGGCACCATCCGCGTCCCTGCCCTGGGTGCCCCCACTGAGACTTCTAGAGCATCCGTGGCCCCAGGGATGGAGTTTGCGCATTTGGGCGCTTAGGTGTTTAGGAAGTAGGGTGAGGGGGCGGGGGGTCCCTGGTTCCTTTGTAAACTCCGCGAGGCGCCGGGAGGGGCTGCGCAATCCACACCAGAACCGGGTCAACTGGTGCCACTGCCTGGCTTCGGGGTTCCGCCAAGGGACGGACACCGGCTCCACCTGGGGTTTGCGCCAGGTGCGGCGTCGGGGAAGGCCGGCGGGCCCTGAGCAGCGACGCGCGGTGGCGCTATATCCCGCGGCAACCTCTGGAAGGCGGAGCAGCGGCTTCTCTGGGCAGCGCGAGGGTCCTGGTTCTCTCGATGGTTCTTACAAGGTCCAAAAGTAACCTCCAGGCCTGTGGGACCGATTACTAGGCCTAAGGCCTTTCAAGGGCCGAAAGCTCCCGACTTTCCAGAAGTAGCTGTCTCTCCTTCCACCCCTACCCCACCTCTCCCCCAGCCTCTGTGTGCAACTCGGTTCTGACGCTCCCGCGGGGGAAGCGTGGAAGGGAGCTGCCTCTCTCCCATACAGGCTAAAAGGGAAGGGACTTTGGGGAGCATCTGAGACCTCAAGACGGCTCAAGACGCTGTCTACTCGCTCCAGCAAGAACGAGTAGCCAGAGGTGATTGGAACTGAGTGGATACGGGGTGCGTGCAACTCCCCGCCACGACTCCAAACTGCAGAGAGCCGCCAGCCTCTTGACGCCCCCCCCCCACACCCCTGGCACCCCGCCTCGCCCAGCACCCCAGCAGGAAGGTGTCAGTTTCAGTGAAATAAGACTGGAAAACAATGCTTTAAAAATGGAAGTAGTCAGGGCTGGAGAGAGTACAGCTGGTAAGGCACTTGCCTTGCACATGACCCACCTGTGTACAATCCCCCACACTGAGCCCGAGTAAGGCCTGAGCAGTGCAGGGCGTCCTCTTCCAACAGAACAAAACAAAAAGCTACTAGGAGGCTCCCACCTTATTGAAATCTGGGGAAGCAGCTATGAAGTGAGACTGCAGGGGGAAGGCAGGTGCAGGTGCCTTTCTGGTTTTCTCTGGTTAAATTCTCTCATCTCTCATCATACTGGCTGGCCAGGTGAGGAGGTGCTCTAGCCAAAGGGGCCTTTGGTACCCACCCTCATTAGTCCAGAATGGCATACTCAGGGCTGAAGCAATTTTACAGTGGGTAGGGCGTTTGCCTTGCATGTGGCCGACCCAGATTCGATTGCCAGCATCCCATATGGTATCCAGAGCACCGCTGGGAGTAATTCCTGGGTGCAGAGCCAGGAGTAACACCTGTGCATCTCCGGGTGTTACCCAAAAAAAGAGAAAAAAATGACATACTCAGTGAGCATCTGTGAAGTGTCAGATACAGGGTAGGTGTTTGGGATATAATGACAAAGAAAAAAAGCCACGGTCACCTCGACACACTGGCATATTGTCTGATAAACTGCTGCTCTCAGGTTGGGGGAATCTCTCCAAAGCTGGGGATTATCTCCTGGGAATGGTAAAATTTCTTTTCATCTCAGGTTCCCTTAAATCCATTCTCTGGAGGTCAGGGAGAAGGACAAGTTAGGTTGTCCATTCACAACAAAATCGTTTCTAAATTCCTGAAGCCTGTTTCTTGTTGGCAAGATATTCCCAACACAGTGCAGTCTTCATCACTTCAGCAAGACTGTTAGGGGCTGGAGAGATGGTACAGGGATTATGGTGCTTATCTTGGATGCAGCTGACCCTGAATACTGGCAGGAGTGACAACTGAGCACAGAACCAGGAGTAGCCTCTGAGCACTGCCTGGTGGGACACCTCCTCATCCCCCTCCCCCCAAAAAAGACTATATTACCAAACTCAGTGAAATTCCCAGACAGAAGAGATGGCCATGAGCAGTGACAGGCAGCCACTTGTAATGTCCTCACAATGATATCCAGTTGTAATAGAGCAAACCCTACACCCACTGGTAGCCATTCATAGGTAAAAGTCATTTCCTTGTCTGGCTTTTCTTCCTTCTATTTTATTGTAAGAACAAACACCCTACCTACCTGGTGTAAACTCTGACTGCCTATTAAAAATGTTTCTTGGGGCCAGAGAGGTAGTACAGCAGGTAAGATATTTGCCTTGCACAGAGCTAATCCAGGTTTAAATTAATCGCTGGTACTACATGTGGTCACCTGAGTACTGCTAGAAGTGATCCCTGAATACGAGCCAGGAGTAATCTCAGCATAGCTTGGCATGGCCCAACCCCCCCCCAATTAAAATGTACCTTAGGCCCACCCAAACAATTATCTAAGTGAGACCCTCTCTGGAACCTTCAATTTGGATTTTGGAGTCCCTACCCCTAAATAACTACGAGGGCTCCAAGGATGAGAAGTGGAGTCTTACTTCAGAGTTCATCCAGGGGGCTGCAGACTATTACTGATTTGGCTCCAGGTTTCCTGCTTTTAACTCTTTCCTGCTACTCTTTTCATATTCTCCCCTGCCCCTATGCAGAAGCCACAAATCACAGACTCTTGCAAGGTCAGTGGTTGCTAGACTGAAGGAATGCTTACACCCAATATTTGCACATATTGAGCTTCTTTAAAAGTTCTTTAGTACATATTATTTCATTTATTCATCTTAATAAGCTTCAACAGTCTACCTATAAGGAATCAAAAGCACAGAGAAGCGAAGTCATTATCTCTCAGGAAAGAAAAAATGTAAATTATCAGTATTAGCACAGCTATAGGTGTATCTGGGCCGGAGCGATAGCATAGTGGGTAGGGCGTTTGCCTTGCACGAGGCAGACCTGGGTCCGATTCCTCTGCCCTTTGTGGAGAGCCTGGCAAGCTACTGAGAGTATTCCACCCGCAGGGCAAAGCCTGGCACGCTACAGTGATGTATTTGATATGCCAAAACCAGTAACAACAAGTCTTCAAGTCTCACACTGGAGATATTACTGGTGCCCAATCAAGAAAATCAATGAACAACAGGAGGACAGTACAGTGCATAAGTTTATCTAACAGAGTTCTTTAAGGCAGCACTTGGGACTAAAGTAGAAAAAAATATATGGTCTAAGAATCTAAATGTTTCGAATGTGTTTATCTTTAAAATGAAGTTTTCTTTGAAGTGCATGTAGTGTGTCGGAACTAATCTAAATACTAGAGATATAAAAATAGACAAGAGATTTGGGAAGTCACAATTGAGTAATGAAAGAGACATATAAAGTATAATAAAAGTCAAATAATAATATAATGGAATAAAGGAGTTAAACACAAGTGCAAATGGGAGTGCAAGAGGGTCTCAAAGTAGTCTTCACTCTGATAAGAGCCCATTGGCATGCTCATATTTGTGGAAAACAAGGAAAAGGATAAGGACACAATCATTACAGATAAGGATAAGGACACAATCATTACACAAAAGTAACATAAATAGACAGGAATAGTTGATCACAATGAACATTAATCAGTATGTGACCCATATAAAATGCATACGAAGTAGGTGACTAATGCAAAATAATTTTATAGATGTATGACTGTTGGGTGATAATTGATTGTTCTAGTTGATTGTAAGCTTAACACAAGCCTACATTGTGAATGCTTTTAGCCTGTGTTCATGAAGTAGAGTATCCACTATCCATAAGGGTGATTATTTTGCTCTACATACATCTACCAGAGAATGAGAGCATGTTCAAAAAGTTGCTACCAGAATCATAAAAGATCCTAAACCTTGCCTAGTATAATAATAGTGGAACCGGGACAGCTGATAGGGACCAGAAAACTCAAGAAGTACGATAGAGATGTCTTCAAATACTTACAAGGTTCCTATATTAAAATGACGTTGAATTTATTCTTTCAAAAGAATGCAGTCAAGATTTCTTCACTTTGTCATCCAGAAAGTTATTGAAAAGGTCATTTTCTATGAACTTACTCTTTTTTTTCTAGGTAACTGCTCAATGAATCTAGGGGCCATTTGGTATGTTATTCATTTGGTAACCTTAGTATCTTATTTGTAGAAAGAGTTTATGTTCTAGGATTGAGTAAATGAGTAAACTCCGAGTTGCTCCAAGGGACAGAGTAAGACAGAATAAGATAGAATAAGACTCAAGGGTGAGAATGTAAAGTGAGATGGCAAATGAAAACAATTAATTTGGTTATTAGGGTCATCCACATAAATAAGGATGTAGTACTGAGGTTTTTGTTTGCTTGTTTTTGGGTCATACCTGGTTCCTCCTCTGTCCCTCTCAGAGAGCCCAGCAAGCTACTGAGAGTATCCTGCCTGCACAGCAGAGCCTGGCAAGCTCCCCGTGGCATATTCGATATGCCGAAAATAGCAACAAGTCTCACAATGGAGACATTACTGGAGCCTGCTCGAGCAAATTGATGAACAACGGGAGGACAGTGCTACAGTGCTACAGTGCTACCTGGTAGTGCTCAGGACTTATTCCTGGCTCTATACTCAGGGGTCACTCTTTATTTTTTTTCTTTTTGGGTCCCACCCGGCGATGAACAGGGGTTACTCCTGGCTTTGCACTCAGGAATTACTCCTGGCAGTGCTCAGGGGAACATAGGGCATGCTGGGAATCAAACCCGCGTCGCCTGCTTGCAAGGCAAACACCCTACCCACTGGGCTATCGTTCCATCCCCCCCCCAAGTCACTTTTGTCAGTACTTAGGGACCATGTGTGTTCCCAGGCATTGGTCTCATTTGCATCATGTAAGGCATGTATGTTAATTACTCCCCCAGTCTCACATGCCATTCAGAACTAGGGTAATTTTCTCTGACAGAGGAAATCTTAAGGTTTCGATCAGCTATTTGTCAGCAACAGCACCAGAGATGTTAAAATTCATCTTGACTGAGTGAAGAATTCACTGCTATGAATTGACGAATGAATAAACTATGTTTTGACACTCAAATATTCACACATCTTCCATGGTGAGGACTGAGAAATTGAAAACACAAGGTATGCACATGAAGTCTGAGCTACCTAGACCAGGGTGAATTCCAGAAGATTCCCAATTGTGTGACTTACCTGCGTTCATTATTCAGATTTCTTAATCTATATAGCTCCTGTATTTTTTAGTTTGTTTGGTTTTGTTTTTTTACACCAAACCCAGAAGTTCTCAGGGATTAATTGTGGTTCAGCGCTCAGGGATAACTCCTGGAGGTGCTCATGGAAGTGAACCAGGTCAGCCATGTGCAACACAAGAGCTTTACCTATTTGTTGTATTATCTCTCCAACCCCAGACCCTGTATTTCTAAGAATAAAAGATTGATGGATATGAGGGAAGATATGATAAAGAGGACAGATTGTTCTGTTGTTTGTGGGGTAGAGATTGGCAGAGGAGGGATGAATCTAAGATTCAACAAAAAGAATTAGAGAATAGAATTCAAAAGGTCAAAGCTTGGAGCCAGAGAGATAGAATAGCAGTTAGGGGGCTTTCCTTGTATCTAGCTGATCCAGGTTCAATCCCTGGCACCACATAGGTTTAGGAGTGAGAGCTGAGCACAGTTAAGTTGGCCCCCAAACAAATTGTAAAATATCAAGCAGGATTTTACCACTTTTCATCATTTCAAAAGCAATATATATGGTCGCAAACTAGAAAAGAAAAATATCTATTTGCTCGAGTAAAGTAAAGGCCCTCCCGTTGATCATCGACTTGCTCGAGCGGGCCCAGTAACGTCTCCATTGGAGACTTTGTTGTTACTGTGTTTGGCATATCCAATATGTCACGGGGAGCTTGTCAGGCTCTGCCGTGCGGGCGAGATACTCTCGGTAGCTTGCCGGGCTCTCCGAGAGGGGCGGAGGAATAGAACTCGGGTCGGCCATGTTGGCTGCGTGCAAAGCAAATGCCCTACCACTGTGCTATCGCAATATTTTTTCAATTAAGGTCAGTGAGATGGCACAAATAGTAGAGCACATGTCTTGCATGTGTGAGGTCCTCAGTTCAGTACCAGGATCACTCAGAGCCCAAGCACCAGTCACTGAGAGGCTCCTGGTGGCCTACACTCAACTCCACCCCTTTGCTGTGTGCTGCTCTGCGAATATGAATATACATATACGTATATATGTAATATTTAAAGGACTCCAAAGAATAGCACAGGGGCTGAGAGCCTGCTATGCAAGCATGTGGTCATGAGAACAAATCCCCACTAGCCCACATCCTCTAAGGGCAATTCTGACAGTTCTATTGTTTACAAATCCTGGTACCACAAGGTATTCCCAGCTGTACCACATCCAGGTGTGTAAGCAGCACAGAAATGGCTGTGGCCTCCAGGAATCCTATATCTAAAAAGATATGCCAAAGGCCAATAATTTAGTACAATGTGTTGGG
The DNA here is from genome assembly GCF_029834395.1 of Sorex fumeus. NCBI lineage: Eukaryota > Metazoa > Chordata > Mammalia > Eulipotyphla > Soricidae > Sorex > Sorex fumeus. The sequence goes on from NW_026606155.1 coordinate 58,492,508, forward strand.
CACTTGCCTTGCATTCAGCTGACCCACGTTCAATCCCTGGCATCCCATATAGTTCACTGAGCCCCACCAGGAGTGATCTCCGAGTGCAGAGCAGGAGTAAGCCAGGAATGCCATTGGGTGTGGCCCCAAACCAAATATAAATGACATTTTTTAAAACTGTGCAGTGCCAGGCCAAGAAGTATGTGAGCATGTGTATAAGCACCTCACAGACCCCTGGTGAGAACCACAACCTAACTTGTGCCCCTCACTAAGTTTGAGCCCTGGAAATCACATATATCACACCTCAGCTAAAGGAGTACAAAGCTCAGTGAGCATTGTGGTCAAGATTGTAAGCACCCCTACCTGATGTGCAACCCCTGGTGAGCACCACAGTTAAAAATTATGAGTGTAAGAGAGATAGTACAGGAGGTAAGTCACTTGCCTTACATGTGACTGCAGTGGCCATGATCCTGGTTTAAATTCCTGGCATCACACGTGGTCCTCTAAGTACTGCCAGGGGTCACTCCTGAGCTCGGTGCCAAAAATAGCCCCTGAGTGCTGCCGAGTGTGCCTTTCATCTCCATGATGTGCCAACACCATAGTCTGTGGTTCCTGTCATCATAGCAACAGTGAAAGGGAAGGGGAAGGGTGTAGGGAGGAGGGGAAAATAAATTTTAAAAACATAAAGTGTGTTACCTTTATTAGAACATGTTTTTTAAAAATTAAAATGCAAAGAGAAGAAAATGACATGAAGAAAACTATCCCGTTCACAATTGTGCCTCAGAAAACCAAGTACCTAGGAATCAGCTTAACTAAGGAAGTAAAGGACCTGTACAAAGAAAACTACAAAATGCTACTTCAGGAAATAAAAGAGGACACAAGGAAATTGAAAAAATATCCCCTGTTCATGGATTGGGAGAATTAACATTGTCAAAATGGCAATACTTCCCAAAGCACTGTACAAATTCAATGTGATCCCTGTTATGATACCCATGACATTCTTCAAAGAAATGGAGCAAACACTCCTAAAATTTATATGGAACAATAAGCCCCCACGAATAGCTAAAGCAATTCTTGGGAAAAAGAAAATGGGAGGAATCAACCTCCCTAACTTCAAATTCTACTACAAAGCAGTAATAATTGAAACAGCATGGTACTGGAACAAAGGCAGAGATGTAGACCAATGGAACAGGGTTGAATATACTGACATCTCCCCCAAGCATATGATCATCTAATCTTCAATAAGGGGGCAAGAGAAGTGAAGTGGAGCAAGGAAAGCCTCTTTAACAAATTGTGCTGGCAAAACTGGACGGCTACATGCAAAAAACTGGGCTCAGATCTCTGCCTAACACCATGTACAAAAGTAAGATAAAAATGGATTAAGGACTTCAACATCAGACCGGAATTCATAAGGTGCATTGAAGACAAAGTTGGCAAAACCCTCCATGACATTGAAGCTAATGGTATCTTCAAAGATGTCACGCCACTGGCCAAGCAAGTGAAAACAGAGATAGACAAATGGGACTATCTTAAACTAAGAAGCTACTGCACCTCCAAAGAAACAGTTACCAAAATACAAAGACAGTCTACAGAATGGGAAAGGATATTCGCCGAATACACATCTGACAAGGGGTTGATATCAAGCATATACAAAGTACTGGTTGAACTCCAGAAGAAGAAAACTTCCAGCCCCATCAAAAAATGGGGCGATGAAATGAACAGAAACTTTCTCAAAGAAGAAATCCGAATGGCTAAAAGGCACATGAGAAAATGCTTTACATTATTAGTCATCAGGGAGATGTACATCAAAACCACAATGAGATATCATTTCACACCACAGAGACTGGCCCACATCCAAAAGAACAAAAGCAACCGGTGCTGGCGCGGATGTGGCGAGAAAGGGACCCTCCTTCACTGCTGGTGGGAATGCCGACTGGTTCGGCCCTTTTGGAAAACAGTTTAGACAATTCTCAAAAAATTAGAAATTGAGCTCCATTTGACCCAGCAATACTACTCCTAGTAATATATTCCAGAGAGGCAAAAAAGTATAGTCGAAGTGACATCTGCACTTGTTTGTTTTTTGCAGCACTCTACAATAGCCAGAATCTGGAAAAAAACATCAAGAACAGATGACTGGTTAAAGAAACTTTGGTACATCTACACAATGGAGTACTATGTAGCTCTTAGAAAAGATGAAGTCATGAAATTTACATACAAGTGGTACTACATGGAAAGTATCATGTTAAGCAAAATGAGTCAGAAAGAGAGGGATAGACATAGAAAGATTGCATTTATCTGGGGAACATAAAGTAACAAAATAGGAGACTAACACCCAAGAGTGGCCAAGATTAGTACCAGAGATTTGCTCCATGGCTTGGAGGCCAGCCACACATGCTAGGGGAAAAGGGAGCTCAGATAGAGAAGGGAGCACCAAATAAAGGGTGTTGGGAGGATCCTCCCAAGATAGGAGAAGCATGCTGAAAGTAGACTATAGACCAAACATGATTGCCACTCAATGCCTCACTTGCAAACCACAGAACCCAAAAGGAGAGAGAGAACAAAAGGGAATGCCCTGCCACAGAGGAAGGGTGGGATGGGGAGGATGGGGGGTGGGAGGGATGCTGGGACCAGTGGTGGTGGAGAATGGGCACTGGTGGAGGGATGGGTACTTGATCATTGTATAACTGAAACCCAAGCACAAAAATTTGTAAGTCTATAACTGTACCTCGTGGTGTTTCACTAATAAAAAAATAAAAAAATAAAAAATAAAATAAAATGATGAACATGAGGCCAGAAACAGAGAGAGAATAGCCCAAAGGATCTTAGGTGGTGATCTATTACTGTGATCATGTGACATGGATCTTTCAGAAGTTTCTAGAAATAAAAAGGAGATAAGAAGCAAGGAAGACAGAATCATTTCAGTTTGGGCATAAAATAAATGTAAGCTTAACTATAGTCAAAATCTGGTAACATTTGGGGTGCATCTGGAAAGATGCTCAAGATCTCTAACTGCAATGGTGATGCATGTGCATGATTTAAAAATTCACACACTACTGGAATATGCAAAATAAAATCTTCATTCAGCATTTTTCTAATCCTTACTGTCCCACATCCAATAGTTTCACTTTTGTTTTTATTCTGTCATCACTATAATTATAAACAAATAATTGTGTTCCTAATTCTAATATTATACATTAACTTCTAGATATATAATGAGAAGAACTTGAAACTTTATTGGTTTTTCATCACTCTTTTAATTCCTGTTTATTTTTAAATTACATTAGGACTTATAGAAGCTTTATAGGGAGGATTCTTTGGTCATACCCAGTAGTGCCCAGAATTGCTTCTGACTCTGTGCTGGAGAAACCGTGTGCTACTAGGATCGAACTACATGAAGGGCATGAAAGGCAAGCACTTTAACTTTTGGACTAACTCACTGGCTTTTTAAAACTTTAATTTTGGGGAATCGGGCTTGAGCCACATCTGGCTGTGCTTGGGGCTTACTCCTGGCCTTGTGCTCAGGGTTCATTTCTAACAGGGCACAGGTTCGATCCCTTGCATCCCATAATGATCCTCTGAGCCGTGCTAGGACTGATCCCTGAGAACCGCAAGTTGTGGCCCCAAAATAAAACAAAACAAACAAAATCAGTTCCATGATTAGGGTAGAGAGTTATTAGACTTGAACCCCTGAAATATTGTCAGCATTTGTTGTCTGACCCTCTCCTTAACAACTCCCTCATTCCTTCCAGAAATAATCACGATCCTGACTTTGAAGGAAAATAAATTTTAAAAGAAATCACATTCTAGACATAACAAAATAAAATGAAACCTGTGTCAGTTGTGTGTAAGCAAAGTACCTTTACCCCTGTACTGTCTTTCTGGTTCCTTTAACAATTTCTTGTATTTTTTTTTTGTTTTATTGAATCATGGTGAATTATTGAGTTACAAAGTTATTTATGATTAAGTTTCAGGCTTACAATGTTCCAACCCCAGTCCCTTTACCAGTGTCTACTTCCCTCCACCAATGTCCTCAGTGTCCCTCCCAACCCCCAGCCTGCTTCTATGGTAGGTACTTTCTTCCCATGCTATTGTCCTAGTGTTCTCTTCCCTAACTTAGACCTCTCACCACCATCTCAGTAACAGACTTCCTAGTAAAGAACAGTTCTCTTGTTATTCCTTTTTCTTGCCTTTGGGAATTTGCTATTTCCCTACTATGTGTCTTTGTATGCCACATATGAGAGAGAAAATTCTGTCCCTTTCCCTCAGACTAATTTTATTCCACACGATATTCTCCAGCTCCATCCACATAGCAGCAAATTACATGACTTCATCTTTTCTTATGGCCCCAAAGTACTCCATTGTGCATATGTATCCTAGCTTCTTTATCTAGTCATCCGTTTGGGGGCACTTGGTTGTTTTCAGATCTTGGCTATTGTGAATAGTGCTGCAATGAACATAGGAATACAGATACCTTTCCTGTATTATGCTTTCAGGCCCTTGGAACCTGATACACCAAGGAGATGAATTGCTGGGTTATGAGGAAGTTCGATTTTTAGATTTTTTTAAAAGAAATATCCATATTGTCTTCCAAAAAAACTGGACCAGTCAACATTCCCACCAGCAGTGAATAAAGGTCCCATTTTCCCCACATCCATGCTAACACTTGTTGTTCTTTTTGATGAATGCCAGTCTCTCTGGTATGAAGTAGTATCATATTTCTCTTTAACAGTTTCTTAAACACATTTTAACCTCTGTTCTCTGCTTAATGCTTGATTATAATTAAAGATGAATATGAAAGCTTCAGAAAATGATTACTGCACAAATACAAATTTCTCTAAAGAAGAAAATACAGTCTTTAATTGATAACATTTTGTTAAGCAAAAATCTTCCACATATCCCTGTCTAAAGGATAGCCCTGGGGGGTATAGTGCTGCCAGCAGGTCAATCAATACCTGTGAGTCGAGTGCATCAGAAGCCTGATGGCTTCTTCAGATTTCCAGATACCCCAAAATTGCTGCTGTGCCTTTGACCAGACCCCAAAAACTTGGGGCAAAGTTTACCAAGAAAGTAAACAGCCAAAAGTTAGGTATGTGGGAGACACACTCACAAACCACCTCCGGCTCAGTTATATAATTGGAGGCAAGGCCTCTCTGGTTCCTGATCAGACTGCCTAATGGCTATGATCCCAGAGACTCAGAAACAAATCTTGAAACCCAATGGCTTTTGGCAGAAATGCGTCCAGTCCCTGCAGTAGGTTATTGGCGCTGGGCCACCCACCCCAGGTGGGAATAGGTTTCGCGCTTTGGCCTGCTACCCCCGGCAGCCCAGTGGCCATCAACCTCCAGAGGCCAGTCAGGTTTGACCCCGCAGAGATGAGACACGTGGGACCTCACAGGATGGGGGTGGAGCCGGCCCTTTCCTCCCCGTCCCAACGAGACCCTGAGTCGCCACCCATGAATGGCCTCTCTGGCTCCTGATCAAGCTGCTTAACAGCCATGATTCCAGAGACTCAGGAACAAATCTCAGAACCCAGCAGTTTTGGCAGAAATCCCTTCAGATTCAATTGTTAAAATTTCGGAATTTCAAAATCGCACAGCCACTACTGCAGCTGCACGACATTATATGTTATTCATAACCAGCAATAGAAAACAAACTGTCTACTGTTGCATTTTTGGCAAATCTGAGTGTTGGGGTAAAATCCCAAATAATAATGGTGGGTCTTGTGTCAAAATGTTGAATGTGATCAAAGTAGAGAGTATTGTGGAGGTCATCTGCCCCACAGGTAGGGGGAGGGTGTGGATAGGGGTATACTGGGGGTTTTGGTGGTGGAGAATGGGCACTGGTGAAGGTACGGGTGTTTTATTGTATGACCGAGACTTAGACCCGAAAGCTTTGTAACTGCTCTCATGGTGATTCAGTAAATAAAATTATAAAAAATGAAAAAAAAAATAAAGGAGAGCCCTTAATTTTCTTTTTCACCTATGCTTAACTTTCTCTTAGGTAGCTTTAGCTTCTTGTAATTCATGTATTATTCTTTCTTTTTTTAAAAATTTTTCCCTACCCACTATACTAATGCTCCAATCCTTTCTGGGTTATTTTAGAAGTAATATTTTCTCATTGGTGTGAAGTTACTAAATTTAGAGAAGTCTGGTGTGTCTGCCAGCACCCGTCTTTGACCAGAGATAGAAAACTAGCTTGAAAATTAGAAAGCCAGTCTCACATGCTGGGAGAAGACAGCTCATATATACAGAGAAGGGACCACCAAATAAAGGCTGTTTAGAGGGCCTGCTCGGTGGGGCTGCAGCGATAGCACAGCGGGTATGGCGTTTGCCTTGCACGCAGCCGACCTGAGTTCAATTGCCAGCATCTCATATGGTCCCCCAAGCATTGCCAGGTGTAATTCCTGAGTAAAGAGTCAGGAGTAACCCCTGTGCATCGCCGGGTGTGACCCCCCCCCAAATAAATAAAGGGCCCGCTCGGGATGGGAGATGCATGCTGAATGTAGACTATAGACCAAACATGATGACTATTCAATACTTGCATTGCAGACCACAACACCCTAAAGGAGAGAGAGAATAAAAGAGAATGTGCTTGTCTCAGAGGTGGAGGTAGGGAGGGCAGGGGGAGTAGGGGGAGAATGGGAGGGATACAGGGAACATTGGTGGTGGAGAATGGGCACTGGTGGAGGGATGGGCGCTCAATCGTTGTATGACTGAAACGTAAGCATGAAACTTTATAAGTCTGTAACTGTACCCCACGGTGATTCATTTAAAAATAAAAAATTTAAAAAATATAGTTTTCTTCTCACAACTTTGCAAATATTACCCCATTACCCCATTGCCTCTTTGGCCATTTGAGACTAAAGGGAGTCTACTGTCAGGCTGGGTTTCCCTAGTAACTGCTGAAGCTAGGAGGAGTTTTCTCTGAAGTGAGGATTGTCGTGGTCTCTCCGCCCTTTTTTTCCTGACTTAAAATGGGAGTTAAATTCACTTCACACTCAGTGTTGCTTTTTTAACCTTAGAAGTCATCCCAGACTTATTTCTTGGGAGACAACAGTTCTTTGCTAGTTATTCTATTCACATAATAGAGGGTGAGAAATTCACTCCTGCCTGCAAGCCTAAATACAATTAATTCCCTAACATTCTAGATGTATTTGTAAACGGTGAGGGGAACTGAGTGGGGATTCTCCGACAAAAGTCAGTATTTCTGGAGTTCAGACTTTGGTGCTTCTATTGCCACTTCTCTACTTGCCAGATTTCATTTTTTTCTGTTTTTAAAAGTCCTAGTATAGAACATTGTATAGTTAGAAAATGTGAGTATTTGAAGTATGAAGAGGAACATATTAAAGTTGTGATTATAATATTAGGTAAGAAGGAGTGGGTAAGAACCAATTATTTTTGGTTTTACTGCCTTTGCCTCTGTGGTTTTGTCATTAAGATACCTCTGTTGCCAATTTTCCTAAAGCCTTTTGCTGATATTTTATTTAATGTATTTTATGGATGGATTTTAATCTGATCTTGAGGGTTTTTTCTTTTTGCTTTTTGGGTTACACCCAGCAATGCACAGGGGTTACTCGTGGTTCTTCACTCAGGAATTACTCCTGGCAGTGCTTGGGGGACCATATGAGATGCTGGGAATTGAACCAAGGTCGGCCACGTGCAAGGCAAACGCCCTACCCTCTGTGTTATCGCTCCAGCCCCTGATCTTGAGTTTTTTAATCCACTTTGAGTTTACTTTTGTGACTGGTATGAGATACAGTTCTAATTTCCTATTTTTACATGTGGCGATCCCACTGAATACAAGGGTCATTGCTGCACTATCCTACCACTGCACTATCTCTATGGCTCCTGTTATTTTAACCAGTCATTTTATTGTACTCATTGGTTCGAATGGATTCTTAATATAATCTTTAGTGTTTTTATATATATGCATATACATATATATAAATATATCATATCATGTGCAAATAATAGTAGTTTTGTTTATTTTATAATCTGGATTCCTTTTATTTCATGTTGTCTCAATTTCTCTGGCTAAGGACTCTAGCACTAATTAAATATAAGTGGTGATAGCCAAAGCCTTATCCTATTCATATTTTAAAGGAAAAAGTATTTTGATTTTTCACATTATGATTTTCATGCTGTATTTCAAGCATTATTTTGCTGAGTTTTTTATGATAAATGGGTACTGCTTTCTCAAGTGCTTTCTCAACATCTAATGATATCATGATTTTTGTTTTTCATATTATTGGTATAGTGTATTACGTTGATTGACTTGACTGTGTTTAACCATTTTTGCATGACTGGAATAAATCCCTGCTTGGTCATAATGCATGATCTTTCTGACACATTATTAAATCCTTTTCTATTGATAACCTTCATTCAAATGTCCTGACTCTTACTCTTGTTGTTTTGCTACTGCAATGTCTTGAATTTAAAAATCAAACTTTGGAAGCCATTTAAATGGGGTCTTTGGGGAACACTGAGTTGATGTGTACCAGACATAGTGTTAATTGAAAAGAATAAAACAATTTGTACATACAGACACACACAGACATAGAAATATCGGAGTAAGGTATGGCTAAACCTTAACACTAAACCTTTATCCTAGGTAGGAAGAAAACATATACTTATATTTACTTATATTTATTTTAACAGTGAGTATGTTTCAATACTGTCATATTAAATAAAACAAATGATGTGTGTATGTGTGTGTTTTGAATCAGTGGTTTTCATCTTCTGATCCATGGACAACTGTTGGTCTGCTGGTATGAAAAAGATTGAAAAACATGTTTTAAAGAAGAAAATTAAGGATTGTGTCATGTATAGATAGAAGTAGAAAAAGGTGTATCACTGCACAGGAATAAAGGTTTTCAGTTAATCATAACTATCCGCTTCCCCTAGAATGCAATGCGAGGCAAACCATTTATGGCAACACTAATCTTATATGAATCATTTAGCAAAATCAAGTCACGAGTAGGAATGTTTACTAAACACTTACATGTAAATTTCTAGGTAATTCAACCTGAAGGGGCTGCTCCAGAGGAAGGTAAAGCTCAGAAAGGGACAAAAGCAAAAGGTCAATTCTGAGTGAGAGCCATACAACAAGGTCCAGTCTGCCTACTGCTGAGGGTTCCCAGGAGACTGAGTAACTTCTGGGACTCCTTCCAGGTGTTCTAATCTCTGAGACTGTAAATGTCACGTTACCCATTTAATCGGATTCCAAAAGGGCCTGTTGGCAGAAAAATATGGGAACTACTGTGGCAGATCAACTACAAAGACAAATAGTTTATTGGTTCAGGCTTCAGAGAAACACTAGATGAAACTAAAATTTGCTGTAAGAAAAATGTGATAAATCTAGTATTACTTAAAAGCTTCTAAAGCAATGGGGAATAATGATAATAATAAGTTGCATACCTCTTCCATGTGTACAACTTCTGCCCTGTGACTTCAAAGAAAGCTCTTTGAGTCCAAAAGGAGATGCACAGTTCTGCAGAGGAGATATTTATGGGGCTCTTGTGGCTCCTAGGATGTCCCTATTAGACTCACCATTCAGAACTCCAGATTTCCAGGACCACAGAAAACAAAAGACTTGAGGCATTTTTAAAGAGTGTGTGCTCCCTCATCCCCACATATACCCAAATGATCAGGTTTGTGTTATTGCCACTCAATTTTGAACTCTTGGCCTTGATACTAATCCTAGTAAGCTCCATTCATTTTAATATGGAACCTCAGAACTGGAAGAGCCCTCCAGGCTGCCTTAAGTGGAGTAGAGAACTGATAGCTGTATGGTTAATTTAATAAATGTCACCAGACAAAGAATAACATGTAGGGCTCACACAACGTAGCTTTGCTGAATAAGGGAAATCTGATAACCCACTTTGGTGCAAAGAAGACTATCAGAGCATTACAGCAAGGGTGGGGGATTGCTGCAGTTTGCCACTCTTTGGCAGAAGGTTGGGGAGGGCTATAGTGTTGAGATGAAATGATAATCCGCAACATTTCCAGAAGTGGTGGGAAGGAGAAAGTGGCAATGGCTACCAGAGGCAGTGTTGAGACAGGGACACTGGGTGTGTTTGTGTGTGGGGTGGGAGGTTGTGGGGGCAGGATGTGGTCAATCTTTGCTGAGTGACTGATTTAATAGTCCCTTCTCTGTTACAAGTCCTCAGACGGTAACAGGGAAACATTTCTGAAGAAGCACAATTTGAGGGGCACAAGAGATAGTAAGAGCTTTAGGCAATTGCTTTGCATGTATCAAGGGACCCTGATTCCATCCCTGGCACTGCATATGGTCCTCCAAACACTGCCAGGGGAGCTTGAGCACAGAACTTGGAATAGGCCCACTCCCCAACCCTAACAACTGAAACACAATTTGAACCATTGGAGGGTATGTGATTATTAGAAAAGGCTGCACAAATCAAGATTAGGATTTGTTTCTGTTTGGAAGTTACACCCAGCATTGTTAAGGGGTTACTCCTGAATCTGCATTCAAGGATCACTCCTGGAAGTGCTCTGTGGACTATAGAGGGTGCTGGGGATTGAGCCTCAGTTGGATGCATGCTAGGCAAATGCCCTACTTGCTATACTATTGCTCTGGCCTCAAGATTAGAATTTTTTTGAAATTAGCTTATATTTTTTTTAACTCAGGTGCCACTAGTTTACAATACTGTGTAAGTTTTAGGGAGTCAATTTTATGTCATGACAAATGTATTTGGTACATCCTACCCACCAACAAAGTTTCGGTTATCATTTACCACTATACTTCTCCTGCCCACATATCCTTTTTCTCTAGCACTGAATCTTGGCTTAATCACCTCAAATCTTACAAAGTCTTTGTTCACAAAGATATGGCTATGAAAGTCCTCAAGAAGTGAGAGCTTGACACACTGAAAATTACAAATTATTCTATTTCAGCAGTCTACCCTAGCTAACCAAAAATATGTGCCTTGTTTCAATAAATAAAGTCATGGCAGAGTTGATGGGGGTCAGAGTTGGGGGAAAGCCTTTCTTATTTAGTTCTACCGAGTCTGAAGACATCAGATAATTTGTGGAAGTATTAACCTTCCCTTACTCATGCCCACCCTCTCATACTCCCTCCTGCAACTTTACATCCACATCAAAACCTAATACAGTGTCAGAAACTCCCCAATTTCCTTGATCACCCAGTTTGGGCCGAACATCTATAAGTTTAATGAAATCTTATCACAGAAAATAGATTTAGAAATTTACTTTCATATAATCTTTCTACTCATTATAAAACTCAAGTAATTAGGAAAACTATTTTAACTTCAAATTTTGTGTGGCATAATTTTATGTATGAAAATTAGATATGTGTCCATGTATAAACATACTTGTTAAAAACTCAAATTTCCTCTTTTGTTTTATGTTTTTTTTTTAAATTTTAGTATTTTAGGAGTTGGAGAGATGTATAGAGAATGGGAGTTTGCCATGCATGCAGCCACCTGGGTTTTATTTCTAGCACCCCATATGGTACCCCAAACTCCTTCAGAGTGATCCATGAGCGCAGAGCCAGAAGTAAGCCCTAGGCACAGTTGAATATGACCCAAACCCTCCCCACAAAAAGAAAGTTCTGAATGTTAAATCATTTTATTCTTACACATGTTAAAATGTATGGGTTTCTTCTAGTAAGCGCATATTGATATTATAATAACAAATGTACTTCTATATCTTTGATATCATCCCAAACTCAAAAAAATGATCAAATTTCGATAAAAATATTGTCAGTTATTCCTGGTTGCTTATCCCAGAGTCTACACATTATTTCATTTCTGTATCTCTAAAGTAATTTTTTTTTACATTGTTGAAGGTTTTATTTTTTTTTTAGACTTACAAATTTTTGTGTTTGGGTCTCAGTTATACAACGATCAAGTACCCATTTTCCACACAATGGGTCCCAGTATTCCTCCCACCCCCCATTCCCCTCATCTCACCCTGCCTCTGAGGCAGGGCATTCCCTTTTGTTCTCTCTCTCTCTCTCTCTCTCTCTCTCTCTTTCTCTCTCTCTCTCTCTCTCTCTCTCTCCTTTTGGGTTCTGTGGTCTGCAAGAGAGGCATTGAGTGGCAATCATGTTTGGTCAATAGTCTACTTTTAGCATGCTTCTCCCATCCTGGGAGGATCCTCCCAACACCCTTTATTTGGTTCTCCCTTCTCTATCTGAGCTTCCCTTTCCCCCAGCACGTGTGGCTGACCTCCAAGTCAAGGAGCAAATTTCCTGGTGCAAATCTAGGCCATTCTTCTGTGTTAGTCTCCTATTTTGTTACTTTATGTTCCCCAGATGAATGCAGTCTTTCTGTGTCTATCCTGCTCTTTCTGACTCATTTCGCTTAACAGGATACTTTCCATGTAGTACCACTTGCATGTAAATTTCATGACTTCATCTTTTCTAACAGCTACATAGTACTCCATTGTGTAAATGTACCAAAGTTTCTTTAACCAGTCATCTGTTCTCGGGCACTTAGGTTTTTTCCAGATTCTGTAAAGAGTGCTGCAATGAACAAACAAGTGCAGATGTCACTTCGGCTATATGTATCTCTAAAGTAAATTTTATTAGTCTTTTTCCCCTTTCTTATTGCATACTTGCTATAGAAATCAGATCAAAATGCCAGTAGTCTATGTAAACCATATTTGGTTTTGTTTTGGGATCATACCTTGAAGTGTGTAAGGGTTACTTCCAGTTGGAGGCTTAGAGAGTGCTCCCAGCAGTGCATGGAGTAGCCTGCAGTACCAGGGATTGAACCCACGACTCCCACATGCAAAGCATGTGTTCCAGTGAGCAGACACCATTGGGGTACACTAGCAAGCAACAGGGACCAATGGAGACTTTACTGGTGCCCACTCGAGCTGTCAATGAGAAACGGGATGACAGTGATAAAGTGATTATATTCTTAAAGTGTTACAGTGCTTGGCATAGCTCAATAAGGAAAAGTTTGTTGCATAAATGAATGAATGAGCATACATTGTGTTTTGCCAATGTGACAAACCTTTGAACTGACTAGCACCTCGTTCTCTACAAATCTATCATTTAATCATGCAGAAATTATGTAAGATAAATATTTCAATACAGATACACGAAATTGCAAGCATCATTCAACTATATGTTAGGCATAAATGAAAGTGAGGCCAGGTTCCATAATGCTTTCATCAGCTAACTACCCATTATTACAACTCTGTCCACTCTGATAAGGCAAATATGCATGGTTTCTTATTATTTGAAAAGCTTCTTCACACACTCTATAGAATCTATCCAAGATAGGAGTGATTAACTCTGTAGGTGAACAAAGAAAGCCCAACGGGGCTGAAGAGCTGAAACAGTGGCTAAAAGGAGGATTGCCCCATAGCTGGAAGCCTGCCTCACGAGCAGAAGGGAGAAGGCAGATGGAATAGAGATGGAATCACTAAGAAAATTATGACTTGAGGAATCGGTTGGGATGGGAGATGTGTGCTGAAAGTAGATAATGGACCAAACACGATGACCTCTCAGAGCCTGTATTGCAAGCCACTGTATCACTGTATCACTGTCATCCTGTTGATCATCAATTTCCTTGAGCAGGCAGCAGTAACGTCTTCTTAGTCTTAGCCCTGAGATTTTAGAACGTGCCACATTTGATCTTTCAGGGTCAGGAGAATGAGACCCATCACTGTTATTCGTTTTTGGCATATTGAATCTGCCACGGGGAGTTTGCTAAACTCTGCTGTGTGGGCAGGACACTTTTGGTAGCCTACCAGGTTCTTCAGAGTAAGAACTAGATAGTAAGATGCCGCGCTGCTGCAAAGCTGGGTTTTGCATCTGGGTCTTGACTGTTGATGGGATTACACAGCGCCAGGGGTAGGTGGTGGGTGTAATGTCTACATACTGGAAGATGGGAGATCCCGGTGGAGGACGCCTAGTCCCAATCCGAGCAGGCTTGGAGATCTACGCCCCTAGTCCCGCACACCTGGGTTCCTCTGCCAGTTCCTTCATGTATGAGATTCATCTGAACGTGTAGAGAGTGGTCTTAAGCATGGCTGTGGCTGGAACTGGAGGTCTTCAGCTGCCGGGGCTCTGCTTGGGGTGGGGAAGGAAACTCAACCCACCCTCCTCCAAGGGGCCCCGGTGGGGACAGCTAGGCACAGAGGCAGGAGACTCTGCACTGTTCTCTTCCGGGAGCTGGGTTTTATAGTCTCTGGGTCTTGGCTGTTGATGGGATTACACGGCGCCGGGGGCAAGCCATAATGTCCAAAAGTAGAGAGAACTTCATGCCCTACTGAGGTCACGAGTTGCCCCCCACGAGTGACTCTCCAGCATGGCCATGGCTCCAGAAGCACAAAGACTTAATGCAGAGCCCAGCTGCTTGTGGCAGAAAAGTGAACAGACTATGTGTTAATCCATGGTACCATGCCAGCCCGGGAGGGAAGGGGTGTCGCTCCCTTCTGCCTTTTTCCCCTTGGGCAGCAAGATGGCAGCCTCCTCAGAGCTTTTTGGAATGCCAGGTATGAGTTGGCAGTGAGGGGGCAACTGAAACCTCATGGGAAGGGGAGGCATTCCCAGCCATCCTTCACGCCCTACCGAGGTCACAAGTTGCCCCCACGAGCGGCTCTCCGGCACATCCATGGCGCCAGAGCCACTAAAACCAATCTTGTAATTATCTGGCTCTTGGCAGAAATACCTCCAGGCTTAAGAAGTAAAATATCAGAAATCCAAAATCGACATCATATGGTCCTCATAACCAGCTATAGAAAACAAATTATTTCACTATTTCTTTTCAGCAGTTCTGATTGCTGGGTATAAACTCTAAATAATAATATTGCTCTTTTGTCGAAATAATGAATAAAAGTAGATAGAGTGTTAAGTAGAATTCATCTGCTTCACAGGCATTGGGAGGGGTGGGAGGGGGTATATTGGGGTTCTTGGTGGTGAGAAATAAGTACTGGTGAAAGGAAATGTATTTGATTATTGCATGACCGAGACTTAAAGCTGAAAGCTTTGTAACTTTTCCCACAGTGATTCAATAAATAAATATAAAAGCAAAAAACAAAAAAAAAGTAGAGAGAGAGAATATGGGGAATATCATCTGCCATGGATGCAGGGGGAGGTTGGGGAATGGGAGTATATTGGGGAGAGTGGTGGTCATCTTTCTTAGCTCCCCGAGTATCTTACTATTCTTAACTGTCTGTGTAGCCATAATATTTAAGGAAAATGTTCACATATTATAGCTTCTCATTTACATCATACTAACCAATTTCCTATCATTGGTTTATTGCCTCTTTTGATGCAGAAGCAAAATTTTCTCTTTCATGTATTCATTTCTATCCTCTAATTAGATGAGCTCCAATATATAATGTTGATTACTTGGCCATTAGTCAGTAAATACTAAATACTACATTTTCAAAATTTGGTCTTTTTTGTCGGGGGCTGAGGAAGGTCACACCCGACGATGCTCAGGGCTTACTCCTGACTCTGTACTCAGCAACTACTCCTGGCAATGTTTAAGAGACCATATGAGATGCTGAGGATTTAACCCAGGTCAGCAGCGTACAGGCAAACACCCTACCCATTGTATTATCTCTCCAGTCTGGTATTTTCAATGCTTTTTATCTCTTAGAGAGATCTAAAAATGAATAAACCATGCAATTTTTCCATTTATTTGGCATACATTATTTTATATGTCAGGTGAGTAGATATTTGAAAGACTAATATAAAACAATTTATATTTCCAAAAACAAGAAAGAAAATGTAACATTTGCAATTGGAGAAGGAACTGTTTAATACATGGTGAAATTCTGGACATTTGGAGAATTTGTTCATCACTCTGAGTGCATACTCACATACATATACACCACTTTCCTTTACAATTAAAAAAACTGACAATTATTAAAATTTTGTGGCTCATTTTTAAGAGATCATTTTATAGATTTTAGTCGAACTCATATCTTAGTAAAACTACTAGGGTTATCCATTCCTACTCTGCCTTCAGAGAACTATTTTGAAACATTTGGAAGATTTTCAAATTTGAGGGAGAATTGAGGGGGTGGGGTGACAGAAATTTTATTATGTACGTTCTTTTATGGATTGTAGCCAGATATTTTCAATGTGCTATTATTCTAGTTTTATGGAGTTTTAGGACCCTATGGATACAAACATCTGGGAATAAATGGTTGAGTGCAAACTATATTCTATTCTGCTGGGAACTAGGTATATTTGTGTTGTGTTTAAAAGTTAATGAATTATTCACAAGGGAAGCAATAATATTAATATGTATACTAACTACATGTAAGCCTAATAATGTATTTAATATACTTCCTATTGACTATATACAAATGTTTCAATTGTGTTTTATCTACATGCACATGATCAATTCTTACAGGTTCTTGTCTTTACAGTCAGGTCTACCATTGAAGCATTAGTGAAGGAGGCTAATTGGCAAATGAAAGAAAAAAAATCTACCTTTTCAGTACTTTTAGGAGTTAGGCTGTGATGCAACATGAAATTGGATTTCATGGTTCTTACTTTTTGAGGCAAGAAAATCAGTATGTCCAAGATTAATTCCTCTTTTGAAAGTCTCATTTCCATTAATTCTCAAACTTTAGTACTGAAATTAAATAACACTAAAAATGCTCTTTTAGTGCAAAATTATTTTCTTCATTCAGCCTTATTTTCTCCTTTTTCATCTTCTTTTCCTTCTTTCTTGTCTCAGACTTTCAGATTTCCTGCTCTGACAACCAGTCTCATTTCTGTGCCAGTTTTATGTGGCGTCTGGACAGTGATTCCTTTTCTGCAGGTAGGCTAATCTGTGTTCACAACTTTACCACGTGTCTGAGGAACAATGTTCTTATCACAGGCTTTCTGAGAACTGTAAGTTTAGAGGTGGAAGAACGAGATACTATCTCTCTGCTGCTATAACTCTAACAAAGAGCTGTGGTCATCTAATAGATCCATGATGACAGCAGCTCAGATACTAAGGAGATCACTGTGACTGGATTATAACCAATGTTCATTTTGTTTTTTAGATTAAAACTGGTCCAAGTTACCTGTACAAAGAAAACTACAAAACGCTACTTCAGGAAATAAAAGAGGACATGAGGAAATGGAAAGATATCCCCTGCTCATGGGTCGGGAGACTTAACATTGTCAAAATGGCAATACTACCGAAAGCATTGTATAAATTCAATGCAATCCCTATAAGGATACCCATGACATTCTTCAAAGAAATGGAGCAAACACTCTTGAAATTTATATGGAACAATAAGCCCCCACGAATAGCTAAAGCAATTCTTGGGAAAAAGAAAATGGGAGGAATCAACCTCCCGAACTTCAAACTGTACTACAAAGCAGTAATAATTAAAACAGCATGGTACTGGAACAAAGGCAGAACTGCAGACCAATGGAACAGGGTTGAATACACTGACATTTCTCCTCAATCATATGCTCATCTAATCTTTGATAAAGGTGCAAGTAATGTGAAGTGGAGTAAGGAAAGCCTCTTTAATAAATTGTGTTGGCATCACTGGACGGCTACATGCAAAAAAATAGGCTCAGAACTCTGCCTAACACCATGTACAAAAGTAAGATCAAAATGGATTAAAGACCTCAACATCAGACCAGAAACCATAAGGTACATTGAAGATAAAGTTGGCAAAACCCTCCATGACATTGAAGCTAATGGTATCTTCAAAGATGCCACGCCACTGGCCGAGCAAGTGAAAACAGAGATAGATAAATGGGACTATCTTAAACTAAGAAGCTTCTGCACCTCCAAAGAAACAGTGACCAAAATACAAAGACAGTCTACAGAATGGGAAAGGATATTCGCCGAATACACATCTGACAAGGGGTTGATATCCAGGATATACAAAATACTGGTTAAACTCCACAAGAAGAAAACATCCAACCCCATCCAAAAATGGGGCAATGAAATGAACAGAAACTTTCTCAAAGAAGAAATCCGAATGGCAAAAAAGCACATGAGAAAATGCTCTACATCATTAATCATCAGGGAGATGCAGATCAAAACCACAATGAGATACCATCTCACACCTCAGAGACTGGCCCACATTCAAAAGAACAAAAGCAACCGATGCTGGCGTGGATGTGGCGAGAAAGGGACACTCCTTCACTGTTGGTGGGAATGTCCACTGGTTCAGCCCTTCTGGAAAACAGTATGGACGATTCTCAAAAAATTAGAAATTGAGCTCCCATTTGACCCAGCAATACCACTCCTGGGAATATATCCCAGAGAGGCAAAAATGTATAGTCGAAGTGACATCTGCACTTGTTTGTTCATTGCAGCCCTCTTTACAATAGCCAGAAACTGGAAGAAACCTGAATGCCCAAGAACAGATGACTGGTTAAAGAAACTTTGGTACATCTACACAATGGAGTACTATGTAGCTCTTAGAAAAGATGAAGTCATGAAATTTACATACAAGTGGTACAATATGGAAAGTATCATGCTAAGCGAAATGAGTCAGAAAGAGAGGGATAGACATAGAAAGATTGCATTCATCTGGGGGATATAAAGTAACAAAGTATGAGATTAATACCCAAGAATAGCTGAGATCAGCACCAGGAGGATTACTCCATAACTTAGAGGCCAGCCGGGTATCCTAGAGGAAAGGGCTATTCAGATAGAGAAGGGAGCACCAAATAAAGGATGTTTGGAGGATCCTCCCAGGAGGGGAGATGCATGTCGAAAGTAGACTATGGACTGAACATGTTTGCCACTCAATGCCTCTTTTGCAGACCACAACACCCAAAAGGAGAGAGAGAACACAGGGGATTGCCCTGCCACAGAGACGGGGGGATGGGGGGATGGGGGTGGGAGGGATATTATCCATGGTGGTGGAAAATGGGCACTGGTGGAGGGATGGGTATCTGATCATTGTATAATTGAAACCAAAGCACAAAAAATTGTAAATCTACAACTTTAAAAAAAAATAAAATAAAATAAAGGGGAAAAAAATAAAAAAAAAATAAAAAAAAAAAAAAAAAAAAAAAAAACTGGTCCAAGTTGAGCCAAGCAAGTAACGAGAGAGAAGAAAGCGAGAGGGATGGGGAGGAATGAATGCAGAGAAAAGAGAACACATGTGCATGTTCAAAACACTAATGGGATTGGGTGAGAGCTATTGAATACCTGGTCCACTGCAATTGTAAACTCTGCTTTCACCATCAGGAGTGGGGTTTGGCATCTGGAAATGATTTCAATCTGTGATTACCTTTGGACTGCCATGCTTGTTGGCTCCTTACTAATAAGCTAGCACAGACCCAGAGCAAGCCTTTCATGCTAACAAGCAAACAAGCCATCAGGCTGCAGATTTCAAAACCAGAGGCAGGAGGCGGATGTGAAGTGAGTCAAAATGCTGTGGCTTCTAGAGAGCTGGAAAGGGGGGTGGTAGAAGAGGAAAGGAAAATAGTGTTTTTTCTTCTTTTAGCCTTTCCTCAAGTGCATGGTTTAAAAATTGCATTTATTTCATAGATATATGTTCACCTTTGCATTTAAACTTCTTAAATACGACTAGCACTGCGTACGGCAAGCAGTAAAGCACATTAGAATTCTCTAGACTCCAGAAAATTACTTTGGAAAAGAGTGTCTGTGGGCTTTCTTTAAAATATTTGGGGGCCCCAACACAAGGAATAAAATCTGGGTCGATATTCCCCTTCTCTGTTTGAATTTCTACAGAAAAAAAATTTTCCATATTCAAAATGTGGGCAAAAATTAGAAGTGTGATGTAAATGATCAACTTTACCTCTCCCAGTCTAAACATTTCAGTCCCTGTAAATTTTTGCTATGTATGTTCTAATTTTGAGTCTTCCTATTTTTTTTAGCTGTACTTAGGTTTATTTTTTTCAGTTTTTTTTTTTTATTAGTGAAACACCATGAAGTACAGTTATAGACTTACAGATTTTTGTGCTTGGGTTTCAGTTATACAGTGATCAAGTACCCATCCCTCCACCAGTGCCCATCCTCCACCACCACGGGTCCCAGCTTCCCTCCCACACCCCATCCCCCCCATCCCACCCTGACTCTGTGGCAGGGCATTCCCTTTTGTTCTCGCTCTCTCTCCTTTTGGGTCCTGTGGTTTGCAAGAGAGGCATTGAGTGGCAATTATGTTTGGTCTATAGTCTACTCTCAGCATGCTTCTCCCACCTGGGAGGATCCTCCCAACACCCTTTATTTGGTGCTCTCTTCTCTATCTGAGCTTCCTATTCCCCTAGCACGTGTGGCTGGCCTCCAAGTCATGGAGCAAAATTCCTCGTACTAATCTCAGCCACTCCTGGGTGTTAGTCTCCCATTTTATTGCTTTATGTTCCCCAGATGAATGCAATCTTTCTGTGGCTATCCCGCTCTTTCTGACTCATTTCGCTCAACATGATACTTTCCATGTAGTACCACTTGTATGTGAATTTCATGACTTCATCTCTTCTAACAGCTACATAGTACTCCATTGTGTAAATGTACCAAAGTTTCTTTAACCAGTCAACTGTTCTCGGACATTGAGTCTTCCTATTTTGATAGAAGCCAATTACCAGCATTAGATCTCCAAAGACTATAATTTACGCATATCAGTGCCTTAAAAAAAGTCCATTTGCTTTTAGCTGTGACCAGTTTATATGAATCCTAAGGTATGGTGAGTCAGACTTTCAGAGCAGATTTGAAAAAAATATATATTAGGTTTTGGTATATTTACTATAGTTTTCCTTTTGAAATAAAACACTATTAGGTTTTCGGTATAATTTATTGGTAGAATAACAATGGATAGATACTATGATTACTGATTACCTTAAGTGCCCAGACATGATGCCATGTCTTTATTTATTGAGTCATTTTTGTTTGATTTATCTCAAGTTTAGTAATAGTTGTCTCATGACAGCCAATTTATGAATGAAGATGGAACTTTAAAGAAGTTTCTTCTCAAAGTCACATGACTAGTAAAACTCAAACTCAAATTTGGGGATCATAGGAGATGTAGAGAAAATATACTGGAGTTACATTTTTGGCTTATTTTCCTTAGCAAAATACATCATGACAATTTCCCTCAGGATTTATATATGGTACATACCTGTGGATTTATGTGTGTGTGTGTGTGTGTGTGTGTGTGTGTGAGTGTGTTGACACCAGTGCTCAACTTTGGTAGGAGGACAGTTATTCAGGATAATAATGTATAGCCCTAGTTTAATTCAACAGAGGGGTCTGGGTTATGTTTAGAGTAATGTGGCTATTACATCACTGCCGGGATTCTTGTGAGCCCTGAATAACAAAGCTGACTTAAAACAGCTGAGGATTGCTTCTGCACCAGGAGTCAAGTCTGTGAATTCTCTCCCTTGAATATAGGATGGACCTAGTGACCTGACTAGAATAGAGCAAAATTGATGGGATTTTTGCCACTGAAAATCCTGAAAGGACTGCTCTCTCACTGGTTCACTCTGAAGGCAGCCAGCTGTCGTGTTCATCCTATGGAGAGACCCACCTGATACATGAGTGAGTTCTTCAGCACTTAGTCAGTAATAGTTAGAGCCAGAGCCTCCAATAGCCAGGAAAGTTAGTCCAATCTGGATCCTTCTCCAGCTGACAATGAAATTCCTGCATCCTGGAACCCAAATTGTAGAAAAGAGATTACAAGTAGGGAACACTCAACTAAACAGCATACAGATTCCTGACAATCAGAATCCAAGCTAATAACTGTGTGGTATTTAGATCATTCACATTTGGCTTAGTTGTTTTATCTTTTATAGCATTGATAAGAGGATAAAAAGGAAGAGATTAAAACGTGCTCTCAAGAGAACAAAAGGGAATGCCCTGACACAGAGGCAGGGTGGGATGGGGGGGATGGGGATGGGAGGGATATTATCTATGGTGGTGGAAAATGGGCACTGGTGGAGGGATGGGTATTTGATCATTGTATAATCGAAACCCAAGCACAAAAAATTGTAAATCTACAACTGTACCTCATGGTGTTTCACTAATAAAAATTAAAAAAAAAACATGCTCTCAATGAGTAACCACTGGGAGAGCTAATAATGATCTTTGGTTCAAGAACTGGAGGAATTTATGCTTTCTCTGGAGCGTCTATGTCATAGGAATCCCAGCTGAGCTGTAACCAGAGTGCAGGCTTTATATGTCTTTGGTCAGGGGTGAATTTCTAGCTTCCCCTGACTCTGATTTTCAGGTTGTTTTTAATGATGCTGATTTTCAGAGTCCATTTAAAAAGGACCATTTACAATATTTTAACTTGTAAATCTTGAATATTTTAATTTGTAAATCTTGAAGAAAAGAACCAGATAGAGGAAGAAGGAGTCATTCAACAAACAGTGAGAAATGAAACCAGCCTTCGTCCTACCCTCAGAAAGCTCACCATGTGATGGTAGACACAGCCCATAATCCTCACCTGTAGATCACCCCTAAGAAGTCTGGCGACCACATGACTCTGCTAGCAAGTCAAAACAACATAGCCAACCTAAGAATAACCAAAAGGATTAAAATCTTTATTCAGTCTCTCCAGTAACATCCAGGAGAGAGTCCATTTGTAAAGCTTAGCAAAACATCTTTAAAACCACTTCTTTCAATTTCACTCACCCTAAATCCTCACTATTGGCTTCTGCTATTATGTATAATTACTTCTGAACTTCCAATTTATTACTTTTGAAAAAAACTGATGTTGTTTTTACCCCTCCACCATCTCCTGTTCCTTTCTAATAACACACATTGGCAGGGACCCATACTAGCCATTAGGTTGTTTTGTTTGGCTTCCTCGACAATCTAGAAATTCTGTAGAGAAATCTGAATTTGAAGTTTGATTTGAAAATAATTAGATCTGGACACACGGTGGTGATATCCTGGCAGCAGTTGGCTGGACTCGACTGAGGTTAACATTTCTTATCCTCTGGCTCCCAAACATGGTGTGTGCAGCTTACACAGGCCCTTTTAACCTATTGCATCCCTGCCCTGTCATCTCACTTGGTGACTCCTGACCTAGCTTCACACTTACCTCCCCACACTGATGTCAGGATGGAAAAGAAATGGGCAAGCCATGTGGATAGCATGAGAATTTTCTTTTTTCACTGTAGTGTTGTTTTTAGTTTGGGGGCTACACACAGCTGTGCTCAGAGGCTAATCCTGGTGGCGCTTCCAGCTCTGTGTTCAGGTGTCATTCCTGGTTCTTAGGGGACATGTGGTGTCACAGATTGAACCCAGATTTCTGGCATGCAAAGCAAGTACACAGACCACTGAGCTAGCAACCTGTCCCCCACACCAGGATATTCTTTAGCAGAAGGAAGCAAAGGAAAAAGCAGAGAATATACACAGGATACAAATGTTTATAATTATTATTGCTTGTAAAATTGCAAACCCTGATAAATGTCAGAAAGGCCAAATATAGATTCTTGCTCTGTTTCTGCCAACACATGACTGACTTTGGCAAATTTTGTGTCTTAACCACCAATATGCACAGCCTTAGTGAGAAGTTTCTAGTGGCCTGGGATGAGGCCATAGGACACTTGGGGTCTGCTGTGCCTATATCAACACTGTTACGATCAGCTCCCGTGACCCAGGGTGCCCAGGAGAACCTTCCAAAAACATTTGCACTGCTAAAGTGTCATGGTTCTGCTCTGTTTTAAGAAGGAAACCAGGAATGAGCTGATGGGTTTGCTCTGGCAGCAAGATGCGGAGCTTACTTAGGAAAGGAAGACCAAGGTTTATTATGATTGGGCAAAGTCCTTAATTACCACTTTGGATGGAGCTTAGTTTTGAAATCCATATTCAATAGTCAAAGGGCCTCTCCTCATACAGAAGTACTTCAGCTAATTAGTGGCTAGGCACATTTTAAGAAATAGCTATTTATTTTATATTTAGTAAAAGCTTCTTGGAATTTTCCTGACTCCTTCCTTCTTTCAGAGCTTTTGGCTGCTAGAAGATGTTAACAAAAATGAGCAAGGTTGAACTTTGCTCACAGCCCATTAACTTTTTCACTGGAGGAAAGAGCATTGATTCTGGGTACTTCCTGTCTACCCTACTGGAGGCTCAGCTGCTATGGCAAGCGCCAGGCACTAGTGATGGGTGCCTTGACTCTACCTCAGAGATTGTGTTCCTTTAAGCTTTTTGTTCCTGGAAGCAGGTGCCAAGAATGGCCTGAAGAATTGTATTTTCCCTGGGAAGGAGGGGTCAGGAATATGGGGATCACTCTGAGGTTTTAGATATGCATGAGATGGCTTCCCTTTGTCTCTCTAGATCCATTCTCCAACCTCTCCCACCTTCCTCTGGATTCCAGCCTCACCGTGTAGAGCATATCAACTGGATCCCTGTTCTCTGTCTGCAGCTCTCATCAGGAGACCTTTACACTGGGATGCGGCCATGGGACACCTTGGTGATGATGTGCTTACTCTACTCTGATTCTGGGAAACGTGCTCTGCTCTTCCAAAATTCAGATATGAAGTGGCAGTGGAACCCCACAGTTTTAGAGTGGTGCCCATATTCCTAGAAACCACCTTTCCAAATAGCTTTCTTATTCAACTGCAAATTATTCTAATTCAAATGTGTCATCTATTTCTTGCAAGAACCTTAGCTGATACAGCTCTCACTCTTTAACCATATTTTCAGAGTTTACTGAATTTACTGCCTTTCCCTGGGAGCAAGGAAAGCCTACTCTTAACCTTATACTTAATGGCAAAAGACTGGCTACTTTTACTCTAAGATTAGGAATAGGCAGATGGCTTTCTTACCACTTCTAGTCAAGATTACATTGGCAGTCTTAGCCAGTGCAATCGGGCAAGAAAAGTAAATAAGAGTTGTACACTTAGGGAAGGAAGCAGTGAAACAACCTATAATTAGAGATTATCTGATTATCTATAAAAAACAATTCTCAAAATTAGCACTCTTACTAAAGTGCTATGTGAGCTTAGCCAGATGAAAGGATACAAAATCAATGTAAAAAGTAAATTATATTTATTTTTCTTTTTAAGCCACATCTATTAGTTCTAAGGACTTACTCCTGACTCTGTACTCAGGAAATTATTCCTGGTAGG